>NC_136813.1:45635635-46322038 GCF_951394365.1 Tetrao urogallus | reverse complement strand
AGTGTGCAGACAAGGGAGAAAATTATTTTAGATTATTTTTTATGATCTTTGACAGTATGTTGGCAGTTATCATGTAGCATATGGAGTCCTGGGGAGTCTTCACTGGTCTAGATACGAAAAGGAAAAAATTTCCAGGCTTCAGATTGACATGTGAGAAGAGATCATCTTGTGCCCTATGTTATAGAAGCAATGCAGAATATAAACCCAGCAATTGCAGAATGAAAATGCTTGTCTATACTAAGGTCTGGTGCTTATGTAAGAAAGCAATTAAGTTCCTGAGAAGCTTAGCTAATTAAGAGTGTTGTCATTTGCAAAAGACAAGAAATAATAATATAGGATAGTACATAAGAGACTTTAGTTTTGCTAATGGTCTAATAAGGCAACTAACCTTGTAATGCATTACATTATTATATTAAAATGTCTATAAAATAGATGTTTAATCAAGAAACATTCTGCTATAACATTGATTACTGAATTCAGGATGTATTAATTTCAAATATTGTGAGATATTTGCAAAACTGAGTTCTGGAAAGGTTTTGATGTTACTAGTTAAGAGGTGATGAAAATTACACATTAAGCAAGTAAAAAGAACGTTGAAACTTGTTAAAGAACATAAAAGTCTGCTGCCTAGAATAGAATATATAATTTAGATGGATTGTGAGGAAAAATAGGAACCATTTTAAATTATTTTTCTCAGAAGTTCATTTTCTGACACCTGCCGTTCATCTTGATCTTGGAGAAAGAAAAAAAAAAACTAATAAAGAGAGAACATTTTCACTAAATTTAACCTGCTTGAATGCTCACTTGGTGATTCTATTTTATTTTCAGCCCTCTAATCTTCAAAGAAAGTTATTTCAATGGGGAAGAAATACTGCTGTTTGTTGTTTTTTGTTTTCCCGGAATATACAGACTAATGAGAAAAAGACAAAAACAAACACACAAAAAACCATTATTAGAAGGCTTCAAAGATATACACATATACAAAGGGAGTTACCTTTCATCTAACAATGCACCAAAGCTGTTTTCTAGTAAGGTCAGGGAATTTAGCAGGTTTCACACATCTTCTATATGACTACTGGACAAATCAACTTAGTGATAATAACCATAAATATGAGAATTGGAAGTCTGAGGTGAATCAGTGACACCTCATATGAGCCATAATAAATAACTGTGGAGCTTGAACTACTGTAAGTCATGTGGAATATCTGAAACTCTATTGGTTTACTATCTGAGAAATCTGGAGAATAGAACTGGTTTAATAATCCATTTAGTCCTAAAAGGGAATGCATTACACATCTCCCCCATTTCTACACGGCAAAGCGTGTTAGTTTGAAATTTATTTGAAGTGGCAGTAGGATGCATTGGTAAAATAGGCCATGTCAGAAACTGACGATTATGTGGCACTCTTGGTATGTTAACTCTACGCAATCTTTCCTCTTTCAAAAGTTTGTAAAGCATGATTTTTTATTTGTTAGTGGACTTATTTGGAGAACAATTTAAGAGCTTCTCTTGTTGGTTTTTTTTTTGTTTTTTTTTGGTTTTTTTTTGTTTTGTTTCTCAGCATCTTTGGAATTATGTAATGTCTATTTCAAACAGTGAAAGCATAATCTGATCGTGAATAATTTTTATTTTTATTTTATTTGTTTTTCTCTTAAGGAAGGAAATTAAATGGGTCTTGTTTGCATGATATCTTGAGTCTAATTTTTTTTGTCAATAATGTATAAGTATTGTAAAATGCAATCCTATAAGTATGAACACCAATAAACAAATTCAGTAACGTAAGCCTTCATGCTTACAAGAGGAAATTGTTGCTAACTTGAGGATATATTTTATCTGTGGAGAAAAAAAAAAAAAAAAAAAAAGCCACACACAAAAATCTTGATGTTTTCTACCACATCCAATTTCCCTGGAGCTACCTGAAAGGTATCCCTATTCATTCTGTAGATGCATAGACCCTGCAATAGGCTTCAGAGAGTGGTCAGGTATTTGCTGACCTGTGATCTGGGTCAAAAAAGCCCCAGCTGAGCTAGAAACAGCAAGTTTAGAATTGTTACACAGAACTTTGAGTACACGAATAGATTCAATAGTAGCATATGTTTCTCAACCAATCTTGTCCCTGACCTTTGACCTGTTATGTTAGTCACAACTGGAAATGAAGCCCTTCCTGCAGGGGGCTGTGCAGCACTATCAGTGCTGCTGCCATCACTTACCAGTGAATACATATCTCTGGAAAAAAATTGTTAGCAAAAATCCTCCGAAAGATAAATACAGTAACTCCTTTCTCATTGCAGTGTAAGGTAGACATTTACCCTGTTTTTTCTGCAGACTGTGACAGCAGTCTCCAGAATTAATGTTTAAACAGTGAAAGGGACTTGGAGCAACTTGGTTCGTTATGAAAACCTAGGAATTGTTTTATTAGAAATCAGTAAATAACAGTATTGTCAGGAATCTATGATTTCTGGGTTTGTTACATAATAATACAAAGACAGTAAGCATATTAAGCAGTTGACTGACATCCTCTGTCTGTCATTATTACGCTGGGTGCAGAAAAGATGGAGAAGAAAATCTTGGAATATGATATTTATACTAACATATGCAAGACATAATGGACCTAACTGACAGTAATTGTACTTTTTATTTTCAGTTTGCTGACAACTGCCAGCAACAGCCTCAATATCAGTTGCCTGCTTATGACAAGTTCCATCATATTACTTTGGCCTTTGCAGAAAATACAAATCCTTGAGAATAATATTACAGCTTTAATTAATTCAATTTAATTTCCTGTATGAGACCATTCTAATATATGCGGATAAACTATCAACAGCTTTCATATGTCATTCAAATAATCCATTAAATAATAAGAAAATAATAATCTGGGGGCAGTATACAAAATTGTTAAGGTCAATGATAAGACTTCCATTGACTTCAAAAACAATTTAAGAACATTCTCAATATAGTAGTGATGGACATCATTTTGGTTTAGGCTTTGGTATTATTCTATGTCTTATCTCATTTCATCTGAATATAAGGTAAATGAAAAATAACAATGTATTTATTAAAGCCATATTGAGGACAATGCCTAGCTTTGTAACTGTTAACAGTGAGAGGTAAAAAGTATCAAAGCTGAATTTCACACTCATGGTTTTGTTAAAAAGAAACAAAGTCTCTTTTTCTTGAATGAACATGAAAACTCTCCTTTTACAATGTAGCTAGCACTGAATGATGTTCAGTGCCGGGGATTAAGACACTGTCAGCAGGGAGATACCCTTCGGTTTCTGTTGGACTTTGCATTCCTCAAGGCTTTTATAAGTTATTTTGTCTCATGGATTCCATCAATTGTATCTTTTCACTCTTTGAAAATTCATTCTAACTTCTCAATTCTGCATAAAAACTAATGAATGGTTGTTCACTTCAACCTGTTATTCTGGGATTTTCTTTATTAGATTTTCACTTTAGAAAACACAAACAAACAAACAAACAAACAAACAAATAATCACCTATTCCTGTTTTGCAAGAAAAAGAAGATTTTACAATATGTAAAATATGCAAAATTAACTGTAAGCACTTAAAGGGGATATTGAAATAAAATTATGATTTTTCTTGTCTTATTCTCACTTCCTGCAATACACCATCTGTCTCTGAATGGGTTTAAAAAGCTAAGAGTAGTTGTATTACTTACACATAAAATTCTCCCCACAACATGTTTTAAGATTTTTTTTTTTCCATTGATTAAATAGTAAAGATAAAGGAATCTTTTAAAAATAATGCAATTTCAAAAGATAGCCAAAATTTTCCTGCAGGTATGATGTTTAAATTAGACTGGATTTTGTTTCTATTTTCTATTTCAGCAACTTATTTTTTGCTCATTTTACATTACATAGTACATGACAATGTATCTACAATTTTTCTGACAAACTAACCAGATCCTGGGCAACCAATACTATCACTGCTGTGGACCACAAATATGGCTTTCTATAGGTAAGGATTTATTTCACCCAATTAACTGAAAGTCAAATGTCAATTGCACTACAAATCAAAAATTGAGACTTTAATTTCTTTATTCAGTTTAGCAGTTATTAACCCTCACCTCTTCCCATCCCTCCCTCCCATCCCTCCCCCCCCCCCCCCCGCCTTCCCCCCCCCCAAAAAAAAAGAAAGACACAAACAACTACATAAATAAGAACACCTCTTTCAAATTTCCCTATTATTTGTGAGCTCGAAATCAGGCTAATGTTGCAAAAAATTGCAATACCATGAAAACTATAGATTAATTCTCATGAAGAAATACAAATCATCTCCTTTTTGAATGTGTATTTTAAACTGGTACTTTAAAATTCTGACAACTTAGAAAACATGTAGAGTGTATATTTCTTTTACAAGATCAGTAAACTATGCAAAGGCAACAAAAGAGGCAATTAGAATAGTAAAATATATAAAATACATATATCTATAGAAAGGATAGTGGTTAAAAAAATACTTTGAAACTGAATATATTCATGGATCTTCTATCTTGATTTCATTATATTTTGGACATATCAATAAATGGATAAAAGAACGGGAAAACAAAAACAATCTGAATGTGGTTATCAAGAAACTATAAATATTTTTATTAGTATTCTTCTACTGTTGGTGATTCTTCAATTCAGACAAGAGTTGTTGGAGGCACATATAATACATGCCTATACAATCAGGAATTGTATATAGAAGATGAATCAGAAATCAATATATGTTGTGTCACACAGTACAGAACCTGAGGATATTGTATGACTGGAATTTAAAAGTAATGCCAATAGTTTTTCATGTGTAGTAACTGTATAAACTGCTGCAGATCCATTTTGCCTGAGGTGTCATAGATATGAACACCAAATCTTTGAGAAATATTCACGAAAATGGATCAGTTGCTCTATTTGGTACAGATAAACATAAAAAATGATCCCTGTCCCACCTAGTACTGCTCATTGTCATCTGAAGAGGAGTGCTGTGTATCCCCAGCTTTGATTTTAAGGTGAGGCAGTTAGTCTAAACTATTTTACTAGATCCCCTTCAAACTTGGTGAAGTTTAATTGCTTGGACAGCCTCACTACTTAGAATGCACTAATTTTCCCACCAGAGCCACCTCTGTTTCCTGGAAAAGGACCTACCTGGTATATCTCAGAAATAAACTATAAGAACTTTTTAATTTTTTTTTCTTCCTTCAATCTCAGTCTGAGCTGAAGGATTTTAAAGTGGTGTTAAAATGCCTTTAATTTCTGACAAATACATGAAATTGCAGTTGTAATTATTGTTCTTAAGGTTGAAATTAATACATTTTGCATTATCAGATTTCATATAATAAAACTACAAAGAAGTCCTAAGTATTACCAGCTTGCTCAAGGAAATAAGATTTTAATCCTTGTTCATAAAGTCAGCTTCCATGTAATAATGTTCCTCTGTTAAATAGTATTTCTCAGTATTTCTCAGAGTGGCTGAGAAATTCAGCTACTCACTTACTAAAAAATTTTATTACAGAACATGAACTATAATGAGATGTTAAAGCCAGAACAGAACAGAAGGATAAAGCAGAGAAGCCAGTCAGTCATGACCTAAGCACAGTGATCTGGATCAAGGTGATACAAAGATTACAGACAGTAAAAAATAAAAAAATAAAAAATAAAAAAAATTTAGATGTAGCACCTACTGAAACATAAACTCTTTATCAAACCTTCCCATCCAAAACAAACAAACAAACAAACCAAAAAAGATAAAATATGCATCAGAAAGAATGAACTCCTATAACTACATGGTTTTACATTGGGGGGAAAAAAAAAAAAAAAGACTTGTCTGTTTGCTCTATATTTTTGTTTGCCATGTTGGAGTGATGAGCACAGCAGTGACACAGCCTAGGGCAGGCTTTAGGTGATATGAAAAATTCTAGCAATGCCAGGCACCTCCTCTGTGCACAGTAGCTGAATAGTTGGATGTGCTATCCTTTACTACCGATCCTTTACAAACATCTGCACCTCTCTCTCTGATCATGCCTTCCTCATGTTCTTCTCTATTTTTTTGTTTCTACTATACTGTTGTTACATCTAACTAACATTTCCACTTTCCATCTAGTTATTCAGACATGTCTGCTGCCATTGTATTCGCTTTGCTGCATACTTTAATGCTGAGTAAACTGTGGGGGATGATGTAACAAGTAGGAACCTCATAATAAATAAAACAGAGCTGACAGAATCCCTCTTCAAGTATACGCACAAATATAAGAAATTGCCTATAACATGAGATAATGGGTAAAGATCTTACTCATTTCTTTTAGGAAAGGTGCATAACTCGTGTCTTTGAAGTATCTGTATAGCAATGTGTGCACATGGAACAAACGAAAAAAAATTAGAGATATGCCTCAAGTTACAGGGCTAAGATCTCACTCAGATGGCAGAAATACAGTAGGATAGCTCACATGTCTGTCGTGCTGCAGAAGTTAGTCTCTTTTAGAAAGTCAGCCTAGGAGGATCTACTATTTATACGACAAAGCAGAGCCACAGAAATGGAGATCTGCCTGGGATTAATGAGAAGCTTGGTCATGAAGTTGTGGAATTATAGATTGGGTTAGATTGAAAGTGACCAAATCACCTGGTTGTAATCTTCCTGTCACGGGCAGAAATACTTCCCTTTACACTAGATTGCTAAAAGCCATATCCAACTTGGCGTTGAGCACTTCCAGGAACGAAGCATCCACAGTCTCTCTGGGCAATACGTGCCAGTGCCTCACCACTCTCATAGTGAAGAATTTCTTCCTTTTATTTAATCTAAATCTTTTTTTTTTTTCTTTTTAATTTAAAACCATTACCACTACTTCTATAACTAAATCCCTGATGAAGAGTCTGTTCTGATCTTTCCTGAATGCCCAGTTTAAGTATTAGAAGGCTGCTATAAGTTTTCCCCAGAGTCTTCACTTTCTAGGCTAAACAAACTAAACTCACTCAACCTTTCTTCACAGCTGACGTGCTTTACACCATAAGTCATCTTCATGGCCCTCTTCTTGACATGCTTTAACAGATCCATGTATTTTTTTTCCAGTGGGCCTCAGAAGTGAATGCATTACTCCAGGTAAATTTAAATGAATGGTTATGAGACAGGATAAAGATAAGCCTGGGTAACGTAGTGTCTGCTACACACTTTATTGCCAGGAAGAAGTATCTGAAGCTTTATGTAGTCAGCTGGAAGAAACCACTTGACTGTTGCTCAAATATGCATACAGCACTACCACATCTACTCGAATGGCAACACAATAAAGCACAAGAAACATAGCAGATTGTGGAGTGCATTGGTGACAGCCTTCTGATGCAGATGATCAAGGAGCTAATGAGGAGATGCTATCCTAAAGCTGGGGCCAACAAACAGGGAAGACTTGGATTCTAGTGTGAAAGTTAGGATCGACATTGACTGTACCAACCACGAGATAATGAGAATTATTGTTTTGAAAATTATAGTATTCACTGTACATCATGGAATGCAAGAACGTGAATCACTCATGATCGTGGAAATGGATTCCTAACAGTCACCAGCTTAGTCTGTGAGAGTTATACAGGAACAACAAAAAACTTGCAATAATAAACTGCTCTGAATGTTGTGTTGTCTTTGGACACAAAACACATCTAGATACTTTCATTCTGATTTTATTTATTTATTTATTTATTTATTTATTTATTTTTGAATGAAAAGCTAACAACAACACGGAAAAAGTGCAGAAGGTCTCCAGGTCAGAGTGCACTGCATGTATGTTCAACATGGTTCACTTGAACTGTAGGCAACAAAACTGTTGTTTTTTTGGTTGGGTTTTTTTTCTGTTTTGTTTTGTTTTGTTTTGTTTTCCAGCACAATCATGAAATGCAAATAAAAATGAAAGAAAACAACAACTGAACATAAAATGTTAACAAAGTAAAAGTAAAACATTTGAACAAAGGAGATCAGAAACATCTGATACCTTTTGGTCTCATTCTAGACATCCCTTATTTGAATTTTACTGGTTTGTTTCTTTTCACTTCCTCCTGTATTTCTTTTTTTTTTTTTTTTTTTTTTTTCCCCTGTTCCCAATGGCATAGAGGTATATCAGGTGTAGCAGTCACAGGTATTTTTGGAGTATAATGTGACAATGTACAATGAATTGGGAAAATAAGTAAAAATAAACAGAACTACTGTCCAGTATTGTTAATACATTTCCTTGTAATAGAGAAAAATAAATTTAAAAAGTGTTTGTTATCATGCTATATATTTTTTTCATTAGATTCTTAGCCCTAGTGCAAATCTGCTCTGAAATTCTCTATATTAGTTGATACTCTAGGCTTTTTAATTGTATTTATTTGTTTTGTCACTTTTAGTTTGTTTCTAATTTCACAGTATCTTAAAGATGAACCTATGTTTTTGGGAAATACCATATCCTTCCTGTCAGTCCTGTTAGACTTACAAAGAAGTAATTATTCCAGTGGAGCTTCTTTTGTTGTTTTTTTTTTTGGACATGCTGATATGACCAAGGATAATTCCAGAAATGATCTTTGAGTGAGTGAGAGAAATTGAGCTAGTAACAACATAGTAATAAGTAACCACAGAGTGCAAGAAAGCAATGTTTGTTAAAAGGGAGCATACACAAACAGGCATATCATACTCATAGTAGAAAAAGACAATATATGCTAAAATGTTCCTGAGGACATTTTAGCTAAATTTATTCTCTGACAAATCAAGCTACTAGACCAAATGGTAATGCTGACCTGCTAAGCAATTCTAAGCCTCAGGAAGAAGATATGAATTTTGTAATGAAACACATGAAGGGCAAAACTGATAGAAAGGAACATTGGTGTTGGTATCAGTAGGAGATGTAAGAAAGTAGAAAAGAAACACATTGATGTGAGGACTGGTACTGATTGCTCAAGAAAACGTATAGTTACGGACAGTTTAAAATAAGAAATTTGAATTTTACTAAAAAAAATAAATAAAATGCAACCACCAACTGGGGAGGTCATCTAAACTTACATCAAGTGACATTTTGATAGTGATATAACTACTCATGATTCCATTTAATAACCTAACATATCTTCTTTTTAGACTTACTTAATTCTGTGGGCTTCTTAACTTTAATGCTTTTTCAGGTCAAACTCTCAGCAGAATTTAAATGCAGATGCTCTGGAGAAATAGGTACATCTGTTGCATAAGCTCTCTTGTAGTGTAAGGACAGCATAAGGTACATTAGCAGAACACATAACGAGTCTTGCATAATCATTTGCCTGATAGGCTAAAGGAATTTAGCTTCTGATGAAGTACGTCGATTTATTAATGAAGCTACCTTTACAAAATATCTCAAGAACACAAAGGAAACACTAAATTGAAGGAGCATGATGGAATTAAACAAAAGTGTTTGTAATAAGATATGAAAACAAAGAAAGATGGTCCCCAGTACCAGGTAGAATTACTAAAAAAGCATTTGGATTCTGGAAAAGAGCACAGACTGAATGAGGAAAAATAGAAAGCAGTTTTGACAGTCTTGTCTTCTGAGGCAACCTTGTATCACTTAAGTAGAACTTAATATAAAATGTGTGCAGCTCTTAGGATAAATACGTAAAAAAAGACACCAAAAAATTCACATTTACATCGCTCTAGAAATGGCTTCATTGGATGTAATTGAAGGCTTTTATAAAAGTCTCCATTAGAGCCAAAATAATTTGAGCAGGCACACAGTTTGTAGAAACAAACTATACTGAATCACAGAACCACAGAATGGCCAGGGTTGGAAGGGACCTCAAGGATCATGAAGCTCCAACCCCAATGCCACATGCAGAGCCATCAATCTCCACATTCAGTACTAGACCAGGCTGCCCAGGGCCCCATCCAATCTGGCCTTGAACACCTCCAGGGACGGGGCATCCACAACCTCTCTGGGCAGCCTGTTCCAGCACCTCACCAATCTCCCTGAAAGAATTTCCCCCTGAGATCCAACCTAAATCTTCCCTCCCTCAACTTAAAACCATTTCCCCTTATCCTGCTGTTATCAACATTTTCAAAGAGCTGGTTTCGCTCCTGTTTGTAGGCTCCCTTTAGGTATTGAAAGGCTGCAATGAGGTCACCCCGCAGCCTTCTTTTCTCCAGGCTGAACAAGCCCAGCTCCCTCAGCCTGTATTTGCAGTGGAGGTGCTCCAGTCCCCTGATGATCTTCACAGCTCCCCTCTGGACCCTCTCCAACAGCTCCCTGTCTTTCTTGTACTGGGGGCTCCAGACCTGGACACATTACTCCAGATGGGGCCTTACAAGAGCAGAGAAGAGAAAGAAAAGAGGTCTTGTCCTCAGTTTTTGATCTTGGATCTGTCCTTAGCTGAGCTGACTGCATGAAGTATGTAATCACATGTTTTGGAAAGACTAATGCTTACCACATTGAACACAGTGAAATCAAATGGAATTTCTTACTGTATTTAACAAAGCCTCTTAAAATCGTAGGACTGTTAAAGTGCCCTCTTTAAAATAACTTCACAATGATTACAGATATACTTTGTATGTGGAACCATTTAACAGTGGGAAACTAATATGCATATATACAAGAGAAATTAAAGTGATATTTATGTAAGCAATGAACAATCCACAAAGCACTTGCTTGTAAGTAATTGTTTATTATGATCTCCAAAACTGATTACTAGGCATTCAGTTGCTAGACAAGTCAATAATTGGGCCATCAGAAATATCAATTTTCCATTCAGAAAATTCGCTATAGCACTTCTTTGTTCTTGTCTACATATTCTTTTTCAATAAAGAATATTCTTCATTCTAGAATAAATCAATGAATTTGTGTGTTGTTTTTTTGTTTGTTTTTTGTTTGTTTGTTTTTTGTTATTTTTTTGTTTTCCCCCAATATGCAATGAAACCCAATGAATTTGTGAAGATATTTGAAATATTCAATTACAGTTTCCACAAAAGTCTAATATTCTTTTTAGGTACCTTGCCTAATTTTGTTCATTTAGATACAACCCTTCATTTCAACCAGCAGTTTAACCATAACCAATTCAATGTACAGAAACACGTCATTTTAACTTTTTACATAGAGAACAGTGACTTATCCTAATGACTGTTTACACGGGTGGACAGTGATAGGACAAAGGAGAATGGTTTTAAGCTAAGAATGGGGAGATTTAGGTTAGATATTAGGAGGAAGATTTTTACACAGAAGGTGCTCCCTCTGTTCCACTAGTCATGGAACCAGGCCAAACCAGCCTGTAAGCCATTGAGCACTAGAACATGTTGCCCAGAAAGGTTGTGATACCCCATCCCTGGAGGCACTCAAGGCAAGGTTGAATGTGACTCTGGGCAGCCAGGTCTGGTGGTTGGCAACCCTGCGTATACCAAGGAAGCTGAAGCTAGATGAACTCAGATGTCCTTTTCAACCCAGGCCATTCTATGACCTCGTGAAATGACTACAATAAGGAAACCCTGAAAAATGTTTTATTTTTGTTTTCCTTTGTTCTGAATTGAGTTTTTGGAGCTAGAATGGAAAATATTATCATCTTGTAGTTAATATATACATAGGTGGCTCCAAAAGTAATGCCTCCTATTTGTTTCCATAGAAGCAAGAATATCTACAAAGAGCACACTACATTATTTTCCTGCTCTTTGTCTTGAAAATATTATTAATTTGAGTCACTGTTGTCATGCTTTCCCCTCTATTTTGCACGTAGCCACAAAAATATTTGCTCTTTTGTAGTTTACACTGATTGCATGCTTGCATAAAAAGTGTGTGCATAAATTGTGTTATGCTTGACAATGCTGCAGCATAATACTTGCATAATACTGTTGGCTACAATATTTTAGTATAATTAACTATATTTGGGATTAATTCCCAAATTCATTATTCATTTTATCTAGGTTATTACAGTTATAAATACCACATGCCTCTGTTTAGGATATATGTATATATATATCTATATATTCTATTTTATTGTTTTTCTTGAGATTTTCAATTCCACATTCTCATGGTCACTACAGTCAAGACTGTCCTTGACTTTCATATCTTCAGCAGTTCTTCATTTGTGATTATAAGTATTTGAATACTTTTTTCCCCCACATTTGTGAGTGCAGGCATGTCTCATAACATGTTCATCAGTAATTTGTGTCAATATTTTTTTCTGCAAAACACTCCATATTTCTCTTCTACTGTTTGTACCAAGCTCCATTACCCTTTGAGCAGATATGTGAAAATAGAAATAGAACTGCAGACATAACAGACACTCCTTTGCACTGTCAGCCCTCTTCCTTTCCTTCCTCATCTGTCATACCTGAAAAGCCTGTGCCTAGTCACTAATATTTCAGCCTTGTGACTTATTTCACCACCTTTCAGTAATCTCCATATTGTCATGGATATGTAGCTGTGTATGATTTTGTAACTTCCATTTGTTTTCCATGCCTGGCTATACACATAAGGGCTGAAAGGAGTGTCTCTTATTTCACTATGTTGATCCACAATGTCAGAAGAGGATGTTGGTGGTATGGCAGTAGAGGCTGAACCTTCCTGCCAGTGTTTTATTACATGTAGTTGCTGTGTGACAGGTGGCAGCAGAAGGGCAGTCTGACAAAATGATGTCTGACATGGAAGTGTGTATGAAGCAAAGGTGCATAACTGAATTCCTTCATGCAGGGGAAAAAAAAATATTAATAATAATAATAATAATAATAATAATAATGCACCCACTGATACTCATCAGGACTTATGAAGACCAACACTTATGTAGATCAAACTGTGGATGTGAGCAGAGGCAACAGTGGCAGTGGCTCACTTCCTCTGGTTCAGATTTTTACAAGCACAGTATGCAGGCTCTTATTCATCAGTGGTGAAGCTGCATACCTCTTAGTGGTGACTGTGTTGGAAAATAGTGTTTTGTAGCTGAGAATTTGCTTTATCAATTAATGTTATTGTTTCCTTTTATCTGTTGTAGTTTCCATGGAAATAATTAGGAGGCATTACTTTCAGGATGACATGTGTGATATTCATGAACAGCTGACCACAGAGTTCAAAACAGGAAGAGAATGTTATCTTTACAGGCACTTGCATAACGGTATTCAGACAGGCATAAAGGAGGAACAGGCTGGGGAGATGAGCAGTGCTGTCACCCTCCAATTTCAGTAACCAGATGGAGCTCTGTAACATTATATTACATGTCTGCTAGAGACCACATGACCAGACAGAACAAACAGACGAGAACCTCTTTCCAGAGGGGAGGATGCAAAGAGAATGGAGCCACTCTATTTTCACAGGTGCTTAGTCCTAGGACAATAAGCAATGGCTACAAATTGGAATAGAAAAGTTCCCATCAGGAAATTCTTCTTTATTATGTGCGTATGGAGTAGTGGTAGAAGTTGCCCAGAAAGGCGATGCATTCTGTTCCTTGGAGATCTTCAGAAGCTGCCTGGACATGGTCATAGGCAACCTGTTCTGGGTATCTCTGCTTGAGAAGCGAGCTGGACCAGATGACCTTCTGAGGTCCTTGATAACCTCAGCCATTCTCTGATTTTGTGAGCAGAATAGACTGACTTCTCTTGTGTTTGTTACTTTTTTGGTTGGTTGGTTGTTTTTTTGTTCAGCTAATCAAGTGATTCAAACTGTGGTCCGCTAGCAGATAACATATGAGTACATTTTTCTGTACACACAGACACATCCAATGGCTGGCCTTAAATATTGATTCTATCTAGCAGCTGGCCTCAGAACCCCTTGGTCTATTCATGTCTTGGTGACTGGACTCACAAGCCCAAAGGTCCACTCTCCCACTCCACTTGCTTAGGTCTTGTAGACTTTTTGCTAGTTGCTCTAGCTTAGAGTTTACTCATGTTCACACATACTCAGAATAGAGTGTGGACCCAGACAAAAATAGGTGGAAATAGGATAGAGTAAGAATAAATGAGAGACTGCAGTCATCATAAATCAGCATGCTGGCCAGCAAGCTGTTAAAACTCTACAAGTTCATTTCATCCCTTGCTCTTTGTTTTCCAACAATTATTCCTTACTGATTTAGATTCTTACCTTTCACTGTCTTTGGTCCTTTTCCTAAATATGTTCCATAATGTTGTTCACATTCTTGCTTAAAAACATTCTCTAAGATCTTAGGCATAGTCAAAAAATATTTCTTCCTTTCCATACTGAGTCCTACAAGACTAACTCCTTCACTCTGTAAGACAGCCCAGGGAGCAATTGTTTGTTGGACTCCTCCCAATGAGTCTCACGTTCATTACAAAAATCTCAGTGTACTCCTCAACAGCCCTGGCAATAGACAGGTTGAATAACTCTTTTCACCATTCATCATTCTCAGGTGCACTGGCTTCCCCTGTTCCACCAATGCTCTAGTCTCTGTATTTAGAAATTATCCACAGAAGCCAGTAGCCATGGTAACTGTTGCAGAATCCTGAGGATGGATTCTAGTCCCCTATGCATCCCCGCTGCAACAACTGCTAACAAAAATGATGCACTTCTGTGCAAATCATGGAAATGTATGCTATAGTATCAATATAGATCACAGCATATTACAGACTTTGTTGCCAAAGTGTTCATGATAGAGAATTAACAAAGAAGGGAAAACTTAATACATAGATGTCCCAGTGGAATGAGGGAAAGTTTTATTCAAACTCTATACTTTTCTGAAGGATTTACTTATAATTCATGGTTTGTAGCCTATTTACTGAAATGATTGGAGCAGTTTATATGAAAACCTCATTTAAAATAAATGTCGCTTGATGCATACAGAAGATCTTTCTATCTCTAATCCATCTTTCTGAGTGAAAATTAGCATAATTCTAACACAAAACCAACACAAATATTTTACTGAAACTGATATGATGTGCAGTGCATATGTAATGATGATTTTCATCTTTAAAGAAGTGTTTAGAATAGAGTGAAAATAAGTATTACTTTCACAGGCCCAGAAAAACTTTTTGCTGTAAATGGAAGGTTTGCATGCTTCATCAATAAGCTTAATAACTGCCTATGCTAAAGTGTTGCTGTGTTTTTTTTGTTGTTGTTTGTTTGTTGTTGTTGTTTTTGTTGTTTTTTCCTTTGGGATATTCATAAGAGTCTGTTCTTTGAACAGCAACAATATGTGAAAGTAGATATACTGGCCTGAGGGTTTCTTTGTTTAGTTGGAAAACCAGCAATATTTGTTTGCCAATAACAAATGTAGTAGGTGAGAATAAGATAGTTACTCAGTTTATCTCACAAAACACTGCCATAATTTGCATTCAGTTTTTGACTGACATAATTCTGAAGACTTGATTGTCCACCTGCAATATCAACAACTGTTCTGAAGATGCTATCCACTGTATTTAAGTTATGGGTCATTGATCACAGAGTTTGAGTATCAGTCTTGAGTCAAAACTTAAAAAGAACATTTGTTCCAAGCTGCTAATGGAGTCCTGAAGGTAGAGAATAAAGAGGTGAAAAATGATTTTATGAAAAGAATAGTTTTTTTCCTCAACATTAGAGGGAACGTGTAAGCTAAGAACATATAGGCAGATTACTTAGATTAATAAATTCCCCAAAAGACAAGCATTTCTAAAATGTTAGATTGTTTCTAAAAATAATGGCTACAGGAAAGATTGCAGGTTATTTTGAACACTGCATCACTTCTTAAAAAACCTATAAGATAATGAAGTGATGCCAAGGACAATTTTGATTTACAAAAATGAATATTTTTAATTTGAATTCAAAAACTTTGAAAAGTATTAAGAAATCGATACACACAAATAATTTCTAACCCCACAATATATGGCAAAATATCAAAGAATAAAATAAAATATGTCATACTGTTGTGGACATGTTACATCTGACTTGGTTTTTCTTTTCCTTTCATTGAAATTAGTCTACAACGTTTTAAAATTTATTGTTTTCACTTCTTCATGAATTCCTATAACACGTATTTAAAGATTTCAAGATTCAGGATTTGAAATGTGGTATTTTCAAGCGTGTATGGAAGAAAGAAAACAAATATCTTATGATCAGCACATTAAAAATAGTAAGTGTAAGTATGAATTCATTAATCTTGAAGGTGTAGACAGGGCAGTATTATTAATCACCACGAACAGAAACTAAATAATCTTTAATAAGACTAGTACAGGACTAGTCTTACAGAAGAGACAAGTCTGAAATGGTTAAGAATCCTTCCCTGCAAGGTATAAGAAGGTAAAGGTATTGAAGAAAGTCTTAATCCTTAAATAAATTTGGAGAAAATTCAGAACAATAGTGCAATATATGTGACAAACTGAAAGCTATATATTCATCTTAAGCATACAACAGACAATAAAATGGCAGAAGAAATGAAACACATCACAACTACAGAAAATATGCTTCCTTGCTGTGCACAGATTTTGGGCACTTGAGGTGGCTTGATGTTGGTCAGCCAGACTCCCAGTGCAGCAGATCTCTCACTCCAGAATAGCGGCTGGAGTTCACAAGAAATTATCTAGTACACCTTAAATAGCAACAAATACATACATTTGGGCAATCAAGTTCCTCAAACAACGTAATCTACATCTCAAACCTTCTGTCATGATTAAAAAAAAAAAAGAAGAAAAAACCTAACAAAGTAAAATTTATTTCAGTTCGTCTGTGATGTACCTGAATTACGTAAAAGTATTTTAACTGACACAAATGTCAGCTAGGGATTCAAAATATATACTGCAGACAATGGCAATGAATTCAAGACAGTCATTAGAGCCTTGTTACTGAATGAGATCATTTTGAAGCAGAAACTTTGGATTTCACTCTACACACAAGTGTCTGGCACCTTCCGAAATAATCTGTTTACATAAAAAGAATTATAAACATCTAGCAGTTTTAAATCTGGCCATAAAAACCCCCCCCAAAAAATTACGTGACCCTTAGCACAAGCAAACAAAAATCTGGCAAGATGTCCTGGAGAAAATAAAATGATAAAAAGGCGTGTGCATGGCCAAGAGAAACTCTCAACAATTATTTAGTGGGCCCTTAAAAAAATAAAAAATAAAAAAAATAAAAAGGGAAAAAGATAGAAGGAATGAGAAAGAGGGTTCAGGAAAATGAGAAAAAAATTACAGTACAATACTGTATTGTATTGAAATGACATTGAAATGACTACATTTCAAGACCTTATTGTAGTATTTCTTGTATTATTTCTTCTAATTTTTTTTGATTCTATCTATTCTTTTAATTCTATCTACTTTATTTTTTTTCTGAAAGATTTATTCCTTAAGACTGTTGTCATTTGCTGTTTGTTTCTTGTTAAAATTATTCTTTCTCTAAAAACATCAGCATGATTTCCCAAATGATGAATTTCTTGTAAAGCAGAAAAATTTCCATTTTAATATTCCTTCCTTTGTGAGTAATTTTGGGAGGATGCTCTTTGTCTGTTTTTTTTTTTTTTGTTTTTGTTTTTTTTTTTAATATATATATATATATATATAAAACATTAGAAAGCAAAGTGCATTTTGTTCTTAATGCTATGTGTTCAATCACCATGGTTTCTTTAAGGAACTTTTTATGTGTCAAAACATCTTTAAAATTCATATAGTAATTTAAAGGAATACAGAAAAGCTGGTTTACTGATCAAAGCATTAACAAGGCACCTCAGTTTTTTCCAGCATTCTGCTGTTTCCATAATGAAAGAAATATTTTAATTTTATATCAGTCTTGCATCAGTTCCATTGAATTTGTATTATATTTATCATTCATAGATATTTGTCATATTTGTATAGTATAGACATAGTCATATTTGGTATGAATATATAGCTCTTGATCGTATAGAAAAGAGATGTTCACAGCTCTCTTTAGGTTATATTTGAAAGCTGAATGGTGATAAAGGATGCCATTTATGGGACTTCTGAGAAAACAAAGAACAGTTTCTCTTACTATTTTAGCCTTTGTAAAGGGACTTGCAGATTTTCTTTGTCAGATTTTCTTTTGTGACTTCATAAATAATACCTGGAACGTCAGTCTCTTTGTGTACAATTCAATTCTCTCATGTTCAGGTATACAGACTGTCCTATTTTTTTGGTCACCCACAGGGATACAAGAAAATGAAAAGAAAATATTTGTGATGAAAAAAAAAAAACAAAACGACGTGATAAAGAACAAAATATAATAATTTTATTTGGTTTGGCTTGGTTTGTTTTGGTTTTGTGTGTGTGTGGTTTTTAATGGTAATTTAAATGCAGAGTTGAGTTATGCAAAGAATTAAAATTACTATCCTTTGAAATGTTGCTTTATAAGAGTTAGCCCTAACACTTGAAACTTCACAAATCTTTCCTGATTCACATTTCCATCCTGAATTTGTAAGCAACATAATAATAATTTCACTGGGGAAAAAAAAAATCCTCAATGAGATGACTTGATTTTCTTGGCCATTGTAGGTCAAGTTTGAAATTATTAGACTATAGCCTGTGTTTTTATAGATAGCATATAATTGGACATAAATGAAAATGTCAATGGAAATTAGTGTGGACAGCTATTTACTTACAGGTTTGAAACAAATATTTATTTATTTATTTATTGTTGTGAAAAATTAAGTCCCTTCCTACCCCTATGATTATATGAGTATTTTGGTTATAATGAAAAATCATAATGTAGCTCTTCTACATGGGTTTAATACTTAGTATGATTCAAATAATTAGTGTGTCTTTTTCAATTTCTTCTTGATGTTCCTGCTACTGTCAAATAGTTTATCAAAGTTCTCCTGTCATACACTTTTCTTATAATCTCAAAGGCTATATGTCCTTAGGTGTCTAATCGACTTTACTTCTCAAAGGCTGTAAGCTGCTGCAGCTAAACATGTTACCAGGAGGCAAATAAGAAATGGAATAATGTTATTTGAAAAGATAGGCTGTTTGTCAAGATGATTATTAGCGAATGGATTAATAGGGAGAGATAGTAGATATTTGGTCTGTTAACTCATTGTTAAATGAGAATAGTTCAGTAGAAATCAACACTTGAAATAGAAAATGCAAGATCTGTGAATAACTGCATCAACACATAGGCTTCTACTTAGTCATTAAGTGCAACAATGAAATCCTAAAGATTTGTACAGTGTGAACAAAACAAAAAGGGAAGAGCTTGAAATCTTGAGGTAGCTCACACATACTCCATACAAAATGATGAGCTAAATCTGTCATTAGTAAATAAAATACTAAGAACACATCAGAAGAAAACAAATTTTAAATCTATGTCGCAATATGGAAGAAATGATTTTTCAGATGGAATTTATGAACTTTTTATACCTATGTCTAATGTGATTTATTTGTTTGTATAGTCAAAAGTAGTTTTTCAGATATTATTCCTTGGATCTATCAGTAATGAGTGCTTTTCATAGAAACAGATCAATTTCAGAGTATGAACAATCAGGAAAACTGTGCATTCTTTGTTTAAAAATACAAATGTGTTTGGTTTCACAGAATTACAAAATCACAGTAGGGGTTGGAAGGGACCTCCAGAAATCATTGAGTCCAACCCCCCTGCCAAAGCAGGTTCCCTACACCAGGTCGCACAAGTAGGTGTCTAGGTGGGTCTTGAACATCTCCAGAGAAGGAGACTCCACCACCTCCCTGGGCAGCCTGTTCCAGTGCTCTGTCACCCTCACCATAAAGAAGTTCTTGCACACATTTGTGTGGAACTTCCTATGCTGCAGATTCTGGCCATTTCCCCTTGTCCTGTCTCCATATACTGCTGAAAAAAGTCTGGCCTCACCACTCTGCCCCCCACACCTTAGATATTTATAGACCTGGATCAATATATTTATCAAGATATTTATAGTCCTGGTTTGTGACAGAAGAGAGAACAAACGAGAATGGATGAAATCAGAAACAAAGCTGAAAATTCTGAAGTATTAGACAGGCAGTATTTCAGCACTGATATTTGGGACCATTAAGTTGAAAATCTTAGCCTGCTTAGTTATGTAGGGTCAATCATGCTTCTGTTTTCTGTCAAAAATTCCTTATAACCTAATTTTTGGAAGCAGTGAGCAGTGGATGAAGTTATCTCCTGAAAGCTCAAGCTTATCTGAAATCCTTAAAATCAATTGGAATTCATGAACTGGACATTTGTACTATAAGTGATTTACACAGTTTAACTCATTTCATATTGGTGATGAAGTATCTACTATTTCACTGACATCTTAATGGCTGAACAACTCAGTATAAGGGTCTGATTGAAGTTTGGATGTGTTGGATATACTAGTCACATACTGCAATCGTATGTGCGGGACAGGGTTCACATTCCTTCCCCAGTCTAGCTGAGTAACTGTGCACATAATGCAGAATGTACCAAGAGGTAAATGAAGAGGGTATTGGTCTCAGATAATGTATTTTTACTGTCTTGAACTTAATAAATTTTTTTTTTAAATTTTTTAATTTTTTTTTTAGTATTACACATCTTAAAATCTCTGCACTGTTACTTTGGGTTCAAAAAGCAAGCATGGATATTCTCTTAGTCAACTTGACTAAAAGATAGATCAGACAAAAGTAACACAAAGTTTTCTCAAAGGAATCACAAGAATAATCTCACTGACTTCATAATTTTTTTCAATTCAAGAATCTTTAAAATTAGTTTCCCAAAATATAGAATCAAATACACTTCTAGGTTAGACAATGTTTCGCTCAGTTTAAAATGAAACTTCTGAAGCCAAAGTCATGGAAAGACGCCATCTTGTTTGATGATTTTGAATCATGAGAACAGCTTTCCTATATTGTGAGAGCAGACTTTTGCATAATTTGAGCAGATACAAGCTGAAGGCTTGCGTAAATGTAAGATCAAGAGCAGAATGCAGAGGAGGCCATGGAATTCGTTGACAAGTGAAGATAAGAAAGTAGAATAGATGTCCTGTTGCTGAAAATAAGACAATAAAACAGATAACTCAATTAAATGTAACACCAGTGAGAGCTGGTTTGGGCTATCCCCCTTAAAAGGTTGGAAATTTACAGTGAGGATGATTACTAGTTAACCACAGTCAACCCAACCCATGACCATCAGAGGCCCCCACCATGTATTTAGAACACATGCTCAAAAGGGTGGGGGCAACATGTTAATTGTTTCTTGGAATTTCAGCCTGTTTTCTTGGAATATAATGAATTTGTATATGGTATGCCTTTAAATATGAAGTTGTTTCTCTCTTCAGTGTGCATGTTTGGGGGGTGATCCCCTATGCACCCAGCGCTGTAATAAATGCAATACCCACTTGGTGTAAGTCATTGGTGTGTCAAGTTACTTTGTCAGTTTTCTCAGCTTCAATTTTTTTAAAATATATGTACTCTCAAATATCCTCCTATTATTCAAGATTTCTGGATGAAACTTTGATAGTGTCTAGATAATGGAAGTTAAAAAAAGGTGGATGGGAAATGATGGAGAAAACAAAGCAAGCAAAAAAACAAACAAAAAAACCCTTACAAGGGTGACAAAGATGTAAACATTCATTTATATGCTCTCGAGGGCCTCAGTTTTGACAGCAGTAATGTTACACTGTAGTCTATCCAGTGATTTTTTTTTAGAAGAGAAGAAAAATATTTCCTGTTGTGGGAATCAAGTGTTGTTTCTGCATTAGAATTGTGTAATATTATTTTTACTTTATGATCTCCGCTGTCATAGTTCTTTTTGGGAGTCCTTCTACTTAACTTGGGGAAGATCTCTGATAAGTTTACATCACTTATCGTATAGACGAACCTTCCCAGGAACGCACACTCTGTATATAGGTGTATATATGTATGTTTTGTCATACACACTGCAAGAATATCCTGCACGAGAGCAAACCAGAGAACAAGCCACGGCGTGCTCGAGGAAGCGCCTGACATTGGGAAGGCCTGACATCATCCCCCACTGCTCTTTGTTTAACGAGGATGACTTTAAGGAAAATCACCATATCAATAGGACAAGGAGAGCACCGAGAAGACACCTTGGAGACAACAGGATGACTACTGACTGGCACCAGATAACAAATAAATTAACAAGTAAATAGCAAATGTAAACCTTCTGATAAGATTGTTAACCTGGAGTACCCAGCGATTGGGGAAACAGGGGAGGGGGGAGGCAAGGTGGAGAAAACAGGGTATAAAGGCTGTCACGTTGTGTCCATAGGCGCGCACCTGCTTGCGGGATGCCCGCCATTGCAATCGCGAATAAATTCTGCTTTTATCAGAGATACCGTCCTGACAAAATTACTTGGATTATTTCCAACACTGTCCACAATAGAAATTTGCACAAGCATTACAATGGGAAACAAATTTTCTTTTGTTTCATAGGAATTTTGGTTTTCACTGAAGATTATTTATTTATTTTTGAGAACTAATATGCTTGTCTGAAAGGTTGGTTTGTTACCTGGTGCGCTGTAAGCCAATCTCATGCACAGAGACTAGATACTGATGTTTTTGCAAAGCAGCACAGATTTAAGCGCTTGGTAATCTCACACAGAGCTAGAACACCCCAGGACTTTTGCAGTGTCTTTTTATGCATATATATGTATTTCTTGTTTATCATTTGACCACAATCATAATACATCCTCTGGCTTACAATTGGTCAGTTGAAAATAAAGCTAATCTCCTCCACTCCTTAAACTATCTAGACGTGGTAATTAATTACATATTTTCTTAGGATGCTCCTGTCTTCAAAGACAAGTTTAGCCATTACAATGTGATTGAAAATTCCTGTACTTAACCACTTCAGTAGTTACAAGGGTGGTCATCTTCATTTAGATATAAGTATTTATTTGCTATATCTAAGGATACATATACAAAGATTTGTGCTAAGTTTAGGTATTAGTGGTGACATATGGGAACAAAAATATCTCATTTATTTTTGCATAACTTTTTTCTTCATCCAATGTGATAGAAGATGAGTTCCTCAGTGTGCATTGTTCTGATTACAACAGATGGAAAGTGTTTTATATTAGAAAACTTCTAAGCTTTAAAACCTCAATTTCATTTCCATAGTCATTTTTTCAGTCCTTCTGATGTTCCAGTTTAATCAGTTTAACTATAGAAGAATATGTAATCTTGTTCTCCTACCACATTTTATAAGGAACCTGCCACATCTTGTCAGGAAGTTAAGTAAAGGTATGAGAATTCCTACAGCTACATTTTGAGGTACAACAACCTTTTGTCTACTTTCAAATCGTTCAGTTGAAGTAAGGAAGTGGATGAAAATACTAATGTTTCCTCAAATAGGGCAATTCCTCTCTTAAATTTCAGTTCCTCCTACAGTTGTGTATAACATCTGGTGATCTATTTACACATCTCTATAAGAATTCAACATAAAATATTTCCCGTTCTTTGACATAAACCTTCTACCTTCCTCTTTACATACAGCCACGTGTGGTAAATTAGATTAACATAAAAAGCAGTGATGTGGTAAAATATAAATTAAAAAGATCGAACTTCACAACAGATTAGTAATGTACTTATTTTTGTTTACTCCTACAGGAGGAAAGGGAGGAAAAATAATTGATCGTCCTACTGATCTCAGGATGTAGTCAGAGGAGCACGGAACCTTTTACTATTTAAAATGTTCAGAGTCGTATTGTCTGTGCAGAAAAAGGCTTCGGTGTTGTTCCGCACCCCCTTCACTCCCTTCCCAAACCGTGATTCTTTGTGTCCTAACACCCGACAGAGTACCACTTAATTTCCTTAAGAAAGAAGATCTGCTCTTTACTTACCTGTTGCGTAGCAACAGCGAGCTAACTCCAGACTTCTCAGCCTAGTCAAAACCCCGCTAGTGCCTCCAGGGAAATGGCTTTTTATCAAGGCAACTTTACAGTTTTTCATCCTCAGCTTCAAGAACTGTCAAGTGTATGGGATTTAGCTAAGGAAACTAAAAAGCTACAAGTATTATTACTAAAAACGCTGCTTCCTCCCGCTGTGAAGAAAAATGGCTGAAAAGAAAGGTGAAGTAATCCAGCTGTTAGTGTCTTGATTTTCAGTCATCTGTTTGCACAGAACTACTATTCAGGTTAGTTATTTCAGATTCTTTCACGTAAAAAAGAACTGAGTATTATGACAGCAATTTATAAACTTTAGTAGCATTCAAATTCCCAGAAACATGTAATTGCTACTGGCTCTTTCAATAGCTGTAGTTGTGTGAGTGCTCTTTAGGATTTCCTTCCTTCGGTAATTACCAACTCTATCTTTCCTCCCTCCCCCCAGCCTCAATCAGCTAACATTCTAGGTTTGTGAATTTACTGAACAGACTACCCAATCAAAAAATGAGATTTAGCAATAGATTAATGAAGACTTTTAGCCTGTGTTCTAGAGCCAGCATTGCTTCTTAATTACGACTGGATCTCTAGAAAATAGGTAATTAAAAAATAAAGCTAATCAAAGCATAACACAAAATCAATTCCTTTAGGAGGAAAAAGAAAGAAAAAAAATTAGGCCACAGTGAGCCACTTTTTAAAAACAATGTATGTGGAACCCAAGGAAAATGTCCTTGCACGTTTTGAGGCAAAAGATAAAAGTATTCTATTATGTCCCCAGTGCAAAAATTATCAAGGAAAAACAGACTGTTCACCTACTAAAGCTGAAATGGAAAGTTTAAGAACTATCACTTATGAATTCCTTTTGCTAAACTAATATATTGGTTCTTAAGCTATTTTACTAATCCCTACTGGTAAGCAAACCAACCTATATCACGGTTTAAAATGCGTTTAATTTTTTCCTTTTTTTTTTTTAAATGCAAACACTGAAATTCCCAGCCATTTCCTAGGGACTGTATACACACAAAAATTCAAACAGCAGACTTTCTAGTCATAATTTTAATGATTAGAGAGTTGTGAAAGCAAAACCTTAAAGCACAGTGTTGATTGAGAGTTAGCTACTAACAGTTTTATGATTAACTATTTCAATATCTTGTCTAACAGAAGGACCTTTTACATAGGTTTTGTAGGTGGTATGGATCAAATAATGAGTACTCCCTTTACAATTTTTTTTTTTTAATATTTCTGTTACTATCAAACCTTTTTCTTTCTTTCTTTGTTAGAAAATTGCATGAATTGGATTATGCAGGTCTAAAGATTTTCACCTGCCTGCTTTAATAGCCTCTTTAGGTATACATTTTTAACAGTATTCTTACATTAAAAAACATATTTCACGCTGTACTTCAGACCAAGCAAGCTTGTAGAACATTTGCTGAAAATTTTCTACTTCAATATAAGCATAAGTATTTTGTCCTTATTACAACTATGTAAGTTTACTTTTTGCTTAGCCACCCAAAGAAAATTGCACCTAGAGTTACACAGAATGTTTGCACTGAACCTTGAAGACTTCTACTCTAAGAATCAGCTTAAAATTCTAGTCTCTGACCAAGGGAGTTTCTAAGTAGTTGACCCTTGACATCTTAAAGGTGTTTGGTCAAAAACAACAGAAACAAAAATCCAAGGGTCCATATATGAGGGCAAGAAACAAGGAGTATATCCTGTCTTTTTTCTCACTATTTAGATAGCTCTTGCATAAACCATTACCTCTATTTCACCTCTATTTAAGGGGAAGTACTCATAGAGACAAAGTATCTCCAATAGCAGTCCAGTAACTTGTCTCATAACTAAACCAAGATTAAGAAAAATCAAAAGGAAGTATTCAAAAGTGAGGGATGTATGTCAGTTTCACCACCACATGAGCTTTCTTGACTAGATATGTTTCCATACTGTAGCGTGGGTTTCCAAAGCATGAAGGAATGAGAGTGTCATTGAACTTTCCTTTTATCTCATTCTTTTTTCACAATTTTAGCATAGGCAGGGTTGTCTAAATAACATGATTTTAAAAGAGAGAGACAGTCAAGGGAATGCCTCTACAATGACTGTGGAAAACAGGAAAAAAAGCTATTTACCTTTGTATTTTTCAAAATAATGCATAAATGATAGCTGCCTGGTTCCCTATATAAAATTATGAATGAGTGAATTGCTGAGCAGCCAGTATCTGAGTAGCTTCTCTATTCCTTCAACACAGAGTAAGACAGAAGTTCAGTTGGAAGGAATCTAGAAAAATCATCACATTCAACTGCTTGACCCCTTCAGGGCTAACTAAAAGTTAAGGCATATTAGTGAGGACACTGTCCAAATGCATGTCAAACGTGGATAGATTTGACCATCACTATGGAATTTGTTCTGTGTTCTCCTGTCATGGTAAAAAATTTTTCCTAATTGAACCTCCTCTGGCAAACAGTTACCTCTAAACACAGCTGCTAGATTTTCATTCCCAATGCTTCTGTTTTGACATGTGAAAGCTGATTTTTAAATTTGCTAATATTAATCCTAAGGAAGAAAATGGGTTACTTAGATTTTGGTTGTAAGGCACATTTAGGATGTCATGGCACACAAGTCACATTTTTTTTACACCTTTCATCTTAAAAGCAACAAACTGAAATTATTATTGTTATTATTATGTTATTGTTATTATTAAATTATTATTATGTGTTCACAGAAAATAATTTTAAGATTTGTATTGATAATGAATAATCATTGTATCATGAGATTTGGAATATTTTCTGAATCTTGTCTGCAGTCAATAACAGGATAATCTGAAATGTTTCAGAAACAACAATGTTGGAGTCTTCTGGGGGCTGTTTATCACATGTTGAAAAAATTAGATGATATGTGAATCAAAAATAATCCGTATTGAGTTTTAGAACAAATGTTATTGATAATTACCAATAAAAACAAGCCCAATTCAAGTGAAATAGTGTTCAGTATTCAATCTCTTGTCAGCAAGAATAGGCTATACAAAAGGGAAGATAATCATCAACATATTTTGGTCCTTTCTGGCTGACTTTCCTTGTTCATTTTTCATGCATCTGATGTTTTTGTGGTTTTTTTTTTTTTGTTTGTTTGTTTGTTTGTTTGTTGTAGTTGGTCCGTCCGTCCCCCCCCTTCCCCTCTTAATTACTGTGTTAGTAAAGTAAATGCAATTTGGTAGAATGTTGCTTTTTCTTCACTCATTTTTTTTTTTTCTGAACTCTAAATAAGAAACCTTTCATGTCTGCCATATTACCGCATTGTTTGTATATTTTGTTTAGTTCCATGATAATCCATTGAACATCTAGGACAGCCATTTGATTTGTATTTATTTGTATTGATTACGTTTTTTGCACTGTTCACATAAAAAAATGAATATTATTCATTTAAAGATTCAGTGGTAAATTTAACATGCAGAAAAAAAATATTACAAACAAGTTAACAGCTTAAACACATTATTGAGTTTCTTTTAATATCAATTTTTTAAAGCAGATCAAGAGAACGCTGGTCTGCATTAAGTACATTGCAAGTAGGTTGGGTGTGGGAAATGATCCCTCTCGACTCTGATGAGGTCACATCTGTAATGTTGAGCTCAGATCTGGGCTCCTCATTACAAGCTACCAAGCAATCAAGCAAAGGAAGCAAGCAAGCAAAAAAGCAAGGACAAAAATTATCTCAAAAAGTAGAGATAAGTAGGCTTTGAAAAATCATAAATTGAGGGCAATTAATAACTCTGAGTACAGTACCAGATTACTAATATACAGATAGGTTTTATTCAAAAGAATATTAAAAAAAACCCTGTAATAGACACTCATGTACTCATTTATTCTACTAAACAGCAACAACAAAAAGCAAGAACAAATGCCCCTCCAAAAAAAAAAAAAATAAATAAATCAAACACCTCCAAAAAATACAAGCACAAAGAAACCACACAAACTTAAATGACCTCTATATACAGAAAAGTGTGATTATTTAGTCACAAAAACCTACATACATTTGTCTAATAATTCAAAGTAACATTAAAAAAAATAATAATTCAGTATAGTAAAAATGAAAAAGTTATTAAAATATTTTAGCTATTTTTAAAATTGAAACATATGATTTTGAACAAAAATTTTAGTCTTGCAACATACACTTATTCAAATAACTCCACTGAATTTTGCAGGTTTAATATCTTCCACCTCCCAAAATATCGTAATTATATAGTACTGCAAATCAGCCAAAAATAACTTCTCAGTATTCTGTTATTTTTAGGCAGAATAGTAGGCTACATTGGAAAACTACTATTCAGCTATTTTTCATTGTCTGGACAGTGCAGAACCATAGCACAGAAACAATTTAATTTGACACAAGTCCATTTGAACCTTTGCTGAAAATTGTCACAGATGAATTTGGGATAAGATGCATGCTAGGACAGATCCACAGCACTTGGTGATATATCACATCCTCTTTAGAGAAGAGGGTCAATGTCTATTCTTCTCCAGACCCGTTGGAACCCCCTCTACAGACCCAGGGGAACAGGACACTTGCTCCGTCTGCTTGACATCATGACTCCCTGGATAAGTATGTAAAGAATTCCACCTCCGCTTCCCTAGTGGCAAGCTCTTGTCTTAACAGTTCAGTGTTTCAGAAATAGCTCTTCAATCTAAGCCATCAATGGTCTTGTTGTATAGCTCCAAGACAGTTTCTATGATTTCTGCTGTATCTAATGCCTATTAGCAGTTGTTACTGAAGTTGATATCACCTTCTGGTCTCCTTTTCTGAAAGTGTTACAGTTGATAATTGCTTAACTGTGGGAATACAAGAAAATCTGCTCAGAGCAGAAGCTGTGGAGCAAGATAAACAGCATGAGAACCAAGGACACCTCTAGAAGAAGAAAGAACATCTCACGGCTGATTGGATAAGTACCTGCATGAACGGTTGAAGAGTGTTTTGTAGAATGCTCTGTTGACATGTAAAGGTGGATGGGAAAGTTGTGGGAGTTGATGGGTAAGCTAGAAAAAGAAAACTTTTGAAGGTATATAAGTGATGTCAGAACTTGTAATAAATGATTTGGATCATTCACATCTGAATCCATTCACATCAGACAGTGCACTTAACAAAGACCATTTGTGTTTCTTTGTTTCTCCAGTGTGCAGGGGAGTAATCTAAACAATTAGAGCTGGGCAGATGCAGTTCAGGATACGAAAATAACTGTATTTCTGAAGGAATGTTGGAGTGTAATTTAAAACATCCTGAGAAGTCATTTTGTATACAAAATAGTATTGGATGAAAATCATATTCAATGTTTGCCTGTGTAATTTCACTCTAATCACGTATAAAAGAGTACTATTGAAAGCAAACAACAGGCTTCACATACATTTCTGTGTTTTATTCATATCATTGTCAGGGATTTCACATCAATTTAAAAATAAATAAATAAATAAAAGGTAGTTAATCCATGAATAAATACCTTGAAAATTCCATTCCTAATGGTGGTATAGAAATTTGTTTTATGTACATATATACACACAAATACTTCTGTACGTATTTATAAATATGTACTTTTAAAATACTAAGTATTTTGAAAATACTCAGTGTTTCGTGTAACTAAAGTCTATACAACTATAATTCCTTCAATTCAGATCTATTTAATGTATGATTTTGTGAGCATACAGGAATAATTTTTTCTGCTGATCTCTGTACTTTCTCTTGGTTTTAACTCAATACAATACAATTAGAAAGAAAATTATATTTATAAAAGTCAAGGTCAAATTGAAATGTTATATTCTCTGCTGTTTTGGGTGTTCTATAATACTTCAGGTGAAAATATGACATTTTATATACTACATAAAATTTAAATATAACAGCATTTACCTAATACTCCTTGTGGTAATTTGCAAATACGAAATTAAATGTTATGGATGGTAGCAGCCAATTCTCAATTTGGAAAATGAAAAATAGACTTTTTTATATGCACGTCTACAAACCATAAATTATATCCCACAGGAAAGATTCACTACAATATGATTTAAACCACAATAAAGGCCTTAATGTTGACATTTCATTCTGATAAATATCCAGCTTTCACCTCTGAGCTAGTAATGTTACAACGCTATCTTGGTAAATGGGGCAAACAAGTTGCTTTGTATTTTTCCACATCAGAAATGAAGAAATACAATCTTTTCTGTGATTCGGAGAACAGCTAGTCCTAAAGGACGCTGACTGTTAAGACAGTAGTTTGGAATTGAATCAATTGGCACTCATATAGCAAAAAGCTAAGGAGTTTTCTAAAAGCAAAACAGAACAAACACATCTTAGTAACTTTTATGTAATTGAAAAGAGCACTTTAATAATACAGTGTTCTGAAAGAGAATGCACAGATATTTAGGCATTTGTGGGAAGAACAAGACAAGCAAAACAGAACATCCCTTCTCCCCATTTTTTTTTCCCACTGTGAATGATACTATCATTGCAAAAGCTTAAAACTTGGTAGTGCTCTATACTGTAAATTCAGATTATGTATACAACTAAGCTGACAACATTTTACATCACCGTAAATGTTTTACTGACAAAGGTTGTTATGGGTACAATGCAATAATCAGCTGCCAATATTTTTAATCATCTGAAAATTATTCAGACTTAGTAAAATTAAAAAATTGAACATGCCAATAATTATAAAGTATTGGAGAGGAGGGGAGGGAAGAGAACGGAAGGGGAGGGGGCCTGGAAGTTCAGACACATGAGATGCATGGGAAGACTGGCTGACACTGAAGACTGAAGCAAAGAACGCAGTACCTTAGCCTTCTCCATGTCCGTTGAAGCCACTTCATATTTATCGGAGGAGGTACACTATCCTTCGCTTGTCTGTTGTGACCAGTGTTTACAACAATTCCTTCTTGTTATTTTTCTCATCCCTTGACAAATTTAATTCCTTCTCTTCTTTAGCTTTCCTGATCTCATCTCTGCATATCCAGACAGCATCTCCATATTCTTTCCAGTCCACCCTCTCTGCTTCCTCTGCTTGTACTTTTCCTTCTTTTCCCTCAATTTGACCAGCATGTCCTTGCTCATCCTTGCTGGTTTTCTGCCTCCTCTGTTTGATGTCTTCTGGCAGGGCACAGAAAGCTCTTGTGCTCGAAGTATATTGAGTAATGAATTATCATTATTATACTGGAGTTAGATTTGTAAATGTGAATCAGGTACCAGAAATTTTAACAAATATTAAAATTGACTGCATTTACAAATAATGAATAAACAATTTCACAAATATTTTTTTCCCCCAACGCTATTTAAGTAGTTCAGTAATCTGATTTATATCTTTATTGGGTTTCTCTGCTCTCTGCTTAAAATAAGATTCTAAGCTGTTTATATGAATAGATAAATTATAAATTTTCCAGATTAAATGTTTTCTTAAATTAAGATAATTAAATTGCTTTTGGGAAAATGCTATTTTATTCGAGCTTTAATACGATTTTTAAAACTAACTACGAACTTTAAAACTAAATAAAATAAGTTTATAAATGCTTGCATTTTCTATCATAAATATCTCTTATTTTGTTAGGAGTTTGAAACATTTTTTTTAATCTCTGAAAAAAAATGGACTAAAAAACAATTTTCTTAAATTTACACTGATTATTAGATGCATCCAGGAAATACGATCTTAACAAAAATGTTCTTTTTTAAAAAAAAAAAATATTTTCACAGTTTTCTTCATACAAAATAGATGTTACAATCAATTTCTAAGAATTACTGAGTGGCCTAAGATGGGATTAATTGCATGACATATAAGGGGCAACTGAGTGACTAGACCTCATGCAGCCAGTGTGGGGTTATGAAAGGCAAATCCACGGAGATGGGCTCAGTCACAGAATCACAGAATCACAGAATTGTAGGGGTTGGAAGGGACCTCCAGAGATCATGGAGTCCAACCCCCCTGCCAAAGCAGGTTCCCTACACCAGGTCGCACAGGTAGGCATGCAGGCAGGTCTTGAATATCTCCAGAGAAGGAGACTCCACCACCTCCCTGGGCAGCCTGTTCCAGTGCTCCGTCACCCTCACTGTAAAGAAGTTCTTGCGCATGTTTGTATGGAACTTCCTATGCTGCAGTTTCCAGCCGTTTCCCCTTGTCCTGTCTCCACTCACCACTGAAAAGAGTCTGGCCTCGCCATTCTGCCCCCCACACCTTAGATATTTATAGACCTGGATCAGGTCCACTCTGCTATGCACGTAACAACTTAGCACAGCCACTTCTGAGATAGGTCTTGTATCTGATTGTGCACCTTCTTGTATCCTCCCACTGTGGATATTTGACTCCATCTTCCATATTACCTCCCATTCCCATTAGGAAGTCATAGACAGCAGTAACATCTTCCTTTACCATCTCTTCTTAAGGCTCACAATTTAAAACATCTTCTCTCAGGCTCCCCTCAAAACCCATTTTCAAATGGGTTGTTCCTGAATGGACCAGCTACCTCAGACCAGATTGCTGACAGTCTTATGTATCACAAACATATGTTGCTGGTTTATTGCCAATGTGTTCATGAAGATTCTCACAGTCTTGTCCATCAAAATGTTTTTTAGCCATTGGCCTTTGTACAGGACTGGTGTATGAGGTTATTCCTCACCAGATGCCAGGACTCAGTATTTCTCTGTTCTGAAAACTCCAGTTTTCACATTTCTCTGTAATGTTATTGACTGACTGTGTGACTAAATGAACACAAAAATGCAGAATGGTCTTAATCTCTGAGACTTTGACACACAAACTAGCTTTAAATATAATATAGAAGGCCTGAATATGATCCAAAATAATAATTCAGTGAATATACTCATAAGTAACAATAGACATTAAGTAGCAAAATCTTACGCCAGGGCTTAATGGAGCAACAGGAGTAGGTCTTAAATTTAGGAGAAAGTTACAAAAAATTTTGATTCATGTCTGCAACTGAAAATCTGGAAAATGTTAGATTTTCCAGTGAGCAGAGATCTAACTTGATTCATAGAAATAAAGTGTTTTTATTTGTTAAAAACAAAAACACAACAACAAACAGCAACAAAAGCAAAACAGAACTGTCTTCAGCAAGTTTGAAGAAGATTGTAGAGAATTGTGTTGTCCTCCAGACACACCTTGATGGGCTGGAGAAATGGGCTAACCAGAATCTTTCCAGTCCAAATCATTCCATATTTCAGTGACATAGTCCTGGGCAATGTTTTCTGGGTATCCTCCCTTGAGCAGGAGAGTAGGGCCAGCTGACCTCTGAGGAATCTAAGTGAAATGAGATTTAGTTCAAAATGAAGCCATATATTGAATGCTTCTGTTACAAGTTAAGAATATTCGTTAAGAAATTAGTAAGATTTTTTTTTTTTTTTTTTTTTTTAAATGATCACAGTTATTTATGTTGTCTCTGACATCTGGTAATACTTCCCAGTTTCTGCAGCCTTCTGTATGCTGTAGAATAAGTAACTATCACATTTCAATTCATAGCTTACATAATGCAACTGAGAGATATAAACACATGATTAGAACATACAAACCAAGATTATTTCCTTTAACTCTAAATGCTAATAATGATATTGTATAAGTTACAAATACAGCCTCCATGATCATCTGTATAATTCTTATTACATTTGTTATAAAATGAATTTGAACCATTGTAAGTCCAGAGAAGAAATACTCATATGACCTGAAAACTTGAAAATGTTCTGAGTGAAGGTCAAATCATAGTGGTTAGTATGAAAGTTGATCAAATAGATGTCTTTAAATATATGTGTAATAAACTTCAATGGCATAGAATTCCTATTTGGGGTAATAAACCATTTAGTGCAAGTACAAATTACACACAATATTCTGGAATACATTTATACTGGAAGTGAATGTACAAATGAAATAACTACATGGACATGAAGTGAAATTTTCCAAACAATGGACATGAAAATGACCCAGTGTTTACATGGAAAGGGCAAAACAGCTGATATTAAAATGCAGATTGTTTTTCCATCAGCAGCGATTTCCTCCACTCATTAGCATAAAACTGGAATTAAGGACATAAATGATTCCTTCTCATCCCCTACATATCTGCTTCAAAAAGAAACCTGTCTGTCATGGGAAAGAAGAAATAAGAAGTAAAAGCAAACCAGTTCTAGATAGTTTAAAGCTGCTTTTACTAATAATATCACCTCTTCTTCTGCAGTATCATATTTTTCTGCTTATCTAAAAGCTTTTACAAAAGTAATTAAAAAAAAGTCTTTTATAGTCTCTTGTACTCATTTCTGTGGCTTGATGGATAAACAATATATCTATCTATAATCAGAAGTTAGAGACAATAAGTTAACTAAGTTTCCCTTCCATAAATAAATAAATAAATAAATAAATAAATAAATAAATAAATAAAGCAACAAAACACATAAATTTTGAAAACTTATCAGGCTTCTAAGGCTTAACCTTAGTAGTGGTTTTATAACATTTTGTGTATACCAAGCTTGCATTTTTTCACATATGGAATGCATGTCATGGCATCATAGAATAGTTTGGGTTGGAAAGGATCTTTAAGATCACAGAATCACAGAATGGCCAGGGTTGGAAGGGACCTCAAGGATCATGAATCTCCAACCCTTCTGCCACATGCAGGGCTAACAACTCCTCACATCCTCCTCAGACTAGGCTGCCCAGAGCCCCATTCAATCTGGCCTTGAACACCTCGAGGGATGGGGCATCCACAAGCTCTCTGGGAGGCCTGTTCAAAGTCAGACTGGATTGGGCACTGGGCAGCCTGGTCTACTATTAAATGGGGAGGTTGGTGGCCCTGCATGTGGCAGCAGGTTGGAGATTCATGATCCTTGAGGTCCCTTCCAACCCTGGCCATTCTGTGATTCTGTGACATGCAGTTGGGACAAGCAGAAGGGAGGAGAGCCAGGTCCCATGAATTTGCCAGTAATTTTATGTCCTCTCTGAATTCAAAGTCCTCTGGAGTATGTAATTTTTATTCTCTTCTGGGATAGGTACCCAGAACTGGAACATCAACTCTTTAACTCCCAATGCACTACATGATGTTACAATGTGAAATATCCATAACCGAAAATCATAAAACCATGACAAGTTAGAAATAATTGGTCTTAAAAAAATGTGTTAATTTATGAATTATGGTTGCCTGATACTATTGGTTGCCTTTATTAAATGCAGCTTTTCAAAACTGAATTCCTCAAATCCACCTAAGATCTTTATATGTACGTTTGCCCTGTTTGGAATGTTGTATTTTAAGTGACAATAAAAAATTTGGATTATTCTTTAAAGAGATTTCTCTACCACATGTGTTATAGTGTGCCAATAGCTAGAGAACTAACTCAAGAAGAATATTTAAATGATATTTTAACCCTAATTATGAAAAATATTGAAAAGTGAAATTAAATAACAGTAATAACAATTATTCCATGAAAGATGGATTAAGTCTGATTTGTACCAAGTATACTAATTAATTTAATCAGGTCATGTGGTAAAGAAAGCATGAATTAATTAATAAACAAGAAGGTTCATTTAAACTAATTATTTTAACATAAAATATAAATTTCACATAACAAACTTGTTAGTCCAATTCCCAGGACAAGTAGTATTTCATCCCAAAACATAATGTGTTGTAAATTAATAATTAAATATTCTGTTAAAGCTTCCAAGTGTGATTCAGGCTGCAAATTCCTCCATAAAAAGACTTGCAATTTTCAGTAAAGTGCATAAAATTTGCTTTTAGCAATTTTTAAATAATAAACAATCTCCTTCCTAAATTACTTGTGTCCTAAAGATATGCATTAAAAGACAAACTAGATGATGCTCTCATTGAATGTCAATTTTTTAATTTATGTATTTGTTTTGTTTTTCTTTTCCCATTTTTAAGGGACTATTTAGTGTGAGGGAGAGGAGGCTGAGAGGAGACCGTATTGCTCTCTTCAAATACCTGAAAGGTGATTGCAGTGAGAGAGGCATTCGTCCCTTCTCACTGGTGACAGGTGACAGGATGAGGGGAATTGGCCTCAAGTTGCACCAGCGTAAGTTTAGGTAGGATATCAGGAAAAACTTCTTTACAGGAAAGGGTTGTTAAGTACTGGAATAGGCTCTGTAGGGAGGTAGTTGAGGCACCATCCCTGAATGTGTTTAAAAACTGCTTGGATATGAATTAGTGGAGAGTTGTTAGAGTTAGGGTAGTATGGTTAGGTTGGAGTTGGACTTGATCCTTGAGGTCTTTTCCAACCTGAGCTAGCCTATGATTTTTATACTAACACTTTCATCTACAAAAAAATTGTGTGTGTGTGTCCATTAATAATCTCAGCTAGAAATTTAAACCAAATTAGACACTTACTGGATCAGCCTGATATGATTGAGCATTGGCATTCACAATTAAGGAACTCCCCTGTCAGATTGGAAATGACTGGAAAATAAATGGGCAGCTGAGGAGAGAAAGATGGAAAGCAAATAGTCGAGAGAGAAGGAAAAAAAAGTCTGAGAACTATAAATTCTACATAATTCTTCCCAGTTTGCAAGGATTAGGTCTTGTAAAATTGGTGAGGAAGACAATGGGCTTTCATATAGTAAGTTCATGCATGAGATAATGCACTATGACTGTTATAATTTCAAAGGGTGTACAACATACCACAGGGAGTGTAAATGTATCATTTAGACCCTATCTTCATTACAAGAACCATCACATTTTCATTTTCAGGATTTACTAAAGGTAGCAAAGTGTTGCAACTGTAGTACTGCAGTACTGAATTATTTAAAACAATCTTACAGTTGACTGCTTTCACATATCGTTTCCTAAATTTTAGTCTGAACATTCTTGTAACTTTATTGTTGATGGTGATACTCTCTAAGACTTATAAATCTTGAAGTAAATTACAAGAAAATATATGTTACAAAGTAGCACTTACTTCAATTTCATGCATAGAGAGACATGAACATTCAAATATTAGATATCAATTGGTGAAACCACTGGGGACCGAGACCCATGCCATTAACAAATGCAGGAACAATTATTCTACTGGAGACAGTGCAGTCTGTTGCTATCAAAACCTTACATAGATTCACCTGAGTTATATCTTCCTGCCCCAAACTAGGATAGATGGTGGATAAAAGTGGCTATACACCTGCCAGTACCAACCTGACTTCATAACTGGGAAAAGGAAGTACACTGTCGCCATGCTGTAAACTTCAGATGCATTAATGGAGGAGAGAGTGGGTCTGAATCAACCAAAATGACTCAGTCCTAGTTAAATGTGAAACCAGTTTCCACAGAACTATGTGGAACAATGCTTTGAAAACTTTCTAAAAAAAAAGTTAAATTTGGTAATGAAAACTGGAACAGTTCAGAAATTTTTAAGCTGAAGCTTTGAATCAGCTTGACATAAACAAAATACTAAACTGCTTTTGTAATCTTGTGAGATGAAGTTTATGAACTCCAATGCTTTTATAGTAAAGCAAACTTTAGTATAAAGTCAAAATCACCCAAACATCCAAATATCAAAAGTGTTTGGATTGCAAAGCTGCTTGTGTACAGCATGTTCAGAATGCTCACCAATCTGAACCAAAATTGTTTCTACTTAGCAATGTGTCACTATACTTGTTTTAAACAAGTTCAAACTTTATAACACAACCTCCCTGTGCAGCCTGTTTCAGAACTCTGTCACTCTCCATAAAGTAAAAGATTTTTTTTCTCATGTTCCTATGGAACTTCCTGTGTTTCAGTTTGTGCCCATTGCCCCCTTTCACGTTACTGGGTGCTTCTCAGAAGTGCCTAGCCCCATGTACACTTTTCCTGCCCTTTAGATATTTATATTGATTACTAAGATATGCATAATAGCAACCTGTAATAAACACAGAACTAATATGGCTTGAACTGCCTTAAGAGAGATTTTGCTCTGATGTTTTATTTTCTTTTCAATTTGTTTTTACCATATCTCAGAACATTTCTTGTTGTGGAATTGTGCTCATTTCTGAGGCAGCCTTTAAGAGAGATATGCACAGATAGAGGGTTCTTATAAGTGACAATGACTAGGGATAAAACAAACAAATAAACAACAACAACAATAAGACAATGCACACAGCCATTACATCAAGCAATGGACTACAGAAATATGTAAGAAAATGTTATTCTTTTTGCAATACATTTATCAGCCTTTTAAGATTCAGAATAATTTTGTATGATCTGAAGAAGTTTCAGGATAGACAAGAGATGGGTGAGAAATACTTTTTCCACTGTAATAAAACTTCTTAATTTCAGTTCGTACTTCAATATGTGAAGATATCACTGTCAATGAGTAAAACTGCTCTTCATTTACATTGATTCATTTAGATTTGGTTTATCCAAATCAAACAATATGTAATTAATCAACAGTCAGTAATCTGTACATTCAGGATGAGCAGAGAAAGCAAAATACTAAATAATGTAAATATATATCTAAATATTTCTAGAAATCCTTCTATAACTAATCCTGATAAGTTTTACCCAGACACAGATAATTGCAAATACGTATGTACATGCATACAACTACGTATCTTACTTCTGATCTCTCCTGAACTCTCTATTTGCCTTGTTTTTCTTTCTACAACATACCATGTAGGTGTCTCCAATTTATAGGAGGGAGGGAAGGGTCTTTTTAATATCTGTATACCCGGCGTGAGATTAAGAAACAACGGTTCAAATGTTGGTCCAACCAGTTTATTGCAGATCTTAATCATGGAGATGGGGGAGGGGAGGATAGACACTATTATGAATTAGAGTAATGGGGAAGGGAAGGAAGGTGATAGAAAAGATAGGAAAGAAGAAGCAAGGAGTCTTAGTAGGAAGCAAGAGGGAGATAGTCACCACCATGGATCCAGCATGGTTCGTAGTTCAGTCATTGATCTTCAGTAGTGGTAGGTCATCGGGAGTTGTTGACGATGACGGATGAGGACGATGGTGACCATGGCAATGATGGCAACTTTTCAGTGGTAGTACCAACTTATACGTAAGTCCAAAGTTGTCAAGTCAGCTCTCTTTGGAGTGACAGCTTCTGGCTCTGCGATCTCAGCAGAAACTCCTCTGTTCGTATCTTCCTGTCCTTGCCAGCAGATAAGAGGGAGCAGGGAGGTGCTCACTTGTATCTTGCCTTCACAGGATACAATGGCATCATCCCCCAGTCTCCCATAGCAAACAGGAGTTCTTTGGTCACAGGCTAGATCTTCTGCCAGTAAACAGTCCTGACCTCTATGTTCTGAAGGCAAACAGCTAAAATTGTCCACATAGTGATGTTGATTGCCACACAGCAACACCCATCATTCATCTCCTAGACAAATCAGTCTCATCACAAGAAATTCCTCAGGAAGCAAGCTTTGAGCAAAAAAAAAATAATAATAATAAAAACAAACAAACAAACAAACAAACAAAAAAATTCATACAACAGGCACATAGCTATACTCTGTAGTAAATAATATTCCTATAAAAATTTCAGTTTTGAACTAATTATAGTCAAGAATATCTTTCAGAATTGCTTATGCCTTGCAGACCAAAGTTTTACAAGTCTTCTAATATGTAATGCTCAATAAAAACAATTGAAGACTATTACTTTAACAGCATAATTTACCAGCCTTAGTTCAGCAGTGAATATTTTCATCCTAGATGATCTCCTAATGACCCTTCCAGCTTGAATAATTTCCTGAATTCCACAGGCTGACTTTTCTGCCAGTCTCCTTGCAAATCTTCTGCATACAACATTTGCTGCTGTCCTACTTGCATGCTGATGTCATACTTGGTTCATTTTCATCCTGTTCAGCATGTGCTCTGCTGGTTTCAATGGGATTATTCAGTAAACTAGGCTTTAATGCATGTTTAGCCATGCTGCTAAAGTAGAGTCTCAGGATTCTTCTGAAATTTTTGGAAATAAGCAAACTCCATTTTAAGGTCTGTATTTAGACATCATTTCAGTTTTGTCATTCCCTAGTGTATAATAAAATATATAGAAAGTACAATTTCCTTGCATAAGTTACACTTTTGAACATTTTTATGTTCAGTTCAAACTTGTAAATATGACACTGAATGTTTCTGGCGTCGTGTCTCTTTCCTACAGTATAAATGGAAAGCTACATTATTTCTGCCCTTTTTTATTCTCGCAATTTTTATTATGTTCACATAATATATAGAATATATTTTGGAATATTAGAACATTTCATTTTGGAAACTACTTAGTACATCCTCAAATATATAGTTTGACTCAATGTTATATGGGAAATTCACTGGTAAAGAACATTCTGCAAATTATGGAGAAATTAATGGACATCCATCCAGAAGGTTTTACAATGATCAGCAGAAAAAATTTCTGCATGTGTCAGTTCTGGTTGATGTTACCATTATTTACAGACAGTGGGCACATAAAGGGAAAATATAAATCTTCTGCAGTGATTTTGCAATATTGGATACCTTCTATACAACCATAAATGTACACACTTTGAATTGATGTAAAGGTAGGTCATTAATCAAAGCATATCTGTAAAATTCTGGAATAAAATTCATAAAAATTTGATTTTATGTTTACTGAGAATTCTTAGAGTCAAGAACATGAACTAGTTTTATGATGAGTACTGCTGGGGGGACCAGTCAATATACTGGAAGGCAGGGTTGTCATTCAGACAGATCTCAGCAGGCTGGAGGAACTATACAACAAGAAAACTTATGAATTTTGAGGAAGACAAATACAAAGTCCTTCCTGTGGGAGTGAAGACCCTACCCCGTTGACAACCATGCAGAATTAGGTCTGATGAGCTGTGTATGTCATGAAGTTAACTCGATGAATCTATGCCCGTGACAAGGGGGCAGTAGGCCCAGAGCCCCCCCCAAGCCCCACAAAATGTGAAGGGAAAGGGAAAAGGGATAGGGAGATGGGAGCTGGGCTCAAGGAAGGCAAAACAAACAAACAAACAAACAAACAAACAAATAAAAAACAGCAATGATCTCTGGAGGAAAACTTATTTTACTAACCATGATATCGGAATGCAAGACAACACAATATAATACAATCTAATTGAAATTGAGACTAATCAATCAAATAAAATAGGAGAGAGAGATCTCCTGAGACCGAGTCAAACCTGAAAAGCTTGGTACGACTAGGAAAGTACCTTCCAGCACCCACTGCAAGACAGTAAGAGACCGTCCCACCCGGGAGGGCCAGATCCCATGAGTTCCGTGATGCACAGGGACAGGTATCTGGAATTGGAACATTAACACTTTAACTCCCACTGCACTGCATGATGTTACAATGTGGAATACTGAAAACCAAAAATCGTAAAACCAGGACAGTGTAGCAGTCATGGGGAAGAAAATGCTCCAGAAGTAGTGAGCTGAACATGAGCCACAGGTGTGTCATGGCAGCAGTGTCAGGGGCTCTACAAACAAGCAATTTATGAAAAAGATGTTATGGGCAGAAAGTAGGTGCACATGGATATATGTCACTCTGAAAATTATTATTCCTGTTTTTTTGCTTGTTAGTTAGTTTGTTTGATTGTTTTCATGGGAACTACAATAGATACTAAGAGCAAAACAACACTACCTGATAGAGTAAATTTTCAGCTGTAAAAAACTATTTCTCAGCATAATCACCATCATTACGTATGTATATTCAGCAGTAAGGAACAAGAGCTTGCAGGCCACATTCGAAAATATCTGCACCAGCAAAAATGTCACGCTTCCATTGTCGTCACTGCTGAAATGCATTACCACTACCTCACTGTGCTCACGTCCACTATTTGGTCTCTAAAAATGTTCAGCAAGTGTCAATGATTCACAGAATCATAGAATCACTCAGGTTGGAACAGACCTTAAAGATCATCAAGTCCACCCACGACCTAAACCCTAATAGTGTATGATTGGGAATGTCAATGGGTACAATTTTTTTTTTTCTGCATGAGGAATTCAGTGTCACACCTTTGATTCATGTGCACTTTTGCATCACACACCCCTGTGTCAGACTGCCTCTCTTTTGCCATCTGCTACACAGCAGCAAAATATAATAGTATATAGGTAGGAAGATACAATCTCTGTTGCTGTACCATCAACATCTGACTGTTATCATTTGTCAATATAATAAAATAGGAGGAATTACTTTTGGAGCAGACTTCATATATATATCATATATATGGTCAAGACATTCTTAATTATTATTTTAACAGTCTCATTGTTCAAAGGCTTTAATTAATAAGAAAATGTCATTAGTTATGAGAAAAAAGTTTTTATGTATATGAAAGTGCCCCTTGTGCAATGTTGTAATTAGATTAACGTGGCAGTAAAGGCAAGGACAGTTGTCAGCCTTCATTCATTCCTGCCTGGCAGAGTGGCATACTTGCAGTAGATATTTACCCCTCACTTGTCTCAGGATCACAGATGTATTTAGCACCTTCTGTGGTCACAATTTTTGTTTTTAAACTCTTTTGCTGCCCTCCGGGGGCATGGCTGGGCCAGAGTAGTATGTAGTTTTATTTGAAGATATTTATTTGCCTTATATCTCCATAATGATCTAGTGGGCACTATGCACTATCTTGTTAGAGTTGAAAACAGTGTTTTTGTAGGTATTGTTGATGTGAGAATGGATAGGAAAGCTGCTTCACATCCATTTTTGCAGTAGTTTTAATACAGACATGTCGTAGGCCATAGGTGTTTATCAGAGGTTTATATTTACTGATCACCTACTCTCTTTGTTTTGAATCATTATAGCTTCTCTGAGGATTTCATATCACAGCTTCATCTAGTGTATACTAACTATTCCCTTCTCTAAAAGTTCTTTCTATCATAGGAAATTTAGTATTGCCCTCTGTATAATATTCAATTTCAGAAATGTTGCTTCAACTTTACCTAGTAAAGGCTGTAGCTGTTTTTCTATTTCTGAGAAATTTGGAAGTAGGAAATATTTTGTTTTATTATCAATAATACATGAAACAAAAACCCAGAAGCCTCCAAAAGAGTCTGAAGGGGTTTTAGTTGGAAATTGAAGAACTGAACAAAACTGTTGCCTGACAACAGCACCAAGAAAGTAAATTTCTTACAAGTAACAAATGGATTTTAAGAAAAAGTGGAAATAACATAAATTTGTATTTTCAAAGTAGGATATATTGTTCAATTTCAGAACTTACCACAAACTCATAAGATGTGTCATTATTATTATTTCTTTCCCATGGATTTTCCCAAGGAAAGCAAATGCAAAAAGTAAAAGGCTATCCATATTAAAAAAAAAAAAAAAAAAAAAAAAGGTCATTAAGCAGTGTTTTCTGATTCTATAAGGATGTAAGTTTTTACAATTTATTTTTTCTTATTGCTATTTATCTTATTCTTTTAGTTTTTTGCATTTATTTGTTTGTTTTATCTCCAGTTGTGTATTTATGCACTGGTGAATGGATATTGCATTGTGTGCTTCACAAAATTGTTTTTTCTGTGAAAAAAAAACAAAAGAAGACATACTGTTGAAATCTGAATACATAAATTCCGTAGTAGAGTAGTTACTTAGATTAACATTTGGTTGTTTTTCTGATTCTACAGATTTTACATTTGTGTTAAGTATTTTACTAGCATTTCCAGCTTTTTGACAAAATGTATTTTCAAACATGAATGGCATTAAACTTCATGAAGCATTGTTTCATCACTAAGAAAAAAAAACTGCATATAGCAAAGGCATTTATCTCTTGGTCACTGTTGCAGTTCTGTTTTGGTCACAATTTCTGCTCTTCCAGCTCTCTCTCCCCTTCCCCTCAAAAGAAAAAAAGAAAATAGAAACAAATAGGCAAAACAACAGCAACAACAACTAAACACAAAAACAACCTAACAAATACCCCCCAGCTCAGGGTCAAATAAACAAAAATGGGAACATAAAATCCACAAATATTTACAAGTGTTATTTTATAATTAAATACAAAAATACTTGGCTATTACCATTTGCTTCGGCCCAGAATTTAATAGCACTGTAACCTTTCCTAGCATGCAATGAATTTGACATAATGAAGAGACAGAATAGGATGTATAAAAAAGGAGTCCTGAATTTCAGTTAAAGACAAAGCTTTTATACAACAACCGGTAAAATAAAATATATTCAGGGATCTATAATGGGCCATATCTTCTCCACTAAGGAATGATCACTGAGGAAGGTTTTCATTTTGTGAAGCTAAAAATAAACTGGGGTTGATTATATATTTGATTATCTTGTTGGCAAGACAACAAATCTTGTTGTTATCTTCTTACTTCCATCAGAATTGGCTTCTCACAAGGGTTGATTAACTGTACAAACTTGTGTGGTTGTAATCTTAAGTCTGTCCATGAAATTGCAACTTCTGTATTCCACAAGGAATAAAAGAAAATTGTTAAGAAAAATAACATCAAGGATAATTTTCCAATCTTTGACCATATGGAGGTGATTCCATATTTAAAATGATGTTGAACACTGAACATTGAACTCGAAGTAGAATTATAATGCTTCGGTTTTACATTCATTAGTAAGTTTTGCATTACTATTACTGGAAATACTGAATTTTCAGTGTGTCCTTTAACAGCTTTTTAAAGACTGTCAAACATGTAGAGACTTATGAGACAAAATGTAAATATGTGCTATTTATTATTGTATGGGAGAAAAAATTACAGATCACAATGTATCTCATCTTAAAATCAGCTTCCAAACTACAGCAGATTAATCCTGCTCTAGGAATGTCTGCCTGGGACTAGGGTAACAATTTCATATTTGCATATCTATGGACTGAAAGTAGCTGTTCATGCAAAGCATTGAATAGTTTTTGAGATATATCAGCATATTCCCCTTGACAGAGGATTCCTTTTATAATGTTGCAAATCTATCATCCCTTAGTGGCTGTCCAAAAGAACAAAAACCTAGCTGAAATTTTTCCGTTCATTTTAAATGTCATATAAGGTCCTATATTAAAATTCCTAATTTAGATTTTTGCTTTAGAACTGGGTCACTAGGGTCCCTCTGTTCTCCTTACAGATCTTGCCAAAATGGATAATAGATCAAAAATGTAGGCATCTACTTTTGAACTAGTTAATCAAAATTGCTTACATAAAAGTGCCTTCATGTAGATGACATTCTGGGGAGTGGGGGGTAGGGGTAGCTGAATCACATCCTCTGGACTGAGTATAAAACATAAATGGAAACATCCAGAGCTATGTGGCATATTTTGAGTCCAGCTGGCATCTGAACTCAATAAATAAATCTCATAGGACCTACTTCAACTCTATCAAACTTGTCTCGGTTACATATTGCATCTCAGATGGCAGTGGATAAATATGATTATACAGTTGAATCCTACTGTGTGCATTGCAGTTATAGAATTTATTGTAATGCCCAGATAATAGACATACAGGCATACAAAGTTAATGGAAAGAGGAGATTACCTTACTGAAATGAAGAGATTCTTGACTCCATAGCACATATGTGGGAAGACTGAGGGATTCTCATTTATTAATCTATCATATAGTTGTGTAGAGAGTCAATAAGAAACACCAATACAGAGAATATCTGAATAATTTCAGAATTGTTGATGCTCAGAAACTTCAAATCATTCTTTAAGTTCATAGTCAACTCTTCTGAAATTATTGTGATGGAGTAATACTGGAAAAAAAAAGAAAAAAAAAAAAAAAGAAAAAAAAAGAGATTTATTTGACTTGTAAAAGAACCTGCTAAGAAAGCTGAAGAATGGGCTTTAGACATACTTTGTAATGAAGGAATTAGAATAAATTGTACATTATTTCTCTTTCACCATTTTTTCACTACCATAAGGAAAAAATTAGTTGTGATGATTCTGTTTTCTGTCTCATCATGAAACTGAAACAAAACAAAACAAAGCAAACAAATAAAAAAGATTTACAGATTCAAAAGGTGGGTGTTAGGGGCTGGGGGAGGATTCACTTTAGTTCTGTAATTAACCACTTTGCTAAAAGGGAAGAAGGATCCTGGATCCTGATTTATATTCACACCACTGTTCATTTACTTTACATATTTTCCCCCCAACAGAAATATGCACAATTCCCCCAAATTTGAAAATACAGGTAATTCTTTATTATCTCACAAGGTTTTATCTATGTAATTGACTATTTTTTAAATATACATTAATTTTACAATCTCATTAATGAACCTGTTCTTTACCTAACAAAGATTTGACTTCAACAATAGTGAGGGAAGAATTATTATAGCACACTTGGAAATTATGCCCTGGATTCCAAAATTCTTTGTTCTAATACTCAAATGTTGCACAGTTTTGATTAATGTCTTGTTATTAAATTATTATGCCAAAAGTCAAGAAAATAATCTCTGTACATATTTCAAAATAAAAATCTCTCCAGGCACTGTGATTGAGACATAGTATGCAATATGAAGGAAAATAAGGAGATATGTTAATAATCTTAAGTGAATGGACACTAAGCAGGAAATTATAACTGTTTCGCACTGTTGTCTGTTAAGAAAAAGCTTTATTAATAGTGGAAGGAGACTAAATCCACAAAGCTCAGCGTAGCAACATTTTTAGGGAAGGGGAGAGCGTTATGTAAAATTCATATGACCTAGCCTGAAAGCCATGTAAAAATTTGCTTACAATTCATGAGAGAGCTATGCTTGTATGTTCAGTGATGGCCTTCATTACCATCCAGTCATTCTGTTGGAAAGAGGAACTACATACTCTGGGCATGTTTCAGGATAATTCTGAAATAATGTAAGGGCTGGGTAGAAGGGTTTTCTGCAGTATAACCCTATAAACCTGTTTTAGACTATCTGACTAATCCATCTTAGAGTTCACTGCACAGATGCGTGCACTCATGCACTCATCCCTCATACAAACCACATTTGCAGACCTTCTGGGCATACCTTCATGGACTCCTTGCCTACTTAATACCTCAGCCTGGACACTACATCCCTGCTACTCATTGTCTGGTCCAGCTTACTGTTCATAAGTGAATACACGCATTCACCCCACACGTGCCACATTGGGAAAGACACAAACACTTGTCCGCCCACACCCACAGCTTGCACCAGACACATGGACTGTAACCCACAGCCCTGCCTGAACTATCAATGCAGAGCCTTGTACTTGCCACTCTCACTCCAGTCCCCTCAAATAGCTGATTTAGGACCAGACACTGCTCCCATTCCAGGGCTGAGAGTTGAAGATCCCCACTTGCTCCAGTAGCTGTTAACAGAGGCCAGATTTCTACATCCCCAGTCTGACTGGTAGCTGTCACCAAGCCCACTCACACTCATTTCAGTAGCTGAACACTTCCTCTACGGGGTCAGACAGGGAGAGTTGCAGCTCTCCTTCCTGGAGTAGAGAAGGCTCCAAGGAGATTTTCTAGTTGTCTTTCAGTATCTGAAGGGGGCCTACAGAAAACAGAGGATGGGCTTCTTACAAGGCTGTGTAGCAACAGGACAAGAAGAAATATTTTTACACTGGGAGGGAGTAGATTTAGACAAGATATCAGGAAGAAAATCATTACTGTGAGGATGGTGAAATGCAGAAACATTGCTCAAAGAGGCTGAAGATGCCTCTCCTCCCTAAAGGCACTGAAGGCCAGGCTGGACGGAGATTTGAGCAACCTGGTCTAGCAGGAGATAGCAGGGGTAGAAATTAGACTATCTTAAAGGTCTCTTCCAACTCAAATTATTCTACGATTCTACAATACTCCAGGCTCAAATTCTGCAGTATTCTTTCAGATGCACAGAGTTATGTCTCCTCCAACTACTGACACAGGGACTGCTCACTCACTCCAGTAGCTGACACCACAGTATGAAGGGAAACCACATCCCTGGCCTGCCTCAAGTAGATGGCCCCAATTACTCTCACATGCACACACGGGTCATGTCAGCATGTGATGCTGAGACCTCCTGTCCACCCCAGCAGCTGACACCACAGGCTGTAGTGCCCATTCCCCAAGCCTGACTCCCTTTGCTGCCACCATTCTTCATACTCCCACATATAAGTCTCACCAGAAGATGGCACATAGTCCTTTCTTCACACATACACAAAATGTGGGAAAGTGAATATGCAGAGAGAGAGTTAATGAAAAGGTTTAATGAAAAAATACAAGGCAGGACAGAGCGCAGCAGTCAGAGCTCAGCCAGGCAATTATACTGACTGGCCCTGTTTTTAATTCATTGAGCCCTTTAATACCTTTTCTATCCTCACTTTGTTCCTCCTGCTTCTGATTTCTTTTGATCAGGCATTCAGTTTCTATTAATTCAATTACTTTCTTAGTATTTGCTGCTGCCTTGGAAAATGTTCTTGACCAGGTACCATTATAAGAACAGATATTCTCTTAGTTACCTTTACACTAATGTCAAAGTTAACATGAGGTTGGAGGGGGCTTTTTTATTCAAATTTACCATTTATTAATTGTTGTCTACCAAATTAGTTTTACACAGTTGTCATGGTTTATGATTTTTGGATATTGGTACTCCACATCATAACATCATGCAGTGCACTGGGAATTAAAGTGTTAATGCTCCAATTCTGGGTACCTGTCCCAGAAGAGAAGAACTACATTCCCCAGAAGACTGTTTGCTGTGCTGTTATCATTTCTGCTTAAGGGGAGCAGATATAAGGCTTTGGTAGGTCATCTGATGGCCTTTGTTTGTCAGGCTCTCCTCCCTGCTGCTCAACCAGACTGCACATCTCACCTCAGTGTTGTGGTGAGGCCTATCCATCTTTCAGACACTCTTCTCATTATGTTTCATTTATTTTTTTCTAATTATATTGTATCATAATGTGTTATCTTGCATTCTGATACTATCTTTAGTAAATAAGTTTGTTTCTCCACAGATCGTTGCCGCTGCTTTTAATTATTCTTGGGTCCCCTGTTTCCATTCTCCAGAGGCATGATTTTGCGAAATCCCTGCACCCTGCTAATCACAGAACCGGGCCGAACCAGCCCGAACCATTGACAACAGTACTTTAGAGTTACAATGAATTGTTTCATTATAATTATGCAAAATTTTTGAAACTTATTTATTCTAGAATATAAATATTTCAATGAACATACTGCAAAATACTCATTATAGCAAGCTGTATGAAATGAAGACATGCTGGGCAAAAAAAAAAAAGAAAAAAGATTCATATTCTTTTATTTTCATTTACACATCCATTTTTATCTTTGAATTAGCAGTTACAAATTTAAATTGAAGAAGAGAGAAAGAGGAAGGGGAAGAGGAAGAGGAAGAGGAAGAGGAAGAGAAAGAGAAAGAGAAAACGAAAGCGAAAGAGAAAGCGAAAGAGAAAGCGAAAGAGAAAGCGAAAGAGAAAGCGAAAGAGAAAGAGAAAGAGAAAGAGAAAGAGAAAGAGAAAGAGAAAGAGAAAGAGAAAGAGAAAGAGAAAGAGAAAGAGAAAGAGAAAGAGAAAGAGAAAGAGAAAGAGAAAGAGAGAGAAAAGAGAAAGAGAGAGAGAGAGAGAAAAAGAGAAAGAGAAAGAGAGAGAGAGAAAGAGAGAGAGAGAGAGAAAGAGAAAGGCAATATCGAAGTAACAGAATATGAAAGAGAAAGGAAAAAAAAGAGGAAAGAAAGAAAGAAAAGATAGACATCTGCGAAAACACTTGTTCATTCTTTAAATCTATTTGAACAATGTTAGTATAAAATTATTCTTATTAGTGTCAAGCTGAATTTGATTACTTTCTGAATTAATTTGATATTCTGTAATTTGAACCTGTTGATTTGTGGATTCACTATTAAACATGGTCTTAATTTCACTTTTGTACTACTGCATCTTTAATTAACTTAATAAAGTTGTGGTAAACTACAATAGCTAAATGTTTCCTTTGATGTGTTTTGCTATCAGATTAATTTTAATAAAATCATAAGATAAGCAATATAGAGAACTGCTCTATTTAGTTGCATAGAAACCTGGATTGTGAGTTCTAATGAAAATACAGAACTAATACAGAACTAAGACATCCTAAATCTTTTCTTTTCTTTTCTTTTCTTTTTTTTTTTTTTTCTTTTTTTCCCCCATATTGTATTAGTCACACAGTAATGATTTCAGGAATATTTGAATCTAGTAATAACATAAGTAAACTGGGGCCAACCAGGTAAGTTCCATGGAAGCATTAGGAGCAGAGAGTGGATAGAGCTAGAGACCGCAAACAGAAAAACCAAACAACCAGAATGTTTATTAAGGATTTGTTTCTACTAAATGACTGTCCGTTGTTCAGAGCCTGGGAACCACCATCACCAGGCACTTGTCTGAAATTCCTGTTTACTAATGCATAAAACAACAGGAACATGAATTAATTAGATGTCATCATACAGTTGAAAGGCCATGGTTTCATCAGTATAACACTAATGTGGTGGCTAGATTTAGTACTAGATTTAGAATTTTTACAAAAGACAGACAGAAAGATTGTGTGGAGACTGCCTTTCCTGTGAGAAAACAGTGGGAGTGTGGGAGATCTACTCTGCAAGGAGATGATAAACCAGTCAATCAAAGTTAATGGTCATGATTAGTGCACAGACTAATGTGTATGTTGTTATAATGATCTTCTGATGAAGACCTATCCAGAGAGGAGAGGTAGTGCCACCTTACAACTGAAGTCTCCCATTCACAGTTCTTAATCCTCATGGTAACTTACTACTCTTAAATCTGCTGGGAAAACAAATCAAGAGGGTATAGTGGGTCAACATTACCCAGAAGTTGTCCATTGAGCTATTATATTATTTTCCACAACAGAACAGAGGGAGGAAATGAGATGAGAATATTTATAAGTCAAGAAATTCAGAGAAGTTTCTTACTAGTTACAATCATTTGCAGAACAGACTCAACTTTGGGAAAATTAATTTAATTTCTTGCCAATTAAAATAAATTTTTGTACTGAGAAACAGACTAAGAAATTAAAACAGCACCTTTCCTGCTCCCCATTTCACTCCTTCATACCTGATTCCTTTACTCTTCTGAGTGGCACAGGGGCTGTGGAGAATGGGAACTGTGCTCAGTTTGTATGTTTGTCCCTGCCATTTCTTCCCCCTCACACATAACCTGTGTTCCAATGTGGGCCTCTACACTGACTTCAGATCTTCAGGAAGAAAATCTGTTACAGGCTGAAATTCCTTCAGAAAATACTAGCAGTTACAATGTGATGTTTTCCATGAGATTCTGTATTTGTATCTGCTCTTCTGTGGGAAGAGGGGAAAAATCTGCTTCAGCCCCATGGCGTACCTCCTCTCCCTCCTTCTTCTCTGATTTTGGTGATTTTGAGTTGTTTCTTTCTCTCTTCCTCAACTTATGTGACAGCCTTTCTCTTTCATAAATTTATTTTCACATGTTTGCTGATTGGCTCAGCTTTGGCTTGTGGTGTGTCAGTTGTTAAGCTGTATGGATATGGCTGTGTTCAGCAGAGCATACTATCCTCTCACAGAGACTATTCCCGCAGCATCCCAATACCACAGTGCAACCTCGATACAACAATCTTGAAAACCAAAAGAAAACAAATCACAAGGCAAAGTGATCTAGGAAGTTTATTTTGTAATACTTAGAACAATTTCCTGACACAAAGAATTGGAATGACTGAGGAGCCCTATGCTGAGTGTGTTGTTCACAAAAAAAAGGAGTAACTGTTTAAGATATGAAGTGATTGTGAGATAGCTGCTGAAGTTCAGGATCATCACAAAGAGGAGCAAAGTAAATAATAAGATGTGTTAATGGACTTTCTTGAAAGAATCTCAGGAAAGAAGAAAGGGCCAAGAGAGAAGGGTCCAAAATAGCAGATTGATTTTCAGGGATCACCTCCTTCCAATCTCAAGAACAGTGACTTCTGGAATGCTACATCCAGGTCTGGAGCCCCCGGTACAAGAAAGACAGAGAGCTGTTGCAGAGGGTCCAGAGGGAAGCCCCAAAGATGATCAGGGGACTGGAGCATCTCCCCTGCAAAGACAGGCTGAGGGAGCTGGGCTTGTTCAGCCTGGAGAAAAGAAAGCTGTGGAGTGACCTCATCGCAGCCTTTCAGTACCTAAAGGGAGCCTACAAACAGGAGAGGAATCAACTCTTTGAAAGGGTAGATAACACAGCAGGACAAGGGGAAATGGTTTTAAGTTGAGGGAGGGAAGATTTAGGTTGGATGTTAGGGAGAAATTCTTTACAGAGAGAGTGGTGAAGTACTGGAACAGGCTGCCCAGAGAGGTTGTGGATGCCCTGTCCCTGGAGGTGTTGAAGGCCAGATTGGATGGGGCCCTGGGCAGCCTGGTCTAGTATTGAATGTGGAGGTTGGTGGTCCTGCGTGAGTCAGGGAGATTGGAGCTTCATGATCCTTGAGGTCCCTTCCAACCCTGGCCATTCTGTGATGCTGTGGTTCTGTGATTCAAGCACAATCTATATCAATGAGCAGAAAATCAAGCAAAGATGGCATGATGGCATAGATTAACATAGAGCTTTTTATTAAACAAAATAATTGAAAGGAAGCATAATGGAGGTCAAAACTGGTGATTTAGATGAAAATCAATAGAGGCATTATCTGAGCATTCATGGATGGTTTAGGAAAGGCAAAAGGTATCTACTAGTAAGATGAGGGAATGTCTGAATCAAGAAAGACTCATCCTTAATGGACAAGGATCAAACCAGGGAACACTTAAACAAGCTGAATACTAAGAAGTATGTGGAGGCAAACAAGATGTAGCCATGAGAGATGAGCAAGTGGCTGTTATCTCAACAAGCTCATTCTAAATTATCTCTGAAAGATATCTAAATGATCTGTGAAGATCATAAGGTTTGGAAGAAAAATATTACTCTGAACTTCAAGAAGGGAAAGAACAAAGATCTGGGAAACTAGTCTGGTCAGCATTTTGTTTTGTTTTATTCTGGAAGAAGTCCTATCCAGCCTCAGTTATTCTGTGACTGTATAACTGTTCTTTAAAAGCCTGAAGTTAATAATTACTCAGAGTACTGAAGCTGTTAAGCTAATAACTTTTTAGCCTGAAGGGACTGAAGAAGAAAATCCTCTCAAGAATCATTTAATTTAGGAAATAATTATGCAGAAAAGGCAATAGATAGTATAGTTTTAATAATTAAACTTGTGAGCAATATTTTCAGCACTCAGCATTATGAAGGTGAGAAAAAACCTAGTTGGAAACATTTGCTTTAACATGTAACATCTAAGCAAACAATTTTCTTTGTTTTTCTGTTTCATTGGTGATATTGTTTGTTTTCCAGAATTATAGTTTTATAAACAGTCACATTGCACATACACCTTGTCTGAGAATCTGTATTACATTCTAGTGTGTCTAGCTGTAAGTAAGTCTCATTTATTTGGCTTTCAGCTATAGAAGTTGAAAAATAGCTTTGCCACATCAACACTACTTTAGATATATCTCAAGTACAATTATCGAGCCTTCCTCTCCTGAAATATTCTACAGTGTGCTAGTTTTCAGTGTTCATATGTACTCAGGTTCCTTTCAATATTTTAGGTAAAATAACATTAGCCACTATTTCACCAACTTTCTTCAAACTGTTTCTGTATTTTCAGTCCTACAGTGAGATTTAAAGGATGACTTACAGATCTCAGTTTCCAAATTCTTTGGTTATGTCTTAGGTGTTTTCACTTATGTACTGACTTCTTTACATCATTCTCTAGGTTACAGTTATTTCTGTGATGAAAAAGTGTTTTTAGAACACTCCAGAAGCACGATAGAAAGGTTCCAATTTCTCAGAAATTGCTGTATGGAATTGTTTTCCAAGATTTGAGAGACCTGAATCAAGTTGGTTCAAAACAAGTAGGTGAAGAGTTCTGCGTCTTATTTCTTAGATATCTTTCACTTTCCTACTGTAACTCTTGTCCAATCATGACAGACATTTTTGAAATGTCTTTTTCTCTCTTATTTGCCCCTTTTAAGAATTGAAAGACAGCAATAATGTCTCCTCAGCTTTCTTCTCCAGGCTAAATAATCCAAACTTTCTTAGCCTGTGTTTGTAGGAGCAGTGCTCCAGCCCTTTGATTTTTTTTGTGTCTCCTTTGGACTCACCCCAGCAGCTCCACATCTTTCCTCTATGGAGGCTGGAGCTGAACATTGTACTCCAAGTGTGGTCTTATGAGAGCAAAGTAGTGAATAGCAATCACCTCCCTTGACCTGCTGGCTTTCTGGGCCGTCATTGTTGGTTCATGTTCAATTTTTCATTAATTAATATTCCTAAGTCCTTCTCCATAAGGTTATTCTCAATCCATTCATCCCCAGATTGTACCATTGTTTTTGATTTTCTCAGACCAGGTACAGCGTCTTACATTTGCCCTTCTTGTAGCTAGAGCTACAGACATACTTTATATTGTCTCCAGATTTTTATTTTGTGTCGGAAAAACTATGCCAAGCTTATTCTTACATGTATAATCAAAATGATGCTAAGTCATGTACTCAGTATACGGAGTGTTCAGATAACATAATGTAAATGTTATTAGCTGTTTACTAAGACTTGTTGGAGTTTTAAGGATACAAGACAAAAAGATTTCTTGTTATACAACCTCAGTGGTAATTAAGAGTATACAAATTCACTGCAGCAAATAGTTTGAAAGAAAAAATATATTGAGTCTCTTGTTCACTATTATTTTGCAATTAAAAGAAACAGTATTGCCTCAAAACAATACTGGGAGTATTTTGTTTCAGCTTAGAAATTATGTTTTACTCATACAATACTTATTTTAAAAGAATGAAAAAACAAAACAGAATGAAAATAACAGTGAAATAGCCATTCATTTTTGAGTCCAAGGGAGAAAGAAAGAAAGAAAAAAAAACATATGGAAAATCATAAAATAATTTTCATATTTTCTGTGATTAGTGATTTACGTAAAGACCACTTTCTTTCACTTGGATAAAAAAAAAAGTCATGAAGACTAATGAAATAAGAGCAGGAGATATTTCAGTACACATTTTGGTGTTTTAACATAACTTGCATTTTATTTGCTTTGTACTTCCTAGAAAATTGACAGAATATAAATAGAGAAAATATTATGGTCCAGGATTTGGATTCTGGACTTCTAGTGCTACATAAGTATGACTGATCATTATGTCTACTACTGTATCTGATAAAATTACAAGGATATGAACTCAGGCACAAATGTCACCAGCTGTTTGTAGAGGAAATGGACCTGCGGGTATTGATTGATGCTCAGCTGAACATGAATAAGCAATATGCTCAGGTGGCCAAGAAGGCCAATGGCATCCTGGCTTGCATCAGAAACAGTGTTGCCAGCAGGAACTGGGAAGTGACTGTCCCCTATACTCAGCTCTGGTGAGACTGCATCTTGAGTACTGTGTCCAGTTTTGGGCCCCTCACTGCAAGAAAGACATTGAGGCCCTGGAGTGGGTTCAAAGAAGAGCAACCTGGTGCGGAGTCTGTAGCACAGGCTTATGAGGAGTGGCTGAAGGAGCTGGGATTGTTCAGCCTGGAGGAGGCTCAGGGGAGACCTTGTTACTCTCTATAACTACCTGAAGGCAGGTTGCAGTGAGCTGGGTGTCGGCTTCTTTTCTCATGTAACTGGTGATAGGACTAGAGTGAATGGCTTCAAGCTGGGCCAGGGGAGATTTAGGCTGGATGTTAGGAAATACTACTTTTCTGAAAGAGTGGTCAGGCACTGGAACCGGCTTCCCAGGGAGGTGGTGGAGTCACCGACCCTGGAGGTGTTTGAGGATGTCATGGTTTTGATTTTTGGTGATCAGTATTCCACATCATAACATCATGGAGTGCACTGGGAGTTAAAGTGTTAATGCTGCAGTTCTGGGCACCTGCCCGGAAGAGAAGAAGAACTACATACTACAGGGGGCTTTGCAATTGGAGAGGAGATATAATACCTGGCAAGGTCACCTGATTTTCTCTTCTTCATCTGCTCTCCCCCCTGCTGCTCAACTGGACTGCACATCTCACCTCAGTGTTATGGTGAGGCCTATCCACCTTTCAGACACTCTCATTATATTTGATTTATTAGCTTCAATTCTAATTATATTGTATTATAGTGTAGTATCTTGCATTCCGATACTGTACTTAGTAAATTGGCTTCTGTTTCTCCTCAGATCATTGCTGCTGTTTTTAATTATTTTGGGATCCCCTGAGGCACAGATTTTGTGAAATCCCTCCATTCTGCTAGTCATGGAACTGGGCCGAATTAGCCCGTAAACCGTTGACAAAGAAACGTTTGGATTTTGTGTTGAGGGATATGGTTTAGTGAGAACTATTGGTTATAGGTGGATGATTGGACTGGATGATCTTGTAGATCTTTTCCAACCTTGGTGTTTCTGTGATTCTGTGCTTCTGTTACATGCTAGAAACCTTAATAGGAATGAAAAAAAGCTAAATAAAATTAACATGTATATAAACAGATATGACAAATTACTAGAAATTAAACTAGGATATTTGTGTTCAAAATGCCTTGGTGGGATATTTAGAAATCTAATTTAATTTCTAGGATTCTCTTAGGTCTCTAGGAGTTACATTGCAGCAATATGATACTAACCAAAGGCTGCTCGTGAGGGCTGTTACTGAAATTCAGTATCCTCTCAGGTATTTTAGGATTCTTTAGTAGAAATTAGAGCAGGAGCAACAGAACTAGTCCATGACAGTGATGTTGCTTACCTTCCTGCCCTGATTTTATTCCCCAATGATCAGTCCTAGGTATATTCTCATGGGCCTCTAGGACATGCTCTTTTTTCAGTGAAGTGCAAGAATCACTGATCTGTGGAGGCATGATATCTTCTGCTTGATGCCTTTGGATCAATGAGTTTTCCACACATTTTTAGTATTAACTATGAAACAGCAGAGTGTCAGCGTTTTATGGGCTAGTTCGATCCAGTTCTGTGACTAGCGGGGTAGAGGGATCTGCGGATCTGCGGCTCCAGAAAAGGGAAACAGGGGACCCCAAAATAACTGAAAACAGTGGCAATGATCTGAGATGAAATAAACTAATTTCCTAAATATAGTATCAGAATGCAAGATAATGTGGTATAATGGAATTGAAGCTAATAAATCAAAATATAATAAGAGAGAGAGAGTGTGTCCGAAAGGTGGATAGGCCTCACCACAACGCTGAGCTGAGAAGCGCAGTCCAGGTGAGCCGATGAAGAAAAGCATACGGAGAAGAGCAGACAGAGAAGCGCAGCCGAAGAAAAGCACATCCAGTGACCTTGACAGGAGTTATGTCACCTCTCTGGCCACAAAGCCTCCTGGGGAAATGTAGTTCTTCTCCTCCGGACAGGCACCCGGAACTTGAGCATCAGCAGTCAAACCCCCCAGTGCATTACATGGTGTTATGGTGTGGAATACCGATAACCAAAAATCAGAAAACCATGACACAGAGAGCCATTGAAGTATCATGTCTTACACTAATTTACTTTTTATACAGGAACAGTAACAATAGGGGGCTAGATAGAACTAGAGCACCTCCCGTGCCAGCTTTGGGGCAAACATTCAACTTCTTCTAAATGAATAAATATTAAATAAGCGGTCAGCATTGAAAAATGCAGATATTTTTGAAATTCAGTTTCCTAAGCACAGATGACTTATGATAGTATATATGCTTAATTTATTACCTCTGATTTCATTTTGTGATCTGTTTTAATAAGTTAGGCTACTACATTCAGCAATTAGAAGCTCTACTGTCTGGAAAGTGTGTCTGTAGATGTTATCAATACTGGAGCTAAACATGAATTAAGAGATTAAAATTCTTATTCTTGTTTTGAGTTCATAATTTATTTCATTCAAGATTTTGATCTTGACTCTGTTTTCTAAAGCTGGATACATAATACTGCTTAAGATTTCAGTGGTCATTCTCCTGAATCTACAGCTCTCAATATGGAAGTTCATATGTTTCCATTAGGTTGTGCGTCATAAATGTCAGTCTCCTGCAGTTATTTCAAATGTATTAAAATATCTAAAATATCACTGAGCACTTCTGTCTAAATAATTTAATTGAACACTTTTTCTTCAGTTATCTTTCCACCAATCTCAATATTCAGATAGTGAGTGTACAGAAAGAAAACATTCAAGAAAAAATTTAAATATGATTCATGTTAATAATGATGGCATTGCATTTTCTAAACAATATACATAGTCCTATGCAATTATGCTCTTGTTATTTTTTAAAATATTCAGTAGATTGTATTAAGCCAAAAGGGAAATAGACAAAGATTCACTCATAAAGACTGAGTACACTGCAGCTTACTATCATTCTTGAAGAAGAGAACAGAAGAAAAACCTAAAGTTCAAATTTTGAACATTTTGTAAAAGACAGAAAGACATGCTGCAAGAATTTCTACATTGACTGTACAAGACAGATGGCCATATAGGGTACCCATAAAATCTTTTACCATGCTTTTTCTACTGTTTCTATGTATGCTAGAAAGATTTCAGCTAAGTATGTTTTTTTTTTTTGCTACAGTCAAATCTCCTGTATGAAATACCAAATTATATTTATTCAAATGCTTAAGTGCATATTTATAATTTCTATTTTCAAAATCAAGATCTCAGATAAGTGACACATATTTAATTGTTTAGCAGTTTTAAGCCTTCAGATATAAAGAAGCTCAATGGAATACTAAGACACAGGCTCTTCTGCATAGAAATAGCAAGATCTTGTAAACAAATAGGTACTTAAAGAAAAAAAAAAAAAAAAGGCAAGATGATGTTCTACATTCTACTTTAAAATATGTGAAAAACTGTTTCCTTTATGTTCTTATCATTTTTCATAACTGCAGAATTTTAACTGCTGACCTTCAGTATGATACTCTTATGATGTATTACTACATGCCTCTAAATGTTTGTATTTGCCAGAGGTCATGTATAAGATCTTTTACCTGTTGTACCTAATATGAGATGTGCATATGAATAACATATTTAGGTTTATTGCCATCAAAAGAAGAAAAAAAGGCACTTAATTATATTTTTTTTTTATTTCAGTGCAGATTTTGAACATTAAATTAGTCTAATGCTGTCCTAAAGGCTTTTTGTTACTAGAAGAAACGTATCACATTTTTTGAGCAGAATATATTACATTTTTATACTTAGCAGGTATTCAACATGGTTACATAAATTTAGAATTATTTTAGTCTCATATTTTTATTGCATAAATATTCACTGACTAAGAACAACAAATGCAACATGGTAGGGAAATACACAGGGCAAAATTTTTACCTTATTTCACATTATTTCAGAAAAAAATAATATGAAAACTTATTCATTTTTATTAAATTTGTGTATCAGATGTTATAGATTACTTATACCATAAATAATAGATATAAATGAGGAAATATAAACAATTTCTGGTTTAGAGCAACACATAGGCTGAAAGTATATTTACTTTAAAAAGTATCTATCCAACATTTCTTTATTACACATGGAATCATTTCACAGAAATACTAATTACTAGTTGATTTCTTTTAAAATAATTTTGTTTCTAAATATTTTAATAATTTGAAAACTATCTGAAAAATGGACTGTGTATACACACTGGATGCAGTCTAGTTTTCATAGGTGTAATTTGTAGGTGCACACACATACATGTTCTCTATAAATAATACATAAATATCATAGTGTTCATACACATACATATGTTGCATATTTCTATTAATTTTCATAAATTCAAGCAAAAAAAAAAAAAAGTAAATAAAAACCCTCAAATTTCAGATCTGCTGAAGTTTCTCATTCCTTTTGCTTCGAGAAAGTATACATGCTCTGATTTATTTTCCAGTTGATTCTTGCTTTCTTATTTTGTTTTGAACTCTTTTAGCATCTTAGAAGCTTACTTTTTGGCTAAAGGTGGGAAGCTGTTATCATGTAACTCTCCTACAGTAGCTCCCCAGTTTAAATTGTTAATTCAATTTCAGATTATAGATCTTTACTATGCCTTTACAAAAATACACTTAAATTTTTTTAAAACAGTATTTGTTTCCTTTGGTTTCATTCATTTTATTCTGAATGAAGCAAAATGATAAACATCCTTTCTATGTTTGCACTTTTGCTAGAAATAGTTCACATAATCACAGAATTGTAGGGGTTAGATGGGACCTCTGGGGATTATCAGGTCCAATCCCCTGCTGAAGTAGATTCCTTCAAAAAGATTGATTTTTGTACTCTATAATCATGAGTATTTCAATACACCATTAAAAAAAACACAACAGTAAGTGTATGGGATATAAACGTTTTATTAAATTTTGGCATTTATTAGTTTTAAGATGGAAATTACTTACTGAATAATGGAATATCAAGCACATTAATTGTAGGTTTTCAATTAAAGATTAGATTTCACTATAAATTTACAATAGCTATTGCAGGTATCTATTTCATCTACAAACATAAAATCTTCAGAATAAGTCACATTTAATACATAAGTAATTTAGTGAATATACCATAGTTAATTCTGATGAATGTCATAGAATGAACTATAATTAAAAGCTGAATTAACAGCAGAATAAATATGAAAAACTGTACGAAATTATGATGCATTTTTAGTGTTGTCTTTTATTAACTCCTTGGACAACTTATTATGCTATTGAGATTTCTGCTTTAAAATAATTAAAAATAATTTTTGAAAATGTTTCACTCAGTCTGGAAGAGTCTCTGGAAGAGAAAGGCTTTTTCAGTATTTTTACAAATTGTTTAGAGTCACTGTATCTCTTGTTAGGATTCCTCCATTTGGTAATGATTAATGAAGAATATTTGCACCAACAAATTCGCATAAGGCTGTGTGGAACTTCTGATCTGTCATGTGAAACAGTCTCAGAGATCTCCCAGAGTACTGAAAATAATATACAATATGCTGTTTACACATATGGAATTCTTGTACCTTATTTTCAAAATCTACTGGGTACTTCATATTGGAGATTCTTGATGTTGCAAAAAGATCTTATGGTTTTTTTTCCTTCATAAACAGCCTCTATCACTTTTCAAGTGCTACAGATGTATTACTGTGTATGGATACCAGTATCTCAGGAAAATCCCAGTCTTTTTTAAAGTGCACACCTTTCTCATTCAACTATAACAAGGAAAGATTAGTAAATGCAAAATGCTTTAGAACTAGGTTTGAGTTTTTATTTCCATTGCTCTGTCCTATTGCTTTTTGGCAGACGCTGCTATTATCATATAGCAGGAGAAGATATCTATTAGTTCAAAACTCTTCTATTAACAGAAACACAAGTGAACACAAGAAACATAAAGTGCCTATTAGCATGGTTTCCATCCAAGCAGAATGTTTTTTAGTTTGGCTACTTGACTACTCTTTTTAGTAAAGATAACTTCAGAGGAATGTTAATATTTTTTCCTCTGTAAATCTACCATTAATCTATTATAAATTTTTATATCTTTACCCCTCAAGCAGAATAGCTATATGAGATTCACCTCTCACAGTACCATCTCTGAAGCAAGAAACGCTTCATGAGGCAGTTGTCTTTGTATTGATGCTGAAGTCAAGAAGGATAAAAGTAGTGTGAGGTGAATGTACTCTGTGTACCTGTGTACCCTGGGGAACTGTGATATATTGTGTTTGTGATAGAAGAGAGAAGCACTAACAGAAGGACAACTGAAGCATTACTCTAAAATATTAAAGAAGTGGATAGATCATACAATGGAAAGGTAGATAAGATTTCTCAGAAGTATTTAATCTGTGTTGATGTGGAAGGAACTGTCTGATGTGTTTGCCAAGCCACTCTCCAACAAATAGAAGAATCATGGTTGTCAGTCGAAGTTCCTGGTGACTGGGAAAGGAAAATATCACTCTTATTTTTAACAAAAAGAGAAAGGGAGACCTGGGGAATGATAGGCTGATAAATCTCACATCTAAGCCAGGGAAGATTACTCAGCAGATCCTCCTGGAAGCTATGTAAAGGCACATGTGAGAAAAGGATGTGATCCCAAACAGCCTCCAAGGGCAGATTATGCCAGACAATTCCAGCAGCCATCTAAGTTGGAGTGACAGCATTGGTAGACAAAGGGAGATAAAGAGTGTTGTCCCCCTGGAATCTGTCTTGGGATCTGTATTCTTTAACAACTTTACCAATGACATAGATACTGGCATTGAGTGCACACTCAGAAGACTTTCTGCTGACACAAAGCTGAGTGGTACAGTTGACACAATAGAAGGACACCATTTAGGGGAACATGGACAGGTTCAGAAAATGGGCCCATGAAAACATAATGAGGCTCAACAAGGTGCAAGCTGTTGAACTTGTCAATGCCAGTTGTGCATATGAAATGGAAGATGAACTGACTGAGAACAGCCCTGCAGAAAAGGACTTGAGGGTTCTGGTGGACAAGAAAAGTTGGACAAGAACCAGCAGAGAAGCCTAGAAAGATAACTGTATACTGGGAGGCATCAAGAAAGATGTGGCCAGCAGGGAGAAGGAAGTGATTGTCCTTTTCTATCCTGATAAGGCCTCACTGGGAGTACTTCATCCATGTCTGAGGCCCCAAACACAAAAAAGATGCAGTTCTGTTGTAGCGGGTCCAGAGGAGGACCACGAAGATGATCAGAGGGATGGAGAGATTTTGTTACAAGGAAAAGTCAAAGGAGATTGACCTGTTTAGCTTGGAGAAGAGAAGACTTTGGGGAGACTTCATTGCGGCTGTCCAGTACCAAAAAGGCAGCTTATAAGCAGGAGAGAGACCCACTTTTTACATGGTCTGATAGTGATACTACAAGGGGAAATTGTTTTAAACTTAGGGGAGATTTAAGTTAGATGCTTGGAGAAATTTTTTTAACACTGAGGGTGGTGAGGCAGTGGAACATCTTGCCCAAAGAAATTGTGGATGCCTTATCCCTGGAAGCATTCAAGGCAAGGTTAGATGGGGCTCTGGGTAGCCTGATCTTATGGATAGTAACGTTGCCCACAGGGAGCTGAAGCTTCGAGGTCTCTTCCAATGTAAGCTATTCTATGACACTATCTCATAGTTGAGAAATTTTTACTTCCAAATTCCAGAAAAAAATGTTTGAAAATATAACTACTGTAGATATTCTTGATTTCATATCTATGTTTTGTCCTGTGATTCAATCATGTCTGAATCATTCTTAAGAAATGATTCTTAGGAAATTCTTACATACTTCATAGAGGTAGAGCACAAAACTGTAGATGTTCCATTTGGACTTGGTACTGCTCTGCATGTTTAGCAGTAAATTAAATTATTTCTCAATATCTTTGCAACAACTTTAAAGGTGTGCATAATGGAAAACAAAATACCTAATCTATACAAGATACTGAGCAGGATATTGCCCTCATGACTTTAAAATTAACTAAAAATAAATAAATGGCAACCAAGCTTCTGTTGGAAAAATGTTTCAAGCACATTATCTTTGATTACTACTTTTACTACTCTAGCAATTCCAAAATGGAGGAAAAACTAATACATTTTTCTATGCTGGAATCTGAAGTTCCATAACATGAACTACCAGAAGAGAAGTTAAATTTTAAGTAACATCAATTTTTTTTTTTTTTCTTTTGTAACTTAAATCCTATTTTGCTTCTGTTTCAAGTATTTTTAATGTACGGTATCAAGTACTTGATTATTTGCAGTTTTCTTCAGCCACGGTCCTGATAGTATTATTTATTGTAACATAATACTTTTGTCTTACTCATCAGGACAATTTCTTCATGTTATCAGATGGTAATTATTCATGTAAAAGTCACTGACACAAATGAAGAATAAACAAAATAAGAAGTTCAGATCATTACAGAGTGTGCAAACTATAAACATTGCTGAAAATTTGCTACTATATTTACTTTACTGGAAATCCCATTTTCTTAAACTTTACTTCTTATATTTAAGAATAAACATTCTCTACTGGAAGTTTAGTTACCATAAGGAAAACAATCACTATTCTGCCTAAAAATAAGTGAAATTACATGCACTGTTCTTGGCAATACCAAACAAAGTATTCACAGGTAGACTCATAGTTACATACAGCTAAGAGTTAACTCTCCACACTGATAAAGGGACTCTCCAGCTACGTATCACACCTTAGGAAGCAGCCTAAATCCAAGAGATATTCTCCTTGCACTGGTTTGCCCTTATATAAGCCCATGATGTCTCAACTTGGGTCCACCCCTTCTGGTCCCATGAGGAACACGGGTGCAACCAATTTACTTGTGCTCCCTAGGCCAGCCACACCTCCTCACCAGGTGCTCCATCACTAGTTCAAGCAGTGACCTAACAGTTCCCCAACAAACACTAATTTCAGGGAACTAGTGTTATACTTTAGCAATAATTTTTTTTTCTTATCTTTTTTTTTCAATTTAGGCAGTCTCAAAGTATTTCTATGTTCACTTTTTATATTTTACATTTTTAGAAATTTATTAAAAGGAAATTCTATCAGATGGCAAAGCCTACATTATATTTTTCTGATATAACAGAACTGTGAGAGTTGTACTATTACACAAAACCATGTAACAATAAAAAATCCCAAGGGAAACATCTGTATTCATGAAGTTATATTTTCTTTCACAATGAAAGAACTTCATGCTAAAGTTTATACTTTAACATATCCATTTGCAATTTGTAATTTGGCATTTGAATTCTATTTTACCTGCAAAACAGAGTTCACAAAATTTTCAAGGCTGCTCTTAAGTCTTCCATGTAATGTAGGTAACCTATAAGAGTAAAGTCCCTCTATATTATTATTCTATAAGTGCATTATGAATATAGAAATTTATACTAACATATGGGTAGGAGAAAACCATCTATTATATCTGTCTAAACCTGTTGTCTTTGGACCATGCATCTAAACAGCAGATTTTGAAAAAGAAAGCCAAATTCCTAATTACTGCTTCAATTTAATTATGTTATTTAATGGACGTACCTACTTTCTTAGTTACACGTGTCATTTTTCTTCTGTTCCGATCTTCCCTTTACACACTCAGTTATCTATGACAAACTTCAGGATTTTACTCCTGTGCTATATTTAAAAAACAGATCTTTAGTTGTCATGTAGTTAGAATATTTTGCTCAGTTTGAGTTATACTATTAGAATAAAAACTACGTATCACTACAGTTAAACTTTGTATGCTATGCCTCTGCCTCCTTGCCAGCCCCTGCTACTCTCCATTCCAACAGTTATTCAATTTGGTAAAGTGCTAATAAGAAATCTGAGGCAAAAGACAAGATTACTTCTTAAGTCAGTAAATAACTTCTTAACTCTTAATTGCTGCACTTAACACTCAAGAATTGATCTACTTTTCTGATTTTAAATAACAGGCTAATCTCATAGCTAGACAGCAAGAATATTTTTTTTTTTTGTCTTTCATATGGCTCTTTTTCCTCCTTCATTGCCACTGAACTTCTCCAGTCTCAATCATATAGCTCTGATGAGCTGAATTTCAGCTGTTTTATGTCTGTTAGGAAAGCCAGAAGCAGCTTTTTGATTCACCGCCCACTGTTAACCCACCAGGAGATGCTGTAGACTGTGCAATGAACCATGCACCAGCTGAGGATTGTGGGGATCATATGCCAGATGGAATTTTTTTCCCCAAACACTCAATACAATGACATAAGCCTCTTACATATTTCTCTGTAGAATAGTCAGAATTCATGGTCTTATATGAAATTGTCTTGAAAATTCTCTATTAGGACAAATTATGATTATCATATTTTATTATTATCATTATTACTATTTTTAAATATAAACATTGTTAATTAGAGAATTTTGTTCAATCTTCCTGCTTAAGCAAAGCTACTCAGAGCTGGTTGCCCAAGAACATGTCCAGGCAGCTTTTAAAAATCTCCAAGAAGGGGACCCTACAGCCATTCTGGGCAACCTACATCATCAGTGCTCTGGCATCTACAGAACAAAGAAATGTTTCCCAGTAGAGTGCTTCAGCAGGAGGCACACTTATTCGTATCAGTGCCCTTTGCCTGTTGTCTGGGCTCTGATCACCAATGAAAAAATCTTGCTCCATCCTATTTAAACATTCCCTTCAGGTATTTGTATTGTCCAGTCAGAGCCATGAGCTGTTCCTTCTTCTTCTAGAGGTGTCCTTGGTTCTCACATTGTTTATCTTGCTCCATAGCTGCTGCTCTCTACAGTCCTTTTTGTATTCCCACACCAGACTTTGTCTACTGCCTCCTCCTTCCACTGGTCTCCACTCAAAAGAGCCTGCTCAATCTTCTTTGCACCCCCTCCTTCAGGTATTTACACACATTGATGAGATCTCCCTCTTCTCCAGGCTGAACTGTCCCAGCTCTCTCAGCCTCTTCTCAGACGAGAGATGCTCCAGTTTGTTGATGATCATGGGGACCCCATCCTGGACTCCTTCCAATATTTCCAGGTATTTCTTGTACTGGTGGGCTTGGAATTGGACACAATACTCCAGATGTGGCCTCAACATTCTTTTCTGTCCTCTGAATACAAAAATGAAAGAAATTGAACTTGTTCTTACTAGGGACAGTATCTCAATCAAAAGATTACCAGAATATTCTCCTGTTTGTTCCTTTGTTCAACAAAATAAATGAAAGACTTATGTTCAGTACAAGTGGTAACTTTCTTTTGGTCATGTGGGGAAAAAAAAAAAAAAAAATCTACCTTATAACATTTCATTAATAAATAATTTGCTAAAGAAACAAATAAAGGTTTAGGAGAATTAGTTCCCCTGAGTTTCAAGTTCCCTTGAAATGAGAAATTATTGCCAGAATAAAATGCTGAAGAATAGAAAAAGTTCTAAATGCAATATGCAAAAGCACTGAATAATTATGTTAAGGCTTTCAAGGACTAGCCAACTAATAAAGTGAAGAGCCAAAGGGCTGATATTTTTCAAGGATATGAGTAACTGATTAGAAGATGAGCAACTGAATGCAGAAAAAGTGTCAAAGAAAGAATAAAAACAGTGTAATATATTAAGGATCCTGTATCTCAGATCATATTTAATTTTAATGGGAGGCAGAAGGAAGCTACTGGTTTGAACAAAGGCTTTAGAACAGTATGAGAAGTGAGTAAAGCTGAAAATGTGAATGAGCTTTTCCAGTACTTAAAAACAACTGAACAACTCTCACTTTTAGCCATATAATTAATATTGTCCATCTAAGTTTCATTGCAACTCACAGAATCACAGAAGAACAGAATCACAGGGATCGGAGGAAACATTTATGTTATCTAGTCCCCCTGATAAAGCAGGTTTATTAGAGCAGGTAGCACCAGAAAGCATTTAGGTGAATTTTAAATATCTCCAGGAAAGAAGACTCCACAACCGCTCTTGTTGAGTGAGGGTGACAGAGCAACCTGCTCCACTACTGTCACTTTGAAAGAAAAGTTGCTCTTCCTCATGTTTCTATGGAATATCCTGTGCTCCAGTTTGTGTCCGCTGCTCCTTGCTCTACTGCTGGGCATGATCAAAGAGAGCCTGGTCCCATCCATTTGACTCCTGTACTTCAGATATTTATAAGAATTGATAAAGATCCCCTCTCTGTTTTGTCTTGTCCAAGCTGAACAGTCTCAGGTCTCTCAGCCTTTCCTCATACGGGATGCTCCAAGCCCTTAATCAACTTTGTAACTCTAGAAATTCACTGTCTTTCTTGAACTGAGGAGCCTAGAACGGGAGATGGTACCCCAGATGTGGCTTCACAAAGGTAGAGTACAGGGAGAGGATCACCTCCCTCAACCTGCTGGCCACACTTTTCCTAATGCACCTCAGGATACCATTGGCCTTCTTGGCCTCAAGAGCACACTGCTACCTCATGGTCTACCTGTTGTCAATCAGAATAGGTTCTTCTCTGAAGAGCTTCTTTCCATCAGGTCAGCCTCTGGTCCATACTGATGCATGAGGTCATTTCTGCCCAGTTGTAGAACTTTACGCTTGTCCTTATCAGCTTCCTTTATGACCAACTGTCCAGTCTGGCTCACTGAATGACAGCACAGACTTCTGGTATGTCAGCCACTCCTCCCAGCTTTGTATCATGAGCAAATGCTAAGGATGGACTCTATCTCTTCATCCATATCAGCGATGAAAATATTGAAGAGTACCAGACTCAGTTGTGACCCCTACAGAACTCCTCTAGCTACAGATTTTCAACTAGATTCTATACCGCTGTTCACATTCCTCTGAGCTCTGCCAGTCAACCACTTCTTAACCCAGCCCACACTACCTAAGCTTATCTGCAAGGATTTTAAGAGACACAATTTCAAAAGTCTTGCATCCACTGCTCTTCCCTCATCTACCCAATAATTCTGTAACTAGAAATGGATGACCTGTATGTGAACAGTTGTGTGTTTTGCCTGTGTTTAGATTGAACAAAAGCCAAGCTGAACATCTTGCTGCTTGCTTTTATCTCACTGCAAAACATATTTTAATTTTTGCAACAAATAATTTGACCAAATAATTTGTATCATGACAGAGATGATACACACAGGTAGACTTTTCATAAGCAGATAGACAATGTTTTTCCTATGACAGACACATGTTAAAAGGGGTTTTAATGCAGTTCTTACTGCACATGATGGAGCAGATCACCCTATTTAGATAATGACTTCATGAAATTTTGGTTGAATCATCTACAGATGTTGTAGCATCTTGTGTCTAGATTTGTCACATTCAGTTCTCATGTCCAGTTAATGGAAACCCCTCATTCATTTTGTTACATGTAGTTATGAATTATAAAGAACAGAACATATTTTAATCATTAGACATCATTGTGTGACATTTATGTGCGGTATGTAAGTTCATCATAAATATTAGCAATACTGTCCAATTCAGTCTGCTGTGATAACCTAGAACATCAGTTTCCTAGACAACATGAGTACAAGATATGAATCCCAAAAATCTGTTTTGGCCTAGAAAGTACAGAGGGAGAAGATGCCACCGTTGCTGCCATTTAGCCATCTGCATTCTGGCCTTGTTTCTGAAGTAACTGCCAAGCACATTTCCATATATATTACCAATGGTTACAACTTCTTTTTTTCCCCCACCAGTAGATTTGTTTTTGTTTTTTTTTTTTTCTGTTTATACAATAATTTAACTGTTCCTACAAGGTCTTCTGGAGCAGCTCCCCCAGCATCTTCTCTGAATGCCAAGCCTGATTCAAAACAGAGCCAAAGAAGTGGTTTCTGCTTCTTATTCTTATTTTTTTTTTTCCTTTTTTCTTAGCTGTTCCAGGATCTATTTACACAGATTTGAGTAAAAGAACATGATGTTCCAGTTCACTCTCATCCTGTATTTGGAAAAATAAGGAAGACTTTGTCTTTACAGACTGTTTGCTTTTTATCACATTGGTTTCAAAGGGAAAATGTAATACACCCACAAGCATATGCACATACACTGTCACCTTGGAGACTTAATATTGTAAGTGGGAGAGCAGTCATGTACTGAAATTCAGATAATGCACTCAGCTATGACCACTCTGGCATTTTAAGTATGTGTATTTAATGTGATTTTTACTGGTAATTACACTGGCTTTATGAGCTTCTCTACCATCTCCTTTGCACTGAAACTGGATGAAGGGAACCATACAGCTCTTTTACACACTATAATAGAGATTCAGGTTGTCATAAACAGTGACATTTTCTTGCATCATATTGTCTCAATAGGGTTCTGAGCTAGCATGTAGCACAATAATGCTCCACTGAGCCGCTTATGTGTTTCCACTTGTTTTCACTTCAGTTATCAAAAGGGAATGCTTATCAGGAGTGCAATGACTGATTAAAAAAAGTCACAATAATTCATTTCAGAAAAAGGAGTTTTTAGCTTTAGAACTCTTTGCTTCCTCTAATGCAAATAGGAGAGGGGACAAAACAGAAAGGAATGCAGTTATAAGACAGTAGGTACAACTACTGCTCACTTTCCTGTCCCTACCTAACACAGTTGTAAACCTCTACAAAATAATCTCCAGAAGGATTACTTGCAAAGAAATAACTTAGTTTTCATCTATGGTAATGAATTCTCATTATTTCCTATATGAGGCCCATTATCAACTTTTCTGACCTTCCAAAAGAAGATATCCATATGGCAGTAATCTTTTTAACAATAGTTTTCATCCTGTTCTGGAACAATATTTGGGAGAATACTGGTTCATATAAGCTAAATATGTCCTATGGATCTTTCCTAGAAATACGGCCAAACAATAGCATTCCAGTACCTGGGAATTGCCCGTTATTCTTCAATTCATTAGAATCTACATAGGCTTTCTTCTACTTTGTCTATCACACAAATGCAGCATGTGCATTAACCAATCCCTATAGGTAGCTACATTTACTATATGCCTTTGCCAGTCCAGTGCTGCACAAAACTAGTTGAGTATTATAATGAGTCTGAGATTTACACCAAATAATTCAAATATAGAAGCAAAGTAAACAAAAAGTAAACAAAAACTGTGGCAAACTTACATCACACAGAGTATATGCATTTTGGTCTAAGTCAGATAGTTAAGCTGAAAAAGAGAAATAGGCATACCTGCAATTATGTCAGGACTTCACCTGCTGTTTGTTCATGGTTCTCCTCTGAAGCTTGCAGTTGCATTACCTCAGTAGAACTGAGGGAATTTCTGTCCCTTTTATAGTACTGCTCCAACTTTCCCAGTCAAAAATTTGCAGTTCAATTAGGCAAAAAAGTGAGTGAGAAAGAAATGTAGGTATAGTTACAAGTGTCTTATTTTCCATATTTTTATATAATTTTGATAAGATCTAAAAAAAAAAAAAAAAAAAAAAACAAAAAAAACACAAACTATTTCTTCAAAAATCAAACTTATTTACAGCTTACTATTTTTTTTTTTATTTACTCATAATGGCCCATTTGTAATATGAAGATTTAGATTCAATAAACATATATGAAACACAAGAGGACCGAAAAGTGGTGCATAGCCTTTTAAATATAAGTAAATAAATTGATGCCCAGAGAATTTGCGGATACCCCACCCCTGAAGGTATTCAAAGCTAGGTTAAATAGGACCCTAGGCAGCCTAATCTAGTGATTGGCAACCTTGCCCTTTGTCAGGGAGCTTGAACTACATAACTCATAAGATTCCTTCCAGCACAAGTCATTCCATGATTTTATAGTTCCATGCTTCCATGATACTTCATTCAAAGAATGCTAATATTTTACTTTTGAATTACTAATTTTTGAGCAACTCTAAGCAAGTATAGGAACAGTTGGTTGAAGTGTAACTTTTTTTTTACTGAAATGTGATTTTAATCAATCATTTATCATACATAGAAAAGTTTGTCTTGTTTTACAGTGATAACACAATAGATATATTATTATTATAACCCAGATTTTAGGTATCAGGTGTTTACAGAAATATCACGTATATTCTTCATACCATAAGGTAATCTAGAATTTTCCACCATATTATCAGGATAGCAAAGGAAAAGTTTTGGTAAGTGTTCAAGAGTTCACCTAATAATATTGATTTATTCTTAATCATGTTCTTTGTTCTGGTATTTAAATGAAGCTGATAAATAAATTATTTTTATTTCTTAAGAGATTTATTAGTCACAGAAATGATAATTACAGTTTGGAATATGGCATCTTTAAATAGTTTCTGCATGACCTATACACCTTTACCACTGCATTTCTTCCTCCTCATTTTATTTCACAGGCTAATACATGAGACTTCTGTAAATCTCAGAAGATAGATTGAAAAACAATAAGCTGCATGATAATAGACTTAGGATTGTTTAAGATTTATTTCCTAATCCTCTATATGCTGCTGGTATCCATTTATAACATGGCTATCACACAAAGTGCAGAACTGTGTACAGCAATTGCAAAAAAAAAAAAAAAAAAAAAAAAAAAAAAAAAAAAAAAAAAACAAAAAAAAAACCTCAAAAAAAAAAAAACCAAAACAAAAAAAAAAAATTAAAAAATACCTTCCTAATTAAGTTTGTTGCCGTCATTTTCCGACAGATTTTTTTTTTTTTTTTTTTTACTCAATGTGTTCTAATTTATTTATTTATTTATTTTTTAAACAGGAGGGGGAACTAAAGAAAATACAAGGTCTGCTCTGGAAGTAACTCCTCTTATTTTGTTATGTTGGCCGTTGATGATGGGACAGATGTTGGTGTTGTGACAGTACAGACTGAACATTCTAAACAATATTTTGTTACATTTTGTTACCATGTGACAGATGGCAGCAGAGGGGCAGTAGGAATAACGGAGTTCTTTCTGCAAGGAAAATAGAAACAACAGTAGGAATGAAACTAAATAAGCAGCATCATTTACTAAAGGACACTAAGCTCACGCCTGTGATATTTCTTGTGCTTCAAAGTCACTGGAAAAAACTCCCAGGATCAGAAAATTCTACTTTGTTGCCTTTGATTGTATCCTTATTAATGAGTTTCAACAAGGTAAAGTGCCTGGTCCTGCTCTTAGGCCACAATAATCCCATGCAACTCAGAATGATATTGATAGTGTATTTTACTTTATCCCAGACTGTTACATATATATTTTTTTTCTACATGATTAATTTATTTATTAAACTCCTAGACACAATTTAAAATTACAAGTCTTCCTTCCTTCCTTCCTTCCTTCCTTCCTTCCTTCCTTCCTTCCTTCCTTCCTTCCTTCCTTCCTTCCTTCCTTCCTTCCTTCCTTCCTTCCTTCCTTCCTTCCTTCCTTCCTTCCTTCCTTCCTTCCTTCCTTCCTTCCTTCCTTCCTTCCTTCCTTCCTTCCTTCCTTCCTTCCTTCCTTCCTTCCTTCCTTCCTTCCTTCCTTCCTTCCTTCCTTCCTTCCTTCCTTCCTTCCTTCCTATTTACCCTTATATTCTGTATCTTAATATTCCTCAGAATGAAAAGCATTTTGTCTGTCAGTCAGAAGTGACATAGACAAAGTTTGGGTATAGCATTTGTACATACTAAAAATTTGGAAATTAGTGGACCTTCAGTGTACCCTGCCAAGAGTTAAAGGACAGCTTTCACACAAGATAAGAAACTAAAATGCGAAGACAACCTAGTCACATGCCTCATGGTCACAGAAGTCCCATCCTTTTTCCAGTTTCATGTAACAAACTTATTCTTTCCTACCCAGAGGCTGCCATTTTTAACATTGCTATGTACCACATTATCCCAGTGTAGACTATGGCCCTGCTGAATAAAGTGAAAAGTCATGTAAGATGTGAGATCAGAACCAGAAGTACATCTGATAGCAGTCCTCAAGTTGATAGTGAGAACTATGCCTAGTTGTGCAGGTTGGATAAGGCCATAGCTATGCCTCTGTCACTCCACTAACTTTCAGCCATCTCCACTCACCTTATCTGAGCCTAACAGTGTGCAGCTTAGAACTCATGTCAAAGGCCTGAGCTATGAATGGAAATTGTGTAGGAAAAGAGAAAGTGTCACTTTTGACACCTAAGGCCGGCCGTGCTGCTGCTGCTCTCCCCTGAAAGGTTTCTGGCAACGGATTCCTCACAATGTGAGGCCTACATGCTGAAGAAGAAGAAGAAGAAAGGTGTGTGCCATTAGATCCCTCACTACAGAATGCCTGCATGCTGACGGACTCTCCCGGGACTGCTACCTGAGTCCTGCTGCTTCCTCCCAGACTTCCACTGTGACTTTCCCCTGCTACCTGCTTGCTGCCCAAGGCTGACCATGCTGCTGCTGCTGCTGCTCTCCCCTGCGCTTTTGCCTCGGACCATTGGGACAGCATGCAATGGGACCGCTGCTGGATCCTGGTGATGACTATCCCCGCTTCACACAATTCTTGCTTATTTCCTATCTTTTCTATTGCCCTCCTTCCCTTCCCCATCACCCTAATTCATAATAGTGTCCATCCTCCCCTTCCCCATCTCCCTGATTAAGATTTGTAATAAACTGGTCAGACCAACATTTGAACCACTGCATCTTATTCTCATGCAGGGTAAACATAGAGAGCCTCCTCTCCCTCCTATAAGTTGGTGCAAGAAAATTTATAATATAATATATTATATATAATATAATTATATAATATATATAATATAATATGTATTTATATTATTATATTATAAATGTATATATTTATAATATAATTTATGCAAATATATTCAAAAATGAATCATATGAACTAGTTTGGTATTCAAGTAAGCAATGAAGGTATGCTAAGATATGTAAGAGGGCTGTTAATTTCTTTCCAAAGCACTCTGGACAAATCAGCTTGAATCATTAGTTTTTGTTTGTACTGACATTTGCAAGAAGGACAGTATCTGAATGTGTATCTTTTTTTTTCTCTAGCCTGTAGCTTATGTGCCAGAGAGGAAAGCAACTTCTGAGCTGAGTTGGATTATAAACCAACAATGTGAATGGCATGGAGAGTTTGCATTTGAGCCTGAACAGAATTCAGAGCTGCCATATTAACTGAGACAAACATTACGATGCTAGACATAATATCCAAACTATTATATTCCAGGAGACAAAGCTTCTCAATAGGTAGGGCTTCATCATAGATATATGTCTTTAGATTTTTCATTTCTTTCATCAGCTATAAGAGGCCTACATAATGAGCTATGAGGTGGACATCTTCACTATAGCTATTTGCATTTGGTTAGATGAATCCCACCTGATGATCCTCTTCACTTGAAATCCTGTGGTGTTTTGTGTTTTTGTTGTTGTTGTTTTGTTTTGTTTTCCAAATAAGGAATTACTGTAAAACTCTTTGTAGAAACATTTCTCTTCAGCTTAATAGCTTAGTGATTCCTTAGTAACTTGAGTAGTAGGATATCTAGATATTCCCCTGTCCAGAAAACACATTTTGAGAAATCATTTCACCTGCACAGCTGAAGGGCATTCAAGGTGACACTTTGCTGCTGATCTTGTGCCGAATATTCTTCACTGTGTACCTGGCAGTGGACTAAAAGGACTGAAGAAAGGTCCACAGGAAATCACCAAGTCAAAGCTCCTGGTCACAGAAGGGTCAGTTCAAGCAAGTTGTTCAAGATCTGCTCGAGAATGTCTCCAAGGAAAGAGACTGTGCAGCCTCTTAAGCTAACTTTTTCCAGTATTTAACCATTATGATATATGGGAGAACTGGGAGAATAACTCACTAAGAGCAGCCTAGCAGCCCTCTGCAGAAGGATTTGGGGGTTCCAATGGATGAAAGCTGGACATGAGCCAACAGTGCACTTTTGCACACTGAAGTTGTCTGTGGGGTTATTCCTTTTTAGATACAGAATTTAGTGATTCTCCTTGTAAGAAATTCATGAGTTTCCTTTCTACTCATTTATCCAGACTCTCAATATCCCTCTACTGTCCTGTGTATGAACTGCTCTTACTAATTTTGTATAAACTAAAACCTTGTTCTATCATCAGGTTATTACAGAAGATATTGAATATGTATAAATACATCTTCTCAGGGCTGAATAATCTCATATTTCTCAGTCTGTTTTCACAGGAAAAGGCTCTAGTTTCTTGGTCTGTGTCTTAAAACACACAGTGGATGAAAATGTAAGATTAGTGAGCCTAAAAGTAACCAAAGAAACACCTAGTCCAGGGGTTTTAAGAGGCATTTATTACCATCTCCATACTTTACTAGCTATCACTGCTGAATTTGATACTACAGGCAAATGTACAGACTTTTTGCTGAATTTATCAGCAAAAAGACTTGCTTTTTATTTAAAATCCAAAGTTGCTTATTAAAGACTAAGTGATTAGAATTCTCATTGAGGAATTGGAGGATCTTATTAGAAGTTCCACAGTCAGAGATATTTAAAACTTCGAAGGTTCACATGTTCTCTATATTCATCTTGTATACAATATTGTATACCATATTCACACTATTGTATGCTCATAAAACAAGTCAGCGAGAAAAAGATAACCCTACCTCCTATGCCTCCTAGTAGCTGGAATCCTCTGCTGGTGACCTGTTCATGTAATGCTGAAAAAACTGAAAAAATGAAATTTGTACAACAGAAATTGCTCTTTTTTACTATCCAAGTGCAACATTTGTTTGGTTTGCTCATTTCTGAGAGCTTACTAATGATAGGTTATGGTGATCTGGGTCTTCCTGAGGTGGTGTAGTACAGAAGAAGGTTCCAACCTGTAGTCATTTCACACTGATAGACAGATAAGCTCCACTATGACGATTTCTCAGTCTTCTTCCTCCAAGGAACAGGGTGAGCAAATATAAAGAACAAAATAATGGGTTCAGATACAGACGGATAAATCATTCACCAGTTGCCATAATGGGAAAAACAGGGTCACCTTAGTGAGATTAATTTAATATTTTGCCTACTGATGACAGACTAGAACAGTGATACCAGAAAGCCAGCCTCTTCCTCTCTTTTCCACTCTTTTCTGCCTTCTCTCCCCAGTGCTAAACATAAATAGGGAATGAGGTCTGCAGTTAGTCCAAACCCTATGTGATCTTCCCACAGACTGCACTTCTTCAGTAAGTGCTCCATCATGACTGTATACCTCGGGGTACAGTCCTTCAGGAAAGGTCTGCTCCAGCACAGGACTGCCATTTGAATTCAAATGCAGGTCAATTCAGATTTGGTTACAGACAAGCATACTAATTCAAGAGTAAATGAATGTGGGAGATTTTATCTTTGTTTGGCTGGATGGTTTAATTACCCATCAGAAAGACGGAGTGCTTGAGAAGAACAGAAAAGAAAAAAATAGCACTATGAGTTAGGCAAGTGTACTGAGTATGTCTGGGATGCAGTGAATTTTCTTCATAGTAACTTGTATGGTGTAGGTTTTAGATTTGTGGACTAAATAATGTTGATAACACACTGATGTCTTAGTTACAGCTGAACAGTGTTTGCATAGTCAAGGACTTCTATGTTTCTCACTCTGGGCCCCAGTAAATGAATTAGAAATGTGCAAAACTTCAGGAAGGAGTGCAGCCTGAAACACACTTGTGAAAGTCATCTATTATTTGCAAGAAATATGAGAATACATTAATTGCATTTACCATGTTGTATGGACAGAATCTTTAGTGTTTATTTTTTTCTGTCAATTTTAGTATTATGTAATATTTGAAGATGAGAAGGCAGCATTTATTTTTTTAAATACATGTATCAAACATCTAAAATTACTTGAAATATTTAAAAAGTGACAGAAATGAAAATATTTAATACTTAAAAATAATTTAACTGTATGCTAGACAGATTACTCAATATCTTCTCTACTGGCTTAAGTGATCTTTCATATCCTTCAGTAGAGTATTTTTAGAACTCCACCAACTTCTTTTTTACTGTATTTAAAAAGATTATGCCTGTCTTTCTCCCAGTGAAGAAACAAACATAAGAGTTCTGAAGACAGCTCCTGAATTCCTTTCTAAGACCCCTTAAAATTAAGACATACAACGTGATCAAAACATAGGAAGTTGTTTTCTTTAACTTCAGTGATTCCTAAGTAGTACTACTGCTTTCTTTTAAGATTCTGAAGGCCATCTGTAATATTAACTAATAATTTATCTTAAAAAACTTCCAGTTCACAATTTAATAGTTTCATTAATACAAACGGAAGCCTATATAAAGATGAACAGAATTACAGATTCCAGCTGTACATAGAACATATATTTTTAGTAAAATTTATTGCACACACACCTTAAGAATGTGGGAACCTTTATGAAATATGTCAGTAAAGCACACTAACGATTTAAATGAATAACTTTTCTTTATGAAAGTTTTAATAAGGAAGGGGACAGAAAGCTTGTGTTGTCACAGAAGCTTATAGCAGCCTGACTTGAAAAGCAAACTGAAAATAAGTAGCAGGTGCAAAAATAGCCCCTGCTCAGTTGTGCCTCTCTTGTTTCCTGAGGGGAAAGGCTGATTGTTTTTCTCTTTTGAATAGGATGAGTGTGCAAGCATACAATTTTAGAGCACTGTATATAAAGACATATTTCTCTAGGACTTCTCTGGCATAAAAGTGCAAACTTTTCCTTCAAATGTTTCATGGTGGCTTTTACTACTTTGTTGCTGTTTGCATTATCCTAATTATATGAACTGTGGCTGGTTTGCATATGTTATGGAGTCAGGCACCAGCACAGTCTGCCAAACAAATCACACTCACTGGAAATGTGTAGAACAGACTTCAGCCAGTTGCTTATTTGAAAGCTGAAAGCATAATGGTCAGTTTGAACCTCTAGGTGTGTGTTGCTAGAGCATTTTCCAAAGTGCCAGTTCTCTCATTATTGAATCAACTGATTGTTTCACTCAGGACAAATGCTCGTTTGCAATCTAGAGTTCTGCCAAACGCATTTACATGCATCAAGTGTTCTGAACCATGGAGGAATCAATAACTGTGATAGTTGTATCAGCATTGTATCTGTGTGAGTTAAGGCATCTGGGCAAGATGCCATTTTTGGCACTTGAGGTCGAGCAAGGAAATCTGTTAATTTATGACAGCAGCCAGGAAAAAAAGGACACATATTTCTTTCTGGGCAACTGAGCAATACAGGCTTCTACCATAAATGCAGCTGGATTTCCTTGTAACAAACAAACAAAGACAACAACAACAAAAAACAACCTAGTAACAAACCACAAACAAACGAATAAAAAGAAAACACAGCAGCAGTGTGTTTGGTAGGGCTTTTGTAGGGTTTTTTTTGTTGTTGGTTAGTTGATCGGTTGCTTTTTTTCAAGAAATATCTAGTTGGATTTTTCTCCCTTGATAATGGGAGTAGCAAGGAGGAAGAGAATAAGGATTCAGAAAAGAAAAAAAAAGTCTTCGTGGATATTTAAATTTTGTTAAACTACTAATGGATGTGGGCAGACTGGAGAGTGTTCAAAGGAGGTCATGAAGGTAATCAAAGCTCTCAAGAACTTATACCTCTGAAGAAGGACTGAAGGAGTGAGGCCTGCTGCAGAGAGCATAAGTCTTAGTAGGAACTTTATCAGTTATTTCAGTACTTAATAGATAGCTGCAAAAATAATGGAAGCTCTCTCTTCACGAGGAGTCACATGGAGAAGACAAGAGGCAGTGGGTACAAATCACATTGTAAGAGATTATAAGGAAATTTTTTACAGGAGAAGAATCTCTTCAGGGATGCTGTAGAATCCTTATCACTGGGAGTTTTCAAGATGAGATTAGACATGGTGCTGGATAATATCATATGTTCTTTTTTCCCACAAAAATTTGAACCTAGTAATCTTTTGAGATTCCTTCTCACCAGGGTAATTCTACGACTATGTTACACTAGATCATTTTTGGTTAAATGATTGAGGCACAAATAAATAACATATATCTAAATTACTATTAAGGTTTGGGTTTCTGAAGTTTTCATTAAAAGCATAATTATAGCAGAAAGAGCAAATAATTTGTGCTATTCTCTAAATATTAATTTGAGGATCCGAAATTGTACATAAGACTTGAGAAGTCAGAGAATGAAGCAGCTGCCATAGTATTCAAACAATAAAATTAACAAACGTATATGCAAAATTTCCTAAATATACAATAACTGCTGCTGAAAGAAATAAAATTATGAATGCACATACTTTCACGTTTTCTGTTTATTTTTCATGGTTTCATAGAGTCATTAGAGAAATTTAGGTTTCTGAGGCTCCTAGTTAAAACCCCTGCTCAAAAGCAGGACTTCATCCAGTCAAGTACTGAATACCTCCAAACATCGAGATTGTTCAGCTCCACAAGTACTTGACCAGCCTTGTGATTATTTTTTTTTCCAGTGTAATGAGAGTTTTCAGTATTCTAATTTATGCTTACTGCCTCTCATCCTATCACAGTGCTTCTCTGAGAAGAATATTTCTGTCTTTTCTTCATTCTTTAAACAGGTATCTGTAGGCATAAAATCTTCCTTAAGCTTTGTCCTCTGTGTATATACTGTGTGCCAGCCCCAAACCGTCTTGTATGCCTTCCTTGGGCTGAATCTATTGTGTCAAAGTAGTGGTATATACCAAGGAGTCCCAAAAGGGACAGAATATTGGTCTTAGAAGTGCTAGATAAAGAGGGAACTTCTGGAGAGAGTCCAGCAAAAGGTGATGAAGATGCTTAGGAGTCTGGAGTATCACCCTTATGAGGAAGGGCTGAGAGACCTTTAGATATTTATGCTCATAAATATCTAAAGCTCGGGAGGCGAGTGACTGGGAACAGGCTCTTTTCAATAGTGTCCAGTGATGTAATAAGAGGTAACAGACATAAACTAGAACACAGGAAGTTCCATATGAACTTCAAGAAAAACTTATTTTCTTTGAGGATGACAGAGCTCTGAAAAATGTTGCCCAGGGAGGTTGTGGAGACTCCTTCTCTGGAGGTATTCAAAACCTTCCTGGAAGCTTTCCTGTTTCCTTTCCTTCTTTAAGAACATACTGTAGCAGGACTACATGGTCTCCAGCTCCATTCCAACCCTACAATTCTGTGATGTGGAAGGGACATATAAAAGTCACTTTGATAATTTTGGTTCTGTTACATACTACATTTCAAGTATCAAATTAGTTCCTGGTGAGAAAACTTGTACTTTTTTAACTCTTCATATATAAACAACATCACTGAAAATGATAAGAAATGAATGAGAAGTATTTGATTAATCAGTCGTGTGTTAAATGAGTTTTATTCCCTTTGAGTTCATTAACGATTTGCTCTATATGTGATCCACAACTTTATCTTGGTACAGTTTCTTGCTTTATGAGTTCTTGTGCTTAAATTACAAAATGAATTTTAGTTTAATTTGATAGCTACATGTACAACTATTTTTCTATTGAAAGACCTGTAGTTCAGTTATTCATGCTGAATCAGTTCTTGGCACAAAATTGTCATTGCTAAAATGATATAAATTTATCTCTTCACATCAAGAGATAACTAGGAATAGAATGCTATACTTTGAAGGGACCTACAAAGACCATAATATCCAACTACTTGACCACTTCAGGGCTAATTAAAAGCATGTTATTAAGGGTATTATGAAAATGTCTTTGGAATGCTGACAGGCATGGAGCAGATTTGGGCTTTTCCTCATGCTCGATCACTAGCTACATGGGAGATGAGACTAGCACATCCCTCTTCACTTTTCCTCTTTGGGAAACAGTAGAGAGCAATGAAGGTACCTCATAGCCTGCTTTTCTCCAAACCAGAAAAACCAGGTATCCCCAGCTTCTGCACTTAGGATATGCCTTCCATCCCTATTATACTTTGTTGCCCTCTTATGGAAGCTTTCAAGAACATTAACATCATTTTAATATTGTGGAATCCAGAATTGTACAGATTATTCAAGATCAGGCTTCACTAACTAAACATAGTGGGAGAATCACTTCTTTTGTCCAGCTGGCTATGTTTAATGTACCTCAAAATCTGATTTGTCCTCTTGGATGACAGGACATCTTACTGATTCACGTTCAGCATACTATAAACCATAACTGTCAGATGCCTCCACACAAGGCTTCTCTCCAACTATTCAGATTCCCATGTAAACCAGAAATAAAGCAGTCTTAACTGTTTAATCATAAACTCCAGAACTTTACTGATGCAATTTATATATTCTTTTTTAAGCTCTGTGTATAGGATCCAGTCTGTTCAATTTCAATACATGAGATGCATTTGATTTTTAATCTCCCATTGAAAGATCTGCGCAAAGAAAAGACTTTATTTAAATGGACAGGGAGTTGCATCATATGTCAAACAATGTTTATAATGCTGTTATTCAGCAGCTGTGGTGATCACTACTTCTAAAATGACAGTTGTGAAAAATGTGTGTTTTCCCATTATTGCACTACTGTGTAAACAGATTATGAAAGTAAAGAGTATCACTGAAGTCTGTAGGCATACAAATTATGAAAAAGAGTGTTAGGATAGGCATGTGGATTGCTCATCCCAATTAAAAAAAAAAAAAATGACAAGAGGTATAACAGTTTGTTACCAAAAATGAGATTTTATAGTTTAACCCATCAGATGGCTGTGCACCACACTGTTCACTCACTTCGTCTTTCGCCCTTGGGATGGGGAAGACAATCAAGAAAAAAGCAGAATTTTTGGGTGGAGATAAAACTTTTTACTAATATAAAGGAAAAAGAAAAAAGAAAAAAAAGGATAATTATGATAAATGTATATATGTATATAAACATATATAACAAGAGATGCAGAAGCAACTGCCCACCACCCTCCAACCAATGCTCAGCTAGCCCCCATGCAATAAAGACAGCAAAATGAACTTCCACACCTACAAAACTCATTCCACTTGATATGATACGGTATGGAGTATCCCTTTGTCCTGTTTAAGTCCCCTCTGTAACACCACTCTTCACCAGTCGCCAGCTGGGTATGATTTCATTTACTACCTCTGGGCCCAGCCATCCAGCCAATTCTTTACCCAGCTAAGTGTGTACATGCTCAAGTCACAGTCCACCATCTTCTCCAGGAGAATACTGTCAACAGATTATCCTTAGATATAAATCCGTGACCAGGACGGGTTTTGGGGAGGGAGGGGGGATGATGACAATTTCTAAATATTTTGAAAATAAGGAATTAGGTGCAGTTTGTTCATTCTACCCACTAAAAGGTTTTTTTTTGCCAAACATTTCACTATACACAAGAATATTGCTAAATGAATATTAACTTGTGTGTAGGTAGGCATATTAAAGTATCCCAAACAGTGCAACAGACTTACAGCAGAGCACAACAAGCATCTAAGTTGCCATGGTCAAAAAAGAACTGACTGTACATCTCTGGCCCAATAATTTTTTATTATTACTTATTTATTTTTACTTCTAAATAACCAAGAGCTATACTGAGAAAAAAATTCAGAAAGTGTATACAAATTTGTTTTATATATCTCAACATTTATAACAGAGTTTTACTAAACAGAAAAATAAAATTAATGTCGAAGCAGATTTCTTCTGATATAATTATAATTTTAACAAGAAATATTCTAAAATATGTGGCTAAAACTGAATAGCTATTTTTGGTATTTTATTATATTGCATACATAGTGTAGCATAGATGCATTAAGGCTTCTCTCCAATTGTTTGTCAATTTGAGTCTGAGAGTGAAAATCCCCTGTGGATTTCACCCCCAGTATTTTTGGCTGCCTGTACCCATAGCCACAATCGATAGAGCACAGCTTTCCAACCTTGAATTTGACTACTGGCAAGTGGTGTGAGAAAAGGTGAGAAAGATGGAAGTGTCCTCACCAAGGTCACTAAGCCAGCACTCATGAACTGCACCTAATCTGAGAGATCTTAGCCTTAGTCCCTAATTGAGCTACATGATAAGTATTCTCTGTCAGCCCATGTATGTCACTGATTCTCCTACTGATGTACCAACTTGTCTTCTCAGATTGATTTCAGATCTACCTCCATCAATTAATAATTGTCTGGTGATCTAACTCTCAGTTGGATCCATTTATTCACTTATCAGCCAAGTGAGTAAGGTATCCAAAATTTTCTGAAGATATGTGGCTAAATCTATCCGGGATGTCAATGGGCAGTGACTGCAGAAGGTCCTCTGCAAGATGGTATAATCATGATTAATCATCATCATCATCATCATCATTGTCATTATCATTCAAAATAAAATATTGAACTTGAAGAGATCACTTGGAATATTCCATGACTCCAGTGCAGTAGCTTCTACACTACTCATAAATTGTTCTATTTTCTTGAGTTTGAAATTTGTTTTAGTGAAATTTAGTTTCAGTTCTAAAGAAGCATCAGTTTGATGGCTTTTTTGCAGCTGAATAACAGATATGGCTGCTTCCTGCAATAATCTCAACTGGGTAATTGTTAGCAGGTACTTATGTATTCTGCTTGCAGTTTTTTCTAGTATGAAGAATCTGCAGGTTCTCTAAGGAGAATCAACAGCCTTCATTATTCTTGTAACTGTTTTTCTTATTGTCTAATTACAGTTCATAACTGACATGGAAAACAATATAATTTACATAATGTTCAGCTGTGCATCTTTCATTCTGCCTGACAGTAACTCCATTCTAGGAAGACTAATAGAGAAGAATCACTGGAGTATATTACTGTTACAGTCCTTCTCTCTACAGTTAGGCACATCACAGTAAATAAGTAATATCACTGCTTATAAACTAAGCTATGAATCACTTTCTGATAGGACATTTGTGGCCTAGATGTCACTGACATCAAGAAAAGTGTTTTTTGTAGAATATTATTTACACATTTAACTCAGAGACTCGAACTTGTAACTCAGAGCTCGTAAAGGAAAATCCACTCACTCATGGAAGAAAATTATGGTAGCTTGGTCCAGTGACATTTTGGAAATTATATTCACCACCAGGAGAATGTTGCACAAACACAGATATTCTGATAGTAAGACAAGTTTTTATTCATAGAAGACTTACCTTACCTCTACAATATTTGGAAGATGACTGTCTTCAGCACATAAGTATTGTTTCTTCTTTAACATTGAAGCCACTGCTCACAGATTATAAATTGTGCTTACTGCAGCTGTCTTGCAGTGGTGCTAGATCAAGAACATCACTTGGAACCATCTCTGAGTGTAAATTCTGCATTAACTGAGCATATAATCTCATGTTATGAAATAAAATATTACTAATAAAATCTGTCAAAATATTGCTTTGCATCTATTTTTGTCAAGGCTTTATGTTTTTGTTTTTGTTTTTAATTGGTATTCCACACCATAACATCATGTAGTGCACTGGGAATTAAAGAATTAATGCCCCAGTCGCTTATTCAAGTACACACATTATGAAAAATCTGGCTAGATGAACCAGTTGAAATTCCTGTTAAATGAAACCTCTTTGTTAACCTCTAAATCAGCACTGTGCTATTTTCAAAATTGCTCACACCATAGAGAAGCAGACACAAAGTTAACATGGGAAATCTCACTTGGAGAGAAAATAAGAGAAATAAAGAATAAATAGAATAAGAGAAATAAAGAGCAAAGAACACTTGCTTCCAAGAACTGATAGAAAGACTTGTGTAAGAAATCTTACCTAGAGATCTTAATCTTTGTGCTCTGATGCTACCAGATCTTGCATATGTCTGCTGTTTAGACTTTAAGGAGAGAAGCAACAATTGGAAATACCTATTCAATATATGGAAATAGAAGCATAAAAATAAATTAACTGAAAAATGTTCCTTTGAAGGTATGCTCAAAATGGCAGTGGAATTCAGGCCTCCAACTCTTTAGAAACTTTCTTTCTATTGAAGATATTTGTTGGTAGGTACATGTTCTTAAGAAAAGAAGAAAGAAAAAAAAAAGTAATAAGAAGGGCTAAAGGCAAGAGGAATTAATATTTCATGTTGATCTCAAATATAATCTTCCCCATTTTCATTTGCGGCTATATGTGGAGAAGATAACTATGAGGGCTATGAGATTGACACCTCCTATTATATGATGTTGGCTCACAAATCAAGCGTGGATATTAGTGGTATGGAAGTAGAAGCTGAACATTTTCACCAATATACCATTACATTTTATTGTTTTGTGACAGGTGGCAGCAGAGGAACAGTTTGACAAAAAGGCATTTGACATGGAAGTGCACATGAGTGAAGATGCATAACTGAATTCTTCCATGCAGAAAAAAATCTATTGACATTCACGGATGTTTTCTGAACATTTATGTAGACCAAACAGGGGATATTAGTGAGTTTGTCAATGGTGCATTTCAGCAGCAATTCTGTCACAGCAGCTGCGTAACAGTGGGTCATGTCCTCTCATGCAAATTTTTACAAGTGCAGCATACAGACTCTATCATCGTTGGATAAAATGCATAGCTAATGATGTTGACTATGTTAAAAAGTAGCATTCTGTAGCTAAGAATTGGTTCTATCAATTAATGTTACTGTACTCTTCATGTCTGTTGCGGTTTCCACAGAAATAAACAGGCGTTACTTTCAGACTGACCTATGGAGCCATGGTAGGCAATCTCGCATTATACACACAGTCCTTCCCAGAAACAATAGGGCTGAACACCTACAACTCTCAGCTTTCCCTCATAGGAGAGGTGCTCCAGTCCTCTGGTCATTTTCAAGGCTGCCCTTTGGATCCACTCAAACAGGTCCATGCCTTTTTTATGGGTATCCCAGAGGTGAACATAGGTGGGGTCTCTCAAATGTGGAGTGGAGTGGGAAAGTCACTTCTTCAAGCATGCTGGCCGTGCCTCTTTTGATTAAGCTCAGGATATATTTTCTTTCTGGGCTGCAAGCACACATTGTCAGATTGTATTCACTGTTTTGTCCACTGATATTCAAAAGTCCTCCACAGGACTGTTCTCTATCCATTCATCACTCAGCCTACATTCATGTTTGGGAATACCTCAGCCCAGTGCCAGGCCTTGTATTCAATCTTGTTTAACTCCTTAATAGCATCTCTCATTGTTTATAAACTACAGACATAACAATTGTGACAGAGTTTGTCTTTCTTAATTTTACCCATCCTTATCCAATTTTGAACTAATCACGCTAACTGAAAAACAGGGGAAATTACAAGTGTAAATGTCTATTATGTCATATCCTTCCTCTTTTATGACTAGTGTCTATCAGTGATTTGTATCTGAGATGGTCTACTATAAGCTTCTACACCATATTTCAGTATAGCTGTCATTTTATATATTAAGTTTGTCCCTTGTGAGTTCATTTGTCTTTACTGAATTTTATTGATTTCAGATATTTTTCCCTGCATTTTGATTATTGTGAAGTCTAAGCCTGTCCCCCAGTGGTATTTATTATATAACACAAATAGATTAAAAATGACAGACCAGGAGTCAAAATCAAAATGTTTTAAAAATTACTTTATCTAGCATATATCTAGCATATTATCTGCATATATGACAAACACTTCTTGTTTTATTAATGAGATAATGAAGCTACTGAACAGTGCACATTGCAAGAGAAAGCCTTCCCAAAACTGTTTGTTAGCTGCTCTTCGAGAATTTCTCTGAGTATTTCTGTTCCTTGCATTGTTTTCTACCTCCATAACAATTTCCTAATATCCTAATCCTATCATATCAATCCTAATCCTATCAATCCTATCATATCAATCCTAACATATATCCTATCCTAATATTAGAAATAATGTAACTGTATATTCCAGATTACGGTTTCTTGTACTCCTTTTTACATTTCTTTACTTATACATTTTGGAACTAACAATCCCATGTTTATTCCTAAGTACAAGTCTTATAATGTTCTATTTACAGATCAGTTAGTAATGTTGAGTGAATTAGATCTCAGTTTACTGAAAATTACTTATCATTCACTGTGTTTTTGCTAATTACATGACTTAAATTTTTTACTAGGTGGTTTTTGAACAAAACACTGAAGAAAAAAAAAAGTGTAACAGAAAGAAGTCTAAACTTGCTATACAATTTTCAGCTAATATTATTTTAAATTCTGATTGACATTTGAATGCCTCAGTGTTCTTTCCAAGCAGTCAAACAGAGTTTAATGAAGTGAAATAACTTGAAATCACTTCATAATCCCTGAGAAAAATATGAATTATTCTCTTTTTCTGAAAATTTCTTGGCTCTTCTTTTCAAGGATATTGACAGTAAAACTCTCGAAGAGATAAACATTAAAAAGTTTTAAAATCTTCATACTGAAGATGACAATATTTTACAATACGTAAGGGAAATATGCTGTGAGAAAATGATTTTGTCCTCACCTCAGGCAAAGATTCCTGTAAAGTTAAAGGTAAAGTGATCAATTTTTCTCATTATTATTTCTCCTATTAGCAGCAAAATATACTGATTCACACTCATATCAACATGATTGAATGATATAAACATTATTTAATACTGCTAATGTATCTAGTTAATGTAGACTAATGGAGCAGAAGATAAGTTAATTACTGAAAAGTTGGAGAAGAGATGCATTTAAATTGTTAGATTTCAAAATCTGAAACAGTTGAAATATTCGTCTGTATAGCACATGAAAAATTATTCAGAATTGCACACTGAATAATCATCTCTTAGAAATGCCATTTCCCTCTCCTCTCCTCTCCTCTCCTCTCCTCTCCTCTCCTCTCCTCTCCTCTCCTCTCCTCTCCTCTCCTCTCCTCTCCTCTCCTCTCCTCTCCTCTCCTCTCCTCTCCTCTCCTCTCCTCTCCTCTCCTCTCCTCTCCTCTCCTCTCCTCTCCTCTCCTCTCCTCTCCTCTCCTCTCCTCTCCTCTCCTCTCCTCTCCTCTCCTCTCAATGTTTGAGACTTTACTTTGCTTGTGGTTTTGTGAAGATGTTTTTAATGTATTTTAAAAAGAAACATTTTTATTGTCCTTCACAGTATTGGTCATCTTCAATTTTAGCTTAAGTCACTCAAGAATTCTGAAAAGTTCAATTTTCTATGAAATTAGTCCTGAATTATTGCTAGGATTGGTCTGTATCATCTTTAATCTCAATTGATTGAAAAATTAATCAAAGACACAGAGGTCTATGCTTTAGTTTTTACTCTACCTCTTAAAATCAGAACTGGCGTCTTTCTTCAGTGAGCATCCTGACAAATCACAAGTTTATATTCTATGATTGCTCTCCATTAAGGCTAAGACCCTACTGAGGCAAAATTTGACTGTATCTTGAAAAGATGAGGAAAGCTAATATGAGAAACTATTCTCTTTACAGAAGTGCTTTGGAATACTCACAGATTTCTTATAGTTTTGTTGAAACATCAGAACTTAACAGCATTTTTTAAATCTGAATATGTGATTTTGGAACTCTAATCTGCAATCTAACTGATCCTTCCCTTCCCTTCCCTTCCCTTCCCTTCCCTTCCCTTCCCTTCCCTTCCCTTCCCTTCCCTTCCCTTCCCTTCCCTTCCCTTCCCTTCCCTTCCCTTCCCTTCCCTTCCCTTCCCTTCCCTTCCCTTCCCTTCCCTTCCCTTCCCTTCCCTTCCCTTCCCTTCCCTTCCCTTCCCTTCCCTTCCCTTCCCTTCCCTTCCCTTCCCTTCCCTTCCCTTCCCTTCCCTTCCCTTCCTTTTTTTTTTTTTTTTTTTTTTTTTTTTTTTTCTGTAGTTCCCCTTCTCTTCCTTTTCCCTTTCTTCATGTGCTGAAGTTTGACTTCAGGCAGATAATGAATGCAGTTGTTGACTCTGGAAGGGAGAAATGCAACTTCAGTTTGTTATTCAGCTAATCAATAGGGATTAGTGACTCATTTGAGTAGAAAGACTGTCTCTTTGCTGACTTCCTATTATATCTGGATTTCTGCAAAGTATTTCTGCTGCAAGTGATAGGTATATATTTAATCATTAATGTTTAATTTCAGATGAATCAACTGTAAAATGAAAACTTGATTGTAATGCTTCATGACCAGTGGAACTACTGATGATGCAAGCAGATGGAATGTCAGTGGCAAGTATGACATCAGGTTTGAAATTATTATGAATCCAGGAAGTAGCTGTAGTAAAGTACAACACAGAAATATATTTACAGAAAACTTTAACACTTCTACGGTCAAGCTTGGGTTATGTTGAGTAATTGCAGGGAAAGTGGCTGAATTGATCTGAATATATATATGTATATACACACACACACACGTACACATAGATTGCACCAAAAGTAATGTGTCTTATTTCCATGGAAACTGCAACAGATACAAAGAGCACAGTAACACTATTTAATACAGCACATTTGCAGCTACAAAACATTGTTTTTCATAGTAATCACCTTTATCTATGCATTTTCATCAGCCATGGACAAGAGATTGCATGCCATGCTCATAATAATTGACACAAGGTGAGATGAAACAGTTTCTCAGTTGCTATAATAACACTGTTGCTGAAATGCACCACCTACCACCTTACCATGCCTCAATGTGCCTGATCTCCAGAAACATTCAGCAAGCATCCATGAATGTTAGTAGGTGCAATTTTTTTCCACATGGAGGAATTCCGTTGTGCATCTTATCTTCCTACACACTTCTATGTCATATGTCACTTTGTCAGACTGCTCCTCTGCTGCTGTTACATAACAATAAAAATTCAATGGTATATTGGTAGGAATGTTCATTGTTTACTGCCATATAGTCATCCACATTTGGCAGCATGGGCCAACATAATAAAATGGAAGGCATGACTTTCAGAACAGTCTTCATGTATAAAATGTTCGAATCTATTACACCAGGCTTAGTTGAATTAAATTACTATGAAACAGTGAATTGGAAATCTACTGAAAATGTGTACTGCATAGTAAAAGTGTCAGTGCATATATTCCACAGCTGATCATAAAAATGTCTTGTAGCATTCATAGTAAGTATTTGAAGGAATAAAAACAAACAAACAAACAAAAAAAAACAAATCAAGATATTCAATACACGAATAACAAATAATAATACACTGCTTAACAGCAGAATTTGGGTAAGAAATTGGGAAAATTATTGCAGCAATAGAGGGAATTAATGGAGTATATTTCAGATCTTTGTGTAGCTCTGCTGATAGAAATATAGAATATATGTGAATGAAAACTGTCATTTAGCTAATGACAGCCAGTGTACCCTGAAAAGTATTTGAATATATTATTATGTATGTATATTAGACAATTAAACAAATACCTTGCCCCCAAATTCTTCTAAACAACTTAAAAGAACTCAATAATAATATAGAAGGCAATCTGAAACATCATTTTTCCCTTCTTCAGAAAAACAGGCTTCTTATGGAATCTTGTGCAAACGTACAGGAAAGAGACTTGAGTGAACTTTACTCTTTGGCTTTCCATTACAAAGACATATGACTACAGGACACTGATCAAAGGAATGAAAATTCTGTCATAAACTCAAAGCTAGATAAGTACTCAAGTTCATTAAATGACTCAACAAATAGAATTAGTATCTTGCAGATAATTCTAATTGAAACAGAAAGCCACTAAAAATCTTCAAAGATAGTACTCTGTCTCAACAATGAAGGCTAAAATATGAGCTGAGGAGTTTTGGACATACTGTAATCTGGAGATAACTGCACCCGGCAGACTGTAACAGAGAGAAATACCATTCTCTATCCTTGCTACTAATAAGATGTGAAATACATAAACAATCAAACTAACAAAGATGAAATAAAGTAGTGAAAGATATAGTAGACCTTAGAAAATCTGTAATAGAAAAACTCAAGATGAAAGACATTAATTGCAGTGGATTAAACTCTGTATCATACATTGTTTTATTCTATGCTATCTAGTGAAAAAGATTTGCATTGTACCTAACCAATATTTTAAACCCTTTCAGAATATCTGCCCGATCTACCCTGCTAGTAATGTGTGAAATTAGTATTTTTGTTTAGTCTAGGCAAAATCAGATTTTTTTTTCATATGCTAATTGTACATTATCTAATTATAATTTGGATTTGTTTGCTTTTGAAAAAAATCACTGATTTATACTAAAAATAAAACAAGTCTGTTTAATGAAATGCGGTGGTTTAACAAAGATGGGCAGCTAAGCATCATCACTCTGCTCTTACATTCCCCCTCCTCAGTGAAACATAGTGATAACATGAGAAAAACCTCTCCTGAGACTAGGAAAGAGATTTCACACCATTTGCCGTCATGGGTAAAAACAGCCTCAGCATAACTAGATTTATGTATGTTTTTTTACCTATTAATAACGTATTAAAGCAGCATTAAACTAAAAGTAAACTAAAAACATCCTCTTTCCTTATCTGCCTTCTTCTGTCTCCCTCAGCAGAACAGTGAAAAGCAGTGGGGGCTGTGGTCAGTTCATAACATTTTGTCCCTGTCACTACTTCATCCTCACTTTCTGCCCCCGCTTCAGCATAGGATCCCTCCCATGGGTTGCTATCATTACAGACTGCAGCTCTTTAAAGCACTGCTCCAAAATGAGTCTATATCATGGGATAGGAACAGACCATTACAGTATTTTTGTCTCCCACTCCCCACTATCAAAATCTTGCTATATAAATTCAATGCAAGGAGCAGTTTAGATACTATTCATGTTTGTGATTACATCTCACTTATCCAAAGCTTTGATATGGATCTGAGTGATCTATCTTGTATTTTCTTATCTAAAATTACTTATGTTATTTTCTGGTGAAGTGATAATTTTTGCTTTCACATTTATCTTCTTATGTACTGAGATTGTGAATGTATCAAATTTCTGGTGTGTTATGCATTTAAGCAGGAACTTAGAGAAATATGTTAATTTGAATTCACCTTTGTTTCTCTCAAAATTTCTACTTTTTCCATTTTTGTGATGTTTGTTGAACTGTAACTGAGATCTCAGAAAGTCTTTTTCATGGAATGTCTTTATATCCTATTAGGTAAGCTAAGCTATATCATTTCCATTGCTAGAATGACTTGTTAATAGCAGTAGAAATTAGTTTTTTGTAAGCAAGTTAAAACTGAACAGTGATTTTGTAGAATTTATAGTTCATCATAGCAATGCATGTAGCTGTACTGTTGTTATAGCCTTGAATGAGAAGTTGTTTTATCCAGCAACTTCCCCCCCCCCCCTCCCCCCTCCAAAGTCAATATTTAAAAAGAAAGCAGATTATATTCATCATAAATTGAACCGATTTTAAAATTTCAGAATAATCACTAATTATGTTTGGCTTTCCCTTACCTAAGAATTTTCTTTTTTGTTGCTAATATATACAGCTTTGTGTGACATTATTATGATACAAATATTTTTATTTAACTGTGAGATTTATCCTAGTATGTAGTGGTGTACATCAGAATATTGGATACATTCCAAATTGCTTCAGCAATTATTAAATAAATATCTGAGTGTCTTGGTAAATTGCCCTCTGGAGATTTCCATTTTTCCCTATTGATCACAAAGATACCCAGGGTAATACCGACTTAGAGGTCTTTTTCACTTAATAATAACAGTAATGTAAGAGCTGAGCCCCATCTCTCACTTTCATCACAGTGTGTTACACATATATTAAGGTTAATACACATCTCCCTCCCTCTGCAGGCACACAGACAAAAATAAAAAGAAAAACAAAAAAGAAGAAATTCAAGACATTTGCAGAATATTGTCAAGAATTTGTTCAAAATATTCCTAGATCATTATGCAAATGTATTTACAACTTTAACTCATGGAGATTCTAATTCAAAATATCCATTAACATCTGCTCAGAGTCAACGCAGGATTGCTTCAACCATGTTCCACATTAGCCAAAATTTATGCTCTTTTGGGCCTAAGCTAATGTGCTTTACTTTGGATACTGCTTCAGAACAAAATCTGGGAACTGACATCCCCAAAATTCTATGATGAAATCTTGAGTTCTTTTAAATCTCTGTAGACTTTACTATGGGTTTAGATGTTTCTTTTTCTTCTCAAAGGTTATTCAAAAGCATACATACTTGAGAAGAGTACTGGAATTGTTATTGAAATGCAGTGTACAGAATGGTCTTGAAAAATGTAACATGCATAATATTGGTTGCTTCCAAAACAGTGTCATATTCAATATAAAACGTATCATTTTGCAAATCCATGTCCCATTTATTGTTGACAAGCAGTAAGAATGTTAATACTGTATGCAAAAGAGAAGTATCGAAATAGAAGTTGTATAATTTAGAAAAATAGAAAGAAGTAAAACAAAACTGTAAATAGATGAAAAGATTCAAATGTTTTCACTACTAAATTCTGTGCTGAAGATTAACAGAACAGATATTTTGTCCATTCTGAGAGGAAATTAAACATCAAATAAGAGAAGAATAATTAATTTTTCTGCTACTTGAAAATTTGCGTAGCATGTAATTATAGTTTGCAAAGACTGCCACATGATCATAATCTGAGAACATCAAGAAATATTTTATTTTTGTCATATTTATAAAATAAATATCAGTAATATAACAATTGATTTTTTTTTCATTTTTCAGAATGAAAGAGTGAATATAGATGCTAAAATATAAATAGTAGAAAAGTCTTTCTAGAGACATTAAATGCAATGTTATTATTGGTAGAGCTGTTCTTGGAATACAGTATGATAAACAAAAGACAGAAGTCGAATGGTACACATTATTTTTTACTAATACTGAATTCTGAATAAGTAGTTCAATAATATATGTTATATATATATTTGTATGTTCAATGTAACTTACTAAATAAATATAGCTTTTCAAGTACAGAATTAATTTGCTAATGGCTAGGTGTCATGCAATTCTAACACAGACCTTGGTAGTATCAGCTTATATGTTAGTATGTTACTTTTATGCTGCAGAATTTTATGTGAAATCCTTCAGGCTACATATTCAGAAGATAAATAAAAAATATATAGGAAGCTTTTTCAAATCTGCTTCCTTGTTTACGGTATCCTGATATTGTGGAAGGTAAAAGGGAGTTCTATGTGATGAGCTCTATGGTCTTGTTATATAAAACTTGATTCAGAACAATTTTTATATATATGTATAAATGCATGTTTGTGTTTGTGTATCTTTCTAATTTTACTTGCATTTTGGTAATTATTGCTAATGAAATTAGAAAAAGAATTCTCATACATGAATAGTTAGGCACAGTGACAAATATTTCATTGACTGTAATAAACCATTAATAACTACACTCTAGGATGAAATTTGTTAATGAGAGAATCAGATCTGTAAGGGAACTTTTGGACATTTCATATTGTTATCGATAAGAACTGCCACAGATCAGGCTGGACAAGACTCTTAGCAACTTTAGCTGTAGAGTTCCTGTTTATTTTTGGGAAGCTGGACTAGATTTTTAAAGGTCCCTTCAAACTCAAACAAGTCTATGATTCTAAGGCCAAAGTACTGAAACTAAAGATAAAAAGACAATTAGAAAAATAAGAAAGAAGGGAAAAAGCAAGGAAAGAAACCACAGTAGACATCAGTGGATATCTTTGCACTTTGATTTCAGCATGTTCTTGTTTGGTTTTTTTTTGCTTTTCTCTGTTAGGAAAACTGAGTTCATTTGAGTTCAGCATAAGTTAATTGAATCTTTCTCAAAATTTCTATTAGAATCAGATCTTAGAATTAGATATTCTAAGAGAATATCCAAGTTGAGAGGGATGCACAAGAATCACAGAGTCCAATTTCTTGTTAAACACAGACCACCCAAGTATTAGATCACACTTCTAAGAATGTTTCCCAAATGTTTCTTGAGTTTCAGCAAGCTTGATGCTATGACCATTTCCATCAGAAGTATTTTCCAGTGCCTAGACAATTTCTCAGTGCAGAAATTTTTTCTAATACCCAACCTGAACCTTTCTTGATACAGGTTCATGCTGTTCTCTTGAGTCCTATCACTGGTGACCAGAGAAGAAATCTCTGTTCCCCTATTGAGGAAACTGTAGGTTATGATGGAGACTTCCCTCAGTCTCCTTGGAATAGAGCAAACCAAGACATGTCAGCTGATCCTGACCTATATGTCTTGTGTTCACAAACTTTTTTGCCCTTCTTTGGACACTCTCTGTGTGCACAAACTTCACTTGTGGGGAAGCTGCACAAGTGAAAAGCAGAGTGGGACAATTCCTTCCCTTGACTGGTCAGCAGTGCTGAACTTGATATACAGTGATCCTTTTTACTACCAGGGCAAATTGCTCATATTCAACTTGTCTTTGACTAGAATGCTCAGATCCTTTTGTGCAAGATGTCTTTCATCCCCCAAGTCCGTACATATATTCAGAGTTGTCTTGTTTCAGATGTAGAATCTTGCACTTGCTGCTGTTGAACTCCATGATATTTGTGATCATCCAAACATTCAGTGTGTTCAGATCTCTATACAGTCCAGGGAGTCAACAGCTTTTCTGAATTTAGCACTGTCCTTAAACTTGTTTAGTATACCTTCAAGTCTTGTATCCAAATAAGTGACAAAAATATTAAAGAGAACTGGCCCTAAAACAGAGACCTGCAGAATCCCACTAATGACTGTAGACCAGCCTTTGTAACTCCATTTACTAGAATACTTTGAGCCCAATCAGTCAGCTAATTATTCACTTATCATTATATGTTTTTATCTATCTGCATGCTGGCCTTTCTGTCCAGAAGGACATTGTGAGAAGCAATATCTGCACTTACATTCTTTCGTAATTTTTTGTAACCTTTCTTGTCTTTCATTCCAGAATATGTGCTGCTTATGTCAAGATAATAGTAAATTATGTTTTGCTTATGTTGCAGGAGAAACTGAAGGAGGTAGATGATTTTCAAGCACAAAAAATCCTCACAGTGCAACAGTTTCTGACTCTGTCAGCTACTTCTAGTCAGTCTTCCTTTCAGCACAGATATTTTCTGTACCTATTTAGGTTATCTCTGTTCTGTTCATAAAGCTTTTGCTGTCTTATTACTTTCTCCATAGTCCTTCTACCATGTAATATATTGTTCATCATTGAAAACAATATTATAATATTGTTTTATGAAATTAATATTAATTATATCTAATAATTATAATATATAATATCATATATTGATTAATATTAATAAATAATAATAATAATATATAGTGATGTGTTGCCTGAGGAGCTGAGAAAATTTGTGGTTTCTACGGGCTACTTAGGAGATCAGTGTGTCATAAGGTGCAAGCTAACCCACACTGCCTGTCAGTGCTTACTAATGCAGTGACAATTGGTATTCCTTAGCAATATCCACCCAGTCAGTAGATTTCTGAAGTATTACAATATGTTGTCAGTAAACACAATCTAGACAAAAGTTTAAAAACTACTGTATTTTATCAGACTTTCTATCTTGAAACTTCTTCCCTATAGTCAAATTTGATTAAATGCATGTGGCATTTTCCGTAAGGGTAATAGCAATCTGACCTACTTAGATACAATTAAGGATTAAGAAGGTATTCATCTTTTTGGCAAAATCTAGTGATAAATATATCCATCTCCAGAATATTGACTAAAGCATATCTGCAAAACATTCATTTGCTTTGCTGGCCTTATTTTGCAGCTAGAAATCTACAATATTTAATTTCAGACCATATGTGACAAAAAAAAATCTTTCGTACTTATATGAAATCTAATAAATCCTCTTGAAAATTGCAATTTTAGAGTCATAGAATCATTAAGGTTCGAAAGATCAAGAATATTATCTAGCTCAACTGTAAGCCCATCCCTACGATCACTCAAGGCCACGTCACTCAGTGCAGCATCTACATGTTTCTTGAAAACCTCTAGAGACAGTGACTCCACTCCACCTGTTCCAATGTCTGACCATTCCTTCTGAGTAGAAATTCTTCCCAATATCCAACCTGAACCTCCCCTGGTGCAACTTAACGATTACTACTTGTCCTATTGATTTTAGGTAGTTGTAGAGAGCAATAAACTCTTCCCTGAGCCTTTTCCTCTCTAGACTAAACAATCCCAGCTGCCTCAGCTGTTCCACATAAGAGTACTGTCTCAGCTTTGTTGCCTTTCTTTGGACATGCAAATACATGGAAGAAGATACATGAATATTTCACTTGCTGTTAAACACAGCAGTATTTCTTTCTTTCTTTCTTTCTTTTTTTTCTCCTCAGTTTCCCGTTAGATTCTACTACTAAAAGTAATCCATTCAAATATTCCAAGAGTCTGATTTGGTTAAAAGAAAGCAGGATTAAATGGCCCTAAATTAGAGACTAGCATTAGACACATTAAAGTACTAAGCCTGTTTAAGTGGAACTGATTCATATGTTCATTACTATGCTTTTGGAATTATAATTATCTTGAGCTTATGCACACTCCTTTTTTTCCTCCTTCATTTTTCTCCTTCTTTCTTTCTTTCTTTCTTTCTCTCTTTCTTTCTCTCTTTCTTTCTCTCCCTCCCTCCCTCCCTCCCTCCCTCCCTCCCTCCCTCCCTCCCTTCCTTCCTTCCTTCCTTCCTTCCTTCCTTCCTTCCTTCCTTCCTTCCTTCCTTCCTTCCTTCCTTCCTTCCTTCCTTCCTTCCTTCCTTCCTTCCTTCCTTCCTTCCTTCCTTCCTTCCTTCCTTCCTTCTCATATCATAATCATCATAATCATTCTCAATGATTTATTAATACTCTTGAAAATATTTAGGACCATTCATGTCCCCAGAAGTTAAGCTACTAATGTTGATCATATTAAAGCAGTGTTTAGAAACACCTTGGAGTTTAAGAAATGGGCTACCACTCAAATCCATATTAAAGGAGATCTCAGGGTCCTTATTCCCTCAGTATTTTAATTTCTACAGGGAAATTAAGTAGGAAATAAAAACCATTCAGGGAAAGGCATAATAGTTAAAATCCACAGCACAAAAATGTTGCATCAAGACCAACAATGTGTGATGAAACAGCAGTGACCTCTAGTCATAGACTACTCCCTCTTGAAGAGACAGGCACCCATCTGAAAACCAGATGCTCTTCATAGTTTTCTGCCACCTTGGGGCCAGGATAAAGGACATCATCTTTAAGCTTACGAGCTTAGTAGGCTTTAGACTATTGGCTATATCCACTCCTCTTTCAAGTGGGTACAAGCGAGGTCAAAACAAGAAGTCTGAGGTCTATCAAAAGATTGTATGTCCCTGGGAAGATGACTAAAGGATTCAGGAGCAGAAGCAGTGTTTTTCTCAATCCTCTCAGAAAGAAACAGAACAGCCCAGGTCAGTGTCTGGCTTTAACATCAGTGCTTTCCCAAGAATTTAGGGGTTTATAATGGAAAAGTCTTTGAGACAAGTGGTATGCTGCAGCCTGTTGGGGCCCACCTGACTCAATGGGGGAAAAGTTTCTAAACTTGTAAGCTGGCAAGACTAACTGATAAAACTTTAAAGTAAGATTGAAGGGGAAGTGTCATGCAGTTAAGAACACTGAGGTTAAGCCAAGGGGTGATATGGTACTAGCTAAGATGGATACCGAGAGCATCTGTGCCATCCCAGGGAGTGCTATGGGTTCAATAGCACTTCTTCAACAATGCACAGAGTATGAAGAACTGGGATGAACTGAAAGTTTTGGTCCTTTCCCAGAGCTATAAAATCATTAATATTATTGCGAGCAAAAAGGATGAGTCCTGAAGATGAAATGCTGGGATGGAGGATTTTTGTCTCTTCAGGAGTCATAAAAATTGTAGGCAAGGTAGAGATCTTTCAATATAGGTAAGGTCGGAATTAGGTTATACAGCCCTTGCAGTTATGTTTGTTGCAGTAGAGAGCTTCTGGGTGAGGATTAAGAAGACAGACAGCAAAGTAGATTTTGTGGGTGTCTACTGCTGGCTAGGAATACAAAGGAAAATGGCACAGATGGGCTATTCTATAGGCAATGAAGGATATTCCCTCAATTATTTACCCCCATTCTAGTGGGAGATTTAAACCTTCCTGCAAGTATCATACTAGCTTGACAGGCAAGTCTGGGAAATTCCTAAAACACGTTAAGATAACTTGCTGCCAAAAGTATTGAGTGAACAAACTAGTAGAATGCCTTCCTGGAACTGTTGTTTGAGAGCAAGAATGGCTTGTGGAAGAAGTGATGTGTTGTGGTGTTAACTAGATCAATCTATGCCCATGACAGGGAGGAAGTATGCCCATGGGCCCTCCCAGCCCTACAAAATGGAAGGGAAAGGGAAAAGGGATAGAGAGGTGGGAGCTGGGCTGAAGGAAGGAAAAAAAACAGAGGCAATGATCTCTAGAGGAAAACTTATTTTACTAACTATGATATCAGAATGCAAGACAACATGATATAATACGATCTAATTGAAACTGAGACTAATAAATCAAATAAAACAGGAGAGAGAGAGTTTCTGAGACCGAGTCAAACCTGAAAAGCTTGGAATGGCAAGAAAAGCACCCTCCAACACCCACCACTGCCTTACTTAAGGCAGTAAGAGACCGCCCAACTAACAGGGGCCAGATCCTATGACTACCGTAATGTGTAGGGATAGGTACCTGGAATTGGAGCATTAACACTTTAACTCCCAGTGCATGATGTTATGATGTGGAATACTGAAAACAAACAAAAAAAAAAACACAAAACCATGACACGATGGTAGGTGACTGTCTTGGCTGCAGTGGTCATCAAAGTATTGAGTTCAACATTTCTGCTGGTAGGAGAAAAGAACAACCTTGGACTTTAAAAGAGATCTTTTCAGAGTGCTAGCTAGCAGTGTGTCCTGGAAGTCACTTCTAGAGGTTTTAGGGATCCATTAGAGCTGTCTAGAGCTGTTTTTCAGGAACAACCTTTTAAGTCTAGGAGCAGATAATCTAACTGAAAGGCAAGTCAAACAAGCGTGGCAGACAATCACCCTGACTGAGAACTCTTGGAACTAGGGCAAAAAAAGAACATCTGTGATCTCTGGAAGACAAGTCTTGGCTTCACCAGGAGAAAAGAGAGTTGCAGTTCGCATTTTTATGGAGAAAAAAAAATAAAAGCCAAAGCTCAACTTGAGCTGATACTAGGTAGTATGGTGTCAGACAACATAAAAAACTTTTCCAAATACGTCAGCAGTGATCAGAAGTCTGAAGAAAACATTGGATTGATGTATATGGTCATATAACAATTAGAGATGTGGAAAATAAGGGTACATTCAATGCATTTTTTTTTTTTTTTTTTTTTTTCTGTATCAGCTTTTAATAGTACAAGACAAGATGCTCCGCAATGTAATCTAGGTAACCCTGCTTGCAAAGAGGTGGACTAGATGATCTCCAGAGTTCCCTCCCAACCTTGACAGAGTGGGAGGGAAAGGGGGAATCAAGCACTGGAACAGGCCCAATGCCTGTCATGTTCAAGAAATATTTCAATAATATCTTGAGTAACATTTTAAATTTTACTACAACCTGAAATGGTCAGGCAGATGGCACTCAGTGACATTTGCAGGTCCATTTTAATTAAACTACTGTATTTCATTCTATTCCGTTCCATTCTAGTCACAGAATCACAGAATCACAGAATGGCCAGGGTTGGAAGGGACCTCAAGGATCATGAATCTCATGAATTTCCCTGCCACATGCTGGGCCACCAACCTTCACATTTAATACTAGACCAGGCTGCCCAGGGCCCCATCCAATCTGGCCTTCAACACCTCCAGGGACGGGGCATCCACAACCTCTCTGGGCAGCCTGTTCCAGCACCTCAACACTCTCTCTGTAAAGAACTTCCCCCTGACATCCAACATAAATCTTCCCTCCCTCAACTTAAAACCATTTCCCCTTGTCCTGCTGTGTTATCTACCCTTTCAAAGAGTTGATTCCCCTCCTGTTTGTAGGCGCCCTTTACGTACTGAAAAGCTGCAATGAGGCTACCCCGCAGCCTTCTTTTCTCCAGGCTGAACAAGCCCAGCTCCCTCAGCCTGTCTTTGTAGCAGAGGTGCTCCAGCCCCTGATCATCTTTGTGGCTCTCCTCTGCACCCTCTGCAACAGCTCTCTGTTGTTCTTGTACTGGCGGCTCCAGACCTGGACACAGGACTCCAGATGGGACCTCATAAGAGTAGAGTAGAGGGGGCAATCATCTCCCTGTCCCTGATGGCCACCCCTCTTCTGATGGAGCCCAGGGTACCATTTGCCTTCTGAGCCGCAAGGGCACACTGCTGGCTCATGTTAAGCTTTTAATCCATCAGGACCCCCAGATCCTTCTCCGCAGGGCTGCTCTCAAGGACCGCTCCTTCCAGTCTGTATGGATGCCTGGGATTCCTCTGGCCCAAGGGCAAAACTTTGCACTTTGGCATGTTGAACCTCATTAGGTTCACCCCAGCCCACCTTTCCAGCCTGCTGAGGTCCCTCTGAATGGCACCACACCACTCAGCTCGGTTTCATCAGCAAACTTGCTGAGGGTGCACTCGATTCCGCCATCAATGTCATTGATAAAGATGTTAAAGAGCACCGGTCCCAAGACCCTGGGGGACGCCAGTCGTTGCCGGCCTCCACCTGGACATAGAGACATTGATGACCACCCTCTGTCTATGGCCTTTTAACCAGTTTCTTATCCATCAAGTGGTCCACCCATCAAATCCACATTCCTCCAATTTGGAGATAAGGATATGCTGGGGGACCATGTCAAAAGCCTTGCTCAAGTCCAGCTAAATGACATCAGTCACCTTCCCCTTGTCTACCAGTGCTGTCATTCCATCATAGAAGGCCACCAAATTGGTTAGTCCTGTCATATTCTACTCAATATAATAGTAGACATAAACGATATAAATCTTAAGCTTTTTTTTTTCACTTACCTAGCAAATGCAACTCCTTTGCTGTCTAAGATAGTTGTCCAGATAGTTGTCCGGATAAAAGGATTTGAGTATAACTCCAGACTTGAGTATTCAGCAGCATATGAGGCAAATGTATGGTGAGCTGAGTGAAGCACTTAGGATGACAAATCAGATCACTTTTTGCAAGACCTAAATGTATAGATAATTCATAAAGCATGTATTTTATTTTATTTTATTTTATTTTATTTTATTTTGTCTTTTTCATGTTGTTTATCAGGAGCCAATCCATTTAGAGATTTCAAAACAATATATTTTTTAGATACTTTTTTTACTTTTTTACCTTGAAGTCTTCTCAAGGCTGAAGCACTCTGCCTAGGAACAAGCATGAATTATTTACTACTATCTGTAATTCCCCTTCCTCTTTTTTTTTTTTCTTTTCTTTTTTTTTTTTTTTTTTTCAGCCTACTCATTTTCTCGTTCATTGAGATTAAACTGTATTTTTGACAACTTCAATTTATCATTTCCTTTTTTTTGCTGACTTTCTTCATGAGTAATAATTACGGATACTTTCACTACAGTAGTCATTTTAAGAGCCTATTTCATTCATTCAAGTCTTAGCTAGTTAATTTCTTTTCCATAATATGGTCTGTTCATATATTTAAACAGAATATTTTGAAAGAATTTATAACATTATCTTAACTTTCTTCTCTTGATTTTACTCGCTATTTTGCCATTGGGATTGCCTCCCATACAGAGGTCACAGTTTTAACAGCTAGTGCTGGAGGCCAGCTTTTGGCTGTGCAGCTGGGCTTATATCTCCTTTCACATTACCTGAGGGCACAGCAACAGAAAAATAACACGTATTTTTCAGCATACAGCAACATCATCAGCATTTTAACATATTGCTTTGGGAAAAGCATCTCTAACAGTTACAATGAATACTGTGCTCTGACTTGGTGAGTTTATAAATGTGATCACCTTTTAAGCTGAGATTCCTGGCTGCAGAATTTATATTGTTTATGTAATCTCTTGTTCTTTTTGGTTTTGTTTTTGTTTTTTTTCAAAAAAAAGTTGATAATTTGAATGAAGTCAATTTCCTTCAATACATTAATTATAATTATAAAATTATAAATGTAAAAGTAGTGTTCACTATTTTGAGAACTATATTTCTATGCTAGCATGTTACAGAATCACAGAATTATATGGGTGGAAGGAGCTCTGGAGGACCTCTAGTCCAACTCGCCTGCTAAAACAGCATCCCAAGAGCAAATTGCTCTTCCCCCGTATAATTTTTATTACAACAGATTATTTTTAAAGTTAATCTTGATTTCATATTCTGTTCTCCATCAGTAACTGTTTTTCAGAGATTAACTGAAAAGAATGAAAATAGTTTTGCTCTTTGTTATTATATTCACAAGATATTTAAAAAGACTTTGTTGATCAAGACCATGTTTTCAAATGTTCTTCTGCTTTTTATATTCTTCGTTGATCTCAATGTACAACTATTAGTTTGGGAATACAAAAACTACAAACAAGTTTGAAAATACATTGTCTATAATGTTTGTGAGATATTAACATCTCTCAAGAGCGTAATCATCTCCAATGAGGTGGAAAACCCATAAAAATATAACGCTATAGTAAATTCACAGCTGAAAGGATTTACTTCTGAAAAGGAAAGCAGAGATTCCGCAGTGGAGAAATAAACAACCAGACAATAAAACAGCCAAACCAAACGAAACCAAACCAAACCAAATACCAAAAAGAAATACAGAACAAAAAGCAATAATAATCAGTTAAACTTATATTGAATCACTGAATAACATTCATTGGTGATTTGCATGCTAATTGACAGAGAAATAATTTGAATTTTTTTTACATGACAGAATGCAATATTCTTATCAAATAGGATTATAAAAGCTTTTCACATTTATTGGTGATGAGCAAATTATAGGCAAATTCATTAAATCAATGTAATAATTGTCTATTACTTTAAGAGAACAGAAAAACAGAAGTTGTATTTCATCTTTTTGATGTTTATTACTTTTATTATAACATTGATGAGTACAATCAAAGTAATACAATTATAGTTAAATTGAACATCTCATTCAAAGTATCATGTATTTATCTACAAGAGTCCTAAACATTCTACCTAATAATATAATAATTTAATATAATTTATCTGTCATAGATATTAAATTTTATTGAACTAATAGAACACATCATTATACCGGTTAATTCATTCTTTTATTTTTGTTTTTATCTCCGTGTATGTTTGCACTAAATATGCAAAACAACATAATTCAGAAAAGAAATAACATCAGACGTACTGTGTTGCAAAATATCTGAAACAGAAACTATTTCTTTGCTGATATTAAACTTCTATTAGTGCATTATTTTCTCTATGAACAACAACAAAAATAACTACCAAATCAGTTTAATTTTCAAATGTTTTCAGCACCAACTTATTTCTCTGCAAATTAAATACATTAGTCACTCCAAAAGTAATGCTTCTCATTTATTTGTATGGAAGCTACAACAGGTGCCAAGAGAACAATAACACTATTTGACAGAGCAAATACTTATCTACAAAATATTATTTCTCAGCACGTGCATTTTCACTAGACATGAACAAGACCTTGCATGTCACACTTGTGAAAATCTCTATGGCCATCTGGAATCTGACTTTGTCTTTCATATCAATGCTGCTGAAAAGTACCACTCACCACCTCTCTGTGCTAACATCCACAGTTTAAAAATTCAGCAGAAGTTGATGAATGACAATAGCTGCAATTATTTCTGCCTAGATGGTTTCAATTCCATATCTTTGTTACATATGTGTTTCCATGTCAGATGCTGTTTTGCCAAGACTGTTCCTCTGCTGCCATATATTGCATGACAACAATATGTAATGGAATACTGCTAGGAAAGTTCAACCTTGTAACACAAACAGCCACTGCAGAAAGAAAGGTGCGTACAAGCTCTGGAAATAAGGGCGTGTCACCTGGGAAGAATACAGGAATGCCATCCGGACTAACAGGTGTGGGATCAGGAAGACCAAGGAGCAGGCAGAACTGAACTTGGTGAGGAATGTGAAAAAAAAAAGGAAGACATTCTACAGGTACATTGGCCAGAAGAGACAGGCCAAAGCAAGTGTACCTCCTTTGGTAAATGTAAAAGGAGACCTGGCTTCAACAAAGAGAAGGCTGAGTTACTGAATGAGTTCTTTGCCTCGGTCTTCACTGGTGGCCAGGATTCCAGTACTTCTCACATCTCTAGCCCTGCATCCCTAAGCCTCTAGTGGGGACCGGGGTGGTAAATCCCTCCAACTGAAAGGGCAGAGCAAGTCCAAGACCTCCTCATGAGACTGAATGTTTACAAGTCCATGGGGCCAGATGGCATGCATCCCAGTGTTCTGAAGGAGCCGGCTTGGTGGTTGCCAAGCTGTTCACCATCATATTTGAAAAGTTGTGGCTGTCAGGTGAGATCCTGCATGACTGGAGGAAGAGTCAAGTCACTCCCATTTACAAGAGAGGGAGCAAGGAGGACTGGAGGAGCAAGGAACTACAGGCCAGTGAGTCTCACCTCTGTGCCTGGGAAGGTCATGGAACAGATCCTCCTGGATGACATGCTCGACCACATGAGGAATGAGTGTATGATCTGAGACAGCCAGCACAGCTTCACCAGGGGAAGGTCGTGCTTGACCAGTCTTGTGGCCTTCTATGATGGAGTGACAGCACTGGTGGACAAGGGGAAGGTGACTGATGTCATTTAGCTGGACTTGAGCAAGGCTTTTGACATGGTCCCCCAGCATATCCTTATCTCCAAATTGGAGGAATGTGGATTTGATGGGTGGACCACTTGATGGATAAGAAACTGGTTAAAAGGCCATAGACAGAGGGTGGTCATCAATGTCTCTATGTCCAGGTGGAGGCCGGCAACGACTGGCGTCCCCCAGGGTCTTGGGACCGGTGCTCTTTAACATCTTTATCAATGACATTGATGGCGGAATCGAGTGCACCCTCAGCAAGTTTGCTGATGAAACCGAGCTGAGTGGTGTGGTGCCATTCAGAGGGACCTCAGCAGGCTGGAAAGGTGGGCTGGGGTGAACCTAATGAGGTTCAACATGCCAAAGTGCAAAGTTTTGCCCTTGGGCCAGAGGAATCCCAGGCATCCATACAGACTGGAAGGAGCGGTCCTTGAGAGCAGCCCTGCGGAGAAGGATCTGGGGGTCCTGATGGATTAAAAGCTTAACATGAGCCAGCAGTGTGCCCTTGCGGCTCAGAAGGCAAATGGTACCCTGGGCTCCATCAGAAGAGGGGTGGCCATCAGGGACAGGGAGATGATTGCCCCCTCTACTCTACTCTTATGAGGTCCCATCTGGAGTCCTGTGTCCAGGTCTGGAGCCGCCAGTACAAGAACAACAGAGAGCTGTTGCAGAGGGTGCAGAGGAGAGCCACAAAGATGATCAGGGGCTGGAGCACCTCTGCTACAAAGACAGGCTGAGGGAGCTGGGCTTGTTCAGCCTGGAGAAAAGAAGGCTGCGGGGTAGCCTCATTGCAGCTTTTCAGTACGTAAAGGGCGCCTACAAACAGGAGGGGAATCAACTCTTTGAAAGGGTAGATAACACAGCAGGACAAGGGGAAATGGTTTTAAGTTGAGGGAGGGAAGATTTATGTTGGATGTCAGGGGGAAGTTCTTTACAGAGAGAGTGTTGAGGTGCTGGAACAGGCTGCCCAGAGAGGTTGTGGATGCCCTGTCCCTGGAGGTGTTGAAGGCCAGATTGGATGGGGCCCTGGGCAGCCTGGTCTAGTATTAAATGTGAAGGTTGGTGGCCCAGCATGTGGCAGGGAAATTCATGAGATTCATGATCCTTGAGGTCCCTTCCAACCCTGGCCATTCTGTGATTCTGTAATAAATCGAATAAAATAGGAAAAAGAGGGAGTTCCTGAGACTGAGTCAAAACTGAAAAGCTTGGTATGACTAGGAAAGCACCCTCCAATACCTCCTGCAAGGCAACAGGGAAAGGTACCCCGAATTAGAGCATTAACACTTTAACTCCCAGTACACTACATGATGTTATGATGTAGAATACTGAAAACCAAAAATCACAAAACCATGACAAAACCATATGGAAAAATTTATTGAAGAACAGACCACAACACTCATTCCCCATTTCTCTATAAAAAAGATACTCAGAGATATAACTATTCAACCGAGAGAAGACAGGCAAGGGATCTTATCAACACTTCAAAAGTGTGTGCCAAGTGGGTGAGACCAGACTCCTTTTGCTGGTGCCCAGCAATAGGACAAGAGACAACAGGCACAAACTGAAACACTGGACATTCTATACGAATATGAGAAAACTTCTTTTCTTTGAGCATTATAATAAAGCACCATAACAAGCTATCCAGGAACAGATAGAGTCTTTTTCTCTGGAGATATTAAAAACCACCTGGGTATTCCTATGCAACATATTGTAGCAAACGTTCTTTAGCGGGGGGACAATGATGACACAACACACACTAGATGATCTCTAGAGGTCCTTCCCAACCCTTTTGAGCCTGTAATTGGGAAGATCAATGGTAGATGGGGTGGAAGGCGTTTTTAGTCTACTTTTAGTTTCTCACTGCTCTTGTCTGTTAAAAACAAACAGTAAATTATATTAAACTCTTTACTCCAAGCCTGTTTTGCCTGTGACAGTAATTGGTAAGTGATTTCTATGTCTTTGTCTCAATCCATGTGCCTTTTCTTTTTACTGTATCTTTTTCTCTCTACCTTGAGGAGTATGAGGGTGATGCAGTAGAGCTGAGCTATCTACCAGTGTGGAACCACAACCAGATGAAACAGTGAATTAGAGAAAACTTGACAGGAACTAGGCTCAGAGAGCAAGAGGAAACAACACAAATGATATAATATGCACCCAGTCTGCTGCATGTAATGTAATTCATAGTTTATATAAAATATTAAACAAACAAACAAAAACAGGAAAAGAAGGGAAATGGCAAATAGATCTAGGAAAAGGATGGATATTTTTTCTTAACCACGTCTTCAGAAAAAGAATTATTGTCTTACTCCTAGAGGCAAGATTAAAAAAAAAAAGATAAAGAAAAATAGCAAAGTCTCTGGTGTGCTAACCGCACATACCCCAAAGACATCAGGAACATTTACATCCATTCTGCTCTTTGAGAAATGAAACTTGAAATCCTGTAAACTGAAACAAAGCAGAGAATCTTACAAGTTATGCACTGCTTCTTCACTGAGTGGCCTCACAATATTGAAAGGTCAAGATCAGTGATCATCTATCTCCATAATTTCAGTCACAATTGGCAAAAACAGTTTAGAACCTGCCAGGAAGTTAAATTGAAATCATTCCCTGGGAAAGGAGTGTCTGTCTGTTATGATTTCTTTACCTTACTACAACAACTAAGAAATTCAATCATATTTGTTACTTGCTACTCTTATTAAATTCCCGTAACTTGCATGCCAATGTATTTTTACGTAATTTTTCTCTAGCTCAGACTACAGTTTAAAAAGTTTGAAATCTAGGTACAAGAAATGTCACAAAAATGCATTTAATTACCTCTGAGACTAGAGTTTTGAAAAAACTATGAGTATTAATAGAGCACAGTCTTGATGATACTGAATGCCTGGCTTCTAGTAACGCTGAAGCATTTTTAGTGTTGAATGATATTTTTGGATGTCAGAAAACTGAACTAGGTGTGTATTCCAGTGGAAAATGAGCAGCTTTTGGAAAGAAAACAAATACGTGTGTATGCTCAAATAAACTAATTGAAATGCAATTATCAGCTGATCAGTTCTGTTTTGTTATTGTTATTTGTTTGTTTGTTTGTTTTTGCATTAGCATGCTTGAAAGAGAAAAAAATGCAAAAATGATGAGTCTAATACAAACGAGAAAGTTCTCCTTTTAACCATCATTTAAGCTTTTTTCACAATTAGTATAGCACCTTGTTTTCATTTGTATAGCATTACAAACTCTTTATCTACACAGGTTCCAATTTATAGTGTCTGATGTTTGCCTAAAATCAAATTGTGAATTTCAGTTGATATTTTCAGACCAGGATGAAAGTTCTTTTAGAAATGAAAATGTGGGTAGCATTAACACTGAGAGCATAATTAGGGTTTGGATTGGTGGAATAAGTTCCAGGGGCTCTGGCATTCCCATGTGACTCCACAGGCTGCTTAGGCTGTGGGAGGTCCCAAGCAGAGTTCTAATGGCTACTTCTGAGCATTTCTGCCACTTGTAATACTGTGAACAAGAACTTGCAATCTAGGAAATGCGAGGTCAAAGGCACCCTGCATTAAATAAAAGCTAACTACATTCAAGGAAACAAAAGTTAGATATCTAAACCTAAGCTCATCCAGTTTACCTCAGAAGCTTGCTAACGTAGAGTTCTTAAAGGTTAAGGTTATGTAACATAGTGTTAACTTCTTACCTTTAGAGTCAGTCCCTATCAGGGAACTGATTATTCCCTGAGAAGTTTTAGCTGTTTAGAAAATACTAAATAGAAAACTGTAAACTCAATTTTAATTAGTAGTAAGCCTTATCAAAAACAAACAAACAAATAAAAAAACAAAAAACAGCCAGAAGAATACAGCATGTCTGGAAACCATTATTATTATTATTATTTTAGTAATATTTGCGTTGCAATAATTAAAAATCCTTATTCGATGGCAGTTTTTGATTATTGTGATACAAGTTTACTTGCAGAAACCACAGATTTTCCTGAAAAATATTGATTAATTTAGTATTAGTTAATTTACAAAAATAATCTATTTTTTTTTCTGTCAAGTACTCAATTAGTATCTTCATTTAATCCATTAGTGTGTCACTTTATTAAAAGGAAGGTTATGACTTATTTCAGTATTATGCAAAATTCAATATGTTGAGTGCCTGCATTGTAGAAGAGTTAAGTACCTCAAATTAACAGCAAATTTCATCTGTGCTGATATTATTGAAATAAATTGCAATTACTGGTCTGTACTCAACATGACTTTCGCTGCTATTTATTAAACATGGGAGGATTTCAAATATTTGCCCTAACAGAATTTTCTTCTAATTATACTCCCATTATTGTTCTTCAAGATACTTATATTATTCAATAATACAAATTAGCACACTAAAATACTTACCACTCAGTTGATGTGACTTTAAAACAAAAAACAACAAAGAAACAAAACAAACAAACAAACAAACAAACAAAAAGCACAAACCCTTCAGAATAGTCTGAAATATATTTTGTTTGATACCAAGGAATTCTAACAAATTTCTCTTCTTGAACAGAAATGTTATACATTGAGTTAACAGCTACCCAAATATTGAAGACCTTATCAAGTCAAATTGTTTAATAAACTGGCGTATCTTCTGATAACAGGGGAAAAAAAAGATTAAAAATAAAAGAACTTTTTTTATAGGATTGGATACAATGCACACAGAATGACATCTTTGAGACTATTTAGAATCTCATTGTTGTCACTGATTGACTAGATCAATCTATACACATGACATGGGGGCAGTAGGCCTCTGCCTTTCCCCCCCCCCACCCCAGTCCCACAAAAATGGGAAGGAAGGAAGGGAGGAAAAGAACAGCAGCAACAATCTATGGAGGAAAACTTATTTTACTATAATACTGGAATACAAGATAACACAATATAATACAATTTAATTGGAATTGAGATTAATAAATCAGACAAGATGAGAGAGAGAGTTCCCGGGACTGGATCAAACCTGAAAAGCTTGGAACGGCTAGGAAAGCACCCTCCAGCACCCACTGCAAGGCAGCAAGAGAGCGCCCCCCCACCTGGAAGGGCCAGATCCCATGACTTCTGTAATGTACAGGGATAGGTACTTGGAATCGGGGCAGTGACACTTTAATGCCCCGTACACTACGTGATGTTTTGATGTGGAATACTGAAACCCGAAAAAAAAAACCAAGAAAACACAAAACCATGACAAGTGTATATTTTCATATGGTTAAATTGTAATTCTAAGACTTAAAAATAAATTCAAAGAAAACTTAAATTTTGTAATCACTTGAATAATTAACATCAATGATGTGCATCTTGGAGACCAAATGTATGAATTACATTGTTCTTGTTGACGTTCTGAGGCTGTCAAGGTAAATTTTCTACATATTACTGCAAAATATACTGTATACTTCAGGTGTATATTTCAGGGTTTTCAAAACTTAAGTCAGTGTTTAACCATGTTTCCAAACTAAATTGTATACGTTGTCTTGAGTATAATCAAAGTAAAGAGACAAATAACTTACTCTTAGAAAACAATCAAACAAACGAGCAAAATCTCTATATGGTAAGTGGAAATTTTAACATTAATCTAAATGAAATAAAACTTAAAATGGAGTCAGAGTAACTTCCTTTGATTTTCTCCTTGCCCTTGTAATTGCTACACTGTGCAAATACTTTCCCCTATCTTTGGCTTCAACAGGGAGAAGAGGTTGGCTTATTTCTTGGCCAGATCATTCTGGTCATAAGTTGTTATAGAAAAGCTTAGGCAAAACCATCATATGTATTTTTTTCTACTTAAATTAGTATTGTTAGATTTGCATTAGCTGCGTCTTGAGTACAGCTGAAGGTTTGAATCATCCTGGGACAAGAAAGAAATAGATTTTTCTTGAATTAGAATTAGATGTTTCTTGTTCCAAGAGTAGCAGAGGCAATCTAGAGATGGTAGGTATCCACCTTCCTGGAGTGTAGGGAGCTGGAGCTGCTCAGCAGTCATGTCAGTGGCCCGTTTAGCCTATTTTTCCCTCTCCAGCAATGGCAACAGGAGGTCTTTACAGAGCCTCACAGTTATGATTACAATGAAGATGTAAGAGACCGTGTCCTACTTAGTCTTCTTGGGTTTGGAAAGCCAGATTGTCTGTGAATTTTTCTAATCTCTTTTTGAACCTATTGTTAGTCTGGCTCAAAATGTGGCAATTAGCGGAGGTTTGTTCTAACTGCTTTAAACCAATTTCCTTTAGTTTGTATTATAGCCCATTTTTCTAGCAATGTGAGCTGGAGTATCCCTGCTTCTTCTTATCTGCTGACTTAAATTTGGAAGGCCTGGAAAATGGCAAGCAAAAGAGATCCTGCAGAGATCCCAAAGCCAGAAGCAATCACTCCAAAAGAGCCGTCTTGAGGACTTTGATTCATAAGAGTTCATATTGTTGTTAGTTGACACCAACTGAATAGCACCACCTCAGACAACCCACAAATACTAAAATCAGTACCTGACACCAAGACATTGCTGGATCAAGGAATGATGAACCACTTTACTTTGCTATGTTCGCATATTTGTCTGTTTCTTCTCATTTTCTACCTTTTCTCTTTATTTTCTTTTATTCTTTCAGTCTTTTTAGTAACCACTGCCTAATGATTTCTTACCTCTAATGCTTATTAATCTTAACTGGCAAATTAGCCAATTTTACATCCAAGTAGAGCATTAATTGTTGTTAAGAGAGCTCTCAATAAATTGATGTGTATTTTCCTCTGAGTCTTGGATAACCACATCACAGTAATGACCCCTGATGACTAGGGGAGGAACAACTCAGGAGATAAAAAAATCAAAATATTCTGTGTGGGATAAGAAAAAGTGATAGTGACATAAATGACAGAAATTCAACTGGAGGAGGAGAAAGATGCCTCCTGATATATCTTAGTATACTGTATGTATATTGAGATTTTCTACTGTGGACAATGTGCATTCCACATTATGGTAAAAATCCTGCACTTAGAAATGGATCTGAGAGTGTAAATGAATACTCAGGTACAAGATTATGCTCTCATAACACACACCTCTATGTAGTGCAGTGTGATACATATGCTTCTGTGACACACTGTTAGGGGCTGTTACAGTTTAGTGACAGGCCAAGTGCTTTCTAGGGCAGATATGGTGCTTCATAGAGAAAAAGTAAACAGTATTAGTAAGTGGTCTGAATACAAAGACAATACAAATACATGATGGTGGATCTTTCTGCTTTGATTATGGTCTACCCACTCAGGTAGTTGCTAAAATGCGATGTGTCACAGGTATAATTAATGCAGTGGTATTGGTGTACATAATACAACTCTACAACTAACAATTCATAGACATAATGGAGTAAGTACAGCAAAGAGTCATGAAGAGGATGATGGGACTGGAGAATCCTTTGTAAGGTGAGATGCCAAGAGCATTGGGATTGTTTAGCCTAAAGAAAAGAAATCTCGAGAAGGATATGTAAGTGTCTGATTGAAGGGAGTAAAAAAGATGTAACCAGACTTTTTCATTGGTTCCCAGTGACAAAACAAGAAGCAATGACTTCAAACTGACAGCAAATTCCACTGAAACAGAATAAATATTTTATTGTGAGCATAACTAGCTACTGGAACAGGTTTCCCAGAGCTGATCTGGATTCTCCACCCAGGAGGGCATTCAAAACCTGGGCATATGACTTTAGACAAGCTGCTTTAGAGGCAGTTTGGACTAGAGGAGATGAAGAGGCCCCTTCCAAACTCGTCTGTTCTGAGATCCCATGTTTCTGTGGAAAAAAAAAAAAAAAAAAAAAAGAAGTAGTATTAAAAATATTAAAGAGAAACATATACTAGGTAAAACAGTAAAAAAAAAAAGCAAAATCTTATATTAGCATTTTCTTCAGAGTTAGAAAATAAAGTTGTAAAATCTGAGTCATTCCAAGGTTTACAACCTAAAGATAACTTTTCTCTGAAGCATCATCTTATTTTTATAAATACAGAATGAAGACAGTATTTCCTTAAACTTAACACCTTGCTAACTACTTCTCTTCAGAGATTTTATCTATATATAGTTCATTCAGTAGAAATAAATCCACTTACCAGCACTGTGGCAATTTTTATCAACAAAATGAACTTTTTAAAAAAATTATTTTCAGTAAGTTCACATTCTCTCTGAGTTCTGATTATTACTTCAACAAGGATAAAGAAACAGAAGAAATTTCAAACTATTTAAGTCACTAAATAAAAATGATGTTCTAAACATGTTGCATAGTATTTGCAATAAAACAGTATTTTTAATGAAAACATTTTGGACTGCCATTTCAGAGATACACATAAGCAAAATAACGTCTGTGACTACACATTAGTTTGCCGAGTTTTATTATAAATTGTCAGAATGTCAGAATGTCATTTCTAGTTTTTCTCATATGTTGCGTGCCACATTTTGACATTTTGACCACACCATTCCTGTGTTCAAAAGTATCTTGATCTCTTTTATGATCCTTTCTTCCTTATTTAATTGTTTTGGTACACTTCTTGAAGTTTTCAACCCTCTTCCCTTTACACACTCTCTTTTATTTTTAGTCACATAGATTAAATGTCTTTGGGCATACACAGTATTTGCCAGCCTGGTGCATAGTAACTGTGAAATGCACTGAAAGTTCAATTAAATATCTAATGAAGTATTAAAATAGTTTGAAATATTTCATAATGCATTACTTTGTTTTGATCTTTTCTATATTAATTATATAGTAAGTCTGTCTTAGCTGAAAACAGCAGGGATGTAATATAGATAAGGCTCTGAAATATAGCAATTAATTAAATTCAAAACTGTAAAAAAAAAGAAAGATCAGTGTAAGGGTTTCGCACTCCGCGATCCACCCACCCACCCACACTAATGTAGTAGTAGTAGGGAAGGCAGATAAAAGAGAAGTCACAAGTCTGTCCTTCCTAACAACCTTACTGGGTAGAAAACAGAGGACATTTTTACTGACTGCTTGTGTGACTAGAATCAAAAGCTTCAAATGAAATAATATGTTTTCTTCTACTTAAATTACAGAATACATAAATGTTCTGCCTATGCAACACCAAATTTTAGTTGTCACTTAAACCAGTGATTCATTCCAGCCTCCTTCCTTTTTCTGTGGTAAATTAACAGTAATTACATTACATACATAAACATCTATCTTCAAAAGAACTGCTCGCATGACAATTACCTCTTCATTGTCTTCAAGTATTTGAAGTGACTAGGATCAAAAGATCACTTTTATAAGGAAAGGGAAGATTTACATTTAACTCTTTACTAATTAGGAAAAAAAAAAAAAAAGAAAAATATTAACTTTTCATTTCCTACAAAAACTTACAAATTGCTGCATAGGACTACAAAAAAATTTTTTGTTGTTGTTAGTTTTTTTGGGCTTTTTTTGTTGTTGTTGTTGTTTGTTTGTTTTTGTTTTGTTTTTGGTATTATTTGTACCACAGTGAAGCCTAGAGGCAACTTATCCCACTGAGAGAAAAATTTCTCAAGTAGAAAGCTTTTGCAAGTATGTCACATAAGAAAGATAAACAGAGAAAATAATGGGAATAATATTAAATGTGAGAGGACTGTAAATATTACTGTAAGTTCACATATGGATACTGTGCACTAACCCAGCCCATCCTGCATCCATACAATATTACACTTCAGTTAATTCACTAAAAGTGTATCTAGTCTAATTTGACAATATGTGGACTTGCCATGTAATGTTTTCTAAGATGATTTAGTGTCTCGAGAACTTTACACTTGAACATTTCCAAAGCAATTCAAATGCTAAGAGATATAAATATTAGTTTGGCAAGTTCAAGTATTGTTACAGTCCACAGAACTTTTCACAGGACAGTGTGTGCAGGATACCCCCACAGTACAAACCATCAAAGAGGGGTAATCCCAGAAACATACACATCTCTTATTAAAACTTAGGCACTTTCCAACAACCATGTTTTGGATGGAACTCCTGGACTGGTGTGACACTGAAAAGCATCAGTGCAAAAGGCTTTATGATAGATTTCTTTTGTGACCACATCTAACAGATATTAGATGGGTCCCTTGATTCATTTCCCAGTTTGTTAGGAATTTGGAAACACTGTGGAGGAGTTACATGCAAATCACAATCAGTTTGGTAAAAAGGGGTGAAAGAAGGAGTCAAAAGAGATGGTATCACTGTGCAGGGAGTACCAGTAAGCCAGGATGACTGTAAAAACCCTGAACCCAGTTGGGAAGTTTAACAGATCCAAGGACTGATACCAATCACCACCCACACCCACACCAACACAAAACATAATGCTATTGCAACCAAAGTGTGTAATCAAGAGATACATTCAGTATTCTAGCATGATCAAATCTTCAGTATTTCTGTCACAAAACACAAATGGTTAAAATCAGCAATTAGTCTTTTTGTATTCTGTCAAGGTCCCAGAGGGATCTTCTGTGAAATAAAACAAGACACAAACTTGCCCTTTTTGGGCTTTGTTAATATGGTTAAAAAATGAGGGAACAATCCAGCAAGTGCTGATTTCATATTCCTTTCTCGGGGTGTCTTTTAGCCTTCCAAAGATATTTGGTAAGGGATTCCATTAAGGTTAGGGAAACTGGCCTCAGGTTAGCTGAGTCAATCGACAAAGTCTGGCCAGGGAGGTAACAGTGTGTCCCTGGCTTATCAGCTACTGGATCGTGACTCACAGGGATAACTGGCAAGAGTGGTGAGGCCTTTGGACAGAAGGTGTTAAATCGAGGATCTTGTTTCCCTTTGTTGTGAGCTTTCTCATGCATCCACCCTTCACCGCCCCCACCCCGCTCACTTGGGAGGGGCGAAGACGTCAGTTTTCTAATGGCTTGGATAGCCGTTCAGGTTCCCTGGGAGAGACCCTAGGACCTGGGGTTTTGCTTTCCTCAAGATTCTGGAGCTTTTGTTCTGGCCACCAGTTAACTAATTTCTCTAACCTGACAGTGGGTAATCCATTCATCAAATCTCGTGGAACACCCTTTTGCCAGCCCAGTCTCCAGAGACAATTACGTTTATGATCAATATTTCGCCTACCTGTTTTTACTGACAGTGAGACCCTTCCCGTCCCACTGAGCTTTGGGCTAGGAGGCCTGGGGGCAAGAGTGGCTGCTGCAAGTCTTACTTCCCTTGGCTCAAATTTAGTGGAGGAAGAAACCACTGGCCCATATTTCCTTCCAGAGTTAATTAACTCTTGGGCAACCTCTCCCCACGTCCATGCTTTGTTTCCTGACTGCAGATGGTTGGGGGTTACAGTTCCTTCTAACACTGGCCGAGTTCTCTCTCCCTGAAACATAGCCTCTACTTTTCCTTGCAGTTGTATACCTATAGGTTTTAACGACTCTGGAAGCCCCCTAATTAAAGCAGTCATTCTCTCAGGATCAACAGGCATCATCATAGGTGATTCATGGTGTGGCTGCAGCTTTGTATCATACATCATTTGGAGACAAGCAGCCTTTTGAACAATCTCTACTAACTGATCAGTTGTTCCAATAATGGCAAGAGGGTCTTCCCTTTCTAAAGGGTTGAGACCACCTGCCCCAATAGGCAGCCCTTTGCGTTAATGACCAGGAAGCATGACTGTTGCCAGTAGTTAAAAATACTCCTGGTCCCCAATAACCTTCTGCTTCCTTTTCTGTTAGCAGAATCTGGTCACCACCAGTGAGACTAACCCTCCATACATATTCTGTCTCTGATTCCTTTGGAGAGCGGCTGAAATCTTTCTTCAATTTTGCTAGCTCAGTGGCTGAGAAGGGAATTTCCTTAACATTCATTTGAGGATCTAGATCCTCGCTGTTATCGAATGTGTATTCAGTTTTTATCAAAGGACGCAATGGGGCTATTGGAGTTTCTAATTTATCTAGCCTTTCCTTCATTCCTGGTAGTTCCACCTGAGGAAAAGTTTTTTCTCGAGGCAAACTATGGGTGACGGTATGGCTGGCATGCTTACACGTTAGCAGTTCCTTAAAAGCCATTTGCAACAAAGCCGAATTACGTTTCTCTCTTTCTAATTGTTCCTCGAGATTAACTATTTGATTCTGCAGAGTTTTCACCAATTCTTGTGTTACTTTAACCAATTCCTGCAGTGCTTGTATAGTTTGGGTTTCTGCCGAATGCTTTTCATCTCGGAACTCCACGGCTGCTTTTAAAGTAGCCCCGAGTACGGCACAAATAAACGACTTTCCTTTTCCAGCTTGGGTACGAGCATTCTTTTGCAGGATACTAATACGGTCTGAAACACTCTGCAAGTTATACCAGTTCTGTCGTGCCCAATCCATACCTGATAAAGAGGGTTGAGCACCATGTTTTTCTAAAAGATCAAATAATACATCTTCACTTTTCATGGTGGCAATGCTGTCACTCATTTTTCAATACAGTGAAAGACCTACACTAAGGGAGGTGGAGGTGCAGGTATTCAAAAGCTCAAGTGACTCCTTATCTCCTCAGGGAAACAGATACTTTTCAAATGCTAATGCTCAAAGCACTCTTCCCTTTCTCTGAGGGGAGCACACAAAAAGGTCCAAATTTCACACTTAAGGTACAAGATACTAAAATTGCAAAATTCAGAGAGGTCTTCTCGAGGAGGCACACAGTTAATCAAAATTAATTCATACGTCCCCAAGAGGTATGCACATAAACAGCAAAGTTTCAGAATGCGGAGCGGTCTTCCTGGAGAAGGACTCACGTCTAAGTTTTCAAAAATATCGCTCCATGCAACTCCAGGAGGTGCACACAAAGAAAGTTTCAGACTATGTCTGGAAGGACAACACTCTCACAGAGGGTATCCTGCCGACTACGCTATTATATAAATGTCTCGCTCCAGTTTATAGGAGGGAGAGGAGGTTCTTTTATTATCTATATACCCGGCGTGAGATTAAGAAGCAACGGTTCAAATGTTGGTCCAACCAGTTTATTACAAATCTTAATCAGGGAAAATGGGGAAGGGGAGGACGGACACTATTATGAATTGCGGTAATGGGGAAGGGAAGGAGGGCGATAGAAAAGATAGGAAAGAAGAGGCAAGGAGTCTTTATAGGCAGCAAGAGGGAGATAGTCACCACCATGGATCCAGCGAGGTTCGTAGTTTAGTCTTTGATCTTCAGTAGCGGTGGGTCATCAGGCAGAGTTGTTCTGTTGACAACAAAGCACGACGACGACCATGGTGATGATGGCCCCTTTTCAATAGTTTCAGAGTGGTCGAGTCAGCTGTCTTTGGAGTGACAGCTCAAATCCAAAGTGGTTGAGTCAGCTCTCCTTTGAGTGGCAGCTTCTGGCTCTGGGATCTCAGCAGAAACTCCTTTGTTCCCATCTTCCGGGCCTTGCCAGCAGATAAGAGGGAGCAGGGATGAGCAGGGATGCCCATCTGCATCCTGTTTTTCACAGAACACGATGGTATTGTTCCTCAATTTTCCCACACCTAGCTGGAGCTGTTTAGTCGCAGGCCAGATCTTCCGCCAGTAAACACTCCTGAGCACTCTCATCCGCTCTTCTATAGAGCAAGCAGCTCTGGGGGAAGGGGCTTTCAAATGTTCCCAAAGCGATATCGATTGTCACACGGTTAGCACCCATTAGTTGCCTCCTCAACAAATCACTCAGAGTCTTATCACAAGAAATACCTCAGGAAGCAAGCTTTGAGCCAAAAAAAACAAAGAAGGATTCTCACACTTAGGTAGATAGAGTTTATATGTGATAAAAACAGCAGAAGTTGTACATGATTGCAATGATATGTACTGAAGTATTTTGATTAGCCATAAGCATCTACCAACCAATTACAAATTTTAAATGAATTCCAGAATATGGAAACCCAGAAGATTATTTGTATGTGTTCGAAATATAATCCATAGAGAAAAAAGTATGTAGGTTGCTCCAAAACTAATGTCATATTTGTTTCCTATTTGTATGATAGAGAAAATTCTCGGTTATAAAACATTACTTTTCAACATAGTCACCACCATTAGAAATACATTTTCACCAGAAATGAACAAGATCTTGCATGCCGTGCTTGTAAAAATCTACACTAGTGAAGGTGACCTACTGTCATTGCCTCCACTGCTGAAATCCACCACTCACCTCCTCATTCTACATACTTCTACTGCTTGGTCTCATTCAGCAAGTGTGTATGAATGTCTATGAGACTAATTTTTTCTGCATGGCGGAACTAAATTACATGCATTTTCTTTCTATGAACTTCCGTGTCAGATGCCTTTGTCAGACATTTTCTTTCTAGAACTGAATTCATTACATTTCATTTGAACTATATCAATTTTAGAATTGCATAGAGTAAAAAGTTAATGTGTCTGCATGGAGGTGAGATGAGACCTGACAAGAAGGAGGTATAGGAAGATCTAAAAAAGCAAGCATTTAAAAAAAAAAAAAAAAAAAAAAAAAAAGGAAAAAAGTTGAAAAAACGAAAGAATGAAAGAAAAAGAAATTGAAGAAGGAACAGAAGCAGAAAACAACATGAACAACCAATCACTGTATTTTTTTTTTTGCCCTGGGCACCATCCAGTCTTTTTTAAAACTCCTGCAGGGGTAAGGTTTCCACATCTACTGTTGGCAATCTGTTCTATTGCCCCATCACCCTGTTTTTCCTAACATTTAAACTAAATCTTCCTTTATTTAGTTTAAAACTCCTTCCTCCTGTCCTATTACTAACAAACTGTGCAAGAAGTTGGTCTTTGTCTTGTTTATAAGCCACCCTAAAGTACTAGAAATTTGCAGTGAGGCCCACCTGATGCTGGACACAAAGTTATTGACTACAAACCTAGGACCATCCAACCAGTTCTTTATCCACTGGAACGTCCAGCCTTCAAATCCATGCATTTTCAGTTTAGATATAAGGATGTAGTGTGGGACAATGTCAAAGGCCTTGCACAAGTCCAGGTAGACAACATCAGTTGCCCTTTCTTTGCCATTATTCCATCATAAAAGGCAACCAGAATCATCAGGCATGATCCATCCTTGCTGAAGCAATGCTGGCTGACTCAGATCAAATTTTCATTCCTCATGTGACTTAACATTTCTTCCAGGAGAATTTGCTCAGTCATCTTCCCAGGCACAGAAGCGAGACTCACTGGCCTGTAGTTCCCCAGCTATTCCTTTATCCCTTTCTTAAAAATGGAAGTGATGCTTCCCTTTTTCCAGTCACAGAGGACTTCATCTGACAGCCAGTTTTTTTCAGACATAATGGAGATTTTTTTGGCAACTGTATTGGCCAGTTTCTTCAGGACCTGGGAGGTATACAATATCTGGCTCCATAGACATATGCACTTAGACACAGGAGACAGTCTTAGATTTGCACTGTTCTTGCAGTGGGTGGGATTTTGCTTCCACAACACCTGTCTAAATGTGCAGGGACCTATGTGATATGAGTAGACTGACTGCCACTGAAGATTGAGGCAAAGAACTCACTGAGTACGTTGGACTTATCCATGTCTATTGTAGTGAATTGTCTCTTCTCATCTACTATGTAGGATACAATCTCCTTTGTACTTCTCTCTGGAGCATGTGCTTATAGAATCCCTTAGATTTTTCAAATCCTTGTTCATTGTTGGCAAAAATGTAAAGCTAATGGTGTTGACTATGTTGAAAAATATTGTTTTATAGCTTACAATTTTCTCTAACAAAGAATGCTTCTGTGTTCTTTGTCCCTGTTGTTATTTCCATGAAAATAAATAAAATCACATCATCATAGAATCATAGAGACGCCTGGGTTGAAAAGGACCATAATGATAATTTAGTTTCAACTCCCCTTCTATGTGCAGGGTTGCCAATCACTAGACCAGGCTGCCCAGAGCCCAGAGCCACATCAAGTCTGGACTTGAGTGCCTCCAGGGATGGGGCATCCACTACCTCCTTGGGCAACCTGTTCCAGTGTGTCACCACCCTCTGTGTGAAAAACTTCCTCCTAATATCTAACCTAAACCTCCCTTGTCTCAGTTTAAGACTACTCCCCGATATCCAATCACTATCCAACTTCATAAACAGCCATTCCCCCTCCCATTTATATGCTCCCTTCAAGTACTGAAAGGCTGCAATGAGGTCTCCCTGGAGCCTTCTCTTCTCCAAGCTAAACAAGTCCAGTTCCCTCAACCTTTCCTCATAGTAGTGGTGCTCCAGCCTTCTGATCATCTTAGTGTCCCTCCTCTGGACCAGCTCCAAGTGCTCTTCCTTATTCTGGGGGCTACAGACCTGGACACAATATTCCAGAGTTGAGTAGAGGAGGACTATCACCTCCTTCTCTCTGTTGGCCACTCCACTTTTAATGCAGCCCACGATAAAATTGGCTTTCCAGGCTGCAAGTGCACACTGCTTGCTCAATGCTCAGTTTCTTGTCCAGCCAAATTTTTACTAAGGCTTTTCTGTATCCAGCATGATAGCATGTCTATACTGAAAGATTTTGGTCTTACTATGACTGCTCTTAGGACATCCTTAAAAATATATCCTAAAATAGTTTTAAATCCACTTTATTTATAGTATTATTATTATTTTTAAAGCCAGGGCTTATTTATTATGCTTACAAAAAGCTATATGCATTAAAGACATCTTGAAGCACATTCAGATGAGGTCCTCAAAAATTATCCAAGGGATGGAATTCCTTTCTGTTGAGGACAGATTGAAAGAGCTGGGGCTGTTCAATCTGGAGAAGAGAAGGTTATGAGGTATCTTGATAGTGGCCTTTCAGTATCTAAAAAGGAGATACAAGAGCTATGGGAACAGATTTTTTGCAGCACCCATGATAGAACAAAGGGAAGTGTCTTAAAGTTCAGGGGGTAGATTTAGATTAGTATAAGGAAAAAATTTTCTATAGTCAGGATGGTGAGGCACTGGAACAGGTTACCTAGTGTTGTGATTGATGTCTCATCCCTGAAGACTTTCAAAGTAAGGCTGGATAAGGCCCTGGGAACCTGATCTAGCTGTGGATGTCCCTGTTCACTGCAGGGAAGTTGGTCTAGATGACATTTAAAATTGCCTTCCAACCCTAAGGTTTCTGTGATTCTATGATTCTACAAAGAATGTGACATGACTTATAAGTTTAAATTCTATTGTTTTAAGCACTGTCAGTAATTATGTTTTCTTAGGTTAGTGTTGAATACTGTTAGAAAGACTTACACTATTTACAATATAATAGTCTTTATTGCATATTGGTCGGAAGCATTTAGAAATGTAATCACGTGGAAAATCTTAAATTGGAGTCAGCAAACATTTTGCTGAATGCTGTCTTTGTTAGTGCTGAAAAGCTTTCTAGAAATAGCAATGTTATTTTCCAGTGATAGTAAGATCAGCTCAGTGTTCGTAATAAAATATATATGTATATCCACAAACATTTTTGTGGATCTCACTGTCTACTACAATGCATTCACAATGAAGCATAGTCATTCTGGTTCCCCTTAAAATACATTAATACTTTTTTTTTTTTTTTTCTTTTTAATTGCTAAGAAAATTCTTAATAGTGCACTATAAATGTTCTATATAAATATTTCAAATAAAGAATAATCTGACAACTGTATTATTGTTTTCTTTATTTGTTTGCTTAAATCAATGTACTAGGACTCTAACGTGCACTGTAAGTATATCAGCATCACCATGAAGTGATATGAGGACAATAAATCATTGTTAGGAAAAGATTTTTCTTTATTTTAAATGATTGTTCGCGTTTCTCATCAATTTAGAAATTGTCACGGAGTTGACTAGATCAATCTACATCTGTGACAGGGGGCAACAGGCCTCTGCCCTTCCCCCCACCCTCCCACCCCAGTCCCACAGAAATGGGAAGGAAGGAAGGGAGGAAAAGAACAGCGGCAACAATCTATGGAGGAAAACATTTACTGTAATACTGGAATATAAGATAACACAATAACACAATACAAATTTAATTGAAATTGAGACTAATAAATCAGACAAGGTGAGAGAGTTCCCGGGACTGAGTCAAACATGAAAAGCTTGGAACGGCTAGGAAAGCACCCTCCAGCATCCACTGCAAGGCAGTAAGAGACTGCCCTACCTGGAAGGGCCAGATCCCATGACTTCTGTAATGAATAGGGATAGGTGCCTGGAACTGGAGCATTAACACTTTAACTTCCAGTGCACTACATGCTGTTATGATGCGGAATACTGAAAACCAAAAAACATAAAACCATGACAGGTATGGACTTTAAGGATGGACTCTTCAGTGGGTTAAGAATTGATTGTCTGGACACAGCCAAACAGTTGTGATAATGGTTCTATGCCAGGGTGGAGGCTGGCTGTAAGTATTGTTCCTCAGGGGTCGGTCTAGGGACTAGCGCTCTTCCACATCTTCATCAATGACATAGATGATGTCATTGAGTGCACCCTCAGCAAATTTGCAGGTGACACCATGCTGAGTGGTCTGTTTGATACAGTATGACTTGACTTCCTCATATATTATTTCATGAAAGAATTTTGCACCAGGCTTTATGTATTTCTGTGATCTATTGACTCATTTATATGATATCTACAAAGAAGCCAACTTAGGTGGGATGCATGCGCAAGACAAAGCATCATTGGAATATGCTTTGCAATGCAATTAGTTCTGAGAACAGTGCATGCAAAACTGGTATCACAATATCCAATAAAGTTGTCGGGGTTATGGAAACATTTTCATATATATTATCTGATAGAAAAAAGGGGCTGTAGACTTAATTCTTACTTCTCAAAGTAAAGCAGTTCAAATATACTTTATGTAAAAAAACACAGGAAAAAGAACTAGGAAGAATCTGCAATTTCAAATTTTATAACAGAGTTACTCATTACAAGAGCTTATGGAGACCTAGGACTTTGAACCTGAGTGGTGCTAAACAGAGAAGAAGAAATGAACAAAGGTATTTAGGTCTAAAAATCAGGAAACTGATTATGTAAGAATACAATCATTGGTCAAATCCTCTGAACAAACTTATCAAAATGATTTACTTTTCTATGCCCATGTATCTCCTTCTGAAAAATCAGGATAATGCCTGTCCTCTAGCAGGGTAATGGATACTACACAATAATATCCAAATTAAATTCAAAACAAAATGTGACAAAACAAGAACAAGAACAAAAGCAACACCACACACAAAAAGAAATTACTAAGCAAAGGCTCTTAGGCCCTTATCTTTGGAGAAATGTAGAAAAAATGATTAGTTTGAGCTTTAAAAATATTTTTGTTTGGAAATCAATATATAACCCTTGTAATAGATTGTCTTCAATTGTTACTACAAGTTGTAAGAAGTTAGTGTCTAAAAAAAAGTATTGAAGCACAAGATAAAAAAATAAATAAATACAAAATAGTACTTAGATGTCTTTCACCCCAATTATTTTTGAAATAAATTTTTTCATGAAATTTTACACAGATATTCCTCTGATACATTCTTCAGATAGCTTTAAAATTAACAGCATTAAAACATTATCATATATCATGCTGTTGTATTAGACACTTGCATGCTAGCATGACAGCCTGTCATATAAGACAAAGAATCATTGTGACATATTTCAAGCTTAATATGTATAAAAGCATAAAAGTCCAGGAGTGATAAAATGTTATTCAATTACACTCTATACAAACAGCAAAGAGAAGGAAGAGCTGCTGAGGACTGTAAAACAATCAGTGCAAAGGACATGACATTAGTACTATGAATATTTTAGGAAGGTTGACTTCTGTAAGAGATAATTCTTCTATGCCATTGTCTCAAAGCTTGGTGATGGACAAATCCAAGCAAGTCCTTGACCAGGGTTAAGAAATCCTTAGTCTGGAGAACACAGATGAACAAGTTCAAGCAAGTCCTGGATAAGGGTTGTGAAATCCTCTGTCTGAGGGACACAGATGGACAAGGCCAGGGGCAAAGAGAGAGGTAAGCCACAGATCAATGGCCGAGAAGCAATCTTTTGTGTGGGCTTATCCTGAGGGAGACAGCCCTCTCAGGGAGTACTACACATGACTCTTACTTCAGCGTCCAGGAATGCCATGCTGACAGAAGGATAAAAAGGAGACCTACAAAAATGAGATTAGGTTTTCTGGCAACAGATTCCTCACGAAGAAGAAGAGGGTTTTCTGACATAAGAAGCCTCAAACAGCCTGCCCCTCTCCCTCCTGGACCTACTCTGTAGCTGCACCTTTTTGCTGCCTATGGCCAGCCGTGATGCTGCTGCTCTTCCCTGAAAGATACAGAGACTAGCTTTGAGCAGGTTAAACTGTGGTGGGCAAGGGACCTAGAGTAAAGAAAAGCGACCAAAAAAGCTCTTTATTTAGACTTTTTTGGAGCCATCAACAGTGCTGTGCCTGCGCTAACAGCTGGCAGTTTGTGGGCGGGCTACTGACTCACCAGGGGTGGAGCTGACACCTCGTTGGCAGTTTTCAAGGTACTTACCACGAGTCATCAGCCATTTGCTTCATTTGCTACAGAGACTAGCTTCGAACAGGTAAAACTGTGGTGGGCAAGGGATCTGGAGTAAAGAAAAGCGACCAAAAAAGCTCTTTTTTTTAGACTTTTTTGGAGCCATCGACAGTGCTGTGCCTGGGCTAGCAGCTGGCAGCTTGTGGGCAGGCTCCTGACTCACCAGGGGCAGAGCTGACACCTTGTAGCAGTTTTCAAGGTACTTACTACGAGTTATCAGCCAGCAGACACTGCCTGCTCTTTATCTCTGGAGCTTGACCTTGACCCATTTGTTGTGTGGATAAAAAGAGACCAGGGAGGGCGGGAACTGGCTCCTGCCCCCACAACACAGCTGTGTCTTGTGTCTGCATGGGTGGGTGCTCTTGTCTTTTTCTCAGGTGACTGGCTCTCCTGTTGACAGGCCCTGACACCACCTCTTCAGTCATGGTCCTCACCAGGAAATGTGCTTCCATACAAAGACAGTGGCAACCCAGACAGAGGGTCTGCTTAATAATGTGGCAGTTCAGGTCTCTGGCTGCCAGGAGTACCTCAACCTGCTACTGCTGGGGGAGGATGGGAAGGATGCCACTTGTGTGCCGTGTGAGCAGCTGGACGAGCTGCTCAACCTGGTGGTGGAACTTAGGGAGGAGGTAGGTAGACTGTGGACCATCAGAGAGTGCGAGCGAGAGATTGACTGGTGGAGTGACTCTCTGTGAGAAAGGCGCAGAGATTGCACTACCCAGACTGAGGAAACAATGGACCCTCTCTCTCATTGTAGTCAAGCAGGGAGAGACAGCTTGAGAGAACATGAGGAATGGCAGCTGGTCTCATCCCGGCGTCGCAGGCAACCCCCAGTTTCCCGACCTACCTCGGTTCCCCTGGTGCCTCTCTGTAATAGGTATGAAGCCCTGAAACCAGAGGGAGTGGTGACTGATGATAACGTGGGAGCACTGCCCCCAAGCTTGCCTAAGGTGAGGCGGTCAGCTCTGTGTTTAAGGACTGCCTCCTCCAAGAAAGAAAGGAGAGTGGTAGTTGTAGGTGACTCTCTTCTGAGAGGAACAGAGGGTCCAATATGTCGGCCTGACCCTACCCACAGGGAAGTGTGCTGCCTTCCCGCGGCCCGGGTCAGGGATATTTCTAGAAAACTCCCCAGCCTTATCTGCCCCTCTGATTATTACCCTCTGTTGATAGTTCAGGCCGGCAGTGATGAGATCCCTGTTAGAAGCCTGAGGATTATAAAAAATGATTTTAGGAGACTGGGGAAGTTAGTTGATGGAGCGGGCATACAAGTAATGTTTGCCAGTATTCCCTTGGTGGTGGGGACGAGCGCTGAGATGACCAGGAAAAGCCATCTTATAAATGCATGGCTGAGAGGCTGGTGCAAGTGCAAAAATTTTGGATTCTTTGATCACGGGGTGGTCTACTCGGCACCTGGCCTGGGGTCTGCTGATGGGAATTGCCTGTCTCCAAAAGGGAGATGGATACTTGCCCAGGAGCTGGCGGGACTTGTAGAGAGAGCTTTAAACTAGATAGGAAGGGGAAAGGGGATAAAGCCAGGCCTGCTAGAGAGCAGACTGGGGAAGTGGTACTGGGATTAGGTAAGAGGCAAGGGGCACAGCTGAGGTGCGTCTACACTAATGCACGCAGCATGGGCAACAAACAAGAAGAGTTGGAAGCCTAGGCAAACTATGACCTAGTTGCCATAACGGAAACGTGGTGGGATTGCTCCCACGATTGGAGCGCTGCAATGGATGGCTACAAACTCTTCAGGAAAGATAGGCAAGGAAAGCGGGGTGGCGGTGTGGCTCTCTACGTTAGGGAATGCTTTTACGCTACTGAGATTATGACTGGGGACGATAACGTTGAATCCCTATGGGTAAAGATCAGAGGAAGGGCTGACAAGACAGGCACCCTGGTGGGCGTCTGTTATAGACCTCCAGATCAGGATGAAGAGACAGACGAGGTATTCCATAAGCAGCTGGCACGAGCTGCACAGTAGCCTGCCCTTGTCCTCGTGGGGGACTTTAATTTCCCTGACATATGCTGGGAGTACAGCACAGCACACAGGAAGCAGTCTAGGAGGTTTCTGGAATGCGTAGAGGACAACTTCCTGATACAGCTGATCAGGGAGCCCACGAGAGGAACTGCCCCACTAGACCTGCTGTTCACAAACAGGGAAGGTTTGGTGGGAGATGTGGAGGTTGGAGGCTGTCTTGGACAGAGCGACCATGAAATGATAGACTTCGTGATTCATGGTGGAGCCTGGAGGGGGAATAGTAAATTTGCTACCTTGGACTTCAGGAGGGCGGACTTTGAATTGTTCAAGGGACTAATAGGGGGAGTCCCCTGGCATTCAGTCTTAGCGAGTAAAGGGGTCCAAGAGAGCTGGTTGCTCTTCAAGAAGGAAGTCTTAAGGGTGCAGGAGCAGGCAGTCCCCCTGAGCTGCAAAATGAGCCGGTGGGGAAGAAGACCGGCGTGGATGAATAGGGAGCTATTCTTGAGGCTCCAGGAGAAAAAGAGAATCTACCGCCTGTGGAAAGAGGGACAGGCCACTCAGAACGAATACAAGGAAGTCGTTAGGATGTGTAGAGGTGAAATCAGAAAGGCAAAAGCCCAGCTTGAATTTAACCTAGCCGCTGGGGTGAAAAGGAATAAGAAACTCTTTTATAAATACATTAACAGTAAAAGGAGGACAAAGGAGAATATCCACTCTTTGCTGGATGAGGCTGGGAATGTGACCACTGAGGATAAGGAAAAGGCAGAGGTTCTGAATGCCTTCTTTACGTCTGTCTTTAAAAGTCAGACCAGTTATCCTCAGGATACTCCTCTCTCTGACCTGGTAATCTTGGCTGGGGAGCACACTAACCCCCCTGTGATTCTGAAAGAAACAGTCAGAGACCTACTGCTCCAACTGGACTGTCACAAGTCGATGGGGCCAGATCAGATCCACCCGAGAGTGCTGAGGGAACTGGCGGAGGTGATAGCCGAGCCGCTTTCCACCATCTGTCAGCGCTCCTTGTTGACTGGTGAGGTCCCAGAAGACTGGAGGCTTGCCAATGTGACTCCCATTTACAAGAAAGGTCGTAAGGAGGATCCGGGGAACTACAGGCCTGTCAGCCTGACCTCGGTGCCAGGGAAGGTTATGGAGCAGATCGTCTTGAGGGAGATCATGCGGCATGTGCGGGATGAGCGGGGGATCAGGCCTAGCCAGCATGGGTTCATGAAGGGCAGGTCCTGCTTGACCAACCTGATCTCCTTCTATGATCTAGTGACCCATCTGGTGGATGAGGGAAAGGCTGTTGATGTGGTCTACCTAGACTTCAGCAAAGCCTTTGACACTGTCTCCCACAGCATTCTCCTGCAGAAGCTGGCAGCCCGAGGCTTGGATGGGTACACTCTTGGCTGGGTGAGGAGCTGGCTGGAGGGCCGGGCACAGAGAGTGGTGGTGAATGGAGTCAAATCCAGCTGGCGACCGGTCGTGAGTGGTGTTCCCCAGGGGTTGGTGCTGGGGCCTGTCCTCTTCAATATCTTTATTGATGACCTCGATGAGGGCATCGAGTGCACCCTCAGTAAATTCGCAGATGACACCAAATTGGCTGGAAGCGTGGATCTGCCTGGGGGTAGCGAGGCCCTACAGAGGGACCTGGACAGGCTGGAGAGCTGGGCTGAAGCCAATGGGATGAGTTTCAACAAGGCCAAATGCCGGGTCCTGCACTTCGGCTACAACAACCCCAGGCGACGCTACAGGCTTGGGGCAGAGTGGCTGGAGGACTGCGTAGAGGAAACGGACCTGGGGGTATTGATTGATGCTGGGCTGAACATGAGCCGACAGTGTGCCCAGGTGGCCAAGAAGGCCAATGGCATCCTGGCTTGCATCAGGAACAGCGTTGCAAGCAGGATCAGTGAGGTGATTGTTCCCCTATATTCAGCACTCGTCAGGCCGCACCTCGAGTACTGTGTCCAGTTTTGGGCCCCTCACTGCAAGAAAGATATTGAGGCCCTGGAACATGTTCAAAGGAGGGCAACAAAGCTGGTGAAGGGTCTGGAACACAGGCCATATGAGGAGAGGCTGAAGGAGCTGGGAAGGTTCAGCCTGGAGAAGAGGAGGCTCAGGGGAGACCTCATTGCTCTCTATAACTTCCTGAAGGGAGGTTGTAGTGAGCTGGGGGTCGGCCTCTTCTCTCGTGTCATTAGTGATAGGACCAGAGGGAATGGCTTCAAGCTACGGCAGGGGAGATATAGGCTGGACATGAGGAAGTATTACTTTTCAGAAAGGGTGGTCAGGCACTGGAATGGACTGCCCGGGGAGGTGGTGGAGTCACCGAGCCTGGGGGTGTTCAAGGAAAGGCTGGATGTTGTGTTGAGGGACATGGTTTAGTGGGAGCTATTGGGAATAGGTGAACGGTTGGACTGGATGATCTCTTAGGTCTTTTCCAACCTTGGTGATTCTATGATTCTATGATTCTAAGATTTCTGACAACAGATTGCTCACAAAGAAGAGGAAAGGTTTTCTGACAACAGATTTCTCACAACATGATAGCTGCCTGCTGAAGAAGAAGAAAGATGTCTGCCATTAGATCCCTCACTACATGCCTGCGTGGTGACTCTCCTGGGCCTGCTACCTGAGTCCTGCTGCTTCCTCCCAGGCTTACCCTGTGGCTTCTTCCTACTACCTGCTTGCTGCCCAAGGCTGACCATGCTTCTGCTGCTGCTCTCCCCCTGTGCTTTTGCTCAGGCCATTAGGATAGCATGCAACAGGACCACTGCTGGATCCTGGTGGTGACTATCCCCACTTTACACAATTCTTGCTTCTTTCCTATATTTTCTATCACCCTCCTTCCCTTCCCTAGCTCCCTGATTAAGATTTGTAATAAACTGGTCAGACCATTTGAACTGTTGTTTATTAATCTCACACCAGGTATACATAATTGGAGTGAGACAGCTTCAGACTGAGCTAACTCAGTTTTGGGATCTGAAGGTCTATTACTTGTTGGAGTGCCCTGAAGGCTCCCTCCAGCATGTGTTGTGCTTTGGTTTATCTGAGAGGAATCTAATTAATGTGTTTCAGGATCACACTATGATCTGAATAAAAGAATAGAAAATAGGGAAGAATATGAGATTTTCTTCAGAAATATGCTGTTGATTCAGGCTAAAATTGAAATTTTTGCCTTCAGATTACTCTTGGAGTACATATGATAATTACACCTCTCACTTTTAACTTTCTCTACACAGTTTTACATTCCAAAGAGACTTTCTTGCAATCCAACTGTTCTTTAATTTTTTTCTTTAATAACTTCTCTTCTGCTAAATGCGAATTTAAACTTCTTATAAGTATTTAAAAAAGAAGATAGAATCATAGAATCATAGAATCATAGAATCACTAAGGTTGGAAAAGACCTAAAAGATCACCCAGTCCAACCGTTCACCTATTCCCAATAGCTCCTACTAAACCATGTCCCTCAACGCAACATCCAGTCTTTCCTTGAACACCCCCAGGGTCGGTGATTCCACCACCTCCCTGGGCAGTCCATTCCAGTGCCTGACCACCCTTTCTGAAAAGTAATACTTCCTCATGTCCAGCCTGAATTTCCCCTGGCGTAGCTTGAAACCATTCCCCCTGGTCCTATCACTAATGACACGAGAGTGATTCTGTGATTCTGTGATTCTGTGACCCCCAGCTAACTACAACCTCCCTTCAGGAAGTTATAGAGAGCAATAAGGTCTCCCCTGAGCCTCCTCTTCTCCAGGCTGAACATTCCCAGCTCCTTCAGCCTCTCCTCATATGGCCTGTGCTCCAGACCCCTCACCAGCTTCGTTGCCCTTCTTTGAACACGCTCCAGGGCCTCAATATCTTTCTTGCAGTGAGGGGCCCAAAACTGGACACAGTACTCGAGGTGCGGCCTGACGAGTGCTGAATATAGGGGAACAATCACCTCTCTGCTCCTGCTTGCAACACTGTTTCTGATGCAAGCCAGGATGCCATTGGCCTTCTTGGCCACCTGGGCACACTGTCGGCTCATGTTCAGCCCAGCATCAATCAATACCCCCAGGTCCATTTCCTCTACGCAGTCCTCCAGCCACACCGCCCCAAGCCTGTAGCGTCGCCTGGGGTTGTTGTGGCCGAAGTGTAGGACCCGGCATTTGGCCTTGTTGAAACTCATCCCATTGGCTCCAGCCCAGCTCTCCAGCCTGTCCAGATCCCTCTGTAGGGCGTCGCTACCCCCAGGCAGATCCACGCTTCCAGCCAATTTGGTGTCATCTGCGAATTTACTGAGGGTGCACTCGATGCCCTCATCGAGGTCATCAATAAAGATATTGAAGAGGACAGGCCCCAGCACCGACCCCTGCGGAACACCACTCACGACCGGTCGCCAGCTGGATTTGACTCCATTCACCACCACTCTCTGCGCCCGGCCCTCCAGCCAGCTCCTTACCCAGCCAAGAGTATACCCATCCAAGCCTCTGACTGCCAGCTTCTGCAGGAGAATGCTGTGGGAGACAGTGTCAAAGGCTTTGCTGAAGTCTAGGTAAACCACATCAACAGCCTTTCCCTCATCCACCAGATGGGTCACTAGATCATAGAAGGAGATCAGGTTGGTCAAACAGGACCTGCCCTTCATGAACCCATGCTGGCTAGGCCTGATCCCCCGGTCACCCTGCACATGCCGCATGATCTCCCTCAAGACGATCTGCTCCATAACCTTCCCTGGCACCGAGGTCAGGCTGACAGGCCTGTAGTTCCCCGGATCCTCCTTATGACCTTTCTTATAAATGGGAGTCACATTGGCAAGCCTCCAGTCATCTGGGACCTCACCAGTCAACAAGGAGCGCTGACAGATGATGGAAAGCGGCTCGGCTATCACCTCCGCCAGTTCCCTCAGCACTCTTGGGTGGATCTCATCTGGCCCCATCGACTTGTGACAGTCCAGCTGGAGCAGTAGGTCTCTGACTGTTTCTTTCAGAATCGCAGGGGGGTTAGTGTGCTCCCCGGCCGAGATTACCAGGTCAGAGAGAGGGGTATCCTGAGGATAACTGGTCTGACTTTTAAAGACAGACGTAAAGAAGGCATTCAGAACCTCCGCCTTTTCCTTATCCTCAGTGGTCACATTCCCAGCCTCATCCAGCAAAGAGTGGATATTCTCCTTTCTCCTCCTTTTACTGTTAATGTATTTATAAAAGAGTTTCTTATTCCTTTTCACACCAGCAGCTAGGTTAAATTCAAGCTGGGCTTTTGCCTTTCTGATTTCACCTCTACACATCCTAACAACTTCCCTGTATTCATTTTGAGTGGCCTGTCCCTCTTTCCACAGGCGGTAGATTCTCTTTTTCTCCCGGAGCCTCAGGAATAGCTCCCTATTCATCCACGCCGGTCTTCTTCCCCGCCGGCTCATTTTGCAGCTCAGGGGGACTGCCTGCTCCTGCGCCCTTAAGACTTCCTTTTTGAAGAGCAACCAGCTCTCTTGGACCCCTTTGCTTGCTAGGACTGAATGCCAGGGGACTCCCCCTATTAGTCCCCTGAACAATTCAAAGTCCGCCCTCCTGAAGTCCAAGGTAGCAGTATTACTATTCCCCCTCCAGGCTCCACCGTGAATCACGAAGTCTATCATTTCATGATCACTCTGTCCAAGACAGCCTCCAACCTCCACATCTCCCACCAAACCTTCCCTGTTTGTGAACAGCAGGTCTAGTGGGGCAGTTCCTCTCGTGGGCTCTCCGACCAGCTGTATCAGGAAGTTGTCCTCTACGCATTCCAGAAACCTCCTAGACTGCTTCCTCTGTGCTGTGCTGTACTCCCAGCATACGTCAGGGAAGTTAAAGTCCCCCATGAGGACAAGGGCAGGCGACTGTGCAGCTTGTGCCAGCTGCTTATAGAATACCTCGTCTGTTTCTTCATCTTGATTTGGGGGTCTATAACAGACGCCCACCAGGGTGCCTGTCTTGTCAGCCCTTCCTCTGATCTTTACCCATAGGGATTCAACATTATCATCCCCAGTCATAATCTCAGTAGCGTAAAAGCATTCCCTAACATAGAGAGCTACACCTCCACCCCGCCTTCCTTGCCTATCTTTCCTGAAGAGTTTATAGCCATCCATTGCAGCACTCCAATCGTGGGAGCAATCCCACCACGTTTCCGTTATGGCTACTAGGTCATAGTTTGCCTGCTGCACAATGGCTTCCAACTCTTCTTGTTTGTTGCCCATGCTGCGTGCATTAGTGTAGACGCACCTCAGCTGAGCCCCTCGCCTCTCACCTAATCCCACTACCACTTCCCCAGGCTGCTCTCTAGCAGGCCTGGCTTTATCCCCCTCCCCCTTCCTATCTAGTTTAAAGCCCTCTCTACAAGTCCCGCCTGCTCCTGGGCAAGTATCCGTCTCCCTTTTGGAGACAAGCAATTCCCATCAGACCTCAGGCCAGATGCCGAGTAGACCACCCCATGATCAAAGAATCCAAAATTTTTACGCTTGCACCAGCCTCTCAGCCATGCATTTATAAGATGGCTTTTCCTGGTCATCTCAGCGTTCATCCCTGTCACCAAGGGAATGCTGGCAAACACTGCTTGTATGCCCGCTCCATCAACTAACTTCCCCAGTCTCCTAAAATCATTTTTTATAATCCTCAGGCTTCTAACAGGGATCTCATCACTGCCGGCCTGAACTATCAATAGAGGATAATAATCAGAGGGGCGGATAAGGCTGGGGAGTTTTCTAGAAATATCCCTGACCCGGGCTGCAGGAAGGCAGCACACCTCCCTACGGGTAGGGTCAGGACGACATATTGGACCCTCTGTTCCTCTCAGAAGAGAGTCACCTACAACTACCACTCTCCTTTCTTTCTTGGAGGAGGCAGTTTAAGATTAAGATTAAATGTTTAGTTTAATAACAAGATTGTTTATAGAAAGAGAAATCCAGAAAAATTTCAAATAAAATTTATATATATTATATAACTTCAGAAATATATTCTACAAAGATATCACCAGTTGAATTTATTAATATAACTAGCTAGAAGCAGGGATTTCCCTTCATAAACATTTGGAAAAATTTGGATCAAGGCAAAAAATCTTTCTGCAATACACTTACAAATTTCTCCCACTATGTAGCTTTTCAGTTAATGTAACCTTCCTATTGTCAGGAATGTCAGATCTGACTAAATATCATAGAATCCCCAAGGTTGGAAAACTCCCCACTGTGCCATAACTATCCTTCAGGTAGTTCTAGACAATGATAACATTTCCTCTGAGCCTCCTGTTGTCCAAACTAATCTGCTCTTCATAAGGCTTGTGCTCCAGACCCTTCACCAGCTTCACTGCCCTTCCCTGGACATGCTCCAGAGCCTCAGTGTCTTTCTTGTAGTGAGGGTTCCACAACTGAACACAGTACACAAGGTGAGGCCTCACCAGGGCCGAGTATACAGGGTTCATCACTTCCCTGCTCTTGCTGGGCACACTATTTCTGATACAAGCCAGAATGCTATTGACCTCACTGGTCACCTATGTATTGTACATTTCCTTGACTTGTGAAGTTGCATACACAGGCTCCTAGCAACAATTTTTAACTAATGGTCAAATCTTTTCTGGTTCCAGACGGTGATTTATTATAAGTAGGAAAGGGAATTTCATATTAAGTACTATCTTAAAAATATTTTGCAAACTATGATCCAATTTGATAAACTGTAAACGAACAACCAAAAAAATGTATAAGTTTGAAAAATTCAGCTGCTTAGAGAATGGGCTACTTTATTGATTGAGTTTCAGATCATTAAGTAGAAATTAAGAGAATTTGCAAGAAAAGAGTATATAGTGGGTAGAAAACTAGGCAATCATGAGATTGCATGTTGGGCAGTCTGATTAATACAGCACAGTAGGAAAATAAATATATTTTTTTGACCAAAAGTATATCTGATATATTTTTTTTAATGTTTTTTTGGGGGGGAGGAACCATCTCTCATGCTGGTGAAGGAAACCTGTGAGGGGAAAGATAGGGTATTCTTCAGTAAGAGATCTGTGATACTGTCCTTGCTCTCTTCAGGGAATGGACCAGAATGTCTGGAAGGAACGAACCAGATTTTCTAACATTGTAAATATCACATAGCTTTTGTTTGTTTGTTTGTTTGTTTCTTCTTTGAGTTCTGATTTTTATTTCAATTATATCTTACCAATCTTATCAAAATATCAAAGTTAAGAAAATATTTTTAGTGCAATTAAAATAACTTTATATTCTAATTGTTTTCTGTATATTTGATCTTTTATTTAGCTAAATCTATAATTATTTTTCGAGCTAAGGAAATAACTAACATTGTAAGGAAAAGAAACATGTAAGGAAAGAAATAGAGGATTTATTTGCAAATAATGGAATTATCAGCTAAGATAAATACTGATTCACCTGTGGTTATGGTTGTCTGTAAGCCATGTTAGCTTTGCTACCTCACTGAAAAGAAAAACTGAAGTTTCTGTTTGTTTGTTTGTTTTGTTTTTCACCTATAGAAAATTAAAATTAGTGTTCTAATTCAAACTCTGTAGGGATCTTATTCTACTTGCTGACAAAATCTCAGTGTTCTGCTTGCAGAGAAAGTTAAGTATGAAAGATTTAGTGCAGAACTTACTGTCTATTCTGAGTACAGCATTAATTCTAATTAAATTTAGTGCGACAATGTGAAAGTGTCAGTAGTAGTGCTCTAGAATTGCTGGAGTTTTTTTTTTGAACTCTGTCAAGACAGCAACGAAAAGCCCAATTACTGATCCAGCAACAGATGTCTCAGCTTTCTCCCATATGGCCAACACTTTTAATTATAGGTAATAAGTGACAAGAGACTGATTTCACCAACAAGAATGTTTTGTACAAGTAACTGTTGAAAGAAAACATGCATTCAAGTAAAAATAATTGTAGAATTTGAGTTTTTGTTGGACAAAACAACAGTTGATAATTGGGATCCAGGATCTTCATAAAATCATAAAAGATATTTGCTGGTAACATATCAAATATCTGGCAATAAAAGATAAATTCAATGTATTTAATTTTCTTTCTGTAAAGAGATCTTGTGCTTAGAGAAAATTGCATAGTTGGGCAATTATTTTTTTCTTATATTTTTTTCAGTAGTTTATGTCAATATTCCCAAACTGTTATACTTTATCTTTCTTTCTTCACAGCTTACTACTTTACATAAATGATTTTTGTTCAATTTTCTAAGCATGCTAGGAAAGAAGAACTGTGCTGATGTCCCCTTCAAATGTTAATAATTTATGTTTCACCAAAATCTGTAGAACATCTGGACAGCTTTACATTTCTTGGACCAGGAAATCCTCTTCCATGTTATCTTCTAATAAACCAAATTATACTAAATTAATAACCAAAATAAATAAATAAGCAAAGATAGATATATAGATAGATAGATAGGATAACCCAATAATACAGTATGGAATATCTTACATATTACCAGTATTAATGGTCCCTAGAATTGCATAGAAATTCCAGTACTGTCTTCAATGTGGATTAAAAACAACAACAACAAAAAAAGAATTAAAACCTAACTGTTGCCAGTCCGGTCAGACAGTAAAATTCTTTTCTGGTCCCAGTTCTGATAGAATAAATTAATGCATTTGAAGATGTCAACAGACAACTGTTGCTTAAAATACAAATCTGTTAGGAGTATGCTGTGGGTCTCTTACTTTGCTATTTATTCAAGTCTTTTGCTGAATATGATATGAGCAAATGGACATTTAAGAAACACTCCCACAGTAATTTTCTTCATAACTGTGTATGATATGGATGAGTCTCATCAAAGGTTTTGTTTGGTTTGTTTTGGTTTTCTTACATTTTCAGTGCAATGTTCTGCAGTTCCAACATTACCTTTTTTTTTTCTTTTTCACCTTTTAATAATTATTTTAAAAGTTAATTACAATTTCTTGAACAAAAATCAAAAATTGTAAATAAATAAAAAATGAATCCCTCTGATGTAGTGCATTCAATACATTTCATTTTTAGTCATGTACATGTAGGTAGGTGCATGTAAATGATCAAACAAGTAGAATAGTATAGAACTGGTAGAACAGGAGGGTATGATAGGATACACAAAATATGAAAAGAGAGTAGTATTCTTCAAAGCAGCTCCTCCGGTGCTTTTCGTTTATCCCAGTGATTCTGTTCCTAATTACTTCAATCTCTATAGAAGATTTTATTGTTTGATTAAATAAATTTTCAGTACCAGATTTCTCAGAGGAAGCTAAAGAGGAAGTAAAATAAGAGACATTTGTTGTAAATGTTATGTACCTCTGCAGCTACTACAGTGGTGGTTTATCAGCTGAAGGAATACAAAGTCTGCACTTTCGTGGTGTAAGGCTCTTCAGCTTGGAAAATCTTTATCACATCACAAAAATGAATGTCACCATGTTTATTTTTTAGATTTAATTTCTTATCTGTCTTCCATAGATATACATATGCCAACATAGACATAAATAAGTGAATAAAACAAAACTTAAACTTGTTTGCAAATTTTATCACACCAGAGTAAAATAATTTCCAAAACACTTTGGGAAATTTATTTTCCTTACTCTTTTTTACACTCCACTAAGTGATTAAAACAATTGATAAGAAGGAGTGCATAATCTTATTTAGCTTTTGATAAAAACAATAGCTATTTATTATTTAGATTTTATACTGCAATAATACATAATGATTGATTGATAAAAGAAAATTTCCTGAGGATCCATTATAATGATTGGCTAGTTAAAAATATATTAAATAATAAATAAAATTACAAACATAAACAGTCTAAAGTAATTTGTATACTTAGAAACACTTTGACATTGCAATTATTATGCTACTTTGTAAGAGAAAGCAATCTGAATAAAAACTTATTGAAATTTAAAGTTTTGACCATTAATATAGATGTTATTTTTAGTAAATTCCATAGAATTTTCCATATGGAAGAAGAAGATTCAGATTTCCTTTTTTACTTCCTTGCAACACTTTTGACTCTAGTAAAGCTCCTCTGATAGAAATTTCACTAATTCCATCTTAGGTTATATAGCTTAAGAGTTCTTGGGGCAAGGAGGATAAACATGACTTTAAAGGAGAGTTTCATTATAAATTAAATAAACTCCCCAGTTTCTCATTGTTCGATTTAGCAAGATTACAATGTAGCAAATTATATGCCTTCCTTTATAAAACAACCAATACAAACTAATACTACTAATAATTTACTCTAATGTTTTGTTTTCCTTATTTTATTTATTTATTTATTTATTTATTACAGCCATGGGAGCTGAGGAGGCAACAGGACTGCTTTGAAGCAGTATCTTTGAAAGATCATGGCAATACAGATAACTTCAAGAAATGCAGCATCACTCTTTTTCCTCACAGGCAATAATGGAGATCAGGGCAATTCCAAGTTGGATGTCTGACAGACAGTTGTTGGACAAAATCTTCCTGGAAAGCATTTTCAAACACATAGATGAAAGATGTAAAAAGCAAAAAAATAAGTGTCTTACAAACCCAAGAGCATTTTACAATGAAATGGCAAGTTAAGTAGGAAGAGTAGTGGATATTATTTATCTTGAGTTTGGCCAGACATTTGACATTGTCTCCTCTGATACTAAACTAGAGTATCTTATGTTATAAGTAATTGACAGTGATGTGGATTTGAAACTGGATGAGCCATTTGGCTCAAACTGTAGTCCAGCTGGAAGCCTTGGGAAGATCAATACTGGAGCCATGAGTGACTTGTATAATAGGACAAAATGCACCCTCAGCAAATTTGCAGATGTTAAAAACCTGTGGGGAGTTAGTATATCAGATGGTTACACCATTAAGAGAGACATCAAAAGACTCAAGAAATAATTTGGAAGGTATTTAATGTAGTTCATCAAAAATAGATGTCGAGTCTTGCACCTGAGCAGAACATACACAAGTTCATGCTAGCAATCAGCTGGCTGCAAAGCACTTTTGCACAAAAGCAATTGGAAGTCCTGGTGGAGAGCAGGTAGAATATGAAATGGCAACTTTTCAGCAGTCAACAGCAAAAAAAATAATATGCTGCATTAAGAAAAGTGTTGCCAGCAGGTTGATGGAGGTGATACTTTCCCTCTTCTCCATATGCAGGAGGCCACAGATGGAGTACCATGGATTATCCAACAAAGGAGGACAAGAATGTACTGCACAGAATTCTGGCAAAGAACCATAAAGGACTAGATATCTGTCATACATAGAGAGGCTCAGAGATCTAGAACAGTTTAACATATAGAAGAGAAGTCTGAGAGGAATCAGACATGCAAAACTCAGTTTGCTACAAAAACAGTCTGGAGAGCAGGAGGCTCAGGGAAAACCTCATCATGAAAACACTTTTATGACATTTTGTTTGTTGTTTGCTTTATGTTTTATTTTTTTTCTGAGGATCCTAGAAAACTACTGTCTTGAATTGTCAGTGCTAATACATATAAATTTGGTTTCCTTATCAGTACACTGGAGAGATGTAGATTTGAGGAGTGGACTACGTTGTGGATAAGAAATTGGCCACTTCCAGAGTGATGTGATGAATAGCTCTGTGTTCAGGGAGAGGGCATTGGCAAGAGGTGTCCCTCAGAGGTCTTTCTGAGTCCAATAGGCTTTAACATCCTTATCAGTTACCTGGATAGTGGGATCAAGTGCACCCTTTTCAGGAAATGTGTTTGTAGTACATCACTCAGAAGAAGGAATCAGGAAGACCTACAGACTAACATTATTTGTAACATTATATATACATATGCAAAACTGAGCATTCAGAAAAAGACAATAAAGATTCCAAATTTTATACATTAAGGAGATTTTATTTTACATGCTTCATTTTGCTTTCTTATTTTCCTTATTAAAAATAAGCCGTCGTGAGAAGTTATTTATAAGATCCCAGTTAGTAAAGTCTTCTTCAATACATTCTTCAAGATATATTCCAGAAAAATAAATAAATAAATAAATAAATAAATAAATAAATAAATAAATTCAAATTGGAATACATACCTACAGTAAGGTATCAATGCACTTTACTCATTTTTCTATATAGTGGAAAGTATTCATTATTATACTATATACCTCTTATAACAAATTCACTTTCATGCTAACTTACCCCATGGTGTCCAAAGTAGCAGTTTTTAAATTGTATTTTGAAACTGTTTCAGAAAATGATGTTGAGTGTGTTCTCCTGGTTTTACTTATTTACTCTCTTCTGTTAAATACGTAGTGCACTGCAGTATGTCTCTATATAGTGTCAGTGTAAATATTTAATTCTAACCATGTATAATGCAGACATTATAAATTTAATGAATGAAGCTTGTAGATTTATAGATAAATATACTAATGTATTTATAGATAAATATACTAATGCATTTAATTTCATAGCACATTATATCAGTCAAACAAGTACAGTTCTAGTCTGATTTTTCTGAAAAACAAACAAACAAACAAAGAACAACTAACAACCAAAAACCTAAAGAGTGTCGGTTAATTTTGCGAACTAAAAATCCCTACTACTTCTTGGGTGCTAAATAAATTCTTAGCATTACTTTAAACCTTATAATATTAGAACTTCATATATGTTCTATTTTTCTAACCTTCTCCAGATGAATTTACTGCTGCACTAATCTACTAGAGAGAAATAGGAATAATATTTCAAGGATGAGAGTTCTTTAAAACTGCATTTTCTCAACAAGAATTGAGCAAGGGAAATCTGGAGCAAGGAATCTGAAATACAGAATTTTTTTCTTTAAGCCACTAACATGACACAGGTCACGAGGCTGGCATGAAGATGAACTAATTAATCACTCCTTGTTCTTCTCTTTGTTCATTTCTTGAAGACTACATGTGTTTGTAGCTATGCATTCATCTTGGGATTTCTGTCAGAGTACTTTTTCAAAAGAAAGGTAGAAGTGATACTCAGATGAGAAGACAAGGACTTCAAGTTTACTTCTGATGAGTACCATATTTCAGTTTTTCTGATGAGTACCATATTTCAGTTTTACGTGACTAGAAAATTGTTAGCAAAATTATTACTGTTCTTGATTCAATTGTATTGAACAAGTGGCTGTAAAAAAGAAAAAGTAACATTGTTTTCTTTTATTTGATGCTACATTTAGATGTTTGTTAAAAAAAAAAAAAAAAAAAAAAAAAAAAGGAACAACAACTAAACCAATAACAAACTTAAAATCTAAGTAAATAAATATATAAATAAATAATCCAAAAAGAACAGCAAATAAACCTAAACATTTTTCTTGAGAAGGAGAATTGCAGGATGATTTTAAAAAATGAATAATGTGGAAATTTTAGTCAAAATCCAAAAGTGAATTGTTTCAGCTCCCGTTCTGAAGGGTCAGGCTGCCTTAGGACTAGCAAATGACTAGGGCCATTAGTGAGACATACATTAACATGATGGAAAGACAAATGGCGTTTATTGCAACTACACAGCGGTTTATATACCCTACATGCTTCGTCTACGCCCCTAAAGCATACGTCATAAATCCATCACAGAGCAGGGGAGGTCCTGATGCGTCACATCCCGATAACCCCGCTTTATGCCTGCTACAACAGTCAGTAGAATGTTAATGCAAAATTATGTAACCAAAATGTTAGCAATCGGTATAGTTCATACTCAGTCCTCTCAGCGATTAGATAGTTACTTCATCTGCAATTGTTTCTTTAATGATCCATTTCTATCCAGAATATCAGTTTAGTTTTCTGATAGCAACAAATAGTAAATTTTGGTCACAGTTCTGCATGGGTCAGTAACTTCATGGAGCCCAGGTCTGGGAGCAGTAGGGGCCACCTTGTCTAGACAACAAAGCTGTCCAAAGGAGCATGTGGGGGCATCCTCAGCCCCAGGTACTGATCACCTCCTTAGAAGTAGGAGCAGGCCAAGGACAGAATAAGATGCTGGCCTGCAGGGAACAGTCAGGTTCCATGTCTGTAACAATAGAGTCTATGGTCAGTCAGTGACATGTCTGGACACCACAGCTTAGGTGAGCACCAAAAATAAGATATCCCAATTAAAATCAATTCTCCAAAGAAGAGGAAGACATTTCTCAGGCATTTTCCAAATTCCTTCATGACAACTTTTCTCACCAAGGGATATGAGTTTGTATAATGTAAAATGTAAAATGTATATATATAATCACATATATTTCTAACATACATATATTGCTTAATTGATGATGGAGATGGTCTGACACAAGGTGAAATGAATCTCTAATTCAGTGAATAATTGAAAAGAAAAACACCCAAAGGAAAAACAGACAAACAAACTAACAAACAGTACAATGTAGAATTGTGCTCTTGCAGTAACATATATAATCATGCACTCTATTTAGGATGCTATAACATTAATGGCAGTGGGCCAGTGATTCAGAAGTAAATAATAATAGTAACTTCAACAACTGTAACTGGATAAATTACGATCCTGAGTCACAGGATAAGAGAAGTGTTACTGGCCCTGGTGCTCACCGAAGCAGAGAAGCTCATTAAAGAGATTAAAACTGAAGGCAGTCTAGACTCCAGTGACCATGCCCTGGCTGAATTCAAGATCTCAAGAATAGGGACCTGGCAGAAAGCAAAATTAAAATCACGAATTTCAGGAGAGTCTACATCAGGCTGTTTAAGGAATTATTAGACAAGATCCCCTGGGGAACTGTCCCTAGGGATGAAAGAATGCACAAGAGATGACAGCTCTTTAAAGATGCCCTTCTGGGAGCAAAAGAGCTCTCCATCCCTATCTCATCCCATTCAGTGGGTTTTGAGGAAGGTTACTCTTGTTCAGTCTCCTGAGTTGTTCCTCTCCTGGTCCACAGAGGTCACTACAGGATAGAGTCATCCAAGATTGAGAGGAATTACATACACCAATTTATTGAGATCAATTTATTGAGAGCTTTCTAACATCAACTAATACTCTAGTAGGAAGTAAAATTGGCTCATTTACTACTAATGGTTTATGAGGCCTACAGGTAAGACAACATAAGGAAATGACAGCTACAAAGAGTGAAAGTGTGAAGATAAAAAGAAAAGATATAAAACAGGGAAGGAGAGAGATCCTCTCTGTCTGACAAACAGACAGAGAGGCAGATATACAGACAAAGAAAAGCAAAGTGGTTTGTCGCTCCTTGATCCTGTAATCTGAAATCCAAGAAGAAAACTCTCCAACTCCCACATGGTTTTAGAAAGTAACATTATTTTATTCCTCATGATATGACTCTACAAATCAAGGCTGTGCTTTCAGATTTCTAGTTCAATATTTAAACAGTTTAGACATAGATATGCAATACATTTGCATACATATTCATTCGTTTTCAGGAATTCATATATGATTATGTCCTTCTGAACATATGTGTTAGGGGCCTGTGGTGGTCTTAGAGCGCTTTCTCATTTTACCATCATCAGCTTCATCACAGACTTTTGGCTGACCTTTATCTGTTTTTCCCCACTTTGACAGTTTTTCATTGTTTGTTATGCCATAATACGCATCTTCCTACCTTAGTGTACTATAGTGCTAAACAGTATATGTGAAATCTGAGGAAAAACTCCTTGCATCTGATGGAAGCAAAGATGACAATAGTCCCTTGTGATTCCACTGCTCTTCTAAATCAGGATCATTGAGAAAAACAAGACTACTCACACACCAAGCAAAGTTAAAATGGAAAGTTGCAGAACTATCACTGACACCTTTTACTAAGCTAGTGTATTGGTCCTTAAGCTATTATCCTGATCCTTATTGTTAACCAGCCTATATCATTCCAGTGATGTCTTGGTGATGCTGATCTTTGGTAGTGGTGGATCTCCTGAGGTTGTGGTTGTAGGCTGATGACTAATGACAAGCATGCATATAGTCCAGAGTGGTTAAATCTGCTCTTTTCGAATGACTTTTGGCTTTGCGGATCTCAGCGGGAAACCTTTTTGCTTCTATCTTCCAGGGCTTGCTAATTCAAACCAGCAGGGGCGAAAGGAAGCAGGCAAATACCAACTTGTACCCTGCCTTCACAGGATACAAGGTATCATCTCCGAGTCTCCAGTAATAAGTTGGAAACATTTGTTTTCAAGTCAAGTCTAGAAACAGAAAACACCTCCGGGCCCTCCCATTCGAATGCAAATGAATCCAAAGAAATGCTTTCAAATGTAGAACTGTCCACAAAGTGTTTCAATTATCACAAGAGATAAGCTCTTGTGTTGATTTGAGGCAATGCATTGCTTACCAGTCTCAGACAATCCTCCAGCATAAGTCAAGCAGTCAGGAAACTGGCATGACTGAGCAAGGACCTGCTGATCAAATTGAGGGAAAAGAAGAAAATGGACAGGAAGTACCATCAGTGATGTGTGGTCTGGGAAGAATACAGGGATGCTGTCAAGACATGCACTTCTCTGATTAGGAAAGCCAAGCTGCAAATAGAATTAAACTTAGCAGGTGGTGTGAAAAATAACAAGAATGGATTCTGTGGGTACATTAATCAGAAGAGAAAGGCAAAGGAGTGTGTACACTCTCTGATAGATAAGAAGGGAAAACTCAATATGTATTCTCAACATGGAGAAGCCAGAGTACTCAATAAATTCTTTGCAACAAACTTCACAGTCAACCAGGCTTCTCGCATTGATGAATTTCTAGGTGGGGACTGGAGGAGTAAAATTTCTCCCACTGTAATTAAAAAGCAGGCTAGAGACCACTGATGAAACTGAACAAGTCTATGGGGTCTAATGATGTGTATTCCAGGGTCCAGAAGGAATCATAGAATCACAGAATTACCAGCCTTGGAAAAATGCTCTAAAATCATCTAATCCAAATTACCTCTACCACCAATATTTCCCCACTAAACCATGTACAATATCTAGTTTTTTCTTGAACACCTCCATAACTCACTCATCTCCCTGTGCAGCCAAATCTAGCTCCTGACCACTCTTTCAGAGAATAATTTTTTCCTAACATCCAACCTGAACTGGCTAATGTGGTTGCCAAGCCACTCTCCATCGTATTTGAAAAGGCATGATTGTCAGATAAGCTCCCTGTGACTAGAAAAAGGGGAACCTCACTCTCCTTCTTAAGAAAGGGGGAAAGGAAGACCCAAGAAAGTACTGATTGGTGAGCCTCATATCTGCATCTGAGAAGATCATGGAATAGACCCTCCTGGAAGCTATGTTAAGGCACTTGCAAGACAAGATGATCTCAAACAGCCAGCATGGCTTCACAGAGGACCAAGCATACCTAACCAGTTTGGTAGCTTTCTACACTGAGGTCAACAAGTCTGAGTGCAAGATGCTTCACCTGATTTGGGGCAATCCCAGACAGTCTGAGAGAAGAGCTCATTGAGAGCAGCCCTGTGGAGAAGGATTAGGTTCTGGTGAATGAAAACCTGGACAGCATGCAAATGCAGCCTGGAAGGCCAAAAGTATTTTGAGCTATATCAAAAGAATTCTTCATCCAGACTTTTCTTCCACTTCTTAAACAAGTTTTCTCAGATGCACCATCAGCTTGGCTACTGGGCTCAGCGTTGTTCCTCAGTGGGATTGGAATTCACTGTGTCTGGAATGAGCAACCTCCAGCTTCTTCCTAAAGAGTCCATACAAGCAGGCCTCCCCCCTGCCACTACCAAAATCTTTCCACTTAACCAAATGTATTTTAATTCTCCAAGTTTTTGCTGATTTCATAAATGGTAAAATCATTTTCTGCTCTACTATTTGTTCTTGAAATATCTTTCAGACCTCACCATTTTGTGTTAATTCATGGTGAATGCAATATGGAATTCTATATAGCTAAGATTATCCTCCTTACCTCCACATCAAGAAAAACAACAAAGAAAAAGGGAAAGAAGAAAAGAAAAATGGAATGGCTACTGCATTTAATAGTAGCACATACATACTTCAAATGAAAGTAATGGCTTAACACTAATTTACCTCAGAAAAAAATAAAATTAAAAGGCCATACATTTCAAGATACAATGTTTAGTTATAGTGTAGCAATTTTTCAACATAAGTGAATAAAGACAGGAAAAAAGTATTCTTTCTTCATGATTCAGTAGATATTTCTGATGTCATTCATCATTCACTTTTTTTTTCTTTCTTAATTATTTTGTATGTTGATCATCATAGAAGAACTCTCAATTTATATATAATGGCTTATGTCTTTTTTTTTTTTTTTTTCTTTTTTCTTTTTTTTTTTCCTTCCCTTACCAGGTAGTGAAATCGTACATGCATTTGTCGAATACATAGCTTCTAAATGCCATGGAGAAATTTCAGATCAAGTAATAAAACTTCTTCTCATGCATATTTTACATTGGAAAAGTAGAAACAAGATGTGAAATCTGCAACTGTGATTAATCTGCAGCAGACAGAAAGAACCTGTATTACTACTTTAAAAACAGGAAATAAATAATTAATGTTCTATTAAAATAATTTAAACAGTCTCAGACTGATGAATAGAAAGTATTTTTAAGATAAATAAATATTTAAAGAAGAATTAGGTAATTAGATTTCAAAATATTTCAGTATAAAATTATCAAAACAAACATTAATATTTTCACTAAGTTGACAATGATGCTATAACTCTAGATATGATTTTTACTTTGAAAAACAAATTTATGATTGACTATGCAGAAAATCAGATTACTACCTATGATGAAATTGAGTGAAGTAAACCCCACTTCCTAGAGTAATTAGTCAATGAAAATAGAAAAAAAGACAATATGTATCTAGAAACTGACTAGCTTCCAAAGCATTCTTACGGAATCCTCTGTGACCAGTACATTCATGCATACCTAACAGCATGTCAGGCTGAAATATTTGATTCATGCTCAATGTGATGTTCTCTTGTGTTCATGGAAGAATCTGGATTATTGAAATCCAGATTTTTGTGTGTCTTTTGAAATCGAAATTTTCAGATCCTGATGATAATCTCATCTACACTTGAAGAATACACAATATTCTGACCAGAGTGGCAAATATAATGGTTATGTAGATTTGGGGGAAGTGTGGGGGGAATATTTTATGATGGAAACATTTTCGTAACAGCAAGAGACCATTATTGTGAGAAAAAAAAAAATGAAAATAATTTGCATATGACTCTGTCTTCTAAATATAAACATGAGTTCAAAAACATCTTTGCACTTCAACAGTAACTGTCAAGTAATATCAGAACAGAAAGAAAAGTGGCACAGCTGGCATGGGAACTGTTAATGCACTACTTAAAAAAAGATCGCTCTTGTCTGAAAAACTCTCAGTATTGTGACGATATAGGACTATCTGGTATAGACATTTAATCCTAAAACTGAAAAGCCTGACCGTCTTACTAGGAGAACAACTGTGCTATCAACAGATCAGATGAAAAACTGGCAGAAGAACCAAGATGAAAAGATTTTCTTTTCAAAGAAGAAATGTTTTCAGCAGAAACAACTTAAATTCTGCACCACATATATTCTAAATCAGGCTTCCATTCAAGAGGAAGATAAAAAAAAAAAAAACAACATTAATTAATTCTCACATATAGACAGGAAAATAAATGTGTATGATTTTAATTTCACCTCAGAAATATGAAACTAGCCGAAGTGACAACAGTAATAATGAAGTAACTTTCAAAAGATCCTGTTCTATGTTAACCTGTACTACTCTGACCCTATGAAAAAGAGAACTTTCATTTACTTGGCAATGCTATTATCTAATCACTCATGCTCCTTTATTTCCACTACTGATCAGTAAACTTTTTACCTAGGCTTATTTTATGTTTGATATGTGTTTAAAATCAAAATGTAAGAAAATTATCTTTATTGCTCTAGATTCCTGACAAAATATTATTTCATGCTGGACTGTAGCACCTGAATCTACCAGTAGAATTTTATATTGAATTTATATAAGAATTTTTTATTTATGAAAAGTAGAGAAAAGTAACAGGAAATTCTGAAGATTCTTTAACATGCTGAATTTTCATGTGGAGTTTTGATGAACATAAGTTTGTCTGAAGATTTTTCTTATGATCCTTACATTACTGACTACTGTTCACCTCAGAAGTACATCATTGGTGGGCTTTCATAAAAGCAACAACAACAACAACAACAACAACAACAACAACAAACAAAAAAAAAAACAACCAGAAGACTTTTCCTTGTTTAACATACCAGTTGATATGTACGTGCAACTAGGAACTGCAGTCCTTGATTTTTCATTTTTTTTTCTTTTTATCTTCCAACTGTAGTTCACCATCTGGCCATTTTTGTCCTCCATTTGCAAAAGTTCTGACTGCTGTTGAAAAAATATTAGATTCTGAATTCATGCACTGATCCATGAAACACAGTTAACTTTCTCAACCTGTATGGGTTAACATTTGTTTCCTATCTTCTAACTACAATCTAAACAAGACCTTTTTATCTGAGCAATTAATTTTATTTTATTTTATTTTTAGTCTAAGAAGGCTGTCCAAATTATTTTCAAGTGGTTCAAATGATTCTATATTGATCTTTTACATTTAGTGTTCAATAAACTGGATAAAGTAATACTTCAGAATCACTTTGATTTTATTAGTCATATCCATTATGTTCCTGTTAAATTAATCAAAATAAAGTTTTACATTATTTTAACAGAGTGAGGTAAGAAAATAAACGGTCACATTTTTACTGGTTTGCAACATTAATTTTCTAAGTTTTATATACAAGCATACCTTCATCTAGACTTGTAGATTCTGTGGATTCTAGCTTTCTAGAGATACTCTCTTCTTATTAAATATGTTGTGTGGCTGGCTGACATTTTTCTACTGAAATTTTGTTCTCTTTTCTACCCCTTTGTATTCACATGTTGTGATTTAAACCAGCAGACAGCTAAGAACCAGACCACACAAACCTTCTCTCACTCCCATTTCCCCACAGTGGGAAAGAGAGAACTGGAATAAAGTAAACCTCATCTGCTGAGATAAGGATTAATTAGACAGAAAACAAAGGGAAAATATCTGGTGCTGAAGTTATTCTGCTTCCATTGCTGTAACCACTCCCATAGGGCATTTGCCTCCATCCATGAGTCAGTGGAGACTGGCCACTTCTCTAGCTCAGCATTATACATAAAGTCAGTTGGATGGCCTTCAGTTCTGCAAACTGCCTTAATTTTCCCTCTCCTTCAGCAGTTTTTGCACCTTGCTATATAGGACTCCATACAGTAGCCTTCTACTCCCATTGCTTTTCCACAATACAGCAGGATCCATCAGTGAACAAAGCATATTGCTTCTCATTTTCTAGTAGTTACTATACAGTGGGGCCTCTTCACAGCAAGTATCATTTCTTTCTCTACTGATATGGACTTCCTGCCCTCTGGCCAACCAATGATCACTTCCAAGATTCCTGGATGACTGGGATTTCCTATTCAAGTTTGTTGTGTTATCAGTGTGGCCCATTTACTCCACATAACATTGGGTATATGATGTGTGGAGTGACTGTGGATATAATAGGACAACAGAGATTCTGTTCACTGGAGATTAGCAACTGAAGCTCCAATCTACAAGGGCAGGAAAGAGGAACCAGGGAATAACAAGCCTGTCAGTCTGACTTCCATGCCAGGAAAGGTGTAGGAGTAAATCACCTTTAGTGTCACCCCATGTACAAGACAACCAGATGATCAGACCTTGTCAGCATAAGTTTATGAAAGTTTCAGCCTAATTAAAACAGATTTCTTTTGTGACCAAGTGAATCACTCAGGAATCACTTGAAGGAAGTGTGTAGATGTTTACTTGAACTTCAGCAAAGCATTTTATACTCTTTCTCACAGACATCTCTTGGAGAAACTGCCTTTCCCTGTCTTGTAAAGTGTAAAATTCACTGGATGAGAACTGCCTAGACAGCTCAACCCAGAGAAACACAGAGAATGGATTGAGTGATTGGATTGAGTGAGAATGGATTCTCACTATGAGAGAATATATTTTATTTTTCAAGCGTGTGTGGAGAAGAGCAACAGAGCTGGTGAAGGGATAAGAAAATAAGTCTTTTGAAGAGTGGCTGAGTGAATTTAAGCTCCTTAGTCTGGAAAAGAAAAGGTTGAAGGGAGAAGACCTTATCAGTATCTTTTACAACCTGAAAGGAAGTTACAGTGAGATGGATGTCGATTTCTTAGATGAGAAGTGGGAAGACATGGAGAGAGAATCTGTAGTTGCACTAGAGGAAATGTATGTTGAATTTCAGGAAGAACTTCCTCACAGTGAATACAGCTGTAAATTTTGGAACAGGCTACTGTGAAGACATGTCTTGAAAGGGCATGGCTTAGTACCTGGAGTCTGTGGATCAGGTTGACTGTTGGAACTGATGATGCCAAAAGTTTTTTCCAACCTAAATGATTCCATGAAACTGTAACAATATTAAAAACGCAAAGTAATTATTGAGCTATACTCTATCCCTATTTATGCACTCCATTCCAGCCAAGTAATAGATGTTCAGAAAAAAAAAAAAGCAAGGAAAGGGTACTGAAAATGCATACAATGGCATCAGGGCATCAGGGAGAAGCAAGTGTTGGCAACTGCTTTAATGTGAGGAGTCAGGCAACATGAGTATCCCAGGGCTGGCCATGACACACTAAGCCCTCCCTCACTCTCATCCGTGGATTTGTGTTCCCATATATCCTGAGGAGAGTGGTGGCCAGTAAGTGTCCATGAGCAGCTCTCAACATGGAAGTTGTGAGCCAGGGCTAGGGTCCAACTGTAGGGAATAGGAAGAGACAGAATCTGATAATGACTACACTGTGAGTCCAAGAGAACCTGTCCAGGAAATAAGTTACCCAGAATGTTGTGCTGAGTGCCAGAAATGGAACTGGAACATGATACTCGAACACATGATATCACTGTAGTTGGGTGCCAAAGGCCGAGCTGAAATGGGCTTCCTTGGATCCTTGTAAAGAGGTTCTACCTATCCTTGTAAAGAGGGTGAGGTTTCAAAGGTCACTAAGGCCTGTTGAAATCCTCATGACCCTGACACACAAAAAAACATGAGTAGATATCTGACCAAGACTCATATTTGTATAATCTTAAGTAAACTTCACACTTAGATGTGAAAGCAACTTGAAATTTTGTGAGCATTTAATAAGTCACAGAGATACATTGGCAATGAGTAAAATTCAAAGAACGTGGTATGAGGATGTGATACCATCCTCATGATAGAAAGAAGAAATGAAATGAGAAGTAGAATGGATGAACATCTCAGATATTTAAACAAACTTCATATATTTAAAGTAATTTTCCAGTATTTGAGGATACTTCCTTTTTCTTTTACATTTTCACTGAAGTTCAACAGTATCTCAGATCTTGTTGAAATTATGGAGGCATTTATTTCAGTCAGAGGAATGTGAAAGAGGGATAATGAATAGCTAACCTTTAGAAAGGTTATACAGCCATTTAGGAGCTATTTATGCTGCTTGGCTGTAATATGCTTCACCAGCCTTGTCATGACACACATCGTATCCTTCCATTAAATTCTGCAGGCTTTCCTGATCTGATAGGTAGTGATAGTTATTTGCTTCCAGTCAAAGGATGGAGTTCCTACTAATGTCACTAAGTGAGTAACCGAGCAAGAAAGGAGAAAGGTAAACAAAATCAGAGCAGTGAAAGTCAGCTTATATTAAAACCCAAACAGAAATAGACCAAGCAGGAGCAGGAAAGGTAATTCCACTCCCAGGTATCTGGGACTCCCTGGAGAACTGAACAAGCTGAGACTGGGCTGGGACACTGGCCTACAGGTAGGGATCGGGATCAGGCATGGTGAGGGGAAACAGGATCAGATACAGCCCCAGAGAGCCTAGATAAAGCCAAAATGATAAATCTGGGCTGAGATCAAGTTGTCACATCAGTCCACAAGTGAGGGTCAATGGGATGCATGACTAATAACTGTTGTGGCTGAGCCAGAGACTCCCAAAGGCAGACAGAAAATGAAGATCTTGTGTTGAGCAGAAATGTGAGTCCCGGTCCCATGCATAGGGAATGCAGATGGAGGCTCAGGTGAGGCTGATCAGGGGCATTTATTGGTGCCTAAATATCTGCTTTATCTCCAACATAAATCTTAAAATAAAAGTAATTTCTCAGATTGTATTCTATACACAAAGGAAGATACAGTTAGGTTTTCAAAGAACATTTTTTCGCATGACTGCTTTACACCAAACTACAGAAACAGAATAGACATATAATGAAAACAAATGGTATTACTGCCTGCTAATACTGGCTCTGTCTAACTGTTGAAACAAGAGGAAAAAGACCAACCCTTTAGCCCTAAGGAAATTGCTTCCATCAATTGTATAAACTGGGTTGTACACACATTTCAAAGACTATCCTTTACAGAACTGGCTGGCTGTGCTCCTACTGATCCAGATTATTCTCCATTTAATGATTATTTCTGAACTTTCCCTGGTTCACTTTGCTATCTTGCCCATATAATGCTTAAGAAGAGCTGATAGCTCTTTGAGCGAATAGCACTCTGTAAGAAATTAAGGCCCCCAACAAAAGAAGGACAGGACATTGAGCTGTTGAAGCAGGTCCAGAGGAGGACCACAAAGATGGTCAGAGGGCTGGACCTCATTGCGACTTCCACTACCTGAAAAGGGACTACAGAAATGTTGGAGAAGGAATTTTTATGAAAGCAGGTAGCAACAGGACAAGCACAACAAGGGAAGATGGTTTTACACTGGAAGACAATAGATTCAGACTAAATATTAGGAAGAATTTCCTTGGTGGGACTGTGGTGAGATGATGGAACAGGTTTTCCAGAGAGGCTGTGCATATCTTCTCCCTGGAAGCATTCAAAGCCAAGCTGGATGGAGCTTTGAGCAACCTGGTCTAGAGGGAGGCATCCTTGTCTATAGCAGAGGGGTTGGAACCAGATGATCTTAAAGGTCCCTCCCAGCCTAGACCATTCTATAATTCCACGATTCTGTGAATGTACATCAATATTAAAAGGAAGGGTTGGAGACCAAAAAATGAAGAACGGTGAATCTTTGGTTGAAAATGATACCAAATTTCAACAAAAATAAGTAAGTTCTGTTGTCTTTGTTCAAATTTCACTACTGAATGATGACATTCACTACCATGTTTTGTGTCTTCATGACAACTTACTGGAATTTTTGAGAAATTTTCTTAAACATTTGAATGACCATACATTCTTTTAAATAAGTTATATAATTAAACTGTTTCTAGTGTTTTATCTGCAAGGATACACTTGCTTAATATTATGGAAGTCAAAAAGATGTGAGTACAGTGAGATGGTGTGTGGTACGTTTCAGCAATGATAACAGAGATAGTGCATCGCTTCTGCTGGTACAGATTTTTCCAAGTGTGGTATGCAGACTCTTTTGTTCTTTGCTAGTGAAAATGCATAGCTAATGGTGGTGTTGTGTTGAACAGTGATGTTTTGAAGTAGAGAATTTGCTCTATCAAATGATGTTATACATTGTACATGTAATTGTTATACTTTGTATACGTTGTAGTTTCCATGGAAATAAACAGAAGACATTGCTTTTGGAGTGACTTACATATTAGAAAACAGTGCAAGAAGCAACAGAAAAAATATAAGTCTGCATCCTTATGGTTAACACAACCTTAGAGATGCATAGGAACTGTACTGATCATTTTTACCTGGACTCCGACTCTGGCTTCAGTGAAGTCATTTTGCTTGCCTAGATTTTCCTGTTCTTTAAAGGGTCAGCCTGTTTGTCACTGGATGTAGTACTGGAATTAATACTTAGGATTCAGCTTGTAGAATACGGTATTGAAATAACTTTATGATCTCATTAGAACTGATATAAATTTTGTTAATTTTTAAATTAAAGTTGAGTTGGGACAGTGATAGAAGATATACTCTTCACATAGAAACAATTTGAAACGTGGTAATAGATGCTCTAAATCCATCCCTCAGCTCAATAAATCAGCTGAATAAAAGCAAAGATATGAAAGTTAGGACAAAATGATCCCATAAATTATTTGTGAACAAGCTTACAGGAAGTGGTGGAGACAAGCTAAATATAAAGAAAAGAATATAGAAGAAAAAGAAAATATGAGCAATTTACAAAGGTAAAAAAAATTAAAAAGAAAACCAGGAAAAAATCTCTCCCTTTGAAAAAGATTTTATTCCCTAATAAATTCCAACAATAAATTCCTAAATAATTCCAGACAAGACATTCTTAATGTGTTAATGCTGCTGAAAGAATTTCTGACACCAGATGAGGTCAAGAATGAGATTACACATTGAGGTGGTTTGTGAGCTACCATTCCATACACAGAATTTTCAAAATATAAATACATCAAAACCAAAATCACATTTATAATATGAACTTGTTTGATCTCTTTCTTTTATATTTTAAATTCCATGGAACTGAATACAGTCCTGGAGCTGTCACCATCTCTTTTTAGCAAGGTACTATCTTTTTTGGCTCCTATGTATCTGGTTGCTCTTCTTTTCAACTGCATATTAGCATTCAATGCATAGAAAAATGAGGTCAAGTATGAAAGGAATGTTAAAAAAAAAATTACTGAGAGAATGTAAAGAATGAGTGCACAGTATGTCATTTACTCTGTGGTAATGTATACGTAATTGTTATAATTCTTGGCAGGAAAGTAACAAAGAAAAGGTCATCCTTGGGAAATGATCATGACAACAAGCCTGCCTGAGTTCAAAAAGCATTGGATAGTGCTCTCAGAAATATGGTTTGAGTTTTTGGTGGTCCTGTGTGGAGCCAGCAGTTGGATTTTATGATTCTTATGGGTCCCTGTCATGGTTCTATGTTTTTGTTTTTGTTTTGTTTTTTTTATGGTTTCAGTATTCCACATCAAAACATCATGTAGTGTACGGGGTATTAAAATGTCACTGCCCCAATTCCAAGTACCTATCCCTGTACATTACAGCAGTCACGGGATCTGACCCTTCCGGGGTGGGGGGGGCGCTCTCTTGCTGCCTTGCAGTGGGTGCTGGAGGGTGCTTTCCTAGCCGTTCCAACCTTCTCAGGTTTGACTCGGTCCCGGGAACTCTCTCTCTCTCTCTCTCATCTTGTCTGATTTATTAATCTCAATTTCAACTAAATTGTATATATTGTGTTATTTTGTATTCCGATATTATAGTAAAATAAGTTTTCCTCCATAGATTGTTGCTGCTGCTCTTTTCCTCCCTTCCTTCCTTCCCATTTTTGTGGGACTGGTGTGGGGGGGGGGGGGGGGAGGGCAGAGGCCTGTCGCCCCTGTCACGGACATAGATTGATCTGGTCAACTCCGTGACAGATATTTTTTGGCGCCCAACGTGGGGCACAACTGCTTTTTAGCTTTTAGAACAAATCTTTTTTTCTCTCTGCTCTTAGAGAGCTTCGTTAGGGAGCATTATCAGTAGTTCAGGTTTCTGTGCTGGAAAACCTGACCTTGAAAGATTAGGCGTACTGCCAGTGTTCTGGGATATTTGTAAACTTTGAGCACTACTTAGTCTGGGTAGTGCCTTTTTTTCTTTTTTTTCTCCTCCTCTTGTTAGCTTCAATTCATTAACCCCTTTTAGCAGGCACCACCGATGAACCCACTCGTTATCGTGGGGGCACTGTGTAAAGGATTTAAAGCAATGGTGTTACTCACAACCTACTGGCCAATAATCCATCTCACACTTACGTGTTTTGGAATTGCATCAGTATATAGCTACCTAAGGGCACTGATGAAGACACCTATGTTTTACCTACTTGCAATGTGGTATGATTTGAATTTTGACATTTACATCCCAGAAGGAATGGCTAATTTCACAAACAACTACATCCCAGAAGGAATGGCTAATTTCACAAACAGCTACATCCCAAATGGAATAGCTAATTTTACAAACAACACAATGTTCAGACCAGTCTCCAGGTTTTCTTCTCGGTTTGTCAAGCGTTTTTCGAATCTTGAATTAATACTCATGTTGGTGTGCATGTCGTTAATTTTCCTGAATGTACTCCAACGCATTCGTAATAAGGAGTCTCCTCCAAAACTAGAGAATGATGACTGGCAGGGAATATGGAGAGGTTTAGGAAAGGTCTTAGAAGCATGGGGACCCGCAATGTCATGGGATTTTACTCTTGAACACCTGTGGGATCCTGAGAAATTAAGCCAGTATTTGAGTCAGGGACTATGCGACTTACATAAATCTAGGGAGGTACAACTTATTTGGGGTTTGGCTTGTGCTTACCGTGCCCTATATAATACCATTCTGGAGAGAGAGAGTTTCCGAGCTGAGGTTCAAGCCAAAGGGGAAAATCCCCAAGTCAAATCTAATCAATCAAAGGAGACACCAGTAACAATACCGGTTGCTCCTGTGGAGGGCAAGAAATGGAAACGAGTGTCTTCGCGTCTTGAACGAAAAAGAGAAGAAGAGGAGGAGGAGGAGGAAGATCCAGGCGAGGGGCCCTCCTCAGAACCACCACCATCGCGAAAGGCAAAAGGGAAAACTAAGAGACGTGCAGAAGAGAGTGATGAAGAAGAAATCTCTATTACTACTCGCCGGCCTCTAAAGATGACTGAAATCCAAGGTTCAAGAAAGGAGTTTACACGGCACCCGAATGAAAATCTTGTTTCCTGGTTGGTTCGCTGTTGGGACGGTGGGGCCCATAGCTTGTCTCTGGATGGTAATGAAGCTCGCCAGCTAGGCGCCATTGCCAGAGATCCAGCTATTGATAGAGGAATTAGTCGGTGTTCGGATGAGTCTGCCTCCCTCTGGGAACGAGTGTTAATAGCCGTGAAGGAAAAGTATCCCTTCAAAAATGGCTTGAAGATTGTGATGAAAAAATGGGATACAGTGGAAAAGGGTATCCAGTATTTGAGGGAAATAGGAGTGGTGGAAATGTTGTATGACCCTAACTTTGTTCCTAACCACCCACAACAAAACCGCGACCCTGAAAGAGTGAGGACAACGCCTGAGATATGGCAGAAACTCGTGACAACAGCGCCGGACAAATATGCCTCTACACTAATGTCAGCGTGTGACAGATACAACGAACAACAAAGAACACACTTAATTTATGAATTAATTCTTACGCTCCAAAACTATCAGCAGTTGCTATCCCCCATTCACGCTGCTGTAGCCGCTATCTCAAAAGTGACCGACCAACTGAATGAAACGCGGGAGCAAATGTCTCAACTGATTAACCGTGACAAACCTGTAACAGTATCAGAGACGCTTGATGAAGATCAGGATAATCAAATGAGTCTAGCAAAGGAGATGAAGGAGATGATGAAATTTATGCGAGCCCACCTAACTAAAGACGATGAACTTTCCTTCTCACGTGCACCATCAAAAATCTCAGCTGTTAGAGGCAGACGCTCTCCGGCTCAAGTAAGGGGTAATACACCGCGAATTGTCTTATGGTATTACCTACGTGACCATGGAGAAGACATGAAGAAGTGGCACGGTCAACCTACTCCCGTACTACGAGCTCGGATGAAAGAATTACAAGGCAGATCAACCACCAGTGCAGTTGCTCCAGTTACCACAGGTAATGAATAGAGGGGCCCTGCCCTCAGTCAGGGGGGGGAAAGGGATAATAGAGTATATTGGACTGTGTGGATTCGATGGCCTGGCACATCAGAACCACTGAAATATAAGGCCCTGGTGGACACTGGAGCACAGTGCACTCTGATGCCCTCAGGTCATGAAGGGACAGAATCAATCCATATTTCTGGAGTGACCGGGGGCTCTCAAGAATTGACTGTGTTGGAGGCTGAGATAAGCCTCACTGGTAAGGACTGGCAGAAACATCCTATTGTGACGGGCCCAGGGGCTCCATGTATACTAGGTATTGATTATCTCAGAAGGGGGCATTTCAAGGATCCTAAGGGGTATCGATGGGCCTTTGGAATAGCTGCTGTGGACACAGACAACATTAAGCAGCTGTCTGTTTTGCCTGGCCTGTCAGAAGATCCATCTGTTGTGGGGCTGCTGCGAGTAAAAGAGCAGCAGGTACCGATTGCCACAAAAACGGTGCACAGGCGGCAGTACCGCACCAACAGGGATTCCTTGCTCCCCATTCATAAGTTAATTCGTCAACTAGAGAGCCAGGGAGTGATCAGCAAAACTCACTCGCCTTTTAACAGCCCCATATGGCCAGTGTGTAAAGCCAGTGGAGAATGGAGGCTGACGGTAGACTACCGTGGCCTGAATGAAGTCACACCCCCACTGAGTGCTGCTGTGCCGGACATGTTAGAACTCCAGTATGAACTGGAGTCAGAAGCGGCCAAATGGTATGCCACCACTGACATTGCTAATGCCTTCTTTTCCATTCCTTTGGCCAAAGAATGTAAGCCACAGTTTGCTTTCACATGGAGGGGCGTTCAGTATACCTGGAACCGTTTGCCCCAGGGGTGGAAACACAGCCCGACCATTTGCCATGGATTGATCCAAACCATACTGGAACAGGGCAGTGCTCCTGAGCACCTGCAGTACATTGATGACATCATTGTGTGGGGCGATACAGCAGAAGAAGTCTTCACAAAAGGAGAGCGAATGATCCAAATTCTTCTGCGTGCTGGTTTTGCTATTAAGCGAAGCAAAGTGAAAGGACCTGCCCAGGAGATTCAGTTCCTAGGCATAAAGTGGCAAGATGGCCGTCGTCACATCCCGACAGATGTGATCGACAAAATCACTGCTATGTCTCCACCCACTAGCAAAAGAGAGACACAATCTTTCCTGGGTGCAGTGGGCTTTTGGAGAATGCATGTTCCAAACTACAGCCTCATTGTAAGCCCCCTTTATTATGTGACACGAATGAGAAATGAGTTTACATGGGGCCCTGAGCAGCAGCAGGCTTTTGAACAAATTAAACAGGAGATAGCCCGTGCCGTGGCTCTAGGGCCAGTACGGACGGGACAGGGTATAAAGAACATCCTCTATACTGCTGCTGGCGGGAACGGTCCCACTTGGAGTTTGTGGCAAAGAGCATCAGGAGAGACCCGAGGCCGACCCCTGGGATTCTGGAGTCGAGCCTACAGGGGGTCAGAAGAGGGCTACACTCCAACTGAAAAGGAGATCTTAGCTGCATATGAGGGGGTTCGGGCTGCTTCTGAAGTAGTTGGTACTGAAACACAGCTCCTCCTGGCACCTCGACTGCCAGTGCTGAACTGGATGTTTAAAGGAAAGGTTCCCTCCACCCATCATGCTACTGATGCCACATGGAGCAAGTGGATTGCACTGATTACACAATGAGCACGGATGGGGAACCTCAGCCGTCCAGGAATCCTAGAGGTCATCATGGACTGGCCTGAAGGTAAAAAGTTTGGAACACCACCAGGAGAAGAAGTGTCACGTGCTAAAGAGGCCCCACCATACAATGAACTACCAGAGAACGAAAAGAAATATGCCCTGTTCACAGATGGCTCGTGTCGTATTGTGGGAAAGCATCGCAGATGGAAATCTGCTGTGTGGAGCCCCACACGACAAGTTGCAGAGGCCACTGAAGGGAAAGGCGAATCAAGCCAATTTGCAGAGGTAAAGGCTGTCCAACTGGCCTTAGATGTCGCTGAACGGGAGAGGTGGCCAATGCTCTATCTTTACACTGACTCATGGATGGTGGCAAATGCCTTATGGGGGTGGTTACAGCAGTGGGAGCAAAATAACTGGCAAAGAAGGGGTAAACCTATTTGGGCTGCTGAACTGTGGAAAGACATTGCTGCCCGAACAAAGAATATGGTTGTAAAAGTGCGCCATGTAGATGCTCATGTGCCCAAGAGTCGGGCTACTGAAGAACAGCAAAACAACCATCAGGTAGACCGAGCTGCCAAAATTGAGGTGGCTCAAATAGACCTGGACTGGCAGAACAAGAGTGAATTATTTCTAGCTCGGTGGGCCCATGAGACCTCAGGTCATCAAGGGAGAGATGCAACATACAAATGGGCTAGAGACCGAGGGGTGGACTTAACTATGGATGCCATTGCACAGGTTATTCATAACTGTGAAACATGTGCCATCATCTCATTGGCTTGAAACATATGCAGTACCCCATGCTACCGCCCGAAACACCATATTGGGTCTCGAGAACGATACAATGGATTGTTAAAAACGATGCTAAAAGCACTGGGTGGCAGAACATTTAAGCACTGGGAGAAGCATTTGGCAGAAGCCACCTGGTTAGTCAATACCAGAGGATCTGTCAATCGTGATGGTCCTAACCAATCCAGTTCCCTACATACCATAGAGGGAGATAAGGTCCCTGTTGTACATGTAAAGAACATGTTAGGAAAGGCAGTTTGGGTTCTTCCAGCTTCTGGAAAGGGCAAACCTCTCCGTGGTACAGTTTTTGCCCAGGGACCAGGATCCACTTGGTGGGTGATGCAGAAGAATGGGGATGTTCAGTGTGTACCACAAGGAAACTTGATGCCGGGGGAGTGCAGTTACTAATTCTATGTATATGTATATAGCCATATGTGTGTAATGCATTTTAATCATTTTTTGTTTGTTTGTTTATATGTATATATATTTTAAGCATGATGTAACGATGTAGAATAAGGGGTGGAATGTCATGGTTCTATGTTTTTGTTTTTGTTTTGTTTTTTTTTATGGTTTCAGTATTCCACATCAAAACATCATGTAGTGTACGGGGTATTAAAATGTCACTGCCCCAATTCCAAGTACCTATCCCTGTACATTACAGCAGTCACGGGATCTGACCCTTCCGGGGTGGGGGGGGCGCTCTCTTGCTGCCTTGCAGTGGGTGCTGGAGGGTGCTTTCCTAGCCGTTCCAACCTTCTCAGGTTTGACTCGGTCCCGGGAACTCTCTCTCTCTCATCTTGTCTGATTTATTAATCTCAATTTCAACTAAATTGTATATATTGTGTTATTTTGTATTCCGATATTATAGTAAAATAAGTTTTCCTCCATAGATTGTTGCTGCTGCTCTTTTCCTCCCTTCCTTCCTTCCCATTTTTGTGGGACTGGTGTGGGGGGGGGGGGGGGAGGGCAGAGGCCTGTCGCCCCTGTCACGGACATAGATTGATCTGGTCAACTCCGTGACAGTCCCTTCCAACTCAAGATATTCTATGTTTCTCTGCATTTAATTTGCAAATACACTGATCACATACACATAAACAACCACAATTCCATGATAGTTTATGGTTGAGTTCTGATTGTATGCAAAAATACATTACATGTAATGCATTATATAGTCTCTGTTTAGTGACTTTCAGGCCTTGATTCAAGAGTGCATTCATACCATGAATGCACACATCAAAACAAATGTCAAAAAACAGCAGTCATGGAAGTTGAAGTAAAATAATGTATTTTGAAGATCTAATTAAGTTGAAATAATTCTGACATAGTAATTAATGCTTACGTATAAACTGCTTAAAAAGTAGGATAGTATTTTCTTAATTTGAAAGAGAACCAGATTCTCACATAAAAAAAAAAAAAAAAAAAAAAGGGGGATAAAAAAAAAAGATAATGCAGAATGCATAATACAGTATTATTTTAGAAAAGAAACATTCATAAAGGACAAGGAAATAAAAACTATAAGAACTGACAGTATAAAAAAACCTATAAATTACAATAAGAAAACTGAAAACAGAAGAAACAGCAACATTTTGTGTGTGTCTAATACACATGTTATTCCATGCATATACATACAGATACATAATGTATATTATATAATAAATATTATATATATATATACTATTAAAATGTGAATACCTCAATCCATTAGTTTATATTCATGTGTTCTACATTTTTCTGTATCTTCAAGATACAAAGCTATTATAAAATTTCCAAGTAAAGGAAAGATTCATTCTAGGATATAGGACTAAATGTGCTCATGCTGCTTAGAACCATACACAGAAACAGCAAGGATTTCTCCCTTTTCTGGATTCAACTACAGAAAAAAAAGATAATAAGAATATGTATATCTCCTTAAAATATACCTATTGCCAGCTGGTTTTTAAACCTGTTGTACAGATGATGTAGGAGTCTTGCCTCTTTATTAGAGGGGCCTATTTCTGTTACAGCATCTGTTTTACAAAACTCGATGTTGCCTTAGAAGTCGTTAAAGCAATTTTTAAGTAAATCTGATATTTGACAAAGACTTGCACTGTGTCCCTCCCTCAAGACTGGAATGACATGCTGAATTATTTGGAGTGAGTTAAAGTTCTGGACACAACATTTTCCATAATATGGAGCATAGGCAGCATTTTCTTAGATATCCATGTAAATATGATTGAAACTTTTGCAGGGCTGGTAGTTGCTGAAGATTTAGGCAATTCTTTTGTGATATTTTCACATGGACATGAGGGGATCTCAGACTCAAATAATCACTGCTGTTGATTTAGCTAAACTATTAATTTCAGAAAGAATTCCTGAGGAAGTTACACATTACAAGCCTCTAAAGTTCAGATGGAATTCCCTCATTGCCCCCCAACAATGAACTGGTTCCTCACTGTCCTTTACCACAACTGGAAAACTTACTTAAAAATTCAAATATTACAATCAGCTAAATTATAAGAGCAAGAAAAACTGGAAAGAATTTTGAAACTTCAGTGGGATTTCATACTGCTTACATGCAAATATACTTCTTATTCTGTGGCAAAGTCCTAAAAAGACTAAAATTACCTATTAGATTTATATCTTGCAAAACAATATAACTTCTAATATTTCAATGGCAATTCTTTTTATAGTAGTAATTTGGGTATTTTCATATTCTCTCTTTGTGTTTTTCCCTTCCAGTAACATGAGACACTATTATTTGGGCAATGACTACATTAATAAACTGCAGACTGTGTTGGAGACTGAATAGATATGCATTTACTATTCTCTATATACTGAAATTCTAGTACAGAGTACATCTTTATTTAAAAGTGCCAAAGATGAATATATAACAAGATAATTGTGCAAGTACTTCAGGAAATTAAAAACTTACCAGTGAAACAGTGAAAGCTGAAACACACAGATATAATGTAAAAAAAGTTTCATAAGTGTCAGTAACAATGAAGCAGCTTTAAAAAGTTGCCAGTAGAACTTAACAACAACTATATAAGGGCCTCTGTTCTTATTACAAGGCTAATGCCACTAGAAATTATACAAATACATGTGTCAGTGAATAACTTACGTTGTGCTAGAAGAATTTTTCTAAAGATTTGCTAGAGTACTTTAAAAAATAACATATAATGAACCTATGCAATGTCAACAGAGTAGGTTGCATACAAAAAATCAAGGGAAAATAATCAAATTTTCTAGTGAAAATTTTGTGTTCACTCACTTAAACTAATACTGCAATTTCAGAGATGAAACTGTATTTTTTTTTTTAAGAGCTAACTGTGAACTACTAATAAAAATGTATTTTTCTTTTTAATCATTTGTGTACGTTATTATCAGATCCTTTTCCACTTCTTGTTGACCTCTTCATAAGTTTATTAACAGTTTTTTTTTTTCTATATTAAATTGCTATCCATTTGTTTGATAAAAAATTCTAAAAGAGAGTAATGTCAAAATTAGTATATTTTCAGAAATACGAGAGCTTGACACTCATAACTAATAAATCTTCTATGTCTGCTTTGCTTAATAACTCTAGGGGCCCTTTCTCTGGTTTGTGACACATAGCAAGAATCATCTCTGCTATCAGATGTGAAATGAAGGATTCTCTTGCATTCCTGTCCTCTTGTCACTAGTTTAAAGAGAATCTGAATTACAGTACCATCACTATGAATTACATATCCATCACTTTCAGATCACAGAAGTATATCTGTTCTCAATGATAGTAATGTGATTTTCTGAAAGGGGAGACATCTTTGCTTTTTGTCAAACTCAAGTCATGAAATGCCAGCAGGTGATGCCACTCAGTAGTTCCTTGCTAGTTCATACTCTCCCTGTTATATTTCACTTATTGGTTTATCCAGAACCACTGCAGCTATTTCTCTCTCCCTCTCCCCCTCTCTCTCTCTCTCTCTCAAAAAAAAAAAAAAAAAAAAAAAAAAAAAAAGTCTGTTATAGATTGTCCTAGCCCACAGAAGTGTGGACATAAGGCAAACAGTGCTGCACAGCCTTAGAGACATTTGCCAGTGTAGACAGAGGTTAATGGATTTTAGCCCTTTCTTCTTAGGGAATAAGATCTGATTCATTAGCATCAGTATTCTAGTGTATAGAAACTTACCAGAAAGCATGGAAAATATTTATTACATGTTGAAAATAGAGATTGAGAAGAAAACTTCCTCTGCTGAACGTTTGTCAGGTGTTTCAGAAATAGTTTTCTATTATTATATACAAGCATCATTTGTATGAAAACTATTATCAGTGGTTTTATAGCTGAAAATATTTTCTCTGCAGGAAAGAAGGAGCAATATCACTTTGAAAGAGGACATAAACAGAGGTTTTGTTACAGGAATAAGGTAGCCATGTAGAGTGATCATGGATGAAGAAGCAGAATAGAGGAGAAGAAAAAGTATTGAAAAGTGGATTGTAGAAGTGTATCTGGGATCAATGGAGAAGAAAGTGGGCAGAACCATTGTGATATGAAAATAATTTGCACCTTTTTGGGACTTGCAGGAAGAGTCCTCCCTAAATACTTGAGAAGGCAATAAATCAATAAATAAACAAAGAACTTGAAACTCAAGGAGTTACAAAAATAACAGACACAATATTTCTCCTTTGTCTAAAACCATTTCTGCTTCCCTTCGGTTGCAATCCAGAACTGATTTGTTTCTAAAGCTTGAATTGGATAAAGCTTGAATCTTAAATGCAAGCTGACAATGTCACTATAGAGTACAATAATACATTTTAATTTTGATACGTACATGCCTGCGGGCATTCAGTGGTAGTAAAATATAAGTGAAAATACAAGAAATGTATTTAGTTAATGTTTCTTTTTACATCAGTTTTTTATGCCTTTGAGATCAAATTTATGTCGATATAGTAGAAGAGAGAAGTATTGTAAGGTCTAATTGGATTACACTCAGTATTTTTAGTAAGAAAATAAACTCTTCCTGTATCACTATATGTGCTTGTCTTTTCTTTCAGCCCCCCCTCCCCCCCCAACCATTTTATAAATATAACCATTGCACTAAAAGAGACATAGACATCTAGACATTACTTTGGCAAAATCTATGAAGTTCATAATATATATAGGTATTTTGGTTATAGTTGTCACTTCAAAACACATGCAATGGAAAATTTCAAAATCAAGAAATGCTATTTATCGAGATAAATAATGCTTAGCAGCACTATCCTAATGGAAAATAACAACATTATGATGACATTCCTGTCTTCTCAAATGGAAACCACAAGCACTGATTTAGAAACCCCGTTCACCATAGAACAATTGCTAATAAAATATATGCTAAAATATTACTAATAAAATTTATGTGTCACAGCAGATGTTTTTGGTAACTATCACAGCTACTGATTAATCTGGTTCTTCAGAGCGGTGCTCAATCTCAGTTATAAACATCTTTCAAATAAAACCATTCCTTTCTGAATTTTGATTGTAATAACATCGCCACTATCAACATACTTTGTACTTGCATAGCTGGTACTTTTATTTCTGGGAAGTCTTATTGGTGCCTGAGAAAACAGAATTCCAGATTTCTTTGAGAAGTAAGATGAAGCAATGAGCTTCTCTAAAATAAATTGTGATTGTGGTTTGTCAAAGTGGCACAATCCTCAAAAATAATGTTCTACCAGGCATGTGTTTACCATTCCTTCGATCAGTCCTCACAGAAGTTGACTTTAATTTCCTCTTTGCTTTCCATATATGAGATCACTTAAATAGGAGATCTTAAAATGAGATCTTAAATAGGTAAGAATGTCCCCAGTTTGCTTTTAATATATCTTTAATGCAAGTATCTAATTATTAAATATTCTGTGAACAAAATCAATGTCTCAATTCTATTTTTTTCACCACTGATCAGTACCTGAGTCTATAACAGTGAGTTCATGTAAAAATAATAGTACATACTAAATATGATAAATGCTGCTCCACTTTTTCCTTTTTGATTTTCTTCTCCTCTCCTCTCCTCTCCTCTCCTCTCCTCTCCTCTCCTCTCCTCTCCTCTCCTCTCCTCTCCTCTCCTCTCCTCTCCTCTCCTCTCCTCTCCTCTCCTCTCCTCTCCTCTCCTCTCCTCTCCTCTCCTCTCCTCTCCTCTCCTCTCCTCTCCTCTCCTCTCCTCTCCTCTCCTCTTCCCTTGTCTCGTCTCATCTCGTCTCTCCTTCCCTTTCCTCTTCCTTGCTTTTATATCAGAAAATAAAGCCTTCAATCCTTTCAGTTTTTATCTGCGCTGCAATGATTCCCCTCCCAATATTTGCTTGGAGGTTTCTTTTATTAATTTATTTTTGTTTAAAAGCCTTCTGAATTCTTCCAATCTTGTGCATTAGCATTTAGTAAAGTATGTAAAATGCTTGAAATAGATATTGTGTTCACTTGGTTTACTGAAGTAAAATATTGTGATATACAGATGTTGCTATTGATTTATTTATTCTTTTTTAGAACCATTTAGAAAAAAAAAATCTAGTTTTCTTTACATTTTATTTATATGAAAATGGAATTTGGATGCTACTGACTAAAGATTTAATTCTCTGAGCAGTTCTACTTTAAATGCTATAATTTATTCAATACTAATGATAAATTCATTGTAACATTATAAATTATTAATTATTAATATTATTAATGTATATTCTTGTGGCATTTTTTTATTTGTGAATTGTATATGATTTTATTTTGTGTGATGTTATTTCAATTCCTTCAATTCAATTCTTTTGAAGAATCAACTGATGAGAAATGCTAAAGCAAATGAAGAATCCTGGGACAAAGTATTTGTATGAAAATTGTCTCCCTTGCACTGGCCAAAGAAGTTAAGCACGTCAAAAATAAATAAATAGATAGATAGATAGATAGATAGATAAATAGATAAATAGATAATTGCTTAGTGCAGGGGCAGTTGTAACGTATCAGTCCAACGAGATACAGTCTTGCTGCTTTATTTTCTCTCTCTCTCTTTTTTTTTTTTCCTGTCTTTGTTGGATGAATGTGATTGTTTAGGGAAGTTATAAAAATAAGACACGGATATAATATTTACATTAGCTTTCCCTAAATATATTTACTCCTTTCAGAAGGAATCTGAATTAGGAGCCTTCTGTCTAGCAGCTGACTTAAGTTGAGCCTAGATGACAATAGTGTTAGCTTACAAAAATGATTAACCCCTTAAGATAAAGAAGTAACTTAGTTATAAGAGTACAGGAGTATGATAGAATATTAGAATGTCCTGGGTTGAAAAGGACCATAAAGATCATTGAGTTTCAACCCCACTGCTATGTGCCACGTTGACAACCACTAGACCCGGCTGCCCAGAACCACATTCAGCCAGGATTTCAACTCCCCTTCTATGTGCAGGGTTGCCAATCACTAGACCAGGCTGCCCAGAGCCCAGAGCCACATCAAGTCTGGACTTGAGTGCCTCCATGGATGAGGCATCCACTACCTCCTTGGGCAACCTGTTCCAGTGTGTCACCACCCTCTGTGTGAAGAACTTCCTCCTAATATCCAACCTAAATTTCCCCTGTCTCAATTTAAGACCATTCCCCCTTGTCCTAGCACTATCCACCCTCATAAACAGCCATTCCCCTTCCGGTTTATATGCTCCCTTCAAGTACTGGAAGGCCACAATGAGGTCTCCCTGGAGCCTTCTCCAAGCTAAACAAACCCAGTTCCCTCAACCTTTCTTTAAAGGAGTGGTGCTCCAGCCCTCTGATCATCTTAGTGTCCCTCCTCTGGACCCATCCCAAGAGCTCCATGTTCTTCTTGTACTGGGGGCCCCAAGCCTGGATGCAGTACTCCAGATGGGGCCTTACAAGAGCTGAGTAGAAGGGGACAATTACCTCCTTTTCCCTGCTGGCCACCCCCTTTTTAATGCAGCCCAGAACTCAGTTGGCCTTCTGGGCTGCAAGCGCACAGTCCTGGCTCATGTGCAGCTTCTTGTCTACCAGAACTCCCAAGTCCTTCTTCACAGAACTGCTCTCAAAGCCATCTTCCTTCAGTTTGTACAAATACCTGGGATTGCTCTGACTCAAGTGCAGCACCCTGCACTTGGCCTTGTTGAACCTCATTAGATTTTCATGGGCCCATTTCTGCAGCCTATCCAGGTCCCTCTGGAAGGCTTCCCTTCCTTCCAATGTATTGACTGCACCGCTCAGCTTAATGTCATAATAGGAGTAGCTTAAGCATAAACAATCTGCTAATCACATTGGAAGATGCAAACTATAAAGAGGCTTCCCAATAAAGGGTGGAGATGGAGCAAAAGATGAGTGAAAGACTGACTCCAACAAGAGAAATTTTGAAAATTTCTCAGAACAGGAAAAGAACAGGAAGTAAAAATGGAAAAGGGGTATGAACTAAGTAGGAGATTGAGGAAGAAACGTCTCTCCAGCTGTAAGCAAAGATCAGGTTTGTGAGCACCTGGGCAACCTGAACATCCACAGGTCTGTGGGTCCCAATGGGATGCATCCCAGTGTCCTGAGGGAATTTGCTGATATAGTCTCCAAGATATTCTCAATTATATTTGATAAGTCATGGCAATTGGGGAAAGTCTCTGGTGACTGGAAGAAAGGCAAAACTGTAACCAAGAAGGGTAAAAAGGATGAGTCCACTGGGGGAAAAGAAATGTTGTTTTTGCATACCAATAAGTGAATGAAAAACTAGTGAATATCTAAAACAGATTAAAATGGCAACTGCAGAAGTTACTACTTAGAGGAGGAACTCAGTGGTAAACAGTTCAGTTGTGCACTCATACAATTAAGATTTACTACAATACCTTGGATAAAAGAATGTTATAATAAATTATGTTTCTAACCACGCTTTATTTATAACATAAATATATTTAATTTAATTAATTTAAATTTAATTCTACAAATTCTTCCCTCTAGAAACAGAAACAACAATGGCAACAAAATACTGAGAAATATTTTAATTTAAAGATTATTTGCTGATTATTCTAAATTATCTTTGAAGAACAAGGTTGTCGTAATATCAAGTTAATACAACTTATTATTTAATTTGATTTTTTGATATTTCAGTATTCCAAATACTGTTTTTAAGTATCTTTTTCCTATTGCTGGTAAGAATAATGTATTATTTGGATAATTCATTATTACGAAGACTGAAAAATGTCAGTTTTATGCTTCCAGAACAAAGACACAAAATGAATAAGGACAAATATCTTGTTTATTACAATCAAAGAACTAATGAAAGGACAACTGACTATGTCAGAATGATTATTATATCCAAATGAGTACAAGGCATAATATCAGCCATCAGGAAAGCAAATTGAATTTAAAAACAAGTTTCAAAATTTTGATTAGAGATTTTGTAAATGTTGGCCTTCCGAAAATATAGGTGATTTTAAAAATCCAAATGATAAACATAAAGTGTATTACTAAACAGAAAACAAGCCCCGAAACAGAATCAGCAAATTTGTTCAGCAAGCATTTATCATTTTATGGATTACAATAAGAACTGTAGAGTAAGAAACATATGTATATACACATATAAATATATATACACATATCTATTACAGATTCATTTACTTATTTGCTGTGTATTGACACCAGACAGATGACAACAAACTTGAATAGATGCAGGTTATGGATTCTGGAGTTCCAATTTAGAATTTGTAATGCAGTATATCTCATAAATGCAGGAGAAGAGTGAATTTGCATTTGGTTACATACATGAAGTCACCTCTAAAATATTAACAATTAATATTTTGTTCTTCCATAAATCTACAGTCACTCTCTGCAAACATGACTGTGACATTTATTAGAAATTCTGTTTACTAGTTGATACATAAGTCTATGAAATACATCAAAAGAATTTTAGTACTAAATGTTATTGATTTTGAAATGAAGTTAAAGGCATCAGATAGCTCATATCTTTATAGCATATTCAGTCACTTGGAGAAAGGAATCTGTGTCGTAGAGATCTTCATAAGGACAGAGCAACTCAGATTCTGACAAGTGACTTTCTCCACTTACTATAAATCTACATGGACTGATCAAAAGGTAAAGCCTCCTATTTTGTTACGTTAGCCCATTATATCAGAGACAAATGGCAGTGGTAGTAGTAGAGGCTGAACTTGCGCCCAGTATTCTTTTAGGTTTTGTTATCATGCAACAGGTGGCAGCAGAAGGGCAGTCAAAATGACATTTTGCATGGAAGTGTGCATGAAGTAATGGTGTGCCACCGAATTCCTTCATGCAGAAATAATTGTACCCATTGACATTCATAAATGCTTGCTGTATGTTTATGGGGACCAAAGAAGAAGTGTAAACACAGTGAGGTTGTAGGTGGTGTTTTTTTGCAGTCGTGACAGTGACATTATTTCATCCATGCTAGTGCAGATTTTTATGGGTGAGATATGCAAGCTCTTGTTCATCGCCAATGAAAATGCATAGCTAATCGTGGCGACTGTGTTGAAAAATAAAATGTTGTAGCTGAGAATTTTGTCTATCAAATAAAGTCACTGTGTTCTTTGTAGCTTTTGTAGCTTCCACGGAAATAAATAGGAAGAATTACTTTAGGAGCAACCTGTGTAGCTTTAGAGCAACAAATTCAACAAGCTCAGATATAGGTCTCTGTCATACACTGCATAAGATAAATGTTAGGTTTGTACACTTAGTAAGATAAATGTTACCCATATATCCATATTGTGACAAATATGGATATATGACTTGAAGCAATGGGCACAAACTAGAATATAAGAGGTCCCTTCTAAACATCACAAAGTTCTTCTTTACTTTGTGGGTGATGAAACATTGGCTCAGGTTGACCACGAGAGTTGTGGAATCTCCCTCCTTGGCAATACCACAAATTAAAAAATTCCACAAATAAAAATTTGTGGAAAAACTACAAGGACCTTTTCCTCAGTAACCTGCTCTAGGTGTCCCTGTTTGAAACAGAAATTGCATCAGCTGACCTCCTTCTAGCCAATGCCCCTTCCAGCTTCAGCTATTCTGTGACTCTATGACAATGCTTGGAGCTAATCTGTTTATCTTCCCAAGTAACTACTGTGTAATATGCTTTTCTGAAAATGGCTAAAAATGCCAATGGGAAGTGATAAATTTCTTATTTTGATTCATTTTACTTGTGTACTTTTCAATTTATATGTTAAACTATGTGTATCTAAACTCGTAAGTTTTTCACTTCTACCTTTTTGACCCACTCATCTTAGTAGGACTTAAACAGGCCAGCAGCTTTGTGGTAATTAGCTGCTTACTAGAGTTAAACAAAAAAACAGATGAAACTGATAATTTCAGAAAAATTATTTATGGTTTGTCTGAACAAATAACAAAGAAGCAAAATAGAAACTGATTCGGGACAGCACTTGATTAAGGATTTTCTTCTTTTTAACCTGTATTGCATTTTGAAAACAGAATACAAGCCATACTGCAAATGTTATTTGTCAAATTGTTTTCATATTTTATTTCTGAGAATATAAATATTGCATTGTTTTTTTTTAGGCTGCTAATGGAATCTTCCTGTACTGTCTGACTAGAATTAGAAGTCTCAGCATTCTTAATTATAGATGTGTCATTCTACAAACACAATTTTAAAAGTCATTAAAATATCGTAGCAACTATCATAATTCCCTCTTTCTTTTGTAGTTAAGCTACAGTATACTAGGTTAATAACACTGATCTCTTGTGCTCAGAATTCATTACAAACTACCCCCTACTGTCATTATAAAAGATCAGGTTTGAGACCTAATGGGCTGAAAAGTTGTAACGTTATATTCAAAATGTACAGAAATATATTCTTCAGATGCTGAATGAGAGAGTTTTCTTTTGAAGAAAAAAAAAAAGGTAAAATTTAAGATTACCCTGGTTAATCTGACATGCCATTTTTTGCTGTTTTGAAAGGTGTGTGTTTGCCATTCTATTTATATTGAGCGGTCCTCTTTAATACATAGACATGCATCAAGCTGTGCATTATCTTCTGCAGTTACTACTTCAGCTTTACTGTACAGAAATCCTCTGTGTCCCCTAGTTAAGCTTCATTTCAAGCCTTGGAATAAGCCTATGTTTGAATCTCTATGAATATCTATGTGTGAATCTCCAGATTCTGACATCTTCCTCTAAACAATATACGTTCCCTCTTATAAACGATGTATGAGTTAGAGGTCCAATCACACACTATACAGAATGTAAAACAGAGGTCAATTGAATTGGTAAACTAGCTGAGGCACTATGGAAAATTAAGGCTTAGTCCTCTTTTTTTCAGCTAAGTGACTATCCATGCAATTATTACTTCTAAAAGCAGAAGCATAAATCCAGGCTTCCAACTGCAGTAATATTAAATCCAACATACACTTATACAATGTCTACATTTCTGTAGCTAGAAACATTTCCAACTCTCAGAAAGTATAAAAAGATCTTTAAAATGCAAACTTGGACTAGAACATACAATGATAATTACACATAAAGAATAACTTTGTTAGGGTGTTAAAATATTTTTGTAATGTTGCTGGTATCCGAATGGGTTGACCTTGACTAGTAGTAAGACACTCAACTGTTCTATCACTCCCCTTCCTAAAAAGGATAGGAAAGAAAATGTAGTGAAAAGGTCATGGATCAAGATAAAAATGGGAAGGAAACTAACTAATCACTGTCATAGGCAAAATAGACTCAGTTGAAAAAAAACTATTTAATGTATAGTCCCCATCTCTCTTTGTTTTATCCTTTTAATTAAATATATTTTGTCCTTCTTATTAAATATGTTTTCTCTTTTACTAAATGTGTTTTCCTAGAAGTGCCTCCAGGTTGGCTGCTGGACTCATCTGTGCCCAGTACTACGTGTGTGGTCGCCTACCACCTTTACCTAGTAAAGTATCACAGAGTTTTAACCATTTTTAATCTGTTGTCCATTAAATAACACTTAACTGTTAATTCTGTATGTCAAAAGGAGCAGGTGACAAATATACATGTTGAAAAACTCCTATTCCTTCCACAGATGAAGGCCATGTTTCTTTTTCTTGTATTCTAGCTGACAAGCAAAACATTTGCAGTTACATGAGCACATTTTCAGAAAAAAAAAACAGCTACTGTTTACATTTACAAATCATTCATTCATATTAAGGCAGAGTCACTAGGTTTTTGTGAATAAATGCTATCTGTATTGAAGATTTTTTTCCAAAAACAAAAATAACAAAAAAGTAGGACAACTCTTTCAATAGGATTATACTTACACATTTGGGATATTCTTTACTTTTATCTGTGTTAGATTGTTTGAAAGGAGAGCAATGTGCATGACTGTATCCTTTCTGTTTATTTTGATTTTATTGTTGTTCGATATGTTTGATATGAGACTGAATAGGATTTTAAAATTGAGAAGTGCCATATTGTAGTCCTAGGACTCTGTGAACGCTTCTGATACAACTTGGATATGTACTTTCAACTACATTTTCCTCATTCTCCTTTCATTGTTTGTCTGTCTTATTTTTCTCCTTGTGTAAAAAAAAAAAACAACAACTCTGTTTACTTTTTTTGCCCTAACTGAATGCAGCTTTGTTTTTACTGTTGGTCATTTTATTCTTTCTAAAATTTAAAAAAAAATAAAAAATTCCAAGTAGTATTCTCATTAAAAAAATATCTAAGATTCTGAAGATCTGAAAGCCTAGTCAGGGAATAACTGTATTTTTCTTTACTTCATATGGTTTTCCTTTGGGTATATTTGAATATAAATTAAAAGCTTGGCTTGCTATATTCTTCTGTTAGATGTTAATTTTTTTTGTAACAAACATGTATTTCATGCTCTGTTAAAGGAAAAAAAAGGTCAAATTGTGCACATATTTTGATTCAGAGGTGTAGTAGGCTGACCCTAGCTTCTGTGGAAATGGTCTAATGTGCCAGTCTACCTGTCTTACATGACCTTAACCTCCTGGCTGATATAAATGTGACTTTAACACTGTTCAGCATAGTTGGATATGCATTATGACTACTTGGATGTAGCTGCACTATAACAAACAAAGAAGTGCCTACATTTTCATAGCTGTCTGATTATGCATAGTAAAATAACAAATGGATGAAATTTTCCAGAAGGCTAAGACCGTAAAGAAGAATGTATGACTAATGCCAGTCATTATCCATCTGGATGCTTTTGAGTCTGTTTAGAGAGACAGATTATATGAAGTATTTATCATGCTGTTACTATGTTACCTTGCTTTAAAGACTGGTATGGAATTCAGAAATACACTTTGCAGATAAAATTTATTGTGTGAGTTTCTCTGCTAAACAAAACTGTAGCAAAGCTGTAAGTTATTTCCATTGCTCCTTAGCAAAATGCATTTTCATTTGAATTAAGCTTGGAAATCTATAATTACTTATTTACTATTTTTCGATGATCACAATGTTGCAACTCAGACACTTCAAACCCTAAGGACACATAATAATTTGATTTTGTCTAAAGACAACAAAGTTTTTTAAGAAGACCCAGAAATGAAGATCCTATAGTTGAATTGTATCCTATGCCTCCTTCAGCCATCAGTACTTCAGGAATAACCAAAACCAATGTATTCTGTATGTCAGCATAATGATATTTCATGGTCAGATATGTCACTGCTGACATTTATAAAAAGAATCTTACATATTTCCTGTATTTAATTATTCATTATTTTTCCTTAATTGTTTTCTATATCACCTGAATTGAGATAGCTGAATACAAATTGTCTTAGCACAGAAAACAGCATTATTTAGTTGTTGTTGTTGTTGTTGTTGTTATTATTATTATTATTATCCCAGAAGATTATCTCACTTTAGAAAAACTAAGACAGCTACAAGATATGGTTTAGAGGCTTGTGGTAGCAATGGTAGTGGGAGGACTGTTGGACTAGATGATCTTGCAGGTTGTTCCCAACCTTGTGATTCTATGATTCTGTATTTCTATGACACAAACACACACACATATGCAAAAAATAAAAATAAAAATAGTAATAAATGAGAAACTTACTTATGATATTATTAATGTAGGCTCTAATGACTTGAAGAAATAAGTCTGGAAATGTACTCAAACTCCAGAAGGATTTTTCTCTGAGTGCAGATGTTAAACAAACAAAAACAAACAAACAAACAAACAAATACATATCTTAAGACATGTATTATTTAGAAAAAAATAAATATATTCGTATATAGCATTCTGAAATTGAGAATATTTTGCTCTAATAAATATCAGAATTCTACTTTATATAATACAGAATAGTTTCATAAAAAATATGAAAGCTGAAGGAAATTTTTCAGGAATATAATCTGGAATTTAGAAAATCTGGGATGAAATGCCCTATTTAGTCAGTGAAACTGAGCTCTTAATATTTTTTTCTTAAATACATACCATGTGCAAGTGCTCTCCTCATTTAAATACTAAAAATAAAGCATAGAGATATTACTGTTTATTTTGAATCTAAGTTGCTAGGCATATTTTAATATTATCACCCTCTTTAGATTTCCAAATTTACGAGCTGCAGTAATCAGAATTTGAAAGCTGAAAATATACACACGCCCAGCAGAATAAAGTGGAAGTGTAATTTTGATCCATTGCTCCTTAAGAATTCACTTATTTCAATTAAACTTATCATTTAAAAGGAAATATAAATTTTGTTTTGTTAGAGTTTTTTTTTTTGTTTGTTTGTTTGGTTTTTTTTTTTTTTTTTTGAATATGTGTTTACTAGTGACTTCTTATGCCTACCTGTTGAGTTCTGCATGAGACATTTCCTCATTTTGCTAGAAATAATCAAGCTGTCACCTCCAAAACTATCTGGCTATTTCTCTTTTAGAAATTTCTAAAATTAAATATATGTATACATTTATTTCTTTGATCCTCAGTATTACTAAAAATCTATCCTTATACTTAAATGATTTTTTTTTTTTTTGCTGAAGTAATTAGATATATATGTATAAGAAGCTACTTCAACAGTCTTTAAATATTTTAATAAAATGTTCTATAACTACTCCTTGACAATATTCATCTTGGACAGATTTATTTTGTTGTATAGTATGGCACTGTGGCTTCAGAGCAAAACACAGCTTAGGAAACAGTAATTATTAATAAGGACACTTGTGAAGAAATTGTGTAAATAATCTAACCCAGAAAGAAGGAAAATTATTGTTGGTATTACCAGAAATAGTTGGAGATGTACCAACAACACTTGTTAATATCTTCTTGTAGAGGAAGTTGAAAAGTAATGAGAGAAAGACAGATCTCACAACTAATGCATGATGGATGGAGAAGTTGGATTAGAAAAACACAAGATCTGATATAAAAATAAACGTACTGCTTTCATTCGTGAACTCATTAAAGTTGAACTAATTGTAAAGCAATGAGAAGTGAGATATATGTCCAAAGAAACTATTAATTGGAGTCTTCAGTGTGTGAATCATATTTGAACACACTGGAGCAGAGAATACGGAATAGAAGAAAAAACTATCACACATACAATGAAAATAACACATTTTAAATCAAAATGAATTATAAGGGACCTACATAAGATTTCTTTTTAAAATGATTGTACATTTATTAACTTCTGAGCTTTAGATTGTACATAACATCAACATTTTAATGAAGTTGGAAAGATTCATCTTTCTTTGCTACTTTTCTGAAGGTCAAAAATAATTCCTATCCTTTTCAGTGACATGCTCAGAGAAAATTCTGGCAGTGACAGGAGACTATATGAATGACATAAAAAGGTATTGCTTGCATTCCTCAGTCCTCACCTGAAGTCTCTTTGAATCAAAACTTCATTCCTCTTTCTTTCTCTTTATACTTTTGTTTCTTCTTTCCTGATTAAAATATTTCATAATCTGTTTCATCAGGTTAAGAAGAAAGACTTCTTAAGAGGTATTCTTGAAATGTGCAATAGAATATAGCTGTTGCATAATCCCCATTAATAGGAAAATAAAAATATAAGCCCCCAGAAAGATGCAAAGTATTTTATAACAGTTGTGGAGGACAAAAGCATTGGTATGAAGACAAAGTAGAAGTCAAAAATAAAAACTAAAAAAAAAGGATTTTTCGCATTTACTATGAAAACAAAATTCATCTGCTGGACATCTACTGTATACACTGTTTCATTTCAGCTACCATAGACTCCCTTTTCACTCAGTGGAGAGATATAGCTACTTTAAGGCTGTCCAGTCTTTGTCATTCTTTTGTTCCATAGTTTGAATAATCATTCTTTCTGTTTTTCTTTCCCTTCTATAAAAGTATTTTTTTTTATTTAAATCAATTATGTTTTAAAATTCATAAACTATTATATTACAGACTTCCTCTGAAGACATTTTTTTACTAATAATCTGTACTAAATTTTGAAGTGCTATTATCAGACTCTAACTCTTAACACCTATTTTATATTTATAATGTCACCCTTCTGTAAGATTTGCAGAAAACTAAATAGGATAAAACAGTGAATGAAATCTGGCAAAAGGGGATGAATGAATGAATATCTGGCAAAGGGGATAAAGGATAATAAGAAAGGCTTTTTCAAGTACATTAACAGTAAAAGGAAGACTAGGGAGAATGTGGCTCCCCTGCTAAGTGACGGGGGTGTGCTGGTAACAGGGGATGCTGAGAAGGCGGAGATACTGAATGCCTTCTTTGCTTCTGTCTTCAGTGAAAAAGCTCACACTCGGGAATCTGAGACCCTGGAGGTGAGTGAGAGGATCTGGGGAATGGAAGACCTCCCTTCTGTCAGGGAAGAGGTGGTCCAGGAGCGCCTAGGCAACACCAATGTTCACAAATCCATGGGACCTGATGGGATTCATCCATGGGTGCTGAGGGAGCTGGCAGAGGTGGTTGCTGAACCGCTTTCTGTCATCTTTGAGAAGTCTTGGAGGACGGGGGAGGTGCCTGAAGACTGGAAGATAGCCAATGTCACTCCGGTCTTCAAAAGAGGCAAGAAGGAAGACCCAGGCAATTATAGGCCAGTCAGCCTCACCTCTGTCCCTGGAAAGATGATGGAACAGCTTGTACTGGATGTCATCTCCAGACAACTGGAAGAAGAGGAGGTTATCAGGAGTAGTCAGCACGGGTTCACCAGGGGGAGGTCGTGCTTGACCCACCTGGTAGCCTTCTATGATGTTGTCTCTGGCTGGGTGGATGGGGGGAGAGCAGTTGGGAGAATTGGCTGACACACCTGAAGGCTGTGCTGCCATTCAGCAAGACATGGACAGGCTGGAGAGCTGGGCAGAAAAAAAACGGATGAGGTTTAACAGAAGCAAGCGTAGAGTCTTGCATCTGGGGAGGAATAATTGCATGCACCGGTTCAGGTTGGGGGATGACCTGCTGGAGGGGACCTCAGCGGAAAGGGACCTGGGTGTCCTGGTGGATGACAGGTTGGCCATGAGCCAGCAGTGTGCCCTTGTGGCCAAAAAGGCCAATGGCTTACTGGGGTGCATTAAAAAGAGCGTGTCCAGCAGGTCGAGGGAGGTGATCCTCCCCCTCTACTCTGCCCTGGTGAGGCCTCATCTGGAGTACTGCGTCCAGTTCTGGGCTCCCCAGTACAAAAAAGACAGGGATCTCTTGGAGACAGTCCAGCAGAGGGCCATGAAGATGGTGAAGGGCCTGGAGCATCTCTCCTATGAGGAAAGGCTGAGTGAACTGGGTCTGTTCAGCCTTGGGAAGAGAAGACTGAGAGGGGACCTGATCCAGGTCTATAAATATCTAAGGTGTGGGGGGCAGAATGGCGAGGCCAGACTGTTTTCAGTGGTGAGTGGAGACAGGACAAGGGGAAACGGCCAGAAACTGCAGCATAGGAAGTTCCGCACAAACATGCACAAGAACTTCTTTACAGTGAGGGTGACGGAGCACTGGAACAGGCTGCCCAGGGAGGTGGTGGAGTCTCCTTCTCTGGAGATGTTCAAGACCTGCCTGGATGCCTACCTGTGCGACCTGGTGTAGGGAACCTGCTTTGGCAGGGGGGTTGGACTCGATGATCTCTGGAGGTCCCTTCCAACCCCTACAATTCTGTGATTCTGTGATTCTGTGATTCTGTGAAATGCTTAGGTCAACACTTTCCTGTAGCAGGGTCTTTTAGGAGAAATTCCTTCATGGTCATATCACATTGTTGTCTTCATTATTTGTTCTGTATAGTAGCCAGTGAAAGCTTTAGAATATTAATTATTGGAAACACCAGGTCATAGCTTTTATTCTGGTTCTGTTTTTAATCTGAAAATGCTTCAATATAGTCAAAATAGAATAGTAAAACAAGTTTGTTTTCCTGCTTATAAAATGCTTGTTCTGACAATTCTGACAAATCTGAATATTTAGTATAGTTTCTATTAAAGTTCCAGATGGGAAAGATATCATCTTTGAATACTTCCCTTAATGTCTCTGCAACTATTTTCAGAATAGACTATTGTCTAATTTAGGAAAACAAAAAGAATCAGGACGAAGAATGAATTAAGGAAAGTAAGTTAGGTTAAAAGCTATGTGCCTTCATGGATCGCTGAATCAGCAGCATCACATTTGACCTTGCTAAGCCAGGTTCTCGCTGCCAATAACAGATGCTTTTCTACAGACATAGGCAATTAGTGCAGACGGTGGGTCTGCCTGTTTTTCCAAATAAGATTGTTAGCTATACTGTCTCTGGAATGCAAGGTAGCAGTCTCTAACAGTAAAACCACAAATTAATGAAGAAGCAGTGGGTTTGTGAATGGAGTTGTAGCCAATGAGACAACAAACCAGAGTCATTAAGTGTCCTCCACCCTAACCCAGGTCTAAGAAAATAAGACGACTTTCATCAGAAAGACCATCAAGAGACATGCATGTGTAAAAGAGCTGAAATTTGGGGTGGGGGATGAATGTTAGTCATTTTGGGGACTCAATGTAATAACCCAGCCTTTTCTTGGGCAGCTAATGTGTATGTAAAAAGCTTGCTCCTTAAGCATGTGCCTTTCTTGCCCTCTGGTATGCAGTCTAGGTGGGAATACCTCCTCTGCATCCAGTGTGTGTGCAGCTCTGATTAAACATACCTGCTTTATAACTACATGATGGTTGTAGAGTTTGATTTCAGCACATCAAGAATATGTTTAGTCATTTCTACATTAATTTTCATAGTGTTCCATAATACCCATTTTGAAGAAACCAAAAAAATGTATTAAAATATGCAAGCCTATAATAATCTCTCGTAAGAAATGGTTGATGTTCTGTAGCTAAACAGAATCCACCAACATAGCACACTATAGGAACTGTAGTCATCTGCTCAAAATTCCTATGCTATCTTTTAACTCTTTCCCATAAAATGAACTACTATATATGAAATATTATTCTTGTAAACTCAAAATATTGATTACAGTTGTGAAGCAAGATTTTTGCTACGTTCTATTGCGTTCAATTTATGAGAAAATGTCAGAAAATAATTACATTTATTAAGCTGATATCACATTTTATTATATCTCACTTTTGCTTCCAAGCTCACACAATGCAGAAAGGATTAGTTTGTTGTTATAATCATCTGTAAATTAGTGGTATTTTAAATACAATCTTCTGAGCTGCAGTTACTCTGTGGTAGCGTACAACAAAGTATGGTCCTAAGTATGTTAGAGTTTCTACTCTGATGATTTATAGTAGTCATATATAATGAAGTTTATAATTTTTTTCACTTTTATCTTCCGAAACTCATTTTGTTTTTACGACAAGCCAAAATAACCTTTTTTTAAAAACAAACAAACAACTGGGTTACATTAAAATTAGTGTTTCTTCTTTTTGCTTATGCAGACAATGTAAGAAGATTCGGAGATCAAGTGCAGAATAATGTAAGAGCGACACAGTTATAGTTCTCAAATTCAACCAGCTCAGCAAAAATGTTTATGGCTCTTCAGTAATAATGGAAATTCATAATAAAGAGTATTGCAGTCCTACTTGATAATTTAGTAAACAAAGCTTAGACTTACAAAACGACTGATTCAAATTCAGCTTTTATTTCTTAACATTAACTCTGTACAACAAAGGTCACAGTGTTTAGTGGATAGAAAAAGTAAAAGTGTCAGCAATAATTCAGCTGTAATACATAACAAAATGTGCTATTCTCATCTATACTAGTAGTATACTATACTAAATGTGGCAGAAATTCCATGATTCATCATCAAAGTACATTTCCCTTTCTCTTTAGTGGAGGTTGCCTTGGCCATGGTATTATGAAATACTTGACCACATTTCTACACCATATCTCCTATTAATAGCCCATACACAACTAAGTTCTGAATTAGATGTGTTGGACAGTGGTTTCTCTACATTTTGAAGAACTTTTCACATGTTTACAACATTCACTTTTACAAAATGACAAATTTTCTAAGGTAGTGAAATCTCTACTCAATAAAGCTGATTATTTAAAACAAGCACTCAAAATTGAGCAGAAATCTAAACGCCTTTTCACAGTAACAAAAGAATGATAATAAATGATTATTTATCTGACATTGTCTAAAGGTGAGATGATGTGTGTCAAGGTTTTGTCATTTTTGGTTTTCGGTATTCCACGTCATAACATCATGTAGTGCATCGGGAGTTTAACTGTTAATACTCAAGTTCTGGGTACCTGCCCAGAAGAGAAGAACTACATTCCCCAGGGGCTTTGCAGTCAGAGAGGAGATATAACTCCTGGCAAGGTCACCTGATGCGCTCTTCATCTGCTCTTCGTCTGCTCTTCTTTGTCTCCCTGCTGCTCTACTGGACTGCACATCTAACCTCAGCATTATGGTGAGGCCTATCCACATTTTGGACATTTTCTCTCTCATTATATATGATTTATTAACTTCAATTATAATTATATTGTATTATAGTGTGTTATCTTGCATTCCAATACTATATTCAGTAAATTAGTTTGTTTCTCCTCAGATCGTTGCCGATGTTTTTAATTATTTTGGGGTCCCTTTGGGGTTCCCTTTTTCTGGAGCTGCAGATTTTGTGAAATCCCTCTGCCTCACTAGTCATGGAACTGGGCCAAACCAGTCCGTAAACCATTTACAAAGTGGCAGATTAAAGCTAGACAGTAGATAAGAATCCACATACTTGCTCATTCTCCCCCAGCAAGATGCAGTCAAGAGAACAACTGGTGCAAAGCTTCATAGGAAAGTGAAGGAAAATAAGGAATTTTTTCAATACTTCATGTTGACAGATACATGTTCAATCACATCCTAAAAACCAAAGTTTCAGTACATCTACGTACAAGTTACCCAAGAAGATAAATCAAAAAACCACAAACATGCTAGGTTTCAATTTCTTTCCTCAAGAATTTATTGCTGAACACGACACCCTAAGGTATGGAATATCCCGTTGGTGAGCTAGAGTCAGCTGTCCTGGCTGTCCCCTCCCAGATTCTAGTGCACCCACAACCTCCTTACTAGTAGGACAATGTGAGAAAACAGAAAGACTTAATGTTATGCGAGGACTTTTTTGTAACAGGTAAATCACTGGCGTGTTATCAATACTTTTTTAATAATAAATCCAAAATATAACACCACATTGTCTCTTATGAAGAAAGCTAAGTCCCAGACAAACTCATACAGGTGACAATGACAGTATAAGAAACTTACAATAAAAAGAATAGTGTATGTAATTATACTTTCCCAGAATATTTTCTATTCTCTAGTGAACAGCAGTTGACAAACTTTTTGAGACAGGGTTGTGGCCTGCAGGCCATGGATTCAGGAGTATCCTTCTTCCATTCATTATTTCCAGGTGATTTAGAGTGAATGGAACTTTCTGTAAGGATTTTCAGTTCTTAACTGCCTACTTTGTGTAGAATCTACTTTCTTTCATGTTTTGAGTTTGGTCCTTTCTAGTTCAGTGAATAAGCATTTCTGCTGAAGAAATAACCAACTCTTTCAAATTTCTGTTGTTACTGTTGTCCTCTGTCAGCCATAACTTTTCCAGGTAGAAGTGTGTTATTTTGTTTAGTTTGTTTTCAGCTACACTTGTCATTCATTTTGTATACTTTTCCTACTTTTTACTGTGTTGGAAGTATTGTGCACTGCATTCCATTACCTGTTATTTCTGCAGACATAAAGATTTAGGGTTAACAATCAATTCCTGAATGAAATGATGGAAGACATAACTAAAGATGGTGTTATAGTCCAGGAGTCCAGGGAAATTTAAAGGTGTATGTAAAATATTAACTTTGACCACGTGTGACAGGAAATACTGGAAAGCAGAACACTTCAAGAAAAATATATTTTTCCTTAAAAAAGTAAATGAGGGTGATTAAAGACAAAGGATTTTTTTTTAATCATTTGGTCAAACAAATTGAAATACATAGCTCCACTACTTTGTCATATTATTTAAATCTATTTGAGTTCTCCTTGAGTTTTAAGTGTTTACTATGCATGCTTTTGAAGTTTTTTATTTATTTATCAACTAGAATGAGCACAGCTAACTCAGCTACATTAATGCTACATTAATAGAACTCTTAATATTAATTAAATTAAATAATTAATATAGCTCTTTTTTTTTTTCTTTTTTTTTTTTTTTCTTTTTTTTTTTTTCCCTACAGTTTGGTAAGAAAAGCATGCTCCTTGGATTCTCTGCGAAGGAAAATGGAATCTTCGCTTTTGCAGTTCTGAGTTCCTGTAGAGCTTACTCCCTTAATATTTTCCAAGATGATTGAACATTTTCTGCTGTAAATAGAAAATGTTAGTTACTCAAGGATTGCAGCATGGAATATGAAATACTCCAATCACTCTTCTCAAGAAGAAGGAGATATTATATGAAGGCATTTGCTCCAGCAAGACGAAGAATGCTATTCTTGGCTGGAGGCAGAACTGAGTAAAACTGATTTGAAGATACTTTGAAAGTAAACAAATTAAATTTCATAGATACTTAGGTAATCAGTTCTTTCTTTGAAAATAAGCATCATAGAAAAGGGTTTAATAAAGAGCAGCTCACTAAAAAATAATAAAAGCAGCTCACTAGCTGCTTTCTTTTGAATGAATAGACCACAACTCCTGCAAGTAGCCATGAATAAAACAAAAACAAAAAATACAAGACACAAAAGGGTCTGTGCTGATAGACTAAAGAGAAATGGTTTCAAGCTTAAGGAGAGTAGGTTTAGGCTGGATATAAGGAGAAAGTCTTTTACAGTGAGAGTGGTGACGAACTGGAGCAAGTTGCCAAGAGATGTGATTGATGCCCCATTCCTGGAGACTTTCAAGGCAAATCTGGATCAGGCTCTGGGGAACCTAATCTAATCGTGCAAATCTCTGTTCATTGCAGGGGAGTTGGACTAGATGTGCTTTAAATATCAATTCAAACTCTAAAGATTCTATCATCTGTGACTCTATAAAACCAATAACAAATGCAAAACAAAACTCCAAGCTAATTTTGTATCAATGTCAAAATTTAAATTACATTGTAAATTAGATCAAAACAAAAGCATAGGTTCTAATTAAGCTCTACGGATAAATTCTCTAAATTTTTAAACTTTTAATTTTAAGCCAATTTTACTATTTGTTCCAATTAATATTTATGCCAAAACTACCCCCCCAAAACAAAACAAAACAAAACAAAACAAAACAAAACAAAAACAAAAAAAACCCTGTCATACGATTGTCTGTGTTTCCTTATCCTTCACCAGAAGTTGCACAGTTGGACTTTATCTATTATAGTACTATGAGACCTTTGAGTTAATTACTGCAATATACTTAAATAGCAAGAATAGAAAAGAATACAAAATTATAGAACATAAAATAGAACAGAATCAACTTTTTCCAATTTCAACTATTTATTTGAGATTGAGAGATCAGTAAATTTTGTCACTTCAGAGTATAGTCTTAGAACTTCTCTGTGTGATTCAGAGCTTTCCGATACCATATTTAGTAAATTAGTATATTTCTCCTCAGATCTTTGCTGCTGTTTTTAATTATTTCAGAGTCCCCTGTTTCCCTTTTCTGGAGGTGCAGATTTTGTGAAGTCCCTCTGCCCTGCTAGTCAGAGAACTGGACTGAACCAACCCGTAAACCATTGACATTAAAGAATGCCTGAGCTGCCACAGAATGTGGAGATCCCTTTCATTCTTAAAGTACAAAAAAAAAAAAAAAAAAAAAAATTCAAGATAGATTTCTTTGAATCTAAGCAAAAGGTTGCAGCAGAATGGTTCACTCATGTAAGAGTCAGAAGTCCTCTTGAAACAATTTTATTCATTTATTAATTTGTTTATTATAACAATTTGAAGGTTTTGAGTAGAACAGATTTCCCTCTTTCACAAACTTTCAAATAATTTAAAGATTTAAGAATGGGTATCCAACATCTTTACTTGACTGAGTCACTTTAAGTGAAGAGGAATTGTCTTGGTTCACATATAAAATGTATATAAGTAACATGTCTGTAAGTAATAAAAATTTATTACTACAATTATTTTATTAGAACGTTTTAAAACAAGAGGAACAAAAACATAGATCTAGTCAGATACATAACCTTGGTTTTTTGAAATTTGTATCTTTTTTGATAGGAGTGTCTGCAATTTTCACTGAGCTCTCAAGGTGCTCATCAGAGATTTTTGATGAAATTTTACTTGTTCTATATTTTGTCCTGGAAAAGAGTTGTTCATTAACTGACATGATTCTGAAAAGTGATTACATGAATAAGACATAATTATAAAGTGAGGGAGAGTTTGCTCTGGTAAGAGTAGTCCTATAGAATTCTAGTTAAGAGACACAGTCAGATTTTTGAGTTGAATAACTGATTTTAATTCTGTGCATTCAGTTTGAAAATTTACGAGTAATATATTTATTTTGACTGAAAATGGAGTTGCAAATATATTAAAACAATGTGATTTTTTCAGCAATGTACATTTCAGATGTTTTGATGACAATATAAAAATTATAATATGAAATAAATTATTTACTTCATTATTTTATTTTACTTTTGTTTTATTTGAATTAGAAAGGAAGTTTGAGCAGGGAGTCTGTCAAACATTACTGCAGAATTCCTGAAATTCCAGTAGATGAGACACAAAGAAATGTTGCAGAATTTTAAACTTACCGAAAATATTCGGCAATACTAGCATGGTAGATGACCAAATAATGCCATAAAAAATATTTGAGAAACTAACTAGAATGTCAAGAATAGCAAGAGACAGATTAATGTCCCAAGTATTTAATACCTCTTAGAATTAAAGGAGTTGCCAACTTCTTGCAAGTTCATATATAATTGCATTCACACTAAAATGAATATTAGAATATTTTTTTCACATTTGCACAGATTACAGTTGAATAAATGTATTTCAAGAAGAATAAATTACTGTTTCCAAGGAGTACTTCACTATATTTGATACACTTCAGAGTGCTTATGTTTGATATTTTTTCACAGAGCTGTTTCTTTAATGATCTGTGAGTAACAGCGTCTCTCTACCTTTGTGTATAAATGTATTAATGTCTCATCCCTTCAACATGAGAAACTCATTTAAACTCTCCTTTACAGTCTTTCATAGAATTAATTTAGGAAAATACTGAAATAGTATTGTTATTTTTAGTTACACAAGAATAATTGAATGTTTTAATACATCTTGTATGTATATTAACATCTAAATAGCACTGCAGGGAAAAATATTTTTCAATCAATTCACTGGTCTAAGAGTCAGAAAAAAATGCTGACTTAATAGTTGGCTTTTTTATAACCTTAGTTACACTGACTAAAATATAAGAGAAATTGCCTAAAGCATTACTGCCAGTACTGCCACACCAAAATGAACCTTGCTGAGGCCCGAAGTGCCCCTGATTTTTACATATATGCCCTAGCATACTTAAAGCAGCTTTTGCTGTTCACGCTGCTGCCATTGTCATTGTGCTGAATAAATATAGCAAACTTTAATACTTAGATATGGTAAACCTCCAGAAAGTGATTTAGAATTTTAGCACTTAACATTCTCAAAGCTGGTTCATCTCTTGAACTATTTTTGGTGTAGGCATCTAGAGCAAAATTAGGAATATCTTACAGTCAAAGCATTCCCCAAATATAAGTGCTTACTATCTTTCAGACATACTACATTATGTGAGATAATTTTATGAGCCAAGGAGAAACTGTGCAGGACATAATGGAGATGCACACCCATCAAAGTGACAGATTGAGGGCAGAGATATACCGCAGGGCATAGATGTCTGAGCAATTAAATTAACTACAAATATAAATAAGAATATTAGTACAGGATTCATGCTACTTTGAGACATCTATATTAAGATGAGGTCTACCTGAAGCACTCTCTGCTCTGAGTTGAGTCAATAGTTCAGATAAAGAATGTGGGCAGAGTAAAATAATCAAGACAGATATTTAAAAGTTCAGAGTACATCTCTGAAATTATGGTCAAGCCATGAACAATCACCATGAATCAAAACAGAGAGTCTACTGCATGACTGTCCCCAGATTTTGAAGACTGATGAAAGTAGGTGTGGGAATTTGGATAACTCAAGCTGTGTTAAACAATATTTTAAGTTTGTATTTCTATTGTAAAAATTGTAGATGACAAAGAAATAAATATGGTGAAGATACTGAAAGCAATGTAGTAAAACAATATAGAGTTAATTATGGTCTTAAAATTGAAATACCACTTTCTGACACTTTTGAAGAAGTTTTGCAAGCCATGAAAAGGTCTTTGGTGCTCTGCTGTCAGTATGTGATGATCTAGTGTTGCCTTGCTAAAATAGGCATCCTGAAAATCCCTAAATATACAGGAAGATGCTTTATATTGCACACAATGAAATTAATTAGGTGCCTAATTCTGAATTATAGATAAACAAATTTTTTTTTAACTCAAGATTCTCAGCTAAATCTCTGAAAAAAAGTCAAACGTCTCAGCTGGCCCTATAAGGAAAGGAAAGGAAAGGAAAGGAAAGGAAAGGAAAGGAAAGGAAAGGAAAGGAAAGGAAAGGAAAGGAAAGGAAAGGAAAGGAAAGGAAAGGAAAGGAAAGGAAAGGAAAGGAAAGGAAAGGAAAGGAAAGGAAAGGAAAGGAAAGGAAAGGAAAGGAAAGGAAAGGAAAGGAAAGGAAAGGAAAGGAAAGGAAAGGAAAGGAAAGGAAAGGAAAGGAAAGGAAAGGAAAGGAAAGGAAAGGAAAGGAAAGGAAAGGAAAGGAAAGGAAAGGAAAGGAAAGGAAAGGAAAGGAAAAGTGGAAGGCGGAGGGGGAAGGGGGAAGGGGGAAGGGGGAAATGGGAAGGGGGAAGGGGGAAGGCTTAGTGAGCAAGGAAACATAGTAATTAGCATAACAAGCTCCGAATGTATATGTACAAAAAGAAAAAAAAATACCTTTGTTTCATTTTTATTAAAATTACTAAAATCATTCAGGCACTGAAGGCCAGAATTTCCAAATATAATCAGTTCACCAAATTTTTGTGTATCCAAATGTTTTTTCAGATGGACTGTGCAGAACTCATTAGGATAAAAGCTATGTTATGGAACAAGAACCTGTCTTTCTACTGATTACAGAAGGAACATGAATTGGTATTATAGTAATTCTCCTATTTTTCCTAGTAAGCCTGCATGATTTTATCATAGAATCATAGAGGAGTTTGGATTGGAAGGGATGTTAAACGTCATCTACTTCCAATTGTCTTGCCATGAGCAGGAGCACTTTCTAGTAGACCAGGTTTCTTAAAGCCTAATGTATCCTGGTCTTGAACACTTCCCAGGATGGGGCACCCACAGCTTTTCTGGACCACTGATTTCTGTGCTTTATCTCCCTCATAGTAAAAAGTTTAATCCTAATATCTAATCTAAATCTATATTCTTTCAGTTTAAAGCAATTAGTTCTTGTCCTACCAATTTATGTCCCAACAAAGAATGAGTGTCCAAACTTTTGACTTGCCTGGGCCACACTGAATAAAGTGGCCGCAGATGAAGTATAAAATATAAATAATGTATATAAGTAACAAAACTTATTTTTATATACTTTTTATTAAAATACAAAAAAAAAAAACCAAACAACCCAGCAACAAAAACTTAAAATGGTATTTTCATCTATTACCATAGCACAAAATTTGAAATTAACAGTCTTACTTTCCAAAATTTCTTTAGTTAGATTATCCTGTTTCTTAATTCAGTTGGATACAGTCTGCTGAAATAAACAGATTTTAGAAAAAAATATATATATATTAATTAGGACAAATTATAACTGTCAACTTTCCATACAGTGCTTAGTAAATTCTTTTTTTTTTTTTTTTTTTTTTTAGATTTGCAGTTAGATTTACATAACTAGCTTTTATAACAGAGTGCATTTGAATTTTAACTTTTTCAAAAGGTTTTTATTGAGATGACAGACTCATTTTCAGTATTGCTATTCTGTCTTTATGAACCTTTCCTTGATATGCATTGAGTTTGGTGGCATGTTTCTGCACATAATGTCTTTTCAAATTATTGTAGTAGACACTATTACAATAGACACTGTTTTCTTACAGATTCAGTGCAGTTCTATATTATTTGTCTTGATAAAAAGTGCTCATTTGTTCCTTTTTTTTTGTTGTTGAAAACTCTTCATTCATCCACAGTTTTTCTTCTTTTGGGTTCTTTTTCTTTTAAGATGCCATTAAGTAGGTTGAAATATTAGTTTAGGCAATCACTGCATTTTACTCAGCAAGTAGCACATGCTCGTCTCATGGATAAAACACACAAGTTTTTTGCAAATGAGCACATGCAAAGGGCCAGAGAGGAAGAGTCAGCACTGCTCTGCACCTTCCACATGCCCTGGTTTTCGTTCAGGCAGAGAAATGTCTTGAAACATTCTGGTTTATCTGTTAATTATTTTAAGTATTATTGTAAGGCATTTTCAAATTCAAAATCACAATAAGCACTTTTCAAGCAATTGAGAAAGAATTCATTAGTAGCTTACCATTCATCATGCTGTAATGCTGACATAAATTATATGATTTAGAGATGGATGTGATTTCTGTTAGATCATTCCTTACTGTCTCATTTCTCACGATCTCCCATTCATTAAAACACAATGTTCATATTTATATCCATATTTATTTGACTGTTTAAACCTTTTTAAATCTTCTTTAATCTTATTTTAAATAAATAAATAAATTCATAACAAGAAAAAGGAGTTGATATTTGCAAATCAGGTGGAACTGCAATGATTTTGGGTCATTACTAATGCCCAGTACAAATAGATAGTTCCACAATTGCAGTGATTCTCCATGGATCTTATTAGTAGTGTACTTTTCTTGGCTTTCATAGTGAAATGCATGTAATAAATTCCCTAGATATCTACGTAGGCACATGTTTCTCATAAAGTAGCTAGATAATTCCATCAATTCGAAGTTCTCAGTCAATATTTCTGTCAAATTTAGTAGGGTTAGTCTAGTATGAGTTAGTAACAACATTCTAATGTTAACATTAGTTTGAAAGGATTTATAACGGAAAGCTCAAATGCATGTCAATTTTTACAAATGCATACAGGTAAGTGCGCATGTATATTCACTGTAAACAAATATTCCTTTTATTTTGATTTTCTTTTGAACTGTCTTATATTTGAAAGCTAGATGCCAAAAGAAAACCACCACCACAACAAAAGCACCTAATAGCCAGGGCTGTCTTTCAGATGTAACAAGCTGTGACAGCTTTTCACAATGTTTCGCAATGCCAAATTCAATAACAAAAGTTTAATTCTGTTTAGATTTTTGCCACATAGAACTTTACTCTTTATGCAGAGATTAAATAGCACCCCTCAGTCAAAGACAGAATTAGTCAATGACATATAGCCTTTCTAACATTCATTTTCTTTTCACAAAATTTGATGTTGGCAGCCAACCAAACCCAAAATTCATGAACAGTTTAGCAGATGAATGTCTATGCACAGCATAAAGCTCTGTATTGACACTTGCTTTACTGGGATTGCCCATTTCACCATTTATCTGTGCCAGTTATTCTGACTTGTCACAATAACAAAAAATAGTTAACAGATGATACATAACTAGCATCAGTTGACAAATACATATGTGCATATATATGTATATGCAAGTATGTACGCATACATATGAGGTGCTTTATTTTACTTTGAAATCACAATTTCTGCTGCCTGCTTGCAAGCCATTTCTTAATTTTGGAGTATTTTTCAAGTAAAAACAATTTTGAAAAATATTCTTGTCCAGTGTAAGGTAGGAGCTTGCAAATAAATAAAATAACTAATAATTGCCTTCCCTAAATGAAACACAAAGAAATAAGCAAGCACCATGAAGTTACATAAAGGCAATGTACTTTATGTGAACTTACTAGTATTACAATCCTTTCAAGTTTTCTTCTAACCAAAAACTGTTTTGTACTGGTTTCAAAAATAAATAAAACTTGGTGATTCAACTACTGTAATAGATTTCTTCTTCCAAAAAGTCACTACAAAGATCAAATAAGCTAACTGACAAATTTGTTTAATCTTCAATTAAAATTATTAATTAAATTAATTAAAAACATACAAATACATAAGTGTTTTTTTGCAGGAACACTTTCTCTCTCACACAAACACACCTCTAAATGTAAATCAATATATAGAGTGAACTGTTTACTCTGTTCACTAGCCTCTCTTATCACATCAGTACTGTATACTATATACTTTGTTCTCTGTATGATGCATATTATCTTTCAAAAAACCTTTTTTTTTTTTTTAATATGGTATTGCATGATTGCATGATTGCATTGCTAAAGTGGCATCTCAAGACAACTACACAATGTCTAATTTTCACAGACTTTATTGAGATTTTTCTTAAAGACAAATTAAAAAAAAAAAAATTGAAAATCTCAGTCTTTTCCTTATCCTCAGTGGCCTTGTTCCCTGCTGTATTCAGTAAAGGACAGAGATTCTCCGTGGCCGTTCTCTTACTTTTAATATATCTGTAAAATTTATTTCTTGTCTTTTACTACAGTGACTAGATTGATCTCATGATGGACCCATAATTTGATTCTTCCTCCTGTTCTTATATTTTTCTCATGATATGTCGTTTTCACTGTAGCCTTACTCATCCATTTCATTTTCCCTCCCTTCTTAGTAGGAGTTACTTTCCTTATTAAAAAGATGGCATTTCCTTATGTAGTTTCTTACTATGTATAGGAATCATTGGTATCAGTATGGGTTGATTATCTCATTCAGCCACAGTGCCTTTTGAGGGTTTTGGAGCAGCCATATTGTTGCAGGTGTTGCAAGTCCCAGCATCTGCAGTGACTTGCATTACTTTGGAATTGGCAGAATGGTGACACAAATTTTCAAACATTTTTTCAGGATCCTGTTCTTGACTTGTTCAGGAGTGAAGTTCCAAAGCATTGGAGGTGCCATCTGATCTGGCTATCTACCTATATCCTCCTACACTCAGTACAACTCATAATTGTCCTACCTGAAAGCAGACCTTTGCATAATATTGTTAAGAGATTTTTTAATCATAAACAAAAATGGAAACACATTCAGGAGATGTGGCAACAGGATGTTCATCCCAAGAATGTTTAAAATTCTCAGGAGCTACTATAAGTAGTTTGGAGAAAAGGATGAAGAAGCATGGGAAAATGTCCCCCAAAGAATTTCCATAAAGAGCAAAGATTAGGAGGTGGTTCTTGAAGCATTAAAATGATTGTAATGCTGAGTACAAATGCCTGACTAGTCTCATGAGCAAATAGTTTTAATCAAGTCCCTAGAGATGGTAATCAGAACATGAGAGGGCATAGACTCCAAGTACAGTGCTTCATAAACTAATATGAGAACACAAACTACAATTCTGAGAGAGAAAAACTCTCTACTGTAACAAGCAGCTATTAATGTAATAAAATGCTTATAACAGTTTTGTTTTAATGTACATTGGTCATATCCATTGTTATTTCAATCTTCAAACTCAACCTCCACATTGGGTCCCATAAGGACCCATAGTTTAACCCACAGTTCAAACCATTAGGTAGCTAAGTACTACAGAATCACTATTCAGGACAGAGGTATTCTCTAGAATTAGTTACAAGGAATAATTGTTATAAATTATTTAAGGCAAACATATTTACACAGAACTTATTCACTGCACAATAGTTTTAACTAAGATTTTGAACAATATCAAAGGACATTAAATTAAATTCCTTAACTTTTTCTTTGTCCTTTTTCAGAAAGAAAGGAACAGGAAAATATATTACTATTGTTATATTGTTCACATGAATATTTGTATATAAAATAAGGTATTCAGTGTCATAAGAATAATGATGCTTTTTCCTTTAAAAAAGCAGAAATCACTCAAAGTCAATATTTTTAATTGTTTACCAGAAATGTACAAGATTGAAGTACTTTTTTTTTCTTTCTTTTTTTTGCCAGACATCTTCAACTTAATACAGAACTTACACCAACTACAATATATTTTAAAATATGTACAATGCAATTATTAGTCTTTACTTTGTGATAGAGCGTACTTAGCACTTATTACAGTAACAGTACATTACAGGAAAACAAAGTGAGAGATTTACATTTTTGAATGCATCGTAGTGAAATCTGATTAGTAAGGTAAAATAAACTCAAAAACAAAGCTCAATTACAAAATATAAGATAATGACTATTACAGATTTTTCTTCAGGAATATGAAATAGACTGATAATAATAACTGGGACATACTGCCCATATTATTTGCTTACATACAGTGGAATTCTGAAGGTTTTTATTTTATGCCACTGTGCTTTAACAGAAAAATAAAATGGGTTTGGGAACATGAAAACAACAGCTAAAGTTTGTTTGTTTTTGTTTTTATATATATTATTTTTCAATGGCTTTTTTAATAACCAAATATTATTTGAAAGAGAAATGAGAGAGAAAAAATAACAAATAAGAATAATAGTTATCTGTTTACAGTAGTATTTTGCTGTACATAAACATGGAATTAAATATTGATATGTTTTACAGTTCAACACTACGCTTTCTATACAGGACTAAGCCACAATCACAGGGAGATTTGACCTCAGAATACCGAGATACAGTACATACTATCAGATTTCTGAAAGGAAATTGCATTCAGTGTGATTCTAAAGAAGAATCTGAGAATTATCTATTACTGCATCTGCATGTTCTTTCCTATTGATGTTGCTCTTTTCAAGGTTACAAAGGAAAAAACATTTTCTTCTTTTGCAAGGAAAGCAAATCTACTTTCTTCTCCTTCTTCACAGCACAGTATCTTAAAATCAGATTTTTCTACTTTCTTTCACACTGTAAATTTAGATATAGTATAAGTAGATAATCTCCTGAGAGGAACTTTATGTTGTTTCTGTTGTTGCTGTGTTCCCCTTCAGTATTAAAGAAATTACAGCTCCAACCTTTAAGATTCATATTGCAGTTATGCCTCAAGCTTCAGTCTGAATTAGTAGTTCCTTATGCTAGCTTTCCTTTAGCACTGTGAAAACTGAGCTTGTGGCTGAAGATTAACACCTGAACAAACCAACTAAAACTACATTCGTACAGGAATATACTATTTTTTTTTTCCTGTAAATGCCATGATACAGTTATGAAGGACAATGTAAGTTTTCAATAATATTTATTGCTTATAGAAACCTGAAATAGATTGGTATTTACTAATATGTATAATATCTGTGATACCATTCACTGGGAACTTACTGTTTATATACACGCATAGTTACATGGATAGGTAGAATGATGGCTAGATGTCAGTAAACATATCTCAATTTTTGCAGATCAAATGAAAATCCTTTACGGTATAAGTAACACTGAATGCTAAGATTTATCTTTATTTGGAGTTCTAGATTTCATCAGAGAGAACTTTGTCTTGTTACAAAAGCTTCACATAGATGATAGATCTGAATCAGTTGCTAGGCAGACAATGAAAATGAACTTCATTTGTACACACACAGGAGTTAATATATTTCTTTTAATGTACCAGACTATTTTGCCTATCAGTTTGATATATTAATGTTTAACATACTGAACACTCATATTTACCATAAAATTAAATATGATAAGTTGTTTCTTGATTTTTAAATATAAATCTGCGCCTACATAACCGTAAATATAAATAAAAAACAAAATGCTAATAATCTTTTTTAAATGTCTTCACCTTCATTGAAACAAACCCTTTGATGTTAAATGATAATAGTGTTTAAATTTATGATACTCTGAAATGATAACAACTCTAGTAACAGCCAATTTTCTAATACCAGTATAAGTGTCAAACAATGGCTCTGGGGAGAAACTACAAGAGAAGTCAAACAGCTTTCCATTATATGTTGCTGATATTTGTAGTCACTCTAAGTCTTTCAGAAGCTAATTATTCAAAAAGTCGTCTTGCAATGATTTAACAATGTAATTTTCTATCTGCACTGGAAATTTTCAAAAGAATAAACAAAGGTATAAATGAGCATTTTTTTTAACATTACAAATATTGCAAACATGAGGCTTTGAGAAACATTTATTTATCAGACTTACAGCAGGTGAATAGGATAACTCTATAATTTTTAATATTTAATGCTTTTCTGTTTGTGGAAAAATATATATTTGATAAATATGTTTACTAATCCAAATTCACATTTTCAAAAATTTTTGCTAATAATTTTATCCTCTGACACAAAGCGATCAAAACGTCTGACAATAAAATGCACAAGCATTTCTACAAAAGTAAATCAATTTTTTTAATATGTAGGACATATAATGCTTTCATCAGAATTCCTATATTAATACTGTCAAATCCTCATGTTCAGTGCTTGCACCTTTGTCATCTTTAAAACTCTTTTAAGATAAATTTTTATTTGTAGGAACATTTCTCAGAAGTCATCTCAATAATGTTGAATTCTCCATCCTCAAAACATCCCTCAAAGTTACTAACAGGATTCAAAGAAAAGCCAAGTAATACTAGTCAGTAGATTTTGAGATAATAGAAACACAGTTGTTAATATTCAGAAATAATAATGATAATAAATACTTAGATATATCCACTAAAAATAAATTCAGTAAGTATTCCTATGTGGGATTCATCTAGTCAAATGCATAGGCCTTGCTTTAAAGTGCTGTTCACTTCTTCCTAAAGTAGACAGCTAAAAACGTATTTCATATTTCAGAAAGCATTAACTTCTCTCTACTGATTTAAAGTGAACTTTCAAGTGACTTTCTCAGACTTAGATGCTAGTACTGTAGGCAGCTAAATTTAAATTGAGAAAAATTGTGCTTCAACATACTACTTACTGCTAATGAAGTGTCCTTGAGAAACAGCTAAGCTTGGAAGTTATTCCTGGTAAGTATTCAGATAGATTTCCCCAATATTTAGGGTACACTCTGTGTATGAGACTGAGTAATGAGTCAGTGCTTATTTGTCCTCTCCTTTTTCAGTATGTTCTTACAGGAAGTATTTTACAGAGAAATATCCTCAAAATGTTTCACAGAGAGCACATTGATCCTTTGGTCTATCCTACAACTTTAGAGTTATTTTTCAGGACTAATAATTTTGGACATCAACTTTTTTTTTTTTTTTTTTTAAATTAGTTTTTTTTGTTTGTTTGTTTGTTTTGTTTTGTTTTGTTTTGTTTTTCCTAATCTTAACTCCTGAAAGCTTAGGGTACATGTGTAGGTAACCTATGCCTGTGATTTGAGGAATCTGAAACTGAACGCGAAGTCTGCAACAGACAGTATCTGAACTCCTGAGACTTTTTATTTTTATTCCAAATTCAAGACAGGATAGGTGAGAAACAGATTCCAACATGTAATGGTAAAAAGAAATGCACTTTATTTTTACTTGCTAAAAGAAGATTTATTTAGTACTGTACCATTTTCCCAGTCTTTAGTACCCTTCTGAGACTATCAGTTTAGTACACATAAAAATATTTCAGAAACTTTAAATAATGGTGTTGTCATCCAGGAAGATATCACTTATATTTAAAGCACACTATTTCCTTAGTTTTAAATTTTTCTTCTGAAAGAATTTCTACCTACAAATGGTTTCAGCTAAGTTGATATACTCATTCATTCAAGGGTATATGTAAGAAAAAGGGAGAAACAATACATATTATACTAGTAAAAACAAGGAAAATGTTTAATAAAATCGGGACATCTGAAGAATCACTGTATTTTAGCTTCCTGTTTTCTTCATAATACAGTAAGCATAACATAGAGAAGTGTGGTTTGACAGCAAAGCTATTGTATAAACTCATATTCTTAGGTAGTTGTTTTTTTTAAGGATTTGCTCAATCACTCAGAACACAGTTATCTATCCATTTATTTACTTATTTACAAGAGGTATTATAATACCAAGTGTTAGCAAAGAATAATTTAAATTAACCTAGCAAGATTGTGGGAATATTGGGAAAGGCATCAGAAGAAAAAAAGGAAAAGGATGTGTCTGAGTAGCAGGAAGTAAAAGAGAAAAATCAGTAGAAGACCCACTTGTGAAGCTGGAGTAAAAATTGATTTTGAATATTTGAGAATAAGAGTAAAAAGCAAGAAAGTACAAAAGTAAACTATGAGAAAGCTGAAATGTAGAGGTATGGGAGTTCCTAGAGGTAAAGCAAGCAAAAAGATAATGGATGCAAAATAAGGAGAAACAATGCAAAAAAGGAGATAATAACTTCACAAAGCCAAAGAAAGAACTAGAACAAGGACTTAAGAGAAGGCAGAATGTTGTGGAAAGGAGACTTATACTGTGCAAGGACAGCCTGATTAGTTAAGTGTATTTTAGCTAATTAAAGAATTCTTGATATAGTTTCCAGTGCTCATTCAAGTTACCTACTTTCTTTTCATCACCCCTACTTGTCCTTCATTAATTACTTTAGTATCACTGGTTAATAAAGATGATTTGCAGAATTTATAACTCAACTGTATTTTTTTTACCTTTCTATGGAGAGTCTAGTTCAGAAGTGGAATCAAATCTATTATTCTAAGCAATAGGATACAGAATTAAAAACTGTCTAGAATTTTTGAGAGCTATTTTAGAACATATTTATTTCAGTTAATTTCAGTCTTGTAGAAGATACATATATGGAAGATACAGTGATCACAATTCAAACAACTGAGTAAGATCTGTTTTATCACAATTCAAGTGTTAGATTTTCTTCCAGCTTGTCCTCATATCAATTTAGGAGTTTAAATATAAGTAATATCCTGGGATTGGAACTTTAAAATTCTGTAATTGTGTACATAGTAAACAGTAAATTCGATAGCCTTTAGCACTGCACAGTTGCTAAAATATATTGATCTAAATTAGAGCTAGCATAATGGCTTTTTGGAATCAATTTCCAGACCATACAGTTTAAAAGACTCACATGGGGATGTTACTCCCCAAATTCCAAATGTCCAATCTGGAAACAAAATCACCCATGGGACTAAGAATCACATGATCGTACAATGGTTAGTATTGAAAGAGACCTGAAAGATCACCTAATTCCAACCCTCTTGCTCCCTTCATGGCACCTTCCACTGGTCCATGTTGATAAAAGCACCATCTAACCTGACATTGTTTGCTTCCAGGGCTGGAACAAAGTTAGTGAAGTTTCTTAAGCAATTAATATGGGATATATCGATTAACTCTTCCTAGCTTATAGCTCCCACTTTGGAATGACTTCCTTCTCTCTTCAGCCCTGTGTTACACTTTCTAAACTTGTGCAAGCACCCTTGGATAACCTAGGCCATCTTAAATGTTCCTAGACACCTGTGTTTAGGTAATTGAACCAGCCATCTGATACCAATGGCCTAAATGTCTTTATCTGAATTAATCATCTTGGCTCCCTTTATAATTAATGAAGAGAAATAGGCACTGCTGAAGAGTGAAACATCTGACCTAATTTTTGAATGAGGTGAATCTTATTTTAAAAGAGACTACCTCTTCTCACTCAGAACAATGGAAGCCTAAGGGATCTAGCCTGAATATAAGCACGTACTTTAGAGACATCTAAATTTACACTAACGACTTCTGTTCTGAAAAGCTGTAAGTCATCCTATAAAATAAATTTTAAGTCATCCTACATATAAATACTCAGTCATTATATGACCTTTTTTTTTCCCCAGTAGAACATACTAACAAATTACCTAGATAGAACAGTGGCAGAAAGATTCATTTAGTTGTGGTTGTGTGGTAGACAATAGGGGTTATAGAAAAATTGTTCTTTTCAATATTGGCTCACAATTCACTAATATTACTATGATATAAATGAGAAACCATTTTTTTTTCTTCCACATTCCAGGGAACATTCATATGGAGTTTTACAAGTCAGAATTTCTCCAATTACGCATCCTGTGCCAAAGCAGTGAAGCAGGTTATTTAGGACACTCACTTGAAATGTCTATGCTCTGTTTGTGTCTAGAAGAGGATTCAAATGTTAATTTCACCTTTTGTAGCTACAAGCTAAAATCACCTCATATTATGTTAATGCAAATTATGCAGTTGCATTTTTGAGCCATTTTATATACTTTCCATTACTAAAATACACTTCACATTACAAGTTATGAACAAGAGAAAGTTACTTAAGACATGACAAATGGCAGAACTTGATACTGAGCTACACTTCATTCATCCTAGGTGTTATATAATGTTACCAAAAAATCAGAAGTTCTCCTTGCAGTACTGCTCTTGCAAACTAACCACAACTTGGAATCTCCAGTGAATGATGCATACTCAGGTCTGTTCAAAAATAGGACTGTTCTACAAAGGTAAATTGGAACTAGTTCCTTCATCAGAGGAAAGAAAGAGCATGGTCACTCACTGATATCCACCCTGCCAATGGGAAGAATTGGGGCCTGCAGCCAGTTCAACTTCCTTGATCATGGCCCCATATGTTGTTTCGGGTGTGCATTCCATCCAGCACAACCACATGGTCTTCTGCTGTCCCATTGAGGAGGGCAGAATATGTTCCACTACCTCATGACAAAAAGGATTCTTTCCTGCAGATGGAAAAGAAACAGAAGAGAAAGGCACTTACAAAGTCTACAGGCCGAGTCAAACATGAAGGATATCTAATTAGAGAAGGAAGATACGACCTATTCTTCCAGCCCAATGTTTCTGCTTTCCCAACAAGACAGCAGCTCTCTTCAATCATTAGTCTTCCATTTTATGTACATGCTTTGCAGAAAATGAATTTTTTCATGCTTGCAGCAAGGCTATTATTCATTCTTTTTTGACCACAATACAGAAAAAAGGAAGCAAGCTGTGAGAACTGATGCGATGAGGAAGGCTAAAGCCTGCCTGGAATTAAATCTGGCAAAGGGGATAAAGGATAATAAAAAAGGTTTTTTCAAGTACATTAACAGTAAAAGGAAGACTAGGGAGAATGTGGCTCCCCTGCTAAGTGACGGGGGTGTTCCGGTAACGGGGGATGCTGAGAAGGCGGAGATACTGAATGCCTTCTTAGCTTCTGTCTTCAGTGAAAAAGCTCACACTCGGGAATCTGAGACCCTGGAGGTTAGCGAGGATCTGGGGAATGGAAGACCTCCCTTCTGTCAGGGAAGAGGTGGTCCGAGAGTGCATAGGCAACACCAATGTTCACAAATCCATGGCACTCGATGGGATACATCCACGGAAGCTGAGGGAGCTGGCAGAGGTGGTTGCTGAACCACTTTCTGTCATCTTGGAGAGGTCTTGGAGGACGGGGGAGGTGCCTGAAGACTGGAAGATAGCCAATGTCACTCCAGTCTTCAAAAAGGGCAAGAAGGAAGATCCAGGCAATTATAGGCCAGTCAGCCTCACCTCTGTCCCTGGAAAGGTGATGGAACAGCTTGTGCTGGATGTCATCTCCAGACAACTGGAAGAAAAGGAGGTTATCAAGAGTAGTCAGCATGTGATCACCAGGGGGAGGTCGTGCTTGACCAACCTGGTAGCCTTCTATGATGTTGTCTCTGGCTGGGTGGATGGGGGGAGAGCAGTGGATGTAGTCTACCTTGATTTCAGCAAGGCTTTTGATACTGTCCCCCACGACATCCTTATAACAAAGCTGAGGAAGTGTGGGATAGATGAGTGGACAGTGAGGTGGGTTGAGAACTGGCTGGCTGGCAGAGCGCAGAGGGTCATCGTTGGTGGTGCAGAGTCTGCTTGGAGACCTGTAACCAGTGGTGTTCCTCAGGGGTCGGTGCTGGATCCAGTCTTGTTCAACATCTTCATCAATGACCTTGATGAGGGGATAATGGCCACCCTCAGCAAGTTTGCTGATGATACGAAGTTGGGAGGATTGGCTGACATGCCTGAAGGCCATGCTGCCATTCAGCAAGACCTGGATAGGCTGGAGAGCTGGGCAGAAAAAAACCGGATGAGGTTTAACAAAAGCAAGTGTAGAGTCTTGCATCTGGGGAGAAATAATTGCATGCACCAGTACAGGTTGGGGGATGAGCTGCTGGAGGGGAGCTCTGCAGAGAGGAACCTGGGTGTCCTGGTGGATGACAGGTTGGCCATGAGCCAGCAGTGTGCCCTTGTGGCCAAGAGGGCCGATAGCATTCTGGGATGCATTAAAAAGAGCGTGTCCAGCAGGTCGAGGGAGGTGATCCTCCCCCTCTACTCTGCCCTGGTGAGGCCTCATCTGGAGTACTGCATCCAGTTCTGCGCTCCCCAGTACAAAAAAGGCAGGGATCTCTTGGAAAGAGTCCACTGGAGGGCCACGAAGATGGTGAAGGGCCTGGAGCATCTCTCTTATGAAGAAAGGCTGAGTGAACTGGGTCTGTTCAGCCTTGAGAAAAGAAGGCTGAGAGGGGACCTGATCCAGGTCTATAAATATCTAAGGTGTGGGGGGCAGAATGGCGAGGCCGGACTCTTTTCAGTGGTGAGTGGAGACAGGACAAGGGGAAACGGCTGGAAACTGCAGCACAGGAAGTTCCGCACAAATGCGCGCAAGAACTTCTTTATGGTGAGGGTGACGGAGCACTGGAACAGGCTGCCCAGGGAGGTGGTGGAGTCTCCTTCTCTGGAGATGTTCAAGACCTGCCTGGATGCCTACCTGTGCGACCTGCTGTAGGGAACCTGCTTTGGCAAGGGGGTTGGACTCGATGATCTCTGGAGGTCCCTTCCAACCCCTACAATTCTGTGATTCTGTGATTCTGTGAAAGACAATAAAGTACTATGGCTCTTGGTTTTGAAGCTTCCTTTTGTGGACACAAATTGGGAAAATGCATAGCAAGCCCTGAAATATGGGTCACAACTGAGAATTTTTTTTTTCTTTCAGAAATTTGATAATAACAGTAAACTGCACAGTAGAGCTTCCCAATACTAACTGTATGTTTTGGTCCTGTGAGAGTCTACTACCACTTGCCTTTTGAGCATGGATGTCCAATGTATTGGCTTGCCTGGGCCACATTTCATGAATAGAAATAATCTTGGGCTGTCTATACATAGATCTCTCCAAAAGTAATACCTCCTATTTATATGTGCCTCCTATTTACTTCTATGGAAACTTATAACTGACTCAAAAAGTACAATAACACTATTTGAAGTAGCTGAGATTTACTCTAAAACACTATTTTCAACATAGTCACCATCTTTAACTATGCATTTTCATTTGCAATGAATAAGAGCCTGCATGCTGCATTTGCAAAAATCTGTACCAGTGGAGGACACCCACCTCCACATCTGTCACCACATCTGGAACATACCTCCCTCTGCCACACTGTACACTCGTTCACAGTTTGGTCTCCATTGACATTCAGTAAGCATCAGTGAAAGTCAATGGGTGCAACTTTATTCATGTGGAGGATTAAAATATACACCATTGCTTCATAAGCACTTTCATGTCAGATGCCATTTTGTCAGACGGCCGCTCTTCTGCCATCTGTCACACAGCAATTAACTATAATGGAATACTGTTGGGAGGGTGAAAGCTCTACTTCCATATCACTTCAGAAATTATGAGGAAACATAATGAAATTGGAGGCATTACTTTCAGAGCAGCTCTCACAAAATATACAATATCATTAAGGTACAGAATATTTTAATTTTAAATATTTTTCTTAAAACATTTTAAGAAATAGAGAGAGGAACAAAAACATGAAACTGATGTTTGACCTTGCTTTTGTGAAACTAACACACCAGCTGGTTTTGACGGCAGTGGCTGCAATTCTTAGTGAGGTCTCAACGTGTTCATCAGAGATTTTTCATGAAATTTTGCTCTTCCTGTATTTCATCCTTGATAATAATTTCAGAATGTTCAAAATGTGTGTACTGCCCCAGTAATGAGACAAATAAGGTATAATTGTGAAGAGAAGGACATCAGGTTGGTAAGGAAGAACCTTGCCTTTCATGAATCTATACTGGCTAGGCCTGATCCTCTGGTTGTCCCACAGTGCCATGTGATTGCATTCAAGATGATCTGTTCTGTAACCTTCCCTGGCACCAAGGTCAGGCTGATAGGCTTGTAGTTCCCTGGATCTTCCTTATGACCCTTCTTATAGATGGGCATCACATTAACAAGTCTCTAGTCATCTAGAACCTCTCCAGTCGACCAAGACCATTGATAGATGGTGGACAGTGTCTTGGGAGTCATGTCCACCAGCTCCCTTACCACACTCGGGTGGATCCCATCTGGAATCATGGACTTCTAGCAAGATAATCAGAGGGCTGAAGCATCTCTTACAAGGAGAGTTTGAAGGAGCTGGGCATTTTTAGCTTGGAGAAGAGAAAGCTCTAGGGAAATCTCATCGTGGCCTTTCAGTGCCTGAGGAGAGATGGACTTTTACAAGGTGTGATAGCAAGTGGACTGGAGAGAACAATTTTAATCTAAAAGAGATTAAAGAGATTTAGAATGCATGTTAGGCAGAAAAACTTTACTTAAAATGTGATGAGATGCTGGAACAGGATGCCCATAGAAGTTCTGGATGATCCATTACTGGAGGTATCCAAGGCCAGGTTGAACTGAACCCTTAGGAGCCTGACCTACTGGTTGGAAAACCTGTCCGTAGCAGGGAGTTGGATCCAGATGATCTTTAAGGTTCCTTCCAACCCAAACCATTCTATGATTCTATGAGAGGAACAACAGAGGTTATAAACACTTCCTGGGTAAGCTATTAAGATTCAAATATTGTTATTTCCTTGTGAAATTATTTCCTTTTTCAGTGTTAATAAAGATGCTGAAATCTGTACTAAATCACATTTCACATTTCACATGAATGGTTACTTTCCATATTTATAACACCTCAACTGAAAATAGCTCTCACAAAAAACATGCATTGCATGGTTGAAACTATAATATAGCCTCTTGTATGAAAAGGGGCAGAGTCAGCAGTGAGGGACCAGCTATTTCTGTGTTCCCCCCAACAGCATTTCTAAAATTAGAACATCTCCAATATTATGATGAGTTATGCAGATGTTGGAGGGCTTTGTGCCATAAATCTGACAATTAATACTTTTTTATGGAATGTCAATTCCTGTTTACGGTACATGATCTCTTATGTCATGTCATATATTTGCTCTTTTTTCTACACAGAATCAAGAGTATATAAAAAAAAAATAAAAATAAAAATAATAAAAACTGATTTCAGTGTTAGAATGCATCCTGTACCACTAACAAAATAAAAAGCAGATAAATTGTCTAGTGCCTGGAAAAGGAGATTAGCTGCTTCCTTTTAAAGAAATTGCACATTACTGGAAATGGCTGGTGTTTCTCCAGCACTATTTCAGTGGAGTGTCGACTCCTCACTACGCAAAGCTCCTGAATTTACTGCTAATTTTAAGTGATTTAAAATTTAATTAAATTTAGTTTTTAAATTTAAAAGTATTTAAATATGACATTAATTTCATTTGGCTTTTATTGTTTTATGTTTGTTTGTTTTTACTACTTTTAAGTGATTCATCTTGATTTTAAAGGAATATTATGGTAAACATTTAAATTAATGTTTAACAATAAATTTATAAATGTGAGAATTTCTTTTCTTCTGAAATCATAAGACGTGAAGATGGTTCTGTTTTTCTTTTTCTGTTAAACGTTAATAATTCACCACAGTGTTACAATCTTGATACAAATATTTTGTGTAAATTTTAAGGGTTTGTGCATCATCTCAGTATCAACATTCATAAAAAGTTTGGAGACATTTTGTTGTCACAAAACAAAGGATCATAAATTGTTGTATTACATGTTATCCTTCTTTCTCCTGCAGAAAATTCAGAGGAAGTTTCCCTCCAAGGAGCAATTTCTAATATTCTCACAGTATTAATTATGTGGATGAGAAGATAACCAATTCCCTCTCTCCACCTCTTCCCCCTCCCCTCTCCTGCTCTTTACTAATTCCTGGCTAAGAAGCTGATGCCATTGGAGGAACGTGTTTTTGTTGTTATTGATGTTGTTGTTGCTGTTTTGTGTGGTTGAAAGGGGAAGACATATGAAGAGTGGCTGAAGTCCTTTGGTTTGTTCAGACCAGAGAAGAGAAAACTGAGGGGAGAACTTATAATGGCCTGCCAGTTCCTCAGGAGGTGGAGCGGAGGGGCAAGTGTTGATCTCCTCTCTGGTAACCAGTGATATAACCCAAAGGATTGGCAGACAAAACAAAGGAGATTCAAGTTGGATATCAGGAAGTTTCTTCACCAAGAGTTTGCTTCATCACTGAAACAGTAATGAAAAATGCATTTTCTTGTTTCAGTGCAACTTGGTCACATATTGTCATGTCTCTCATGCTTTGGTCCTCTGGAGGGTGCTGTATTAATGTATTTTATGTTGTAGATTTCAATGTTTCAAGGAGTATAGAAGAAAAGTATAATTGCTTACTAAGTGGTATACTTTAGAATATTTAATCTCCTTCTACTTCCAGGTTTTAAGTCTTCTATAAAACTTATTAAAAAACTAAGAATAAATTCCTTAGTACATTTATCATTTTGTTATAAACATTGAACATACTTTTAAGCTCCTAATCTCTAACAGTGTATCTCAGCCTTTCCAAGCCTGAGTCTCTAAAGTTTTGAGATGACGTACTGGTAAATTATGAAGACTAATTCCTGCTTAGTAATATAACAGGCACCAGAAGCTATACCCTTGGACTCCTCGTGCAACTTGTGCAGAAAAGAAGGTGCTGAATTTCCTATGTCTGAAAATGGTCATACACTGTCCTGGCTTCTGCTATGACAGTTTTTTTTTGGTTGGTTGTTTTTTTTGTTTGTTTGTGGGTTTGTTTTTTTTTTTTGGGGGGGGGGGGGGGGGGAGGGAGTTGCATGTTTGTTGTTGTTGTTGTTGTTTTTCTCCTTTCTGATTCTCTTTTCTTCACAGTTCTACTGAGGGCAGAGAAGATGAGCAAATGGCTTCACTGCCCTTCATGTTAGACCATGACATACATCTATGATGACTTATGGGTATCTTATTTACCTAAACCATATTTTACGTAAAAGGTGAGGAATAAATTGGTGATTTCATTTTCTCTGTAGTACTTTTCAAGCTACTACAATTACAACAACAACAAAAATGACGAAATATTTTGAATAGTCTATACGTGCTCTAAAATGTAAAACACTCTTTGGAAATGCAAATTCTGAGGTGTCTTTTGTAAAATGGGGATACATTCATGCATACATATGTGAGAGATTATTATTTTATGCCATTGCCTCAAAGCTTCCTGATGGACAAGTCCAAGCAAGTCCTGGGCAAGGGTTGTGAAATCCTTTGTCTGTGGGACACAGATGGACAAGGACAGGAGCAATAAGAGAGAGAGATAAGCCACAGATTCAAGGGCGTTGAAGCAGTCTTTTGTGTGGACTTATCTTGAGGAAGATGGCCATCTCAGGCAGTACTTTTGTGACACTTGCTCAAGCACCCAGGGATGTCATGTAGGCAGAAAAAAAGGAGGATAAAAAGGGGAGAAATAACCATGAGGTAAGGTTTCTGGCAACAGAATCCTCACAGAGAAGAAGAAAGGTTTTCTGGCAATAGGTTCCTCATGAAAAGGAGTTTCTGACATGAGAAGCCTCACGACCTGCCTCTCTCCCTTCTGGACTTGCTTTGCACTTTATCAGCATGCTGAAGAAGAACAAAGGTGTCTGCCATCAGATCCCTCACTACAGAATGCCTGCATGCTGATGGACTCTCTTGGGCCAGCTACTTGAGTCCTGCTGCTTCCTCCCAGACTTAACTCTGCATCTTCTTCCTGCTACCTGCTTGCTGCCCAAGGCCACCCATGCTCCTGCTGCTCCCCCCTGCATGCTCCCCCACTCTCCCCTGTCTTGGACCATTGTGACAGCATGCAACAGGACCACTGCTGGATCCTGGAGGTGACTATCCCCACTTTATGCAATTCTTGCATTTCTTTTCTTTTCTATCTATCCTTTCTTTTCCTTTCTTTTCTATCGCCATGCTTCCCTTCCCCATCTCCCTGATTAAGATTTGTGTTAAACTGGTAGCACCAACATTTGAACCGTTGTTTCTTAAATTCATGCTGGGTATACATACATCAAAGAACCTCTTCTTCCTTCTATAAATTGGAGAAAGACAACATACATGTATGTATTTGTGATACGTAATGTAACGTAACTTGACAACTCAGATCTATATTCAGCTTTGTGGAACTCCTATAAGCCCACATCATATCTACCAACACTGTATAGACAGTGTAATACGAAATTATGCTGTATTTAGGCACCTGTCTCGCTTCATAAATATTTACTATTCAGTAATAAAGTTGTCATCAAACTGTTTGTCTCATCTTAAAGGCAGGTAACTCTCTTTACATTTACAAAAATAGATGCTGAAATTTAACATATTTGCAAGTTTATTCAGTTTATAAAGTAGTCAAACAATCATAGAAAAATTATGAACTCCTGGAACTTCAAGATTTGAAAGAATCCTTCACTTTCATCAAAAATTATTACTTTTGGTTATGATGTTATTACTCTTAAAACACAAAAGAAAACAATAGTAACAAATCAGTAAAACACTTCATTGTAAAAAAAAAATATAGTTAAAAATCTTTGACTATGGAGTTCTGGTAACATTTCCCATTGTTGAATCTGCCATCACCCTCAATCCCTTCACCTGTTTGACATGCAGTGGACACCCCTACAACTTTCCATACCTTTCTCTGTTACCTGCATAAGTCTACAGTATGCCAGCTGATGTTACTCCAGTCAGCACTATAGAACACATGCTGCTATTGTTGCATAGATTAGCTCTCCTGTATATCCCAGTCAGATTTTCTAGGCTACCATCCATGCAAACTGCTAAAATCTCTATTTGAGATCCAGTTTTCAAGTCTTCTGAATTTTTTCACCAGCATGCACTTAGGTGCTCAGAACAACAGTTGAATAAGAAGTTGAATGCAATTCCTGATGCATTGTATTCAGGAATCAATTACAGTCAGACACTACAGGCAGTCCCCAATCATAAAACTGTCAACAGAAGCAGTATTTCTCTATTTGCAAGCATTGAACTGTCACATTACCTGCTAGCTCTCTTTTAGACACACCTTGCTCATCATGCACTTTTACACATACTTATGCACACACCTGTTCACAAATAAAGTATTTTCCCTTCATGCCATGTTTAGTTTTGGATAAAATAATTTATGTTGTCGTTTTTTGGACTGTTAAATTTGCATGATTTGAGCATTAGGTAGTATAGAAAAAAGGTTTTTCAGTGCAGTTAGAAGAAACAATGTATGTACATTGTACTCATGCAGCATTGAGGAACAGAGAATAAAAAACTAGTACAAGTGAATTAAAATTAGAAGGCAAATGCAGAATTGGCACTGTTCATAACCCTTTTGTGTTTACTTTAGTTAAAAATATGCTCAAGTTGTACAACCATAAAAACATGTTAAAGCCTATTTCTTTGCTTCAGTGATTGAATATTTGTGGAGGTAAAAAAAAAGTTCTTTTGTAAGTATAACAACTGACAATTTATAAGATAGTCATTTAGCAAAAGCAAGAGAACATGACTGAAATATTAAGAAAAAACAAATTTTTATATTTTTTCAGTCTGTAGAACATGGGGAAGTGCTTATATATTTCACAGAATCACTGACACTAGAAGAGTCTTCTGAAGATCATCTAGTTCAAGTTACAGAGGTTTTTCAGAGCTGTGTCTGCATTCTGGCTATCTCCAAGGACAGAAGATTCATAGTTTTTCTGAGCAACCTCATCCAGAATTTGATAACCCTCACAGTTAAAAAAATACTACAAATAAAACTCAGTTGAAGTAAAATTTATAGAATCGCAGAAGCCTGAAATTTGGAAGGGGTCTCTGAGGGCTATCTAGTCCAAGTCCTCTGCAACAAACAGGGACATCACAGCTAGATAATGTTGGGACTTATCCAGGCCTTACCAACCTAATCCAGCCACGTCTTGAAAGTCGCCAGGGACAGGGCATCAACCACATCACTGGGCAATCCATCTCAGTGCCTCACCACCCTTACTGTAAAAGATTTTTTTCTTATACCTAACTTAAATCTATCCTCTTTGAATTTGAAGCCATTTCCCTCTGTTCTATCACCACAGACCCTGTTTAAGAGTCTGTCCCCTTTTTCCTGTATCTTCCCTTTAGATAATGAATGGCTGCTATAAGATTACCTTGCAGCCTTCTCTTCTCCAGGCTGAACAGCCCCAGCTTTTTTCACCTGTCCTTGTAAGAGAGGTGTTCCATTCTCTGGTTAATTTTTGTATCACTCCTCTGGACATGCTCCAACAAGTTGCAGAGGTTTTTCAGAGCTGTGGTCTAAGCAGGCCTATGTCTCACCTGTACTGAGGTCTCCACATCTGGATGAGACCTCAGCAGCACAGAGTAGAGGGGCAGGATCACCTTCTTCAACCTGCTGGCCTTGCTTTTTTCAATGCATTCCAGGATATGGTTGTCTTTCTGGGATGCAAGGGTACATTCATGACTCCTGTCCAGCTTACCATACATCACTACCCCCAGTTCCGTTTCAGCAGGACTGTGCTCAATCTTTTCATCCCCCAGCTTGTATTGATAATGAGAGTTGCTTCAACCCAGATGCAAGATCTTGCATTTTTGAAATTCATGAGGCTCACCTGGGCCCACTTCTGAAGCCTGCCTAGGACTCTCTGAATAGCATCCTGTCCCCCTGCTGTTTTGACAGCATCCCACAGCTTGATGTTGTGAGAATCCTTCTTAGTTTTTTTTTGGCTCAAAGCTTGCTTCCTGAGGTTTTTCTTGTGATAAGACTCTGAGTGACTTGTCAAGGAGGCAACTGATGGGTGCTAACTGTGTGACAATCGATATCGCTTTGGGAACATTTGCAAGCCCCTTCCCCCAGAGCTGCTTGCTCTGTAGAAGAGCGGAAGAGAATGCTCAGGAGTGTTCACTGGCGGAAGATCTGGCCTGTGGCCAAACCGCTCCAGCTAAGTATGGAAGGCTGGGGGATGATACCATTGTATCTTGCGAAGGCAAGATGCAAGTTGGTGCCTCCCTGCTTCCTCTTATCTGCTGGCAAGGCCAGAAAGATAAGAACAAAGGAGGTTCCTGCTGAGATCCCAGAGCCAGAAGCTGCCACCGCAAGGAGAACTGACTCAACCACCTTGGGTTTGAGCTGTCACTCAAAGGAGAGCTGATTCGACCACTTTGGATTTGAGCTGTCACTCCAAAAACAGCTGACTCAACCACTTTGAAGCATTGAAAAAGGGCCATCATCACCATGGTCATCGTCGTCATTGGCAACAGGACAACTCTGCCTGATGACCCACCGCTACTGAAGATCAAAGACTGAACTACGAACCTCGCTGGATCCATGGTGGTGACTATGTCCCTCTTGCTGCCTATAAAGACTCCTTGCCTCTCCTTTTCTGTCTTTTCTATCGCCCTCCTTCTCTTCCCCCATTACCCTAATTCATAATAGCGTCCGTTCTCCCCTTCCCCATTTCCCTGATTAAGATTTGTAATAAACTGGTCGGACCAACATTTGAACCGTTGCTTCTTAATCTCACGCCGGGTATATAGATAATAAAAGAACCTCCCCTCCCTCCTATAAATTGGAGCGAGACAGATGTCATCTGCAAACTTGCAGAAGGTGCGCTCAATCCCACTGTCAATGTCACAGATGCAGATATTGAAGAATATCGGTCCCAGCACTGATCTATGGGGGACAGCACTCATCACTAATTTCTGTCCAGACAATGAGCCATTTAGCACCATTCTGGACTCAATCCTGCAGCCAGTTCTTCAACCCATCAGCAAATTCCCTTATAATTTTGGGATGCATCTCATCATGATCCATAGACTTGCTGATGCTCAGGTTCCTCAGGTGGTCACAAACCTGATCTTCATTTACAGTGGGACAGAAGTTGCTTCCCCACACCCCTCCCTCCAAATGGAATGTTTTAGGATTGTGTTGTGAGCAGTTATCATAGAAGACCAAGGCAAGAGATTATTAAGAACCTCTGACTTCTCCTTTCCTGTTGTTACTGTGTCCCTCACTGGGTGGGGTTCACCTGGACTTTCCTTTTCTGGTTGAGGTACCCTTTTTATTCTTCTTGACATCTCCAGCCAAGTTCAGTTCAAGCTTGGCCTTGACTTTCCTGACCCCATCTCTACACAGCCTAGCAGATTCCTTATACTCTTTCCACAGTACCTTTTCCTGTTTCCACTGCATATGCATTTTCTTCTTGTTCTTCAAATTGAGCAGCAGGTCTCAGTTCAGCCACATCAGTCTCTTGCTCTCCTTTCCCGACTTGATATTCAATGTCTCCTATTACCATGTCACTAATCTCACTCAGCAGAGGGTCCACATATTCCCTAGATTTTCTTTTGCTATTGAAATACCTGAAGAAGTCTTTCTTGTTGTCCTTGACACTCCCCCCTAGTCCTTTTTCCACAGTCTGTAGACTTTCTTTTTCCACTTCTGATTTTCTATGAGATACTTGCTCACCCATGCAGATCTCCTGCTAACTTTGGCTGATTTCTTAATGATGCACTTATCTTCAGCTTAGAGGAATTTGTGCTTGAATGTCAACCAACTCTGTTGGGCCCCCTTACCTTCCAGTGCTCTAAGCCATTAGATACTTCCAAGTAGGTCCTTAAGAGGGCAAAGTTGTTGCTCATGAAGTTGAAATCCTATTTATTGCCCTGTTTCTTCCATATAAGTTCCTGAATTCCACTACCTCATGGTTGCTACAGCCAAGATTGCCCCTAGCCTTCACATCCCCAACCTGTCCTTCCATTTTTGCAAGAACTTGGTTCACCAGCACACCTCTCCTTTTTGTCTCCATCACCACCAGATTCAGAAAGTTACCTTTCACACACTGCAGGAACCATCTGGACTGTGCATGCCTGGTAGTGTTGCTTCTCCAGTAAATGCCCAGGTGGTTGATATCCCCTGAGAGAACCAGTGCCTGTGATCATGAAGCACAGGCCTGACTGTAGAATGTCTCATCAACTTTGTCTTTCTGATCAGGTGGCTTGTAGTAAACACCCATAACCTTGTCACCCATATTAGCCTGCTTCTTAATTTTGCTGTTTATTCCTATGTGGATTTTGACATATTCCAACTGGTCTCTCACATAAATAGCAGCTCCACTACCTTTCCTCATCAGCCTATCTTTCCTAAACTATATGCAGCCATCCATGAAAACTTTCTTGTCACATGAGCTGCCTCACAATTATTCCTGTGATTACAGAGAGATTATAGCCCTATGATCACATACAGATCTGTACTTCTTCCTTCTATTAGGCATGCTGCATGTATTGTTATACAGGCACGTAAGAGACTAAAAGGGGGCAGAGGATGCAAATGGAATAAACTCCTCTGTTCTGTTCCTTCTTGGGCAAGCATCAGAAATTGATTAGAGATGAATGGAATATTCAAAACTGGAAATACACTTTTTATCTGTTTCTTCACAAAAACGCTTCCAGAACAATAAATTTGGTCCGGAAGAGAGGTGCATATACCAAATAGAATAACTCCAGAACGAGTATATAAAGACAAGTGGAAAAGATGAAGGAAATAACTGCAATTCAGATTGTTATGAAAATAAGTCCTGAAAATAAGAGATGCCATAAGATGCAATAAGAGGACAAGTTTTGAGGTTCCTTTTACAGATAGCTTAAGAACTGATTCCAAGAACTATTTCTTTTAAAGTAGACTAAGCCCTCTTCATTTAATTGAAACACAGCTCCCCAGTACTTATGCAGACAGATTAAACTTTGGCTCTGTTTTAGAACTTTTGCTTTACACAATATTAATAACTGAAAAATAATTTGTGGGCAAATGTCTGCTACATTGCAAGGGAAAAGAAATGTTATTTTCTTCAGTTTTTCAATTTTTAATCTTCACGTAGCATTTCTGAAGAGCTTCTAGGTAATTTCATTCCTTCGTGAAGTGTGAAGTTTAAGCCCTCGGGGGGAAAAAATAAAAAATAAAAAAGTATCCCACCTCCTTAGATGAATTCACATTTTTCTATGTCATACTGTTCTCAGCATTCTTCTAGCTATTATTGTACTATACTCTCTATATATGAAGTATATCTCATTTTATGCACTCGTGAATATATTCTTCTTTAGTCATGTCATTTACTTTCAGGGATGGCATCTTCTCTTATTCAAGGAGAATTCCCCTTTTCCACATTTCAGCAAACAGGATAAAGTAAACAGACTGTTCAACACTTCAAATCAAGCTACATTTTGATAAGGGCAGAATATACCCAGAAAACAGTGAAGAAAGACACCCTGTAATGATATCCCATTGTTGAGAAGGCAAGAACTGATCTGTCACGACATGCGTCACCACTTGATTTTTTCACTTTCTTATTGTTAATAGGTTTTTCAAGAAGTGAGAAAGGAAGAAATCTGGGCTAAAAGAGGTGTATAGCAACATTACAAATACAATTCAAAAAAGGAAAATACTAGTTTGCTGTGACAGATAGATAGAAAATATTTGTATATATATATTACATACATTTATATGTATATATATATAAAACTTCTTTTTTTCTTTTTTTTCTTTTTTTCTTTTTTTTTTTTCCAAAATTTTATGAGCACATTTATGTCTCTTTTCCAAATAAGCAGCTCCTTTCCAAAACGTTATCAGGTCAGGACTCTACCTTCATTCAGCTTTGTTATATGCTTGGGAAGAAGAGTCTGAGAATCAGTCATAGCATTCTGATCATAAAAACCGAATGGCTACTTAATATTTTTGTCATCAAAGGCTATGTCAATTCTTTTAAATTACACAGAGCTAGAGAAAAATCTTAATTACTGCATCATTGATTTTCCATTTTTTTTTTTTTTAAGTGGTAGAATGCAACCTGGCATATTCAGTTTGTGTCACTATGTCTCTGAGACATCAATTTTAAGGATGGTGATAAAATGCTTTTTGTAATACTGTATCAGGTTTGGCTACCACATGACATACATGCTCCAACAGTGTTACCATGTCCACATACATTTATACCACATTCTAAGGAATAAAACAGACCCAAAAAATTAGTGCTGCAGAAACACTATTCAGGTAAGCAGAAACCACTTAATTTTCAGACACTTCTGAGCATGAACAAAGGAAGCCACGTATTTATGTGGCAAGGAGTCACCAAGGGAAAAAAAATACTGGTTTACAACCAATTGAAATGAAAGGCTGTTTATTAGCCATTCATATGCAGGTGTGTAAACCTCTTTCCCCCTCTCCCCCCCCCCCCATCAAAAACACATATTCTTTACTAAAGCTTAAAAACAACATCTATTTTAACTAAGAAAGCAACATGATTATTCCCAAGATGTGAACATTATAGGACAAAGGACAGTATATTTCATGATCCACTAGAAGAATTCAAAGGCGATGTAGGTTATAAGAAGTTAACAAACACTTCAAAAAATAAATAGAGAAAGGAAATCATAATTATTATGTAAGTATATATGAATATAAATAGAGGAAGGAGAGCACCTGCTCTCACTCTGTCTTTATTGTCCTTGGTATCTGTAGGGCTGTTTCTCTCACATGTTCGCACTCCTTTCTCTGAGATGCCGCACAACATTTTTCATTCTTTCTTAAATCTGCTCTCACAGAGGTACAGCCAGCATCACTCATTTGTTCTGCTTTAGCCAATTGTGGCTCCCTATCAGCAAACTGGAACTGTGTATGGAATGAGGCTGTTCCTGATCTCTTCTCACAGAAGACATCCCTGTAACCTCTCTCACTACCTATCTTTTACCACATAAACGCAGTGCTTTAACATTAAATCAGTATGCTCTCTTTGATAATTCGTGCAACATAAGCCAGGCAGACAGAAAAGTATTCCAGTAACTGTCAGTGACACTGGAGGTTCTTAGGCATGCAGAAAAATTTTAAAATCCACACATAAATCCATGTATATACATGCAAATAAGAAGTAAATTCTAATAGTTAGTAACATTTCCTTTCATTTTTTTCATGAACTGTAATACGTAATAGCTACTGCAATATATAGAAAATAACAAATATTACTTTTAAATCTCTTCCCCTCCCTCCACTCTAAAAGAGAAATTATAGAATTATATGGAAAATTTTAATTAGGTTACTTAATACTTTATAAAGTTCAGTGAGTCTATCTGTGATATGCAAGTATAGATAATCAAAAAGATAACAAAAGGAAGATTAAAAATGAAGAAATCTTCCCAAAATGAATTAAAAAAAAATAATTTGATACTTCAAAAGGTAGTGGAGAGCATTCAGACCAAGTAGAGTGTTATATTAATTGATCATTTACTAGAAAATTATCATATTCTTTACATTACAATAAAATAACACCATAGAGTGATAGATAAACATATTACTTCTGAATTGTTTTGTTTTTAGAATGTTACACTGCTCATGTATTTGTAATAAAGACAAACTGGCTTAGTTTACCTTAGAATGAATGAGGAAACAGCAAGTGTAAAACAGCTCTTAATATTTGAGACATTTATCAGGAAGCTTTGAAAATGGTTCAAAAATAATGAAATAAGAAATAGGAAAATGACTATAACAAAAATCACTTGTTGAAATCTCTGTCCTAAAGACAGGTTTTCTTACAAAACAGCATGGCTATTTATAAATCCTAGTCTCAGATGATTTCCACATGTTCTAAGTTCTGAAATATATTTGATGATTATTAGAAGAATAATTGATACAGTTATGAACCATGTCCAAGACTTTGTTGAAAAAGAGAATTAATGGACATCTACTTGAATCTAGAATCTGATCTCTCTCTGATTATTAATGTAGATTGACTCAATGAATGCTACATAATTTTCAAGTAACTTTAAAATGTTTCTACAACATTTTTTTTTAAAAATAAAATAAAATAAAATAATTAAACTAGAAAAAAATTTAAACTCCACAAAATTATCAATTACTTAATGTGTAATACACTTGTGAATTATGTTTCAAGCATTTCCCAAAAAATCTGCTTGTTTGTTTACAAACAAACATTAAACAAACATTAAAACAAAACATTTTACTGCTAAAGATTAAATTCAAAGATACATTTGTTGCACACAGTAAAAAAGAGACTAACCTTTTTTGTAAAAAGTCAACATCGGTAATGTACAAATTTATGGATCACCAAGTTTTCAGTGATACAAACACAAAAATGCTTTCAAACACCAGATAGTGAAAACATATCAATTGCAAGTGCTTTCCCAGAAAAAAAAAAAAAAAAAAAAAAAAAATTTTAAAAAAAGAAAAAACAGGAAAAAAAAGTATTTCTGATAGCTTTCCCATTTTCTGTCAGTATTAGCACCATAGTTTTTATTTTATTTGTTTTTGCATTTACTTTATAATATTTTTTTCCCTTGCAATAAAAGCAGTTGGCCAGGTAATCTACAATATTCACCAATGTATTTTGTATAACATACCTCTGGAATTATTCTTAAAATTACAGAAAGTAAAACAGAAACTGGAAGTTTAAAGGACATGCTTGCAAATTTCTTAGTCTTATATATGTCATTGACCAAGATGTGGTAAGTCATGAAAAACATTGCTCAGACAATTACAGCAATATCAATTTTAAATTACGATATTAACTCCTCATAGCACAAAAATTTATTTATTTATTTATCTATTTTAAAAGGAATACTGATTTTTTCTTTGACTTTGACCTTCCCATCCCTCTGGCAACAAGCAGCTAAACAGATTTTACTGATTGACGTAGGTGATTAGTATCAGGAAATGCTGCAAAATCAAGTGGCTTTCAGAGCCTGGGTATGAGGTAGGTAGCATCCAGAAGACCTCATTATGGTGAATTATGAGGATATCCTGTGCTACGTGTCTGGGAGTAGAAATATAGTAGAGTGATTTGTATTTCCAATTATTTGGATGCTCTGCATAAGAAGCCCTCCAATTCATCAGACAGAGAATTCTCAGATGTATAATTTCATCTCTTGGTCAAACCAATTTGTTACATGAGAGATTTAAGAATGAAAACAAAATTTTTGCAAACATAGAAATAAATTAAATATTAGACCTTAAAGTCTTAGCATGTTTAAGGTTACAGTTAGGCCCAGCTAAACAAACTTCTTGGCTTTCTGCCTTTATTACATGCACCTATGCCAATTGCTTTCTATTCCTCGTAACAGTTTAATTCTTCTAAATCTGACTCTGAAAGTCATACAGTGGACAGTTTTTCCAAACTCAAATAACTATTCAGAATAGTGGATCTATTTCACCCTTGCTATAATGTTTTTGAAATCAGCTATTAAATCAAAGTTGAACACGACATAAAATAATAATAATGAAGTGAAAAATTTAATATTCTGTCTTGCTTTGGTCATTTCAAGAAAACTAATTCTAGTTGAATAAATAAGCATTAAAGAAAGTTTTAGTTTAGAACACAAAGAACTGGTGCAATTCTGTATAAATATTTTCAAAAGTCTTTACAAAAGAAAAAGATTGTTATCACTAAAGATTACATTAAAAATATTTTTTAAATAAAAGGACACAGATTTTAGAACACAGAATAAAGAAGGTTTTTTTTTTTTTTTTTTTTTTTTTTTTTTTTTAATGAAACTACTTAAACATATCATGTAATTCCAGGTAGATTAGTTATACTATTTGTATTGTAAAATTAATTAATATTATGTACATGGTCCTGGGTAACATGAGCAAGGTGGCCCTGCTTGAGCAGCGGTTGGACCATACATTCCTCCCAGTATCAATCAATCAATCTGTGATTCTGTGAAAGATAGGTTGCTACTAACAGTTTTATAAAAGAAACAAATAAATAAAAGAGAAGCTTATGCAAGTGTTTCCATATTCTTCCTGGAATCTGATCAGTGATCATTCTCACTGTTTAGTATATATCCATATTTTGCCAAGTATTACTTTTAATTTTCAGCTATTCACCAATTGAAAACTAAAGAGACTGATATTTTTTTCAGTCCATGAGAAATTACTTGGTAACTGTGAAATGTAAATGTCAGGAGACTGAATAAGAATCTTGTTGCTGGGTGAATGTATTAGCAGAAAATAGAATACTCTCAATGAAAGTAAGTTGTAATAAATGAAGAAAAGACTAATTAGAACACCCAAGCCTTACCTGAGATAAGAGAATTTTGACAGTGTGTATGTAGATCAGTTTTAATCTGATTATCTACAAGAAGAAATGAGAATCATATGTTAAAAATATTGTTCAAACATATTCCTGACAGATAGGTAGCAAATCATGGGAGGAAACTGTGAAAAACTTTAAGGAATTTACATCACTAGAGACTTCAAAGGACAGATCGGGCAAAAATGAGGAATAATTTAAGCATAGAACACTTCTCTTCAGGGAAGCCAATGACCTTTAAAGAGCATTCAAGTTCTTATTTCTAAGATTATATGGCAGGTAAGACACTGTACTAAATACTCTTTTATACAAACAAAAAAAACAGCATGATTTTTGTCTTGATTTAGGAATAAGAGATTTGAAAAATCAGAATTCATAACAGAGAATTAAGAGATCAAAATACAGTTTGCTTCAGTTAAGATCTTTGAAATAAAAGCTTGTTAACAATATACATACAGTGATGTGAACAAAATCAAATGTTTGAACCTCATAAAAACTGAGCATGAAAATGAAAATGTTGTTTAACATGAACTTACTGTTATGAAAGATTTTGTTTTATCAGATTATAATATTTAATGAAATTTATTTTACTAAAATATTGTAAACTAGTCTTCATAAATAAATGGACAAGCTCGCCAGATTCATAAAGACGTTGGATCTTATGTCAACAGTTTTGGGTCAGTTCAGCCCAGTTCTGGGACTAACGACACATAGACTCCCACCCCTGGAGAGGGAAAATGGGCATATGGAAAAGGCAGGGAGATGGGTCTAAAAAAAAGAAAGAAAACAGTATCAGTGAGCTAGGTGAGAAAGCTAATCACTGATCTCCATCCAGACATTGAGCCACTGACCACCACTCTCTGGAGTCAATCCTGCAGCCAGCTCCTCATGCATCAAACAGTCCACCCATCAAATCCATATCTTTCCAATTGGGAGAGAAGGATGTTGTAGGATATCATGTCAAAGCCTTACTGAAGTCCAGACAGATGACATCAATAGCTCCTCCTTTGTTCACTGATTCAGTGACGCTATCATACAAGGCCACTAGGTTGGTCAAGTAGGATTTGTCCTTTATGAAGCCGTGCTAGTTCTCCCATATCACCTCCCTGTGATTATACACCCTCCAGAAATAATTCATAGAGTTCTTACAAAAGATATTTCAGCTTCCCATGATGAAGAAAAATCTACTCTCTTCTTGAAACTAATGATAGCTTAAATCTTCAAAGTATTGTCTCCCTTTGTCGCTGGAAATGGTAAAAAAAAATCAAAATTTAATCTGCGTATTTATGTCATCAATTACTACAAATTAACACTGATAGGGACTGTTGCTCAGCACAGGAACTTGCGTGCACACACGTTCTATAAAGGACAAAAGATGTCAATCAGAGATTTTCCTTAGGCCAATTCTACCAGTTGGTCTACAGCGAGACTGATTCACAAGACATTTGTCTACAACGCTATTTTTTCAAAAATAAGGGGCTATAACAGAATTAATGCAGATTGTCCCATAACAATTAATCTCAGTGCCAGAGAAATTTGTCCATCCAAGTATAGCCCTTTACCTTGAAATGGTAAACAGTGTAATTCCAGAAACTGACTTTATGTCTTGAAGTTTTTTTTGTTGTTTTGTTTTTTAAATGCGGTCTTCAAACAACAGGAAATGTCAGAAGTTTTCAGAATCTGTGTTTAAATAAATCTCTTAAAAAAGAACAGATCAGTAGAGCAGAGATGCTTTCTACATTTCAGAGGTATCAGCAACGTAAGGGTGAAGAACTGACAACTGCTTATGTGTAGGTTAGTGTGAGTTAGTCAAAAATATTTCTGTAAAATCAAATATTTCATAATGCTTATTTTGCAGTGGAAAATAGTAAAGCTTTGTTTATAAAAGACAACAGAGTACATCTTTCATACCCTGAAGATATTGCAAAGAAAATATTTCAAGCAAAAACTAATACTATCCAACTGAAGTACAGATTGAAGGACAATGTCAAGTCTACTTGGATTTAGGTAACTGACATTTCACTGTACAAATACCTTATTTTTTTCTGAAATTTCTGACCAGAAATTTTTTATGTACAATCATTTTTCCAGACTTACTAAGGACACAAACGTTATTGCATAGAAGTACAGTAAAACAAATCATAGATAATTAATTACTTATGCCAATATTTACACTTTGAAAAATCAGTAGGACAGAAAAAGCCAGTTCTTTTTGTTTTTGTTTTTTTTTTTGTAAATTCTGAGATATTATAGAAAGATTTATCTGTTGTCTATCTCCTTGCAATCACTAATGTAATAGTATATAAAAATGCTATAAAAGCATTATATTTGTTTCGAATTACTCAGAACACTTAAAAAATGTATAACTACTTACTGTGATAAAAATCTTTGATTCTTACTCAGGAAAGGCTGGTTTGCCTTAGTATTTTACTCTTTAAATTATAAATAAATTAGATAGAAGCTGTTAATACATTCTTTAATGACATCAACAGTGGGATTGAGTGCATCCTCAGCAAACTGTGGGTGACACTAAGCTGTTAGGTGCTGTCTACATGCCTGAAAGATATGATGGCATGCAGAAAGACCTAGACATTCTCAAGCAGTGGGTGCAGGAGAACCTCACTGTGTTCAAAAAAATCCAAGAGCAAGGTATTACGTCTGGGTCATGGTAAACAGCAGTATTAATACAAGCTCAGAGATGAGAAGGATTGAGCACAGCTTTGAAAAAAAAAAAAGATTTGAGAGTAAGCTGGACTTAACATGTACTCTTGTGCCTCAGGAAGCCAGCTGTATCCTGGACTGCATCAAAAAAACCATGGAGAGCAGATTGAGGGAGGTAGTCCTGTCCCTCTACTATGCCCTGGTTAGATATCACCTGGAATACTGCATCCAGATGTGGATTCTTCAGTATAGGAGAGACCTGTCAGAGCATGTACAGTGCAGAGCCACAGAATTGATCCAAGGGATGAACATTATATGAGGACAGGCTGAGAGATTCAAGGCTATTCAGCATGGAAAGGAGAAGGCTCCAGGAAGACCTCATAGTGGCCTTTCAACACCAAAAGAGGGGGCTGTAAGAAATAAGGTGACAGACTTGTAACAATGTCTATTGTATTAAAACAAGAGGAAATGGTTTCAAACTAAAAGAGGAAAGATTTATAACAAGTTTTTCATTATAAGGGTAATGAAGCACTCTAACACACTGCTCAGGGAGATGATGGATGTCCCATTCCTGAAGGCATTAAAGGTCAGGCTGGACAGGGCTCTGAACAACTTGATCTAGCTGCAGACATCCCTGCTCATTGCAGGAGGAGTTGAACTAGACAACCATTAAAAGTGTCTTCCAACTCAAAATATTCTATGGTTCTATGATACATAAATATGTCTAAACTTCACCACTGAACTAACGAAAAGTTTTATGGATGATACAGGAGGACAGGTGTTTGGCTGCTACATTTTATTTGTTGTTCCAAGAAGACAGTTACTCTGGAGAAAGCAAAGAATCTGACCTTAAAGTTTTGTGAAGATGTGAGCTATTTCTGAAATACAACAGGTTTCCCAGCAAGTATAGAGAAAGGATATTTTCCCTTGACATTCAGGTAATATGGATAACACTTCAAGGTAGACAGTCTCTTCAGATAAAGTTTTATCTTCGCTCAATTGTCTCAATTCAATTGTTTGCTTTGTGTAAGTGCACCTATGTCCGCTCATCACTATTATAGCAGATATAGTTAATCAAAAGACTGAGAGTTATTTCTTCATTTTGAGCACTGAGCTAGACATGTTCCTTAATGCAAAATGTTTTCAGATTGAAGTAACAAGGACCAGGGTACTCAGTCTTCTCACCTGGAAGTCTGGGATGGGGAACAGAACAAAATCCTCATGATACAGGTAGAAACAGTTAGAGATCTGCTACTTCACCTGAACTATAGCAAGTCCATGAGGACAGGTAGGATTATTTTTTTTCCTAATATATACTTAATATATATTTTCTTTTTTATAAAACATAGGCAAGCATATTTCAAACTAATATTGCATAATATGCCATATTATCCATATACAGATATTATGTCATTTCAGCTGCATTCAAAGTGATGGATCACTCTCCTCCAATTAAAAAAATTTAAGCATTTGGATCCAAAACTACAAAAATAAATATTTATTCAATTACGTAGATTGCTATAGTCATATTCTTTTGCAGTCACAGGCTACCTAATAAAATCATCACCAGATCATTAAGAGAAAATAGAGGAACTCTGACACAATTTGAGCTTCTGCCTTAGAAGTTATGTATTATTCAGAAAGCATGAGAAATCTATTTGCTGACCGTTACTTTGAAAGACAGAGTATTGCATTACCTGCTACATTTAATCACATAATAAAAGAAATCACATATTCTCAAAAAAAAAAAAAAAAAAAAAAAAAAAAATCTACCACTGAAACAAGTGTGTTAGGTCAATACATTAATTTACTATAAAATTAAAACATTTACAAATTACAATAGGAAAGGAAATTCATCAAACGTAGAAATGATTTACCAAAACAGTTTTAAAAGTATTTAAATCTGTATCCTTGCTACAATTCAAGCACTCATCCATGCAGTAAATATCTGCATATATTTTTTTTAAAAACAACAACAACAAACCTTTAAGAATTTCCTTGTGTTTGGCCTTTCCTCCATTTTCTTATGTTTGAAAAAAAGGGCATCAGTATTTGTTTGCTTTGAACTCAGTTTGTTTGGCTTTTTTCGGTTGGTTGGTTGTTTTGTTTTGTTTTTATGAAGAGGTAGATTAATGGTAAATAATAAGAATTCAAATAAAACAATTCAAGTAACAAACTTTAGAAAAAATATTCTTCAATTTAAATTAACTATGCAAATAGTAATTAATAAGTATTCTAGCCCATTTAATTATTTTGTATAGAAAGCTGGATTTCTTTGGTGGAATTGAGAAATAGGCTTAAGTGGCACACTTAGTACCAGCATACAGTCATAAACCACCATAAAATTCAGCATATCTTTTAGTAGATGTTAATGAGAGATACACCATTCTGTCAGAATGAGAATATTGCAGTTCTGAAGCATGACCAAAGAATTTTCTTATTATTCCACAATTAAGCAAGCTGACGTATGAATATTTCATACCATTTTGGTGGAGAAGAATACTAACAATGACTAACAACCACTTCCTACAGCAGTGTGTTTTAAAGTATGAATAGCTTATTCTGGTAATTTTCTAAAGCATAATTTCTTGCAATAAAACGTACTTCATTTGAAGTGGACATTCTTGGGAATCAATAATGTCATTTTCTAAAAGTTATAGTCAAAAGGAACACCAGAAACTGTAGAAATAATACAGAAATTTAAGGTATTTCCCTCATTATTCATTGACTAAATAACTTTCCTTGATTACTTATACATGCAGTCTCAAAAGACAACCATTTTCTATATAGGAGGAAGTTCTTTCATTAATAATGTCCTTACTTTCTTTTTCCTGATTTAGGATTTCATGACAGGGAAGAAGAAAGAGGAAGAAAAAAGATTTTTCCTTTAATACTCAGCAATACAATCATTCTCACATTTTTATGTAGGAGAAATTCAAGATCAGGCTGGACTGGGATCTGAGAAACCTGATCTAGCTGTAGATGTACCTGTTCATAGCAGAGGAGTTGGACTAATTGATCTTTAAGGGTCCCTTCCAACTCAAAAGATTGTTTGATTTTAAAATCTGTTAGATATTTTATGCAGACTTATTTAACAGAAACTGTTGAGTAACTTATTTATTTCACACATATAATTGAAGGGTCTAGAATTAAGGTAACCAACTAATGGTATTTCAGCATTACTATTGATAGAATCCCAATTTCAAAATCTGAACACGTTTTCTCAGTTAGACTCATCCAAAATTGGAGTTCTTGTAAAACAGACCAGGGATTTTGAAATAAATTTGGAACAGAATGTTACTAAATGGCCAGTGTTGCTGAAGAAAAGTGTTGTAATTAATAACCTTCAAAACTAATAGAGTAATGCAGATTAAAAATATATATGAACAGATCACAGTAATACAATGTGATTATTGCTGACTGACAACTATGGAAATGATGAAAGTATAATCATGAAAGATGTGACCTTAACTTAAATTAGTTGACATCAGTTAAAAGCAAAGATATTAACTTTATCACTCCAGACTTAACACTAAATTAAAGGGCAGCAGGATTTATGTTTCAAAAGCTAGGTTTGTGTATGCATTATTAAATAAGAGTTATGTATGAAATTGATTTGTTTTTAATCAAAGTCTTTAAAACAATATGGTAATATATCCCTTAGCCTAGGGGGAAAAAAAAAAAGAGAAAAAGAAAAAAAAAAAAAGAAAAAAGAAAAAAAGTCCTGAAATATAAATATTATAGTAACCAGTGACAGCTTTAATGAAGAGATTACAGAATTGGAAACCACTAGCTTATAAAATACGACAAGGCATAACACTGTAATCAGAGTTCCTGCCAGAGCATTAAAAAAGAGACAGAAATCAAGAAAGACAGTCTAATAAATATAATATGTTTCTTCTCTTTTATTCCTACTCTTTTTTTGAATCTCTTATTGTGAATATTTTAAGATGAAAGAAGTAAAAGTATGCCAGTTGCCTGTGATGGTAGTTAAATATATTCTGAGCAGTTATTCAAAATGTAGAGTTATTCAGCTTGGAAAGCAAATGGTACCGTGGGCTCCATCAGAAGAGGGATGGCCAGCAGGGACAGGGAGGTAATTGTCCCTCTCTACTCTGCTCTTGTGAGGCCCCATCTGGAGCCTGTGTCCAGGTCTGGAGACGCCAGTGCAAGACAGACAGGGAGCTTTTGAAGATGGTCCAGAGGAGAGCCATGAAGATGATCAGGGGACTGGAGCACCTCCCCTATGAGGACAGGCTGAGGGAGCTGGGCTTGTTCAGCCTGGAGAAAAGAAGGCTGAGGGGTGACCTCATTGCAGCCTTTCAGTACCTAAAGGGAGCCTATAAAGAGGAGGGGAATCAACTCTTTGAAAGGGTAGATAACTGCAGGACAAGGGGAAATGTTTTTAAGTTGAGGGAGGGAAGATTTAAGTTGGATGTCAGGGAGAAGTTCTTCACAGAGAGAGTGGTGAGATGCTGGAACAGGCTGCCCAGGGAGGCTGTGGATGCCCTGTCCATCCCTGGAGGTGTCCAAGGCCAGATTGGATGAGACCCTGGGCAACCTGTTCTAGTACTGAATCTGAAGGTTGGTGGCCCTTCATGTGGCATTGGGGTTGGAGATTCATGATCCTTGAGGTCCCTTCCAATCCTGGCCATTCTGTGATTCTGTGTTTCCATTTTATTTTATTTATATTTTATTTAATTATTCTCAGTAGATTGTCTGAGTACTTTCAGACAAGCAGAAAATCTGGGAATCTTTCATGGTGTAGAAAGACGTATTTTAGACTTTGAACTAAGAGTATTTAATGGTACCTCACAACATCAGCTGTTGCAATTTTATATGACATAGTCCCTGCATTTCAAAGAGAATTTTGGATAGCGATTTGTGCCAACTCATCGCAAATCATGAACACTGCAAGACTATGCAGAACTATACAAAAAAATCTGAGGATTTCCACTGAAATCAGTATTCTCCTGCAGGAATTGTACAAGGCAAGAAAGAATCAGCCAAAATAAGAAGTTAACACTACTGAGAATTTTTTTATCAGTGGAACGAAATTCACTCTGTGTTTTACTCTGTATAGAAATCTTGATAGAGATACTGATATAGAAACAGTAATGTTTGTCAGAGTACAAAATCTCTGGGATCTGTCATCCTTTGTAAGGAATGGCCAAGGTGAAACGACTGCATGTACTCTTTAAATGATAATAAAAGAAAGAAAATACAGAGTAAAGCCAAATGCAGCTGTTGCCTCACACCTATCAGAGAGACTCTAGATTGATATTTTAAATTAGACACTCAGCATTACAGTGTGGAAATGAAATGGTGCACTGGAAAAAAAATATTAAAGAGATGAGGTTGAAGAGAGATTAAGAGCGAATGCAACTTCAGTATTTCCAAATGTTATTATTAAAATTGATTTCAACACAATTTTTCAAATAAGAAGAGAGAAAAAGTTTAGGAAAAAGAAACCTCTTCAGAACTGAACTTTTAATGGAAATTCTTACATACTTTTACAGTACAGTTGCTGGAAGATCTGTGCTTCATTCAGATAGAAATAAAATGAAATCTGATAGGTAAATAAATAATGTGTTAATGAAAGAAGCTAGATGACTGTATGAATCCTTGGTTTTCTGTCTCAAAGCTTGCTTCCTGAGGTATTTGTTGTGGTAAGACTGTAGGAGATGAGAGATGGGTGTTGCCATGTGGCAATCAACATCACTGTCTGGACAATTTTACATTTGAAAGCATTTTTTTTAGAGCTGTTTGCCTTCAGAAGGGAGTACTCCAAACTGCTTACAGGTGGAAGATCAGTCCTGTAACCAAATAACTCCTGTTTGCTATGGAAGACTAGGGGATGATAAATAGTATCCTGTGAAGGCAAGATGCAAGTTGGCACCTCCATAGTGCCTCTTATCTGCTGGCAAAGCCAGGGAGATGGGAACAAAAGGAGTTTCTGCTGAGATCCCAGAGCCAGAAGCTGTCACTCCAAAAGGAGTTGACTCAACCACTCTGGACTTATTTATAAGTTTGTACTGCCACTGGAAATCATTCGCCATCATTGCATTGGTCACTGTTCTCGTCAACAGAACAACAACGCCCGATGACCCACCACTATTGAAGATCAATGACTGAACTATAAACCATGCTGGACCCATGGTGGTCCCTCTGGTTTCCTATAAAGACTCTTTCCTTCTATTTCCTATGTTTTCTATCACCCTACTTCCCTTCCCCATCACCATAATCTATAATAATTGCCATCCTCCCCTTCTTCATCTCTCTGATTAAGATCTGTAATAAATTGATCGGACCAACATTTGAACCGTTGTTTCTTAATCTCATGCCGGGTATACAGATATCAAAGAACCTCCACTCCCTTCTATAAATAGGAGCGAGACAATGACAAGGATATTTACCAAAATATCGAACCGGCAATGTCATGGTGTAACGGTTAAGGTCAAATGAAAACGTAGAGACTAAATGAACTTGGATACTAAAATATTTTAATTGCACACATATGCAGTTGGCCAAAATTGCATGATTTCCTTGTTTCTCAGGATATGCAGTGCAGACCAGAAGTTCATCAGGTCATGTTAGAAACTCCATCCATGCTTTATGCAGTCCTGGGCAAGGACCTTGGTCCTTGGAGTTCTGTCCCCAAGTGGTGACTAGGGAACCAGTGGTTACTGGACTGAGCACAGGATTCACAATACTCATACACTCCTCAAAATCAGTCAGTGCCTAACAGCCTTCTGTCTCTGGTTCTGACATGATCACAAGTTTCAAGCTGAATGACATACTTGCTGCTTTTACAACCAGTGTTTACCAGCCTGTTTATTTTCAATGTTTTTTCCTATCTCTATAGTTAAGTTACTCCTTCAAACCATAGCGTTAGCTTAAGTTTGTATTCTATCTTTGTTGTTAACTGGGCATAATTTACATTATTTGCTGACTGAAGAGTGTATGACTGAAGAGTAGAAAACAAATAATATGCATAAATATGGATCCAAGTTGAAGGAGGGAAGATTTAGGTTGGATGTTAGGGGGAAGTTCTTTACAAGGAGAGTGGTTAGGCCCTGGAACGGGCTGCCCAGGGAGGTTGTGGATGCCCCGTCCTTGGCCGTGTTCAAGGCCAGGTTGGACGGGGTCCTGGGCAACCTGATCTAAATGTGTATGTTTGGTGGCCCTGCTAGGCAGGGGAGTTGGAACTACATGATCCTTGAGGTCCCTTCCAACCCGGGTGATTCTGTGATTCTCTGATTCTGTGAAATACACATTATATAAAAAGAAAAAACAACCATGAATTTTCTAGCTGAATATGATTTCAGTATAATGCAAACTTGAAAAGACCAAATGAAAATTGAAGCAAATAGAAATTTTTACAAAATTCAACGTCCGTTTATAGAAAAGAATAAAAGTTTAGGAAAGATATTCAATAAGAAAAGGACTACAACTAGTTTTATTAATTATGAGACTCATTCTCACGAAAGATTATATTTAATATTTTTATTATTTAATTAAAAAAATGTAAATTGTAAAAGTATAATATTAACCACTATCAGATCATGGAAACATTGGCAGTTAAGATTAATATAGGAATAATATATCTGAAAAACAAAACCAATAGAAAATGGAAGAGAAAAAATAAACAATTTTAAATAAATTACAACTCATTTAGGACATTGCGTATGTCATTTAACTTTAATTATATCTAATCAATGTCCCAACGTTTGATGAAGACTTACTGTAGTCAAATCAGTAGAGTAGGTCAGAAACTTCAGGGAGAAAGTAGTCCGTGTGAAGAGTACAATCCTCTAGTACAATTCTAGAAAATATAAATCAGATTATTTTTATAAGACAGAGAAGAAGGAGCATTCTTGGAAAAGTAATTAATGATGTTTTATATGTAAAAACATATGTTCTAATCATGCATTTCAAAGAAAGTTTGAGAGGGGTAGAATGTTTTTAAAAATTACATAGGATAAATATAATGTCTTATTACAAAAATATTAAATCTTTTTTTTTTTTTTCTCATAAAAATAAAGGTTTGTTACTAATGTCTGCAGATACAGTGGGTGAATGCTACAGAACAAGCACTGATTTAAAAAAAAAAAAGAAAAAGGCCAATATGCTCAGTGTGTTCTTTGCCTCACTCAGTACTTGACAGATTGGTCTTCAGAAATTGTAGACCTCGGAAATCAGAAGTAAAGTACATAGGCCTATTGGAGTTCTTGTGGTTTAATACTTGTAGGGAGCTAAGCATCACACACTCTCTTGGTCACTCTCCCCAGGTGGGATGGGGGTGAGAATCATAAGGTAAAAGAGCAAGAACTCATGTGCTGAGATAAAGAGTAGCTAGGTAAAGCAAAAGCTCTCTGTGCAAACAAAACAAAACAAGGAATCCAATCACTATGTCCAACTGTCAGGCAGATGTTCAGCCATTTCCAGGAAGGCAGGTCTTATCAAGTATAAGGATTTCTTGAGAAGACAAATGTCGTCACTGTGAATGTACTCCTTTCTCTCAGCTTTTATTACTAAACATGAAGTCATATTGTATGGAACATCCTTTTTGTCTATTTGGATCATTATCCTGTCTGTGTTCCCTCCTAGAGCCATGTGCAATTCCCAGTCTCCTCTGTTGGGTTTGTTATTAGGCGACTAACCGGGGATTCGGGCTGTCACGGTGCAGGCAGCTGGACTGTCTCACAATAAGCACATATGGGAGTCATTCAGCATTGTGGTACGTGCTTGGAACAGTGCGTCCATTGGCCTTGAGGAAGAAACTAAGCGAGGAAGAAGGAGCTGAAGGACGAAGATAAGGAACAAGAAGATGGACACCACCTGGAGATGGCCACCATGGAACAATGTAACAGTGAAGGGCCAATGGTAGGACTGGTGCTGGGCAGCTTGGACTGATACCCACCAATACGATTCTGACAAGTGGACTCCGAAGGGTATATAAGATACTGTTGAATTTCAATAAATGCCATTTTGCAGCGTCCCCATATTGGTGCCTGTGTTGCAATGGCCCTAGCAAGGAGAGATTGCGGGTAGAGCAAGGAGAGATCGCTAGCTCCTGCTGTGAGGGATCCTGAAATGGTGGCGTGTCTGCGGCACTCCTCACTGGCAGGACACCCTAAAAAGCAAAAAAAAAAAAAAAAAAGGCCTAGTCTCTCTATAAGAATTGCTCTGCAAAACCTAAAACTACCAATATTTTCATCAATAATCCAAAACAAAGAATCATATGAGCCTCTATGAGGAAAACTAACTTTGTCCCAGATTTAGCAGTGACAGGATCTGATTGGGTACACCCACAAGTTCTAAAGGAACTGGCTGATGTTATTGTGAGGCCCTTCTCGATTATCTTTGAACTGTCATGGTGCCTAAGATAGATACCTGAAGACTGGAAAGGAATAAATATCTTCTTATCTCTGCAAGAGGCAAAAAAACTAAAACATCCAGACCATAGTATTTCTACAGACTGTTCAGTATAACCTCAGCCCTTGTGAAGGTAAAAAACCTTACTGGAATAATGTCTAAACACAAGAAGGATGAGAAGGTGATGTAGAGAAGAGATTTACGAAGGGAAAATCATACTTGACCATGTTTTTAGCCTTCTATTCTAAGGTGACTAGCTTGATGGATAAGGTGCACCTGGTGGACAAGAAGGTGAACATAAGCCAGCAATATGCTCTTTCAGCAAGGGTCAATGGCCTCCAGAGCTGCATTAGGAAAAATATCACCAGTAGATAGAGGAAACTGTTTTCTCTCCTCTAATTAACACTGGTAATACTCATCTAGAGTGCTGTGTATAGGTCTGAACTTCTCAGTAAAAGAGAAACATAGATTTCCTTGACCAAGTCCAGCACTGAGTTGCAGAAATGGATGAGGGCTGCAACATCTTTCATATGGCTGAAGAGGCAGAAGGAACTGAGTTTGTTCAGCCTGAAGAAAAGAAGACTCAGTGAGGAGCTTGTCAGTGTTTCAATAGCCAGTGGGAAGGATTGAAAAAGAGGAGACAGATTCTTCTCAGACATAAGAGATAGGGCAACAAATTCAAAATAACAGCAGCAGCAGCAACAGCAGAAATTCAATCTGAATACAAGAAAATATTTCTTTTTTTCAACTGTGCAGGTGACAGAGCACTGAGACTGGTTGTTTAGAGAGATTATGGAGTCTTCATTCTTAGAGAAACTCACAAGCCACTGGACAAGACCAAGGACAACTTGCTCTAGTTTTCCCTGTTTGAACAGGAGCAGTAGGAAAAAAATCTCGAGAGCTCACTACCAGCCTCAACAGTTCTGTGATTCTGTGAATATACATATATTTATACTTTTACCTGCATAGATTTCCAGGGCAGAATGAAAGGAAACAAATTCCGAAACATGCAAGACATTAATATAAATACATAGTATCTTCAAATTCAGTATTCTACCTGTGTGCTCAATGAAATACAGATATGTAAATTACATTCTGATTTGTTATACTTTACCGAAATTAAATTAGATATTTTCTTTTCACAGAATCATGGAATGGTTGAGGTTGGAAGGGACCTCTGCAGATCATCTGGTACAACTCCTGTTCAAGTAGGGACACCTAGAGCACATTGCCCAGAATATTTCCTGGCAGATTTTAAAGATCTCCAAGGATGGAGATTCCAAAATCTCTCTTGACAACTTGTGCCAGTAGAATTTCTTATCTTCTAGTTTGTACTCATTGCCTCTTGACCTGAGTGCTACTAAAAAGAGATTGTCTTGACTTTATTTTCATCTCCCTTCAAGTTGAGAGATTACCTCATAGTGATTTATATGGAAAGAGAGAGCCCTAACTCTCTCAGCTTCTCCTGACAGGAGAAGTGCTTCAGTCCCCTAATCATCTTCGTAGCTAAATAATTCTTTGAAATACTTTGAAACAGAATATTGCAAGACAGAAATACTGGATGATTCATCTCAAATACTTTGGGAAAGTCCTTTAAGTATTCAGTTCTAGTGAAGTCTTAGAAAATGACAATGACAGTAGCTAGTAGCTATGCCTAATGTCATAGTAATGATCATTCAAGTGCAGCATATTCACAACCTGTGGCAGTAGTACAATTATCATGTAGCCCGAAGTGAACTCAGACTTATCCCTAAACTTGCATATCCTTTAAAATATTACATTATTTTAAAAGAAAAACTATGCTTTAGATTACAAGGCAAGAATTTCTGCAACTCTACAGAATGGTGTAAAATGCTATAGTTTTCACACTACTGAGGGATAGAAATTGGCATTTGTACTAAAATGGTTAATCTGCATATTTGATTGCTAGTTTAAAAAAAATAAAAAAATAAAAAAAAGATTTAACAAAGCAAATATTGCCAAAATATCTCATTCTTGCAAGTTTAGTAGTTAATTAAAACCTTAAGACTTCTGAAAGTTAACTGCTTATAGTAACAGAATAGCGGCATTATTCTTAACCTAGGGACATGGTGTCTTCTGAAATAATTAGAATTAAAAATAAGAATTTTCACTAGGAATTAAGGGTGAAATTCTGCCTAATCAGGCTCATAGCTTTATTTTAGGAGCATAGTGTTAGCAATTTCTTTTCAGTGAAACTGGAAAGTGCAAACTAGGAGGGCACAATTGTGCTTCTTGTCATTTGATCCTTGGTATCTCACTGGAAGTAATTCAAAACAAAATTCCCCCACACTCTTAAATACTTGCAGTTTACATGTTAGACATTCATTAGCAGCTATTTTGTTTCACCAGTCCGTTTATACCAGTCTACATTAGGTGTTAATTTAGACATAGAATTAACGATTCTTAAGTGAAAGTCTGTTTTTATTATAAAATGTTCCTTTTATTCCATTCAGGTACAGCTGAGGTTCATGAAAGGCAGATTGTGCTTGTCCAACCTCATCTCCTTCTACGACTGTGTGACCAGACTGGTAGGTGAAGGAAAGGTTGTTGATGTAGTCTGCCTAGTCTTCAGCAAAGCCTTTGACACAGTCTCCCACAATATGCTCTTAGGGAAATTGGCTGCTCTTGGCTTGAAAAAAATATACGATTCTCTGGGTAAAGAACTGGCTAGAGGGCTGTGCCCAGCAAGTAGGATTTAAAGGAGTTAAGTCCAGCTGGTGACCCATTACAAGGAGTATCCCAGAGATCAGTACTGAGGGACCATCTTGTTTAATATCTTTACTGATGATCTACATAAGGGAATTGAGTGTACCCTCAGTAAGTTTGAGATGACACCAAGCTGGGAGGTAGTGTTGATTTACCTGAGAGTAGGGAGGCCCTTCAGAGGGATCTAGATAAGCTGGATCACTGGACTGAGGTGAATGGGATGAGGTTCAACAAGGCCAAATGTCAGGTCATGCACTTTGGGCACAACAACCCCATGCAGCGTTATAGGCTTGGGGAGGAGTGGCTGGATGAGTGTGAAGAAGAGAAGGACCTGCGGGTGTTGGTTGATGCTCAGCTGAACATGAGCCGACAGTGTGCCCAGGTGGCCAAGAGGGCCAATGGCATCCTGGCCTGCATTAGAAATAGAGTAGCCAGCAGGAGCAGGAAAGTAATCATCCCCCTCTACTCAGCACTGGTGAGGCTGCACCTCGAGTACTGTGTTCAGTTTTAGGCTTCTCTCTACAGGAAAGACATTGAGGCCCTGGAATGTGTCCAGCGAAGGTCAACAAAACTGGGAAGGGGCTTTGTACAGTTTTATGATTTTTGGTTATCGATATTCCACATCATAACGTCATGTAGTGCACTGGGACTTAAAGTGTTAATGCTCAAGTGCCAGGCACCTGTCTGGAAGCGAAGAACTACATACCCCAGGAAGCTCTGTGGTCGGAGAAGAGATATAACTCCTGGCAAGGTCACCTGATGCACTCTTCTTCGTCAGGCTCTCCTCCCTGGTGCTCAATTGGACTGCGCATCTCACCTCAGTGTTATGGTGAGGCCTATCCACCTTTCGGAGACTCTCTCTCATTGTATTTGATTTATTAGCTTCAATTCTAATTATATCATATTATAGTGCATTATCTTGAATTCCAATTCTACATTTAGTAAATTAGTTTCTCTTCAGATCATTGCTGCTGTTTTTAATTATTTTGGGGTCCCCTGTTTCCCTTTTCTGGTGGTGCGGATTTTGTGAAGTCCCTCTGCCCCACTAGTCATGGAACCGGGCTGGATCAGCCTGCAAACTGTTGACAGGTCCAGAGCACAAGTCTTATGAGCAGATGAGGGAGATGCGATTGTTTAGTCTGGAGAACAGAAGGCTCAGGGAAGACCTTATTGCACTCTACAACTTCCTGAAGGAAGGTTGGGATGAAAAAGGTGTCAGCCTCTTCTCCCAGGAAACAAGTAGGACCCAGAGAAATGACCACAAGTTGCACCAGGAGAGATTTAGATTAGATATAAGGAAAAGCTTTTTCTCTCAGAGTGGTCAGGCCCTGGAATGTCCTGCCCAGAGAGGTGGTGGAGTCACCATCTGTAGTGGTGTTCAAGAGGAATCTGGATGGTGTGCCACAATATATAGTTTAGTAGCTCAGTGAATAGTAATGGTGATAGGAGGATGGTTGGACTAGATAATCTTGTACGTCCTTTCCAACCTTGTGATTCTATGTGATTCTGTGCAATCTTTTCAGATTAAGTTACACATTAAAATTTTCTACCGACTTACTGCAAACGGTAATTTTCATGTGATACCAGCTGTACTTGAAATCATGGTATGCAATATCATTAAAAAAAACCCTTTCACAGTGGCTCACTTATTATTTTCACTTTAATTATTTTATTTTTCTTGAACCATGATGAGTATATACTTCAGACATATTTTTTACTACTGTATTTTGCAGAATATTTCAGAAAGATGAAACCACTAAATTCAAGCAATAATATTCATTTATATCAGCATAAATTTACCTCTATGCTAAAAATATTTAGCCTAAAAATTCATTATGTTTTTTCTGTAAGAATTATTAAAAATTAAGTAGAAAACCGTAGTGAGTAGAAGTATGAAATTGCCTTTTTACCGAAGGAACATTTTGGTTACAATAACTATGCCATATAACAAGAATGTATTCAAATAATACTTAATTGCACTCAAATTGTGTATGTCTCTATATTACATACACAGCAAAATGGGAAGAAGGAAATAGTGAATTCTTTTTTCCTTACCGTTTTTATTTAATGAAAAATACAGAGTAGCATTAGTTATCATTTTATAATTTTCAGAACAAACTAGAATAAGTTAGATTCTACATACATACTACTGCACATACTTTCAAAATATTCAAATCATTAGAAGAGACTAGATTTTATGAAGTGGAAGTGAACATTTCTAATCAGTGTACTTGTACGGTACTGAGGTTAATGGAAATTTGATGTCATTTTAAAAATGAATAATTGCAGAAATTCCCTCTACTTGCATTTGCAGTATCCGTTACACAATCTTATGTGAAGGTCATTGAGTAAAGTGCTGAGAGATGAGTCTCCTAATTGATAGCACAACAGACATTCAAACAATTTTAGTTTTACAGGAAAATGTACAACTATTAACAGTTCCATTTCTAAATTTTATAATTATCAGCTAACCTGTCTACTTTGTGTTCTTAATATGGGCATTAACATAGCATGCCTAATTAAATCTAAGCTAACTGGATCTTTCTTTCTACTGCAGTTGTCTTAGTCAGCCTTTTCCAACTTCCCTAACTCTTCAGTACTTATATCACTTTGCTAAAAAAAAACCAAAAGACCACAGCACATTATTTTATTTCATTGCAGTGGACAATGTTTTCTTTTTTTTTTTTTGTTTTGTTTTGTTTTTTGTTTGTTTGTTTGTTTGTTTTGTGCCTGAACATCCTCGCAATGAAGAACATTTTCCAAATGTCCAAGCTGAGCCTTTCATGACACAAATTTGTGCCATTCCCTTGGGTCATGTTCCTGCTCAAATTAGTGTCTCCCCATCTGCATCTTTCTGTGAGGAAGCTATAGGCCTCCGTGATCTCACCTCTCAGTTTTGTTTTTTCTAGGTTGAACAAATCAAGAGACCTTGGCCACTCCTCATTTGTATTGCTCTCTAAAACTTTTATTAACTTTCTAACTTTCCTTTGTATGCTCTCTAATAGTCTTACAACCTTCTAATACTGGATTGCACAAAATTGCACATAGTGTTTGAGGTGAGGCTGAACAGTGAACAGAACAGAGTAATCACTTCACTCAAATGGGTAGAAGTGCTGTGCCTGATGTGCCCCATGGTAGTGTTAGCCCTTTTGTCTGCTAGGACACAAAATTCACATTCAACTCATATCTGATACAATATTATTTTTTATATATTGTCTTCTGTTTTATGAGTGATTTGTCATAGTCACCATTTACTTCAGAATTTATTCTTAGGATGACATTACTAACATTTTTTATCAGAGGAACATTGCAAATGAAGAGGTAAAACAAAGTACCATGTGGTGAACTATCAAAAATTGATTTTATTTGTTTTTCCCATTGTATGGAAGATTAAACTAGGTATAAACAGAATTGATATAGTAAAGTAAAATATGAAACCCTTGCTGAGTCAACCCAAACTGTTACACCTCCTAGATGTCCTCTTCTAGGATTTTTTTTTTTTTTAAATAATGTTTTATGCTTCCTCCTTGTTTAACTAAAAGCTCTTCTCTCTGAAAGTCAGTCAGGTGGTTACATATCAAAATTCCAAATTATTTGCATAATATTTGGGTTAATGCAATTCAGGGCTATATTTGGTTACCTGTATGTAAGTATTTCATTGTATTTTACATGACCAGATTGTAAACAATTCAGAAAAAAAAAAAAAAAAAAAAAAAAAAAAGTGAGAGAGAGAGAGAGAAAGAGACATTTTTGTCTCAGCCTTTTTAAAAAAGCTGCTGGAGTTTATCCAGAAGGCAGACTTCCCAGATTAGCTCTGTGGTGAATTTCATTGTAGAATTCTCATATCTACTTGCATGTTCTTTGTCCTGTTATCTTTAGGATTCATTCCACAAGTATGTTTTTACTTTGACTCTATTTTATCGACAGTTGTTGTCCATTTTAAGACAGTGGTAATCCATAATTTCATAACATGAAAAAGCATTTCTCACAGTAACTTGATGTCATATGTGCTCTTTTTCCCCCATCAATAGTATCTCGCTCAGGGTGATTGCCTCATAACCTATTCCATTATAATATCATTGAATGCAATGACAAAGATTTCATAAACTTTCAGCTTTGTATAGTTAAATTTTTCCAAACTTTCTTTTTTTTTTCTTCACTTTTTTCCTCAGAGAAATTGTTGAGAAAATAAACATAATTAATTTAAAACCTTTTAAATATTTATTTATTCATTTTATATATATATATATATTGAGATGCTTGGATATGTATTCATGCAAGAAACTTAAAGGTAGGAATAAGGAGGATAAAATAAAATTAACATTTATGTTTTAAAGTACTGCATATTGATACGATACTTAGCTTTTGCAAGAAGTATGTATGTCCATTTTCTCTAGAGGAGATTTACAGGACTAATAAGTACTTTTTAAAATGTAGTTAAGTCCTCAGCCTCAGTGTTAATCAAGCAACACAGAAAAATGACAATTCAAAATAATTTACAAGTATTGTTTCTTATAATAGTGATTCTTTCAAGCACTATAAAAAGAAGAGAATATAGAAAGTTTATTATACAGACTGATTTACAGTTTCTGTGTCTGTTGGTTTTGTTTGCTTTTAATTGCTTCTTTTTCCTACACAAGATATACATTTGATATTTTCCAGTGGAAAGTATCCAGGAGATTAAGTAACAAATGACAGAAGAAATGAAGTTAAAGTAGTAAAATTAATGTATCTATTAATTTTCATATTAACATTCAAAATGTATATTGTTTTTAAAGATGTCAAAATATACGTGAAATTTATGAAATTCTAATGACACTAATAAAAACATGATAAAGAATTTTTAAAATCAAAATTGGCCTAATTATAAAAAATAGTTTGAGATTTAGAGTAAGGCAATGTAATAGAATAATAGATCATAGAAGTGTACAATGTTTTGGGCTTTAAGAGACTTTTGAAGACCTGTAATACAATCACAATTCCAGGAGGAGGGACATCTTTCATTAGACTGTATTCACAAAAGCCCCATTTGTTCTGTCTTTGAACGCTTTTGATGAACAGACATCCACAACATCTTTGGGCATCCAGTTCCAGTAACTAACCACTCTAATGGAAAAAAATAAAATTATATATATATATATATATATTCTTTCTAATGTAAGTCTATCATCTATCAATGTGAAATCATTGTTCTTTGTCCTTTCACTTCATGTCTTTTTAAAAAATCTCTCTCCTCCTTTTTTATAAGCCCCCTTTGAGTACCGAGAGGCTGCAATAAAGTCTCTCCATAGGTGCCTCTTCTGTGTTTGTAGGAAGGATTACATCATTCAGTAACATTGAAACTTAGAATCATAGAATCATTTACGTTGGAAAAGGCCATCAAGCTCATCAAGTCCATCTATCAACTTGACCTGAGTTCCATCCCTAAATCACATCCTTTACTTCCACATCCAGGCACATCTCAGATATCTCCAGGGACAAGGACTCCAGAACATTCCTGAACAGCCAGTTTCAGTGTTTGACTGCCTTCCCCAAGAAGAAATTTTTACTAATGTCTAATCAAATCATGTTGTCAACCCAGGAGATTGTCACTGGACAAAAATTAGGATACTTAATTGTTATTTCAGGGCAAGATCATTATTTGATAGTAAGGATTGTAAGGATTTGATTATAAGTCTTATATATCTCTGTTATTATATAAAATCAGTCATAATACTACTTGTGGAAGGCTTTTGAAACTGATAAATGTGGAAGGACATACATCAGATTTAAACAGTGTAGTCAACAGAAGCAGTTTAACTGTTGTTTATGATTAAAAAATAACTTCTTGAAGGAGTAGAAAAATATAATTTAGAGTCTATTTCTTGCTGTGATACTGAATAGAAAGCACCTGTGGATTTATTTGCTGAAATAGATGCTACTACTAGGAATTTCATTTGCAATGTTTTATAAATACATAGTTTCCAAAGTTGATGAGTTCTCTTGAAACTCTAGAGCTTTTGGAAATAATTAAACTAATAAAGGCTGACTTTTAATTATGGTCTCAGATTTGAATATATGAATAAAATTAGTAAGAGTGATCATTTAGACTTGAGATGTATAAAACTTAATATTACACATGAAGTCTCCAGCGTTTTTTATTCCCACAGACAACACTGAGGTAATTTCTTTGTTTTATTTTTATTATATTTTATTTATTTATTTATTTATTTATTTATTTTGTCTAATTGCTACTAAATGATTTCTCACTAAGGGATAAATTTGCAAAGACAATCATATAGCTACAATACACACATTTTGATTTACTTACAATGATCAGTTGATTTGTTAGGATGCCTACGAAAAGCATTTTGGATAGAATTTGGGAAAAACAAAATTAAAAATAATATTGATTGAGTTGTTATCTCAGTAACAGGAAGGAATTGTGCGGAAACAATTCATTAGTCAGTCAAGGAATTTTTTTGTTTGTTTGTTTTTAATAGCAAAATTAACAGTTACATTGAATTAAGTCTTAGTGTAATTTCAGATAGTGAGGTCTCATAGTTCATATCTGAAACTTAGTTCTAAATTTGAGTATCTCAGTACCTGGAAATAATAGATAATATTTAGGTTTGGATTGTGATGAAGACAAGGTTCTTTTTAAGAAAATTATTACTGAATACTTCAGTGTTCTTTTCTACAGTTTATTTCTTTTACAATTCTTCTTTGAATGTTTTTACAGAATGAATGTAATGAAAAAAGAAACTAACATACTATTTTGATTCAATTCTCAGAACATTACTTTGGATTGGATACATCTTAGGTTACAGACATATGAGGAGTGGCTGAAGTCCCTTGGTTTGTTCAACCCAGAGAAGAGAAGACTGAGGGGAGACCTCATCATGGCCTATGGCTTCCTCATAAAGAGGAAAAGGGGAGCATTCATTCATGTCCTCTCTCTGACCACCGCTGATAAAACCTGAGGGAACAACATGACATTGTAACAGGAGAGGTTCATGTTGGATGTCAGGAAAATGTTCTTCACCAGAGAACATTTGTGCACTGGAACAGGCTCCCCGGAGAAATGGTCATGGCACCAAGCTGTTGGAGTTCAAGAAGTGCCTGGACAATTCTCAGACATGTATTCTGATTTTTGGGTAGGAGTTGGAGCTCAGAGTTGGACTTGATGATTCTTATTGGTTCCTCCAGCTCAGGATGTTTTCTGATTATATGTTTTTAAGATATTTATTTCATAATTGAGTTTAAAACTGAAAGTGTCATTTGTAACGTAAGTTAACTAATTTATAGAGTCATGGAATACTAAAACTTCACCTGTGGAGAAATACTGCAATGCTGGAAAGGAATTTGGTGAGCATGGAACCACAGTGCATAATACAACACCCTGAATATTAAAATGTCTAGAACAGTTTTCAAAAGTTGAAGAGATATTTTCTTCCTTTTTTTTTTTTTTTTTTTTTTTTTTTCTGTATATGAACTTTTTTAAAGTTAAGATCTTATTTTAAAATTTTTATGAAGTCATATTCTAACATAAATGACAAAAAATCTTATCCTAGTTAAATAGTCTGTGAAACATCATCAGTCAAGAAACAAAACAAAACAAAACAAAACAAAACAAAACAAAACAAAACCACAATACATTGTAACACTAGAAAACTGTCTGATTCATAGGGTTATGATACAAATTAGTTCAGCTGCTATTGTATCACTGAAAAGCTTGAATCTGTTTCAAATATCCTGTAAATGTATTTGCTTCATAAGTCTTGTAAGAAATAATAGCATACATAATATTCCATCTAAATAAATTGTCACTCATTTACACTAAAATCCAGAATTACATGAGAAAACAACTGTTAGCTTTGATGTTATCTCAGATCTGTTAGAGAGTGTCTTCTTGTGGCAACTTCTTATCCAAGTAGCATAAAAACCAAATAGAACTCCGTTATGTTCATTAGATTTTTTTTGCTTCAAAGTCTCCTAAAGGAAGTCTAAGAGATTTTAAAGTTTCTCCATGAGGTAAAATTTGATAAAGACACAGAATATGATGTGTTTGTACTTGTACTTGTCTGCTAACATCTTATTTTATCCTTTCATATGAAGCATAAAATATAATGTCAAGGTTACTTGGTAGCAAAATTATCTGAATCTGAAGAATGGAATTTGGACTGCATAAATAAGTGATTAAAATACTACATTTTATCTATAGTTTGAGTTCAAGAAGTTAAAATGCAATTTTAAAAAAATTACCACAGGGCTCAACATTCTAAATTTCTTCAGACTTATGTGATAATAGAGATTCCTAAAATAATGTTGATTTTTAAAGAGTAGGTAATGAAACTTTTACTTCTCTAGTTTACTTTTTTGCAAGATATAGGTTCCTTGGGGAAGAAGAGAATGGCAAGAAAAACTTCAGGTTATCTCAAGAAAAGAAGAAGCTTTCATAGTTGTAACTCATATGCCATATTTGTATAAATAGTAATGATAGTCAACGTAGTTGATGAAAACTTAGAAAAGTATTCATAGTATCATAGAATTACAGAATAGTTTGGATTGGAAGTGAACTTATAGATCATCAAGTTCTGAGTCTCCTACTATAAGCAAGGGTGAGTCTGACTAGGTCTTGTAACCCAGTACTCCTTTCACCCAGCACTGAACACTTTCAAGGATGAGGCATCCACAACTTCTCTGAGCAAACTGTCCCAATGCCTCACTACCCTCTAAGTAAATATGTATATATTTTTTAATCTAACCTGTATCTCCCTTGTTTTAGATTAAATATATTCCACCTTACCCTATCACTATATTCCTGAATGAGAAATCAGTTTCTCTCCTGTATATGAACTCCTGAAAGACTGCTTCTCCAGGCTGAAGAAGCCTATCTTCCTCAGTCATTTTATGAGAACTACTACAGCCCTCTGATTGTCTTTGTGACTTTTATCTGGGTATACTCAGTAGATGTATGTCTTTCTTCTTCTGGGAACCCCAGACCTGTATGCAGCTAGTTGCTTCTGGACCTTGGGATGCATGACATAGGACTGCATAGACTTGTACACATTTGGTCTTGTGCCCTTGGAAACTTCTGGAAACATCCAGACATCTGCACAGCACTGATAATATGACACATGATCTAGAATAAGGAGCTGAAGGTGAGGTGATGCTCTTCAGACCATTGGTGTCTAAACTTTTGGTTTATCCTATCTCCACTGAGTGAAGAGGGATTATCTTGAGTCACATAAAAATATACATAACATAGTCAATATATATATGAGTAAGAAACCTTTTTAATTTTTTTTTTTTTTTAATTAAAGCAACAACAACAACAAAAGAGGGGAAAAAAAACCATAAATCTAGTGAGATATTTGATCTTGTTTTTGTTAAACTAACGTACTAATATTTCTTTTGATAGAAGTGGTTGCAATTCTCACTGAGTTCTCAAGGTGTTTGCCAGAGATTTTTGATGAAATTTTACTTTTTCTATTCTTCACTCTTTAAAATAGTTGTTCATAAATGTAAGTACTGCAAAAAAGCAATGAAGTGAATGAGATGTAATATTTTTCTCTGGTATGAAAAAATCTTATAAAAGTCTAGTAATCAGACATGATCAAATTTTTCTTTGAGTTGATTGTCTCATTGTAACTCTGTACATTCCATTTGAAAAAATTGCAGGTAACATATTTAAGTTGATTAAAAATGGAATCGCAAATATATATAAAAAAAGATTATTATCAGAAATTTATTCAGAATTATTTATAAAATTTATTCAGATTTTTTTCTGAAATTTATTATCAAATTCCTTTATAAAGCAGAAAGTAAGGCTGCATACTTTTTGCTGTTAACAGGACTGTGTTTAGACAGTGCATCAAAATGCACAAAATTATTTCCATAACTTGATCTTGCTGTAATTTTTTATTTTGAATCCTTATGGTTTGGTTTGAAACACAGTACAAATAAGTTAATTTTCACCTTGAAGATGCAATTTTAACTCAAATAGATGAGAAATCAAATCCGTCAAAATCAAACCAAAACATATAGTGAATTACTTCATAGTTTTCATGATTTTTTTTGAGTTGATGAAAATTACAGTATTTATCAGCACTACTCAAGTATTCTGGATATTTCTTCCACTGTGAACATGTTAACTGATTATATTACTTTATGAAATAACACAACTCCAAATTTAATAATTAATTAATAATACAGACATAGATGATCAGAGGGCTTGAACACTTCCCCTACATGAACAGACTGAGGGAGCTGGGGCTGTTCAGCCTGGAGAAGAGAAGGCTCTTCCAGTACCTGAAAGGGACAGCTGAGGAGGAACATTTTATAGGGGCATGTAATAACAAGATTAGGGGAAATGACTTTAACTACATTTAGACTATAAATTAGGAAGAAATGGTTTGCTGTGAGGGTGGTGAGACACTGGAATAGGTTACACAGAGAATGTGCGAATGTCTCTTCTATGGAGGTGTTCAAGACCAGGCTGGACTGGGCTTTGAGCAACCTGGTCTAGTGAAAGGTGTCCCTGCATAGAGTAGGAAGGTTGAAACTAAGTGATCTTAAGGATACCTTCCAAGCAAATCATTAGATGATTCTATGATTCTATAGTGGCAGCACTTCTAGGTCTTTCAATCTACCTACACTTGCATTTGCCTGCAAATACATGGGATATTTTTTAGTTATTATCATAGAATCATAGAATGATTTGAGTTGGAAGGAACTGAAAACACATCTTTGCAGGCAGATATTAATATAGGTAGGTTGAAATATCATTATTACTGCTAGTAACAGTGCTTTACTATCCAAGTGGCATGTAACATGTAATACACACAGGTTTTGATTAGGCTGTTTGTGGTGAGCATGAGAAGCAGTTAATCCACTTCTCCACAGTGTTCCTTTGTTACCTGTGTAGACTGAGCTTGAGCTAAGCACAATTGACTCATGACAAATATTTCTAAAAATCACATAATAATATTAAAAGTTCACAATCTCGTGGGGCTGCGTTACTAGCTACTAGATTTATTATGACTATTATGAGAATTAACACCTAAGGGATTAAATCAGGTACCTAAACACTAATGTTTGTTGACCTCTAATATATGATAGATCATCTGAGTCAACTGAGCTACTGCTGGCAGGACGATCCGTGTAGGATACCCCAGACCATCTAAAGATGCTGCCTGAATTCAGACAACATAAAGAATCTAAAAAAGCACAAAACACTTGCATTTAGGCAAATAAATAGGTCACCTTTAGATGTCTGAGCTGCAATACATTATCACATTTGGACAACTAAGCATTGGAGTCTCATAATTTAGAGATAAGTTCAATTCATTTAGATTTTAGTGGAGTTGATAGGCTACCTGGACTTTCATCGTATTAAGAGGAACAAATTTCAGGATTTGAGATTTCCAAAAAGTCTATTTTATTTAGTTAGACAGTTGGTTATGTGGTTAAACTCTGGATTTTTTAGATGCTGGTTTCAAGTACATTAAAAAAATTATCCTAACTTTATGAGCAGCCTGTACATGATTAAACACCTGGCAGAAGAAATACCATCTTTTAGCATAATTTCAAACATAGTTGGAAATGGGTTTTGGTTGCTAACTCCACTATTTTACGCTGTAATCTTGTTTATTATTACTTCACGGAAGCACATGAAAGATTATGGAAGTTATTGAAACTATGGTGAATTTGGAAGAATTTAGAACTTGAAACATGTTAATCATTAAAAGAATAGTATAGGATGGAAGAGTGGTCAACTGAAAAAAAAAAAGAAAAAACAAAAAACAACAACAACAACAAAAAACCCTTGAGCCTTAGTATATTGAAGTTTAGAACAACTAAGTGAAATCAATTCTTTGTTAAATCCATGAGACTACTGATAAACTAGGTCCTACAGCTTTCAAGATACAATTAATTAGAATGCAGATCTGATAAAAGATGTCAATAATTGGTCACTGAAACATTTAAACAATCAGTGTCTGTTTTCAAAACTTTCAGTAATCCATCTCTATCATGTGCTTCAGGGGCATTTTTCTATTAGGACATGCCTATACTGGGATTCCTCTGTTAATAGGATAACAGTATTATGTAGATTTAATTATAAAATAATGTAATGATTAACAAGGGTTCATATTTCTAATTGATTAACACTGATAAAATAGATTGTCTGATGAGACTTTTGAAAAGAGAGAAACAAATCCATATTATTTATACTGCAGGAAAATATCAGTAATGGATGCATTTTACTGTGGAGCATTACATTATAGATAGTCTGCATGATGAACTTTTCATTCTCAGTCCTGAGATAACACGTCTTGGCTACATTCAGACATAAAAGGCTTTGTGTCATCAGGTTTGCCACCACCTGTATCAGTGATAACTCCTCTGGAATTAAACCTGAGACGTAGTCATAGACAGAGCTGAAAGATTTGCGTAGTAACTACTCTGTATTATCCTGTTGCATGTGAATCAGTTGTGTTTGGAAAAGAGTTTCTAAACATTAATAGAGCATTAACAAATAGAAGTTAAAGCAGTTTGGCAAAGAAGCAGTAATAATGTGTCATTAATATATTCTCAGAGAAGAATCTTTGCAGTTTGAGAATTAATTGAGGCCAGATAACAATCTCTGCAACACAGGAAACAGTTATTTAAATAATCAAAAATAGTAAGTCAGTACTAAGCAACACTCTAGTGAGCTAGTGTAACATCAGCCTCTTTTTCTCCTAAGCTGTAGACCGACTTGCATTTTAATGAAGATTTTTTTTTTTTTAATGCAGCACTTACATAACTGCTCATGTTCTCATGTGAAAAGTACAGTCTTGAAGGGTAAATGTAAAGTTTAAATTGAAAAGAAATCATTTATACTTACAAGTAAATTTACTTGTACCTTTAAAAATGCACAAATTCAGGCTGAATCATTAGGCTGAGAACAACGGGATGAAGTTCAATAAGATCAAGAGCTAGGCCCTGCGGTTTGCCCACAGTAACCCTAGGAAACATTACAGTCTTGGGGAAGACTAAACATGAGCCAGCAGTGTGCCCCAGTGGCCAAGAAGGCCAATGTCATCTTGGCTTGTGTCAGCTAAAGCACTGATGATGCCAAGTACTATGTTCAGTTTTGGGCCCCTCACTATGAGAAAGACATGGAAGCCCTGGAACCTGTGCAGAGAAGAGCAACAAAGCTGGTAAAGGTCTCGTGAGGAGTGACTGAAGGAACTGGGATTGTTCATTCTGGAGAAGAGGATGCTCAGGGCAGACCTTATTGCTCTATTCAACTATCTGAAAGAAGAGTGTGACGTGATGGTGTCAGCCTCTTCTCCCACGCAACTAGGGATAGGACAAGAGTGAATGGCCTCAGGTTGCTTTAAGTATGTTTGCAGTTGGATGTTAGGAAAATTTCTTCTCCAAAGGAGTGGTCAAGAATTAGAATGGACTGTTCAGAGTGGTGGTTGAGTCACTGTTCCTGGAGGTGCTCAAGAAATGTTTAGGTGTTGCACTGAGGGATGAGTTTTAATGGGCAATGATGGTTTAATGATGGCAGGCGGGCAGTTGGACTGGATGATCTTGGAGGTCTTTTCCAACTTTGGTGATTCTGTGATTCTATTATTTTCTGATTGAGTAACATGCAAAGTTGTGAAGAAATAATAAGATTTGCAAGGAAAAATAATAGAAGGCTGACAGAATAAGTCTATTGCATTTTGTCCTTTTCTCATGTTCTATCTCGGAAATATTTCCAAATTCACAGTCCAATTTTCAATTCTCTATTTTGGACTACAGAACAATATTGAAGAATTAAATAGGAAGAGTGAATTTTTTGATAAAATTGTCATCATTTGCTTAGGTACTTTTTCAATTCATAAAATAAATATTGGAAACAAAACAAAACAAAACAAAACAAAACAAAACTTAAAAAAAATTAACTATTAACTCCCAAAGCAAATAATTTTATTTTCAGTGAAATTTACTCATAACTAGTTTAAATGGTTTGAATTTTGTCTTTAGTGTGCCAGTTTGCATCATTCTCAGGGCACAAAAGACTTTACAACATGTAGGAATACTAAGTGGTTTTGCTTTTTGTGTGTGTGTGTTCATTAATGTTTCAGTCTTGTTCAATATCTTCATCGACAACTTTGATGAGGCTGAATGTGGCTTCGGGCAGCCTGGTCTAGTGGTTGGTGACCCTGCACATAGCTAGGGGTTGAAACAAGATGATCGTTGTGGTCCTTTTCAACCCAAGCCATTTTATGATTCTGTGATAGTTTCCACCCTCAGCTTGCATGCTGATGATACAAAGCTGAGAGGAGTAGTCAACACACCCAAAGGCTATGTTGCCATTCAGCAGGACGTGGACAGAGCTGGATTCAGGCATTAAGAAACCGGATGAGGTTTAACAAAAGCATGTGTAGAATCTTGCATGTGGGAAGGAATATCTTTAAGTATCAGTAGAGGTTGGAACATGGCCTACTGGAGAGTAGTTCTGTGGAGAAGGACCTGGGAGTCCTGGCTGATGGCAGGTTGGCCATGAGCCAGCAGTGTGCCCTAGCGGCTAAGGAGGCTAATGGGACCCTGGGGAGATTAAAAGGAGTTTATCAAGACATTTTGAACCAACACAAAGCTGAAGGTGTCAGTGTAATAGATCACAAAACTAGTAGTGACAAGATGTGATATCACCACTATGAAACAGAATGAAAATGGGAGTTCATAGAATGGAGATGTGAATTCTCCATTGAAGGAAAGATTCAAGATGCAACCCTTAATAGGTAAAATATGCATTGTGTTTTGGGATGGGAAAGGGGTGATCCTTCTGGATTACCTGGAACTCAGACAAATCATCAAATCTGATCACTACATCTGATGATATTGACTAATCTGGAGGCACAAACTTACATAGTCAGGCCAGAGAAGACAACTCTTGCAACAACATAACATCAGGCATCGTATCAGTTTGAAGATGGTGGAGAAAAATGTCAGTCGTAGCTAGATTGTCCTACCAATACCACCAGTCTAGTGCGTTCTGTCATCCATCTATTCCATGAAAGATGGACTATACAGACAAGTTTCTTAGCAATTGTGTCATCGTAGCAGCTGTTAAATAGTGGGTTACTTCCACTGGCACAGATTTTCACAAGTGTAGCATGCAGACTATTATTCACTACTGGCGAAAATGCTAACTGATGATGGTGACTACATTGGAATGTAGTCTTTTGTAGCTGGGAATTTGCTCTACCATAGAGCATTGTTGTGATCTTTGTATCTGTTATAGTTCCTGTGCAAATAAATAACAGACATTACCCTTGGAGCAAATGACACAAATGTCTAAAAGTTCAAGTGATCTACAAATGTCTGCATGTGTTCAGATAAATCCCTCTGGTATCTACTGAGTACTATCCAGCAATTTATATGGGCCAAAGGAAAAAAGAGAGCTCTATGACAACAATACTAAAGCTTCAGTTATGAAATGAATGGCCTTTTATTTCTCAAATATTATGAACTTTAAGAAATTTTTGGTTTTGTTTTTTGTTTTTCAAAATGTGGAAAATTCAACTGATGTATGTTCATTTTACTTAATGGGCTGGAATAAAAGATAATATTCTATTTAGAGACTATAATCACAAATGTAAAATAAAAGAAGATATATTAGAGAACTGTTAAAGAAATTGCCTGTTAATATTTAAGGTAATATTCAATTAACAGAAAAGGTTAAAATGAAGATTTTAGTGCTGGACTTCCTAAATAACCCTCCTGTTAATTGTCAGCTTTTTCTCTGGCTTTATTGGAGTTTTTCTATTTAATTATTTATCAGATAAATTTTCTACAGTAGTAGGTAGCCCTAAGTAGTATGGTCACGTTCTTCACTGGCTACACCTGAGACTGAGAATGTGTCTCTAGCCCTCTTATGTTTCACACCATTCCATAGCCGTATTATCATAGAATCATAGAATGGCTTGAGTTTGAGTGCACCTTAAAAATCATCTAGTTTCAATCCCAATGCCATGGGCAGGGTTGCCAGCAGGCAATAAATCAGGTTGCCCTGGGCTGCACTCAGCTGAGTGCATTGCTGATGATGGGATGGGAGAGAATGGGATGGGACGGGATAGAATGGGATGGGGATGATGGGATGGGAGAGAATGGGATGGGGATGATGGGATGGGGGACATTGGGATGGGGATAATGGGGATGACGGGGATGGGATGATGGGGATGGGAGAGAATGGGATGGAGATGGTGGGGATGATGGGAGGTAATGGGATGGGGGACATTGGGCAACATGTTCATGTGCCTTACCATACTCTGAGTGATTTTTTTCCTAAGATCTAATCCAAATCTCCTTTCTTTTAGTTGAAAACCATTCTCCCTTGTTCTATCAATATTAGACTCTGTAAAAAAAAAGCATCTCTCTCTGGCTAAGCTCCTTTTAAGTATTGGAAGGCCACAATACTTTCCCTCTGGAGCCTTCTCTTCACCATGTTAAACAAGATCAGCTCCTTCAGCCTGTTTTCATAGGAGAGGTTCTCCAGACTTCTGATCATCTTCAAGGCCCTTCTCTGTTCTTATTCCAGCAACTCTACACCTTTATTGTGCTGGGGGTCCCATAGTTGGACTTAGTACTTCAAAAGAAGTCTCACAAGGACAGAGCAGGGGGTCACAATCACCTTTCTCACCATATGGCTACTCTGCTTTCAATGCAGCCCAGGATACATTTGGATTTTTGGGCTGCAAGTGCACACCACTGGCTCTTGTCTAGTTTTTCATCCACCCCCATTTCCTTCTCCTCAAGGCTGTTCTAAATGAGTTTTTTTTCCAGTCTCTAGACTTATCTGGGATTGCTGCAACCCATGTGCAACAATTTGCACTTGAATTTTTGAATCTCATTAAAGTCCCCAAAGGCTCCCTTCTCCAGTTTGTCCAGGTCCAGACGCCATGCCTTCTGTTGCGTCAGCTGCATCACTCCTCTTGGTGTCATCCATAAATTTACTTGCTGAGGGTATACTCTACCCCAATATCTGTAATTGATGACAATATTAAGGACCATCAGTCCCAAAGCAGAGCCCTGGGGGACACCACTTGTCACTAGCCTCCATCTGGATGTCAGGCCACTAATTACAACCCTCTGCTTGAAACCAGTCAACCAATTCCTTATCCACCGAATAGTTCACCTTTCAAATACCTCTTCAATTTAGAGATGAGGATGTGGCATGGGACCATGTCAAAGGCCTTGCATAAATCCATATCAGCAGCGTCAACTGCCCTTCATATCTCCACCAGTGTAGTCACTCCATCATAAAAGGCTGTTAGGTTCATCTGTCATGACCTGCCCTGTGTGAAGCCATGCTGCCTGACTCAGATCACCTCCTTGTCTCACATAAGCCTTAACATCTCCTCCAGGAGAATCTGTTCCATTATCTCCCCAGGTACAGAGGTGAGGCTCACCTGCTAGTAATTTCCCAGATCTTTCTTTCTCACTTTCTTAAAAATGGCAGTGATGTTTCACTTTCTCTAGTCACTGGGGACTTTGACTGACTGCCATGACTCTTCAAATATCATGGAGAGTGGCTTGACAGTTACACCAGCCAGTTAATTCAGGACTTTGTTCTTTGAGTCAGTACTTCAACTTATCCTGACGTTGTCAACATCTAAGGTTGCTTAGGGAACTATTATGGATCTCAGAACTTGACCACAGAGTCTCCACTGCACTTCAACCTCCATGCCATTTAGTGGCATAGAGGCTGCACTCTGTTTCTGAATGGCTGTGAACAATATGTACCTTAATTTCCACTGAACAGTACTATGATCTCCAATTTCTATATGTTATATTCTATATGTTAATTTCCAAGTCACCAGTCACAATTATTCCACACTTGGGAAGCTTGACTGTCAATGAAGACTGAGGCACAGAACTCACTGAATACCTCAGCCTTCTCCAAGTCTGTTCTCATTTCTTCCTTCTCATTTAACAGAGGAAGTACACTCTTCTTGATCTATTTCTTCTGATCACTGTACCTGTAGAATCCATTCTTGTCATTCTTTATATATCTTGCCAAATTCAGTTCCACATGCACCTTGGCTTTCCTGATCTGATCCCTGAACATCCAAACAACATTTCTATATTCTTTCCACCCCTGTTATGCCTGCCTGTTTAACCAGCCATGCCTTCTCTGCTTGAGTTCTTATTCATATCAACTAATTTATACTTTCTTCTTTTTACTTTTTTCCTATTTCTGTTTGCCTCAGTTGGTAAAAAATTCTTCTACAAGCATTCTTTAGCAATGGAAAATAAGACCTAAAATCTACCTTGAAGTCCATTACATAATTAGGCTTCATAGCACACTAAGAATAGCAAAGTTCCGCTTGTCACATAGAAATATGATTCTGTCCCCTTGTATCTTCCTGATTTGTCATTAAATTACTGAAATCTCAAATTGGTACCAAAAGGAACAGACTGGGAAAAAAGCTGACAATAAACACCTCTGTTCTGTAATCTAATCTGTGAAAATTTAATTTGCATTCAGTGTCATTTGATCTGAATAAACTCCAAGAAAAGACACAACAATCTTTAAGGAAGCATGGATTACTGAAAAGGGGTAATTTAAAATTACTAAAATGAATGAATAAAAGATATGACTGTTATAAACATACAGTTGAAGTGTCTTGATAATTTCTAATTAAGCATTAAAAATTCTCTAACATATTAGCATACAAATTAGCATGTAGTCATATGATTATTCTTCATATAAATTTCTGTTTGTTACATGGCAACTCAACTTCACATTCATTATGCAATCTTTAGTTCTTCAATCTTGTGGTTACTTTCAATTTTAAATCTGTAGCAAACTGTTTTTGTCCTTCAGTAAAGAAATTGCATCCCATGGAATGAACACACTCTAGATAAGTTCTTGAGGAATTATAACCTGTGGAAAGGACCCACATTGTATCAGTTTATGTAGAACTGCCCCACAGTACATCAAAGGAATTAAGAAGATGAAGGGACAACAAAGGGTTATGAACTGATCTTTATGTCCTACACTCTATTTCTGCTGCACCTTTTGTAGCAGAAATGGAGGTAGAAGAGTCAAGAGTGAGCCTGAGAAAAGAGGATGACAAGAAGGCATGCTTAGCTTTGTTTTCTTTTGTCACTATCCTACTCTTTCTTAATTGGTAAAAATTAATTATCTCCCTCAGATACATCCTATCTTGCCTGTGATGGTAAGTATTGAGTAATCATCCTGTTTGTATCTCAACCCATGGGAATTTTCATCCTATTTTATCTCATCATCCTGAGGATGTGGAATGAGAGAGCAGCTTGCTAGCACATAGCAGCCATTCAGGGTTAACCCACCCACCACAAAGAAGATATAGTTTGTCTCCTGACTTCCAAAATTATTATTTTTCCAGGAATAGGAAAACAATGAAAAATTTTGCTATTTGATAACTTAGTTTTGTTCACTTTTAGAATTTTAAATTAATAGCTAAATTGTGATGTATTCTTTTCATTAATAGAATTATCCACAGAAAATCAGACTTTTTTTTTTTTTTTTTTTTTTTTACATTACCTGCTTTCATTTTTGATAGATTGTAATAAGCAATGTAGTTGTTCTCTTTAATTCAATCTAGGCAACAAAAAGAAAAACAGTAAAAAAAAAACAAATAGAAAAACAGTATTCCTTAACAAAATTATAGAATTTAGATACATTAAGAAGTGAATACTCTTGGAATCTAATAATCCTAAGGAAAAAAAATAATAATAAGTAAAGGGGACATTTTACTTCCTTGATTGGGAAGACAGCAACATTCCATACAAAGGAGATATTAATAAGAATATAATAATCAGTGTCATTTCTGATTTCCATTTCTTTTAATTCAGCATTATAGCAATGGAAAAGATTTGCTGTACAAAACTGTTAGAAGTTAATAAGTCTAGAGGAAAGTTTATTTATCCTCTTCTATCATTTCCTTATAGACTACAGGTTAAGTTGTAAATGCATCTGGAGTCTTTTTTTTTTTTTTTTCCTGTTACATTTTTGTATTGCCAGATCATTAAAATAAAAGTAGTAAAATAAATAGCCTAAGAATAGTTGTGCTGTATCACATATAAAACTTACAAATGTTAATAAAAATTAACATTCAGTGTGAATTCCAAAAATATAGAATAAGGAATAAAATGAATCAAAACTTTTTTGTGGGTGTCATCATGTGTGTTTAGGGTGCAGTGTATCATATCAATATAAAGTTACTAACTTATTAATACATCAGTCCTGATAAAGTTAAATAAGGTGGCCTTGACTTCTTATATAATTTAGTTTTTGAATGTTGAATATTGCAAGATGCGAATATTCCTTAATTCATATCTTCCCATATCTACAGTGCACATGTAGCAGCAACATTTCAAACCACTATTCGAACTATTCTTTCCAAGAGCATACATGGCTTGAGAAATTTGCAGGACTATGCTGTAGCTGGAATAAGATGTGTTCAACCTGACAATGATCACATTCTGAAAATAAATTACAAGAGCACCACAGTCATAAATGCCAATTTCCTATTTCCTTTGTAAAATTTCACGGACTTGTATAGTGCTCTCAGTCTGGGATGAGTATAACAGAAACTGGAGGTATTCACTCCTCTAAGAGTTCAATATACTCAGCACTTGATCAGTCACAAGCAGATACTAGATAATAAGCAGCAAAATAACTGTCAAATCCTCTTAGCTAACTGGATATCAGGCTCTTGCCATGCAGAAAGGTCTGGATGATAAGAGATAGTAAAAAATAAAGAAGAGAGAGAATGAGACTTAGCTTGTGGAAATCATATACTATTTTCTTGTCTGATATTTTGATAGGCATAATAATGCAATGTTGTAAAAGCACCTAAAGATAGGAATCCAATATTTTCATTTTGATGGGAATGGAAAAAATAATTTTGCTAAAAAATAATACAGTCTAGAGTAGCTCTGTCTCACTGAGATATATTCCACTTTGTTTATCTGAAAAGTGTAAGCATTCCAAGAATTAAGAATGAAGGAGTTCTTGTCCAAGATCAACTAAAATAGCTCAAGAGATAGACATTGTATGATACTTGACAATTACATTTGGAAATACCTAGAGTAAGTATCCTCTCTTCAAACAAACAAGACCCATGTTTTAACGTACATTTGCCACAATTACTACTGTTTCTATCAAATAATAGACTATTGCCGTTGTAACACTTTCCAAACCTTTTTTTCCCATTATTTGTTTTTTTTATGTGATGGCTAGGAGGTCCAGTTAATAGGCATTTTCTTTTTCAGTGAGCAAAAATTTCTCCAGAATTATTTTCTGACAAGAAATTAATTTTCAATAACAATAGCCAAACATGTATTTCATTGAAACTATAAAGAGATAAGACAGAACATCCTACACCCACAATTTGTCTAAAAAAATTATTAGATGACTTTCTACACCAATTATCCCAAAACAATCTGCTATATTCAGAATACATTAATCATATTCACTTGATATGTATTCAGCACTTATTTCTTAATTAAGGCTGAGAACTTATTTCTAGCATGTATATAAAAACAAATATAATGTTTTTGTCTATCTTGTCTACAGTTACAGCCCAGTTTGGTTCAGTGACCAAATGGGGCATGGGGACCCATGGAGCCATGCCCCAGAAGAGGGGAAGGGGAGAGGGGAAAAAGTAGGAGATGGCCCTAAAAACAATGCAGTGGCAGTGAGTTAAGTGAGGAAACTAATTTACTAAATATAATATTGAAATGCAAGATAACACAACATAATACAATATAATTGGAATTGAAGCTAATAACTCAAACAAAATGAGAAAGAGTGTGTTCAAAAACTGAAGGCCTTACTCTAATGCTGAAAGCAAGACAGCTAGGGAGCAGGTCTCAGAGATGAACAGAAAAAGAAAAAGATAGAATGGTGGCTCCCATGCAGATATATCTTTACCTCTGAATGGAAAATGGAAAAGGAACAGTGAAGTCTTCTGTGATTTATAGTTCATCCTTTCTCTTCTGACAACCGTATGCCCAGAACTGCAGCATTAACTCCTTAACTACCAGTGCACTTGTTTTGATATGGAATGCCAGTAATAAAATCTTAACATCATGACATGTCTGAAGACAAAATTATTAGTTTCGTCTGTGGTATTTTTTTCATGAAATTCGAATATTTCACTGCATTGTATAAACAGAGTTTTCCAACATCTTAATTTCATAAAGACAAAGAAATGCCACAGGGAATAAATACTCCCAAAATATAAGCATTCAGCCTGGATCTTATTTAAAGATCACCAGATTTTGTTTGATGTTTGTTTATTTCATAAGACAAATTCCATTAAATTTAGTGACTTCCTAGAAAGACAATCATTTCTGCATAATTTATTCCAGGATTTAAGTCAAACCTACAAAATAAAGTATGTTTCATTAATCATTACCTGTGAAACCTGAAAAGGCTAAGACACTTGTCTGTCATGATGCAGAAGCTTTCCAGCAGAGGATATCCCTAGCATTCCACAATTTGTAACTTCTTTAACTATCTACTAAATATCATTGCACAAATCTAAATATAGCAGTGTTTTATTTGTTTGTTTTGTTTTTGAGGGAAAAAAAAAAAAGGTAATTCACTGGTAATAACAAGAGGAGATTCATTGTAGATTCTTTCAAAGTGAGAATTTCAAATTCTGGTCATGCTTCCCTAAGGCATGCTTTGAGTATAACAGAATTTATAAGAGATAGCTCTATGGACAATTTATGCAGAAGGAGAAACTTAGTAATTAGATTTTTATTTTTTTTTTTTAATTTCAGGAGATAAATAGCTTTATAGGTTATGTATATTTAAAAATCATTTTTAGGTTAAATGGAGATCTGATTATTTTAGGAAAATAATTCTATTAAAACAGATTAATTCAACCAAACAAATCCTGTATTAATATGCATTTTAACCTACTGATTGACAATAGGAAATAGTCTGAATAGATCCTATAATGGATTAGCAGTAGTCAAACAAAGTTCTTCATATTACTGCAGTCCTAAATGGTGCTTTGTCATGAGTCATGTTTCTCAGGAGTATATTGTCTGATGTTAAACACTCATCTGGTGACACATCGTTAATTTTGTTTGAAGAATTTTATATCCATCTGTGTTTTTCATATCTTACAGAATGAAAAACTTCTAATGAGCTATAGAATCTCCCTTATTTGTCAAATAAAACTGGCACTAACCAGAAGATTCCAAAATTATTAGAGTTAAAAAAAAAAAAAAAAAAAGGTATTCATACTCAGTACATATAGACACATACATTCTCTCCTTGGAGGTCTTTAGTAGCCACCTGGACATGGTCCTGGGCTGAAGTGAAGTCTACCTCAATGAATAGATGTCAGGCAAAATGCCAGGAAGTCTTTATGAATGAGAAGGGACCTCCTGGCTAAACTCAAACACACACACATATACACACAAAAAAAAAAAAAACCAAAAAAACAAAACAGAGGAAAAAAAAGAAGTGCTGTCTAAGAGTAATACAGAAATAATGTCTGTATCAGGGATGAAACTAGGAAAGTCTAAGCCAAACTAAAACTGAAAGTGTCCAGGGATGTCGGAGACTGAAAGTAGAACTTCTGCAAGTATGTAAGTAACAGAAGGAAGACTGAGGAAGATGTGGATCCATTGCTGAAGGAAGACCTGTTTACACATGACAGAGAATCAGCTGAGGTATTGAGTGCTACCTTCGTCTCAGTCATTTCCAGAAAATAAAAGCATTCAGAAATTCCACCTCCCAGACACAAGGGGGAAAGGCTGGATCACGGAAAATATACCTTTGGTTGAAAAGGATATTGTCAGGGAATTCTTATGCAAACTAGTCATACATTAGTCCATGGGCCCTGATGGGATGCACCTCCCAAATTCTGAGGGAGTTGGCAAACTTCACTACAAACCGAAAACTTGAGGAAGGTCAAAGTCTTTCCTATATTAAGAAAGGGAAAAAAAGGAGGAGCATTGAACTAAGTCTTACCTTGATCCCAGTGAATGTGGGTAGCTAACCATGCAAACTATTTCCAGGCACATTAAGGAGAGGAAAATAATCAGGAATAGTCAGCATGGATTTAAATTCAGATTCTACTTTCAGAAGCAGCAAGTTAAAAGAGGAATATAACTTCTCACTGGTGAAAAGATGCCTTTATAAAAGCTCATCAACATTTTTGACTCACATATAAACATGATACATGGATTGAGTTTATAATAACCACATTAGATCAAAGTCAGTTCTCCACGACTGATTGGTCTAGTCATGTTTTTCTTTAAAGAACCATATGGATAGATATTGCAATTTTGCCTTAGTATATCCTGTTAGTCTGAAGCGTTTCCAATCCAAATACCATTACATGACACAAATCTTCCATGTCTACTATTCTATGATAATATAGGTAAGGCTTATAGTAAAATGTGAAAACATAGTTGAAATTAGTATCAAAATAGAGTACCTGAAAGGATAAATTCAGAGCAGTACCAGAAGTCTTCGGCACCCATCAAATCTCCTTGTGGCTGAAAGACATGTCCCTGAGTACAGAGATACAGTCATTTCTAGAACAACAGTTGAAAGTCAAATTGGATGTACTAATAGCACAAAAGTCTTACAAACAAATCACATCCCCCAAAACACTGTCTTTCATGAGATGATGATCTCTTAAAAAAATGTAATAAATAAAAGATTTTAATTCACTTTAATAGAAGCCTCCTGTTACATTCTTCAGTTAAATTACCACATTTAACTACAAAATAAACAAACAAAAAAGAATCAAATAATAATTTTCTTTGTAAGTGAGCACTTTCCACAGCCATAGTCACTAGAAGGAATATTACATACAATGTATCACATCACATTTTATATATAACAATATGATTAAATATTAAATAATAGATATTACTATTGATATTTAATATGACATAGAGTTCATCATTGTATGAAATAGTAATATATGAGTGCTTATAATTATAATATGAAATAGTATAAAGCATTAAACTTCTGTGATAGGCTTCATCTTAAATAGTTAACTTAATATTTTACATCTTATTTTGGTATTCCTATCTTATTTTGGTAGCCTTTGAAAGGAAACAGATATTATTTGAATCATATTCATCTGTTGTCCTTACTTACGCCTTTGTAGAAAGAATTTGTTTTCCCGAAAATAATTCATAGAATTAGCTCAGATTTCAGCATTTGCACTGTAGACTTCTGCATTTGATCCCACTTCTAGCAATCAACTAGAGCCTACATTTGCTAATAATATTTCTTCTGTTTTGTGCATTTTGCATTTATGTTCAAATTGATTTTGTCCTCATTTTATATGTGTCAATGACTCTGAACAGATACGATTGAAGTTGTACATTAAACAAAACAAAAAAACAAACAAACAAACAAAAAAAAAACTTCCCTACATGAATATCCTGTTATGAATTTCCAGTAGTCTGTCTCTTTCAAACGGATTAATCCTTTGGAATTGCAGGTAATGAAAATCTGCCTGCTGAATGACACGAATATTAAAATCAAATGTCCACAGTTCACTAATGTCAGCAGGGTCTTTCAATTTCCATTTTGTTGAACTAATACATGCCACTTCAAATTTTTATTGTAACTTGAACCTTCATTCCATCCTAATTACATGAGCAGCATGAATATGTCCTGAATACTGAAAGATTAAAGCTTGTTTTTCTACATCTCAGTTCAGACACTATAATAACAAGATGTGCTGAAGTAAAATCTTTTACCTAAGTACAGTTATTTGAGTTCTGATATTTTTATTTAAGACATTTTTAATGGTGAAATGTTAAAAAATTGTTGGCACTTACACTTTAAAGGCACAGATTAATTTGCAAAATTATCATTGTTCTTTTCTCCAAAGTTTTTTGTATTTTCCCCTGTAACACAATGTATGTGAACATTATTTACCAGATATTTTTGAGGTTGTTTGAACACATGCATTAGAGAGGACCTTCAATACTGGTATATTTTCAAAAATTAGATGTAATGAATGCAACAAGTAAGATGAAAAGATATGCACTATATCTGATGGTACAGATTTCTAAATTGCAGGGTAAAATGTAACTCAGATTTTTTTCAGTTATTGGATGATGTCATCAAAGGAGAATGTTGAGAAAATTTAAAATATATCGTACCAAATGATGAAGGTTGTCTCCTACATAACAGAAGAAATGTTTTGACTATCTCAGCTTTCCTAGGAAGAGTGGTGATAAAATGTAGATCATAAGCAACAAGTGACAATGGAGTTCCTAGTGACAGGAAAGTGTGGAAAATACAGCACAACAGGATTCCTTATTGCCAATGATAAAACTATAATGGATGCATAAGATTGGAGAGTTAGAGATTTTAGAATAATATTTAAAAGGTTGTAAAGCAGTACATTTGGATTTTAAAAGGTTGTGCATATTCTAAGGGATTTAGAGAAGGAAAGAAAATGCCAGATCCAAACAGATAACATCCTGTATACCCTTATCCCACTCTTCTGTGTTGCCCAGATCCCAACACCCATGTTAGCTCTGGAGCTGTCAATTCTCATCCCACTGACATGCAACAAGGTCATTGTCCTTCTCCTCACAGCCATGTTCAACTATCAGACCTGCAGAGCTGGGCACACTCACAGGCCCACATCCTTGCCCAGCTTCAGCTAATTCCTATATCCAGGGAGGTGTCTGATGCCCAGAGCTGGGGCTACCATATTGCCCCCTGTTGCCCTGACTATGAATTTAACCTCTAATGACTAGACCTCATGATTTACTTGTTCCTATGTTGCTCTTTTATGACAAATAGAAAAGAAAGACCTACATGTCCTTTTCCACATTTTTCTTCATTTATTCTTATGATGCTCATAAATAATCTTGTTTTGTGTTTGAGCTTCTAATTACTTTTAGGCATATTATGGTTTCAGTAATAGTTACAACTGCTTTTTCTTTTTGCCAAATGAAAGTAGATCCAGTGTCTTATTTATCATGTATTTTCCATGGTTCTGCTATTTTCTGTATCTCTATTCTGTGTCTAGTTCTGAAATAATGATGAGCATTGTTCCCACTGTTCCAGAAATATAACTGATTTTTCAGGTTAGTTCAATTTTGTAACACAATCCATAATTCTAACTTATACTCTCCAGAAACAATAAGAACATTTCTGACATCCCTCAAACAGTGGAAAGAAAGAGGTACATTGCCTGAAGGTTACAAAAGAGATTCTACTCATAGCTCTACTTTCTGTATATATTAGAGACAGCCATGAAACAGAAAATTAACCCCTTTTGTAGTTGTTGTATATAATTTTTTGTTATCAGTATTTCACATTATCATTTGATGTAGTGCACTGGGAGTCTCAGAAGAGAAGAAATGTACTACAGCTCCCAGAAAACTTTGCTGTTCCATTTCCATTCTCTGGTGAGTGGAAAAGATAAAACTGACTGGAGTCATGCAACTCCTTTAAGCTCCCTGCTGGATCGGAGTAAGAACCTCAGTTTTACAAAACTCTCACATTTACCTGGTTTACTAGTTTCAATTATTATTACCTTGAATTTCTGCTATTATAATTAGTAAATTACTATTCCTCCTCAGATCATTGCTGCTGTTTGTTTTCTTTTTCCTTTTCCTTTTTGCTCCCCTTCCCTTCTCCACGCTTTCTCCCTCTTTCTTTGGGCCAATGGGTCTGTGGCCTTGCTGTACCCATGTCATGGACTCAGGTCTAGAGACAACCATGACAGCAGTGTATGTTTAGCAACATACATGGTAGGAATGGGACTAGTCAAGGCACTACAAAACTTAATAACAAAGTTAGCATGAGCATTGTAGAAGAATAAAGCAAGTAAGCAAATAAATCTAAGAAAAGTATTCATGTTTTGGAAAAATATTTTTCCTATGTATATGATTCCAAGTCTCTTTGATTCAGTGAATACAACAGCCACAAAATCCTTGTCAACAAAGAAACATTCTCACTTTTTGAGACTATAATTAAAAAAACAAAATTATCAGTATCAAACATACTGTCATACTTTTCTATCGAGATGTAATATTTATACAAAGCTGTGTTGGAGACCTTGAAACAGAAGTACTAATACATTCTGGGGACACACAGCTTTGACAAAAGTGAGCCAGGTGTCCTGCTGAACTTCAAATTGAACATGAACCAGAGATGTGCCCTGACACAAAGGAGGCTAGCCATATTCTTGGAAGCACTGGGCAAAAATATTACCAGCAGATGAAGGGGGATAATCTTACCATCTACTCAGAAGTGGTGAGGCCACATGTGGGGTACTGTGCCCAGTTCTGATATCCTCAACATAAAAGAGACATGGACTTACTGCTGAGAGTCCAAACAAAGTGTACAAAGATGACAAAGGAACTAGACCACATCTCCTGTGAGAAAAGTGTGAGAGAGCTGAGACAGTTCCCGCAGAAAAGGAGAAGGATTAGAGAGGGTATAATAAATGTTATAAATTCCTTAAGAGAGGGTCTAAAGAAGTTGGAGCCAGGATCTTTTCAGTGGTGTCTAGTGCCAGGACAAGGGAAATGGGCACAAATTGAAGCACTTAGTTTCATTCTAAACATTTTTTTTTTTTCTCTGTGTGGATGATTGAGCAAAAGCACAGGTCACAGAGAAATGTTGTGGTGTAACTCTCCTTGGAGATCTCCAAAACCTGTCTGGGCATGGTACTGGGCAAGCAGCTTCAGGTGGCCCTGAGTGAGCCAGGGAGTTGGACCTGATGACCTCCAGAGGACCCTTCCTTCCAACATCAATCATCTTGTGAATAATTAAATCTTCAATCTTCAATTCAGTGCTTTATCTTATATATATTATATCTTATATATATATATATATTCAAGCAAAATATTGCATTTGAACCCAAGTTAATTCTTTACAGAATAGCAGTAAGCAAGTTTGGTCTACAAATTTTGTTTGAAAGAGAAAAATTAATTTCTCATCTTTTTTTATTTCTTCTGCAACCATCTTTTCCTTTTTTTCTTCCTTCCTGCCTGCCTTACTTTTTTTTTTTTTTAATTATTATTTGCTTGCTTACTTTTCCCTTTTGGTTTGTTTTCTGCTGTGTTGTAATTTTTCATTTAGGCATGGGAAATGCTACATCTAGCATGAGATAAACAGTGAAAATACAGAAATTGAGAAAGTGCAATTGTTGCGGCTTGGTGATTTTTTTTTGTTGTCAATACTCCACATCAGAACATCATGTGGACCAGTGGGAATTAAAGAGTTCATGTTCTAGTCCCATTTACTGCCCCTTATGGGCATTGTGAGTAGCCTGATGGGAGGGGAGGGCCGGCATCCCTGGAGGACCTGATGGGAAGAGGAAGCGAGGTGGAACTCCAGAGGAGCCCAGGGTCTGCCTTTCCTTCTGGACCTGGCTTAGCTGTCTCAGCTCACTGTGGAGAAAAGCGTGTGCTTCCCTTGCACTATCGTGGTTTGACACGTACTCTGGGTACTCTTGTCTCTCTCATTTTGTTTGATTTGGTTAAATTTAGTAAATTACCATTCCTCCTCAGATCGTTGCCATTTTGTGTTTTCTCTCTGTTAAAACTATCTGCTAGCTCTCTGCCCTTCCCCCTCTCCCAGAGCTTACGCGGCCCGGTGCCAGCGGGGTCATGTGGCAAACCATTAGTATCCCTTCCTTTTTCCTTTATCCTGGGGCCTGTACCCCCCTGTCACAGACTTATATCTAGAGATTACTCCATGACAGCAATGGAGATGAAGGAACTGTATCATTTCTGTTATTTGAAATAGTTGTTTAGATAGCTGAAGCTGGTTGACTTCAGTATTACTTCAGTAGTACTTCTTATCAATATGGTTGCTTATATTTTAAATTGTATCAGTCATAAAATATAGTAATTTAAAAAATGTTACAATGAGGAAAAAAAAGTAAAAGTTCTCTATTTAATACCACTAGAGATTGAATTAAACATATATTTTGCCTTTCTTAGTATATACAGAGCAGCATACAACACTAAGGATCCTGAGGTCATTATCTCAAGGTTATGGCACAATAAAAAATGCCCATATCTAACACTCATTTGTGATTTACCTCTAAAAGCAATGAAATAACCCTTGACATTACTATGAAATGGGATACAACCTGACATAAATATATGTGTAAAATCTTTCTAAATGCAAACAGAACAACAGAAAACAATACAAAGACATCTTTTCTTTCCTTTCCCTCTTCCTTTTACTCTCTTTTTTTTTTTCTCCCTTTTTGTTTTCTTTCCCTTCCCCCCTTCCCCCCCCCCCCCCCCCCCCCTTTTTTTTTTAATATGCTATAAGGAAAATAAACAGTAAAATGTCATTGACTCTAAAGAACAATCTGTAATTATGTGCTCTGGTACACTAATGTGGTCTCTTTGCATTTGGGTCATCTCTTCTGTATTATATTATCCTTTTTATTCTTTGGTTAGTCTACAAATACAGAAGCTGCTCCCAAATTCTTATTATGAAATGGGAGTTTTTCCTTAAGTAAAATATCTGATTTTTTATTTATTATCTTATTACTACAGGAACAAATAGGAATCAGTGTGCTTGAGTCTGCTGTCGTTTAATGAAATTGAAGTGTTTATACTTTATAGATACCACAGTGTGTTTTCCCACTTGGTCGGTTTTGAGGAAGGTTTTGAGGAAGGTGAATCTTTGGAATCCCCAGAACAGGGCACTTCCTGATCACATTGACTCCCTGAGTCAAAGGAGTGATGGAATTAGACAGTGACTCAAAGGAACAAAGCAAGACAGTTTATTGAGCTTCCCAACAATAATCAAATACTCCTAGGCAAAATTAGATAACATTCTAACAACAGTTAAACAGCGTAATAGGTAATGAATACTTTGACACTGCTATAATTTCCTTGTCATCTATTTATAGGCAAATTTAAACAATGGCTACAAAAGAAGATGAGTAAGAGAGAAAAGAAGATGGAGAAAAAGAAAGATGAGAAAAATTGAGAGAAACAGAAAAATAACAAGTGACAGAAATGGACAGAGAAAAGAGGTCATGGGTGCCAGAGGAGGAATGAGAGGGTGAGCACGCTCATCCTGAGGTTGTGGTCCCTAACCCCAGAAAGTACACCAAAAAACAAAAACAAAACAAACAAACAAACAAAAAAACAAAACAACAACAACAACAAACGGACAAAAGATTCTCTCAGGAACCTCTGTGCCTGTTTGGTTTGCAAATGCACCATCCCAAGGTTGTAATCAAGTGAGTTCAAAATAACAGATTTGCACAAAAACTTTTTTTTGCAGGAAAGCAGACGCATTTGTGGACAAAGCTTATCTTGCTGTTTCACAGGAACCAGTGTGTGGCCAATTTCAGACTTCAGTTTGTTGTCATGGTAATGTCCTTGACTTGAAAATGTTGAAGACATATCTAACCAACTACAGAAAGTCAGAAAGTTCTTCAAGTCCCATTGTTCTCTATTAGTTCATTACATTCAGTTCAAAAAGCACACTCCTCCAGGAAAGCACATTTCTACTTTGACATGTGTGACTAAGTATTGATGATCTGCGTAGCTCATCAACTAATTTACTTACAAACTTTGGAGTTTAGAAATAGTTCCTAAATTAGGAACTTTGATACCTCCCTGAGAGGTCAATCCAACAGGATTATTAGAAATATTTGTTTGTAATATATATAAAAAAGAAAATTCTCAAAATGAACATACATGCAGACCAGTTGCTACTTTATCCTATTCACAACTGACAGACCTTTAAACCTGTTTAATTACAAGGACAAATTAATGTTACAACCAACATTACTTTCCCCTGTATCCTCATCTGGAAATGATTTTATGCCTTTTCTATCTCTTCTCCAGATTTTTCACATAAATTCTTTCAATTTATTTTTTTCAGATACCCAAGCCAACTATAAACAAGGCCAGACTTTCTTTCAGGCTTTACTCCGTTTGATACAAGTTGTAAAAATATTAGTAAGCTTCCTAGTTTTCCTTGATGGATGGATACCCCAGCCCTGCAATCATTTTTGTTTAGATAACAGAAAGATCTGTGTCTCTGAACCAAGGAGAGGAGGTAGATCTGCTGATACCTTATACCAAAGAAATAGGGGGTCCTACTTGGGATCAGTCACTGAATATGAACACACTTCTGGGAAACTTTTGCACATGTAACATATCTCTGAAAAACTTCTGCATATGTGACGTACACCTGGGAAAACTTCTGCATATGTAACACAAGCTATGTGAAGATGTTTTGTGTAAGCTATGCATGATGGGAGGATTACCTCCTGCATCCAGCACTTCAACTTGACACTTCAACTTGAATCTTAGAGTGTTATGGTGTCACACTGACTTTTGATGAGAAGGGCAAGAAAGAGTCTATAATTTAATTATTAGTCATCAAGGTAGACACCAGAGGAGCACAAGTCTACTTCTTGTCTCTTGGCAAGGGCTGATGTACTTCAAGGCAGAGAGACAAGCAGAATCTTGAGTGCTTTGTTTCTGATCAGATATTAAAGTATACTCCATAGTCCCTGGAAAATGAAAATGAGAGGGCAGAAAGTAAGAACTACTGAATTATGCCTGAAAAACACAGTTAATGCTGTATATATTTCAAGGCAAGGTACTCTCAATGAAGCAAAACTTTTTGGGGAAAAAAACCCCAAACAAACAAAAAAAAAACCCCACCCAATAAAACAAAACAGAAATGGAGTTAGGAGAGGAAGCTGTCAGAGATGTAACTTTGTGGTCATCACTGGGTCACCTCATTTCTCCTGATTTATAAGGCAGAGTTGCTCATTTGACTCTTTCTGGGCTCACAAAGGTGAGCGTCTCCTTGACAGATTTAACTGTGGTTCAGGACTCAAAAAATTTCAGACCTCTCATCTTACAGCTTTTTTGTTAGGTCCTAATCAATAGAGGAATAGTTTTAGGTGTTTGCTTAAGACAGGAAACCTAGAAGTTTGAGCTGAATGAGATGCAGAGTCTGACTATTATTATGTATATTATTCATAATAGTAACATTCTCTGCGTGTATAAGAAATCTAGAGACTGCTGCTGTCTGTCTCCTGCTGTATTGTTTACTTTTAAATCTGCAGAATGTTTTCCACTAGTTAAACTAAAGTATGTTTTACTTATATAAGTACTTCCGATAAATGAACCATTCTGTGAGGCAGGGAGAAGTAAAGCCAACTTTCTGTGGCGTGTAAAAATTAAAGCTTATGCATTGGTGAAAAACAATTTTCATGTATTTGAAACAAGATAAGTTGTCCATATTATCTGGCATCAAGTATTTATATAAAAATAACAGTATAGTGAAGAATATATTTCTTAAAATCACCGCCAAATTCAAGATGGGAAGACAGTTACAATCAGATCAACTTCTGAGTTTGTAAAATTGAGAGATTTTGGTAGTTTCATAGTTCAAATGAACACGTCTGTAAGTTAGAGTGATGTTAATAGTGTAAAATCTTATATCACAACCTACTCTGCATTTTCTGTTCATGTATTTTACAGAATGTGGTTTTGACATTAGCTTTCTCTCCTTTACATTATCAATAACCTTGAAAAGGGAAGAATTGCTTCTTTTACAGTGACAATTAAATGAAATCACATTTCCAGGTGATAAACTCTTCATGTAGTCCTAATATCCATACACTATTAAGTTTTATGACATTAAAAATAGCTCAGGAATTTGGACGTTGTCTTAGAACTTGGAAGAATTGACACAAAACTTGTTTTGCTGCTGAATTTCTTTGTTATTTTGGTCAGATGATTAACTTTTTACCATTTCCTGGGGTATTATTACATCCATCTTCCCTAGGAGAATGTAAAAAAGTTAGAGGTACAGTAAAAAACAGACAAGAAGGGAATTGACAGTTTTCAGAAATCTGTTTTTATTTGTTGCTGTTCTGTTCTCTTCTGTTTAGTACTGTTTTGTTTTTACTATAGATAGCAAAAAAAACCCAAACACAACATGATTCTAGGTTCATGCACTGTAATAACTTCTCACATGAAAAATAGACACTGTCAAAGATAAGTGGCATATGGGAAATTCAGAATAAGGTTAGTATTTTTCTGTGTGTCTAATGTAACTCATATCTGGCTGCCAAATAAGGCAGCTCATTCTAGACTGAGCTAATGTAAGTATTTTCAGGAACATACCTGTGTCTTCCTTTAAGGAGGATGGGGGATAAGTATGCTACATGAATTGTAAATTTTACCATGCAAATTCACCAAGAAGAGGAAAGGCAAGTAATAGGCAAAAGAGGAAAACGTTTACAGATGTTTCAGTTCTCCAGGCTGCATCGTTCCTTCTATGTCTTCTCCAGCATCCACTGGCAGGCAGCTAAATGTAATAGCCATTTTCTCACTCTCCCTCACAATGGAATGGAGAAGAGAATAAAAAAAGATAAAAGTTTAAAAACTCGTAAGTTGAGGGAAAGGCATTTTAATAAAAAGGAAGGAAACAAAATCAAGAAAATGAAAAGCAAGTCATGTAAAATTGCTCAACACTAGCTTACCAATGCTCAGCAAGTCTCACAGAAATGTTTGCCTCCCTGGACAACTCTCCCCGGTTTTATTGTTCATCATGATATAATCTACTATGGAATGATCCTTTGGTTTATTTGGGTCAGCTGTCCTGGCTGTATTCTCTCTCATTCATGTATATCTCCAACCCTTTACCATTAGAAGAGCATAAGAATTAGAAAAGTTCTTGTCTTATTATAAACACTGCTCAATAACAACTAAAATATCAGTGTGTTATCAACCTTATTCTCATCCTAAATCCAAATAACATAATTATACCAGGTACTATGAAGAAAATTAACTCTTTCCCAGCCGAAACCAGGACTATGTCAATCATTTTCCGTCACATATCCATTCTGTATCGTTTACATCATGCTCAGATTCCTTATTTTCCATTACATTATTAATCACCAAAACTCCTCCTGTTCTTTCATGTATACACCCAGATGTTATTCCCATACTCTTTGGGCAGTCCCTCTGAAATATCTATTGACTTCATTTAGATCATGGCTTTGGGGTACATATGTCTTAATGGTCCTTTAGGACCATTGATATGCAATGTGGTGTAGTAGCGCTCAGTGCTGAGGCTAGATTTGGTTCAATCATCACTGTAATTGCCTAGTTCTATCAAAATCAATCTGTTAATCTGTGTGATTCTTACTGTAATACCACAGAAATTATGTACAGGACCAATACCAATGGTGACAGAGTAACATATGACAATTACTTACACGCAATGGACTATTCTCACCCAAAATCAAATCCTCTAGAGGACCACACCAGACTTCCCTATCATTCCAAATGACTCACCCAAGTCCTTCAGCAAAAGAAATTTTTCCTGAGGCAGGAATAACCCAGACTGCCCCAACATGTCTTTTTTTGAGCAGTACAAAAACAGTTTTGATTGGACAGATAGCTATATTGGCGGTTCCCCTAGTGTTAACTAACCTGATTTTTGACAAATGTATATTCCAGCATTTAAATGTCCAAACACGACAGTGGCATCAAGTGCACCCTCAGCAAGTTTGTGGATGACACCAAGCTGAGTGGTGCAGCCAATACATTAGAAGGAAGGGAAGCCATCCAGAGGGACCTGGACAAGCTGGAGAAGTGGGCCCATAAAAATCTAATGACGTTCAATAAGGCCAAGTGCAGGATACTGCACTTAGGTTGGAGCAATCCCAGGTATTTATACAAACTGAGGGAAGATGTCCTTGAGAGCAGCCCTGCGGAGAAGGACTTGGGAGTCTTGGTAGACAAGAAGCTGGACATGAGTCAACAGTGTGCGCTTGCAGCTTGAAAGGCCAATGGTGTTCTGGGCTGCATTAAAAAGGGGGTGGCCAGCAGGGAGAGGGAGGTGGTTGTGCCCCTCTACTCGGCTCTTGTGAGGCTCCATCTGGAGTACTGCATCCAGGCCTGGGGAACCCAGTACAGGAAGGACATGGAGCTCTTGGGATGGGTCTGTCTCGCTCCAATTTATAGGAGGGAGATGAGGTTCTTTTAATATCTGTATACCCAGCGTGAGATTAAGAAACAATGGTTCAAATGTTGGTCCAAGCAGTTCATTATAAATCCTGATCAGGGAGACGGGGAAGGGAAGGAGGGTGATAGAAAAGATAGGAAAGAAGCAAGAATCACGTAAAGTGGGGATAGTCACCACCAGGATCCAGAAGCGGTCCCGCTGCACGACGTTTGAAGGTCCAAGGTAGAAGCAGTGGGGGGGGGGCAGCAGCGTGGTTGGCCTTGGGCAGCAAGCAGGTAGCAAGAGGCAGTCATGGAGCCAATCCAGGAGGAAGCAGCAGTGCTCAAGAAGCAGGCCCAGGCGAGTCCATCAGCATGCACTGGCAGAACTCAGAGGGTTGTGATCAGCAGCACAGAGTCCAGTTGGAGGCTAGTAACTAGTTCCTCAGGGATTCAGATTTGTTCAACATCTTCAAATTTGCTGATGATAAAGAGCTTGGAGGAGTGGCTGACTCATCAGAAGGCTGAGCTGCCACTCAGTGAGATGCAGACTGGTTGGAGATTCAACAAGTGCAAGATTGAAACCTTCAACCAGAGGTGGAAAAGCTGCATGTATCAGTTGAGGGCTGGCCTGATGAAAAGGATATCTGTGGAGAAGAACATGAGTGTCCTAGTGGGCAACAGGTGAACCATGAGCCAGCAGTGTGTCCCTGCGTCCAAGAAAGCCAATGGTATCCTGGGGTACGTTAAAAAGAGCATGACCAGCAGCTGAGAGAAGTGATCTTCCCTCTCTACTCGGCCTTCTTGAGGCCACATCTGGAGTGCTGTATCCAGTTCTGGGCACCCTGGCTCAAGAAAGACAGGGGACTTCTCGGTACAGTCCAGCAGAGGGAAACAAAAATGGCAAGAGTTGTGGAGCATGTTACTTAGAAGGAAAATCTGACAGACTTGGGACTATTTAGCTCAGAGAAGAGACTGAGGAAGAATCTTATCAATGCTTATATATATATAATGGGTGAGAGTAAAGAGGATGAGGTCAGGCTCTTTTCGGTGACGCCCAGCAACAGAACAAGGGACAATGGGTATAAATTAGAACACAGGAAATTCCACGTGAATGTGAAAAAGAAAAAAATAAGTGAATGTAATGAAGCATTGGAACAGACTGCACAGAAAGACTGTGAAATCTCTTTCTATGGAGATATTCAAAACCTACCTGGACACTTTCCTGTACAACCTTCTATATGGAATCTGCTTTAGCAGGGAGAGTGGACTAGATGACCTCCAGAGGTTTCTTCCAACCCATGTAATTCTGTGATTCTGTGATTCTATATGATAGCTCTCCATGGTATCATGGGTCCATTCTGGAAGCCACCAACAACTGCATTCTGTATTTCTGATCCTCCTTAACCTGCTTTGCCACTTCGTAATTACTTCTTCCAGGCAACTCATGCTGCTCCTTAATGCTACAACATTCACCTTCATACATATTTATTTCTATAATCCTCCCTATATACTTTCTAACAAAGTGTTTCTAGATTCTTTCATACTGAGGCACAGGGAAGAGTTATAGATTCTGTAGGAAAAGTCAAACAACTCAATGCTTTCTGACAATTAAATATTAATGTCATCTGCAAAAGTGATTCTAAAGGAAGCCACAAATACAATGTGAGGTTTTCCTCCCAAGTACCTTTGTGCTTTCTGTATTCTGTGAGAGTTCAGCTGATTTCAAGGAGGAAGAAGTAGCAACAATAATAATTAAAAAAATTAAATTAAAAAAAAAAACACAAAAAAAACAACAACAAAAAGACAGGGAAATCTGCAATCCTTAAAGAGTGCAGTTCCTTCATATTCTGTGCACACTGATAAATCCTCATTTTGCTTTCCAATTCCTATCATCTTTAGCATGCATGCTAATTTTCTCAATTGTTCACTAGCACAACGGAATTTCTTTCTTTTATATACGAATCACCCCTTTCTTAATTCATCTGCTGCCTATAGTGGAGATTACTTGAGCCATAATTTTCAGGACTGCATTCTAACCTTAATTTTTCATCAATTCAAGCACAGTAATTTTGTCTGAGAACTGTGATATACCAATGACCTCTCTATCTTCTTCTCTTTATTCCCTATTCACTGACAGTTTCCATGCAATTTGCTGTACGTAGCATTTCACTATTCTACTGGATATCTCTATTATATATTTTTCCCATGTTGAAATAACATTTTATGTAACTTATTATTTTTACTGCAGTATGACTTGTTTGCTACTAACTGACTACCATGCCTATGTGTTTGAAAAGATAATTAGAAAAAGTTAGCTTCTCTTTTGTCACAATTTCTTACAGAAGAAAACACATAATTACAGACAAGATATAATAAGGAAGACAGGTAAGACATTTGATATTTCCAAATGTATTTGTTTTTCACATGCAGAAGAAGTGGAAGGTCCAGGCAGTTCTTTTTACTTCCTTATGTTCATGTAATATAATAGACTTATGCTTCTTTCAAAGGGACTATTGAATAAGTAATCAACTGTGCAGTGAAGGTTCAAAATTCTAAGGAACATTGTGAATACAATATTAGTGAACATTATGTAAACAGTACAGAAAAGGATGAGGAGAGAGTAAGGGAAAAAATTCCAAACATCAGGCATAATTACGCAACCAATTTTCAATTCCCTTTCAAAATGGCTATTTCAAATCTCTGAAATTTGGGGTTATAAATCATAAACACAGTTTCATAATTTCTATAATAAGATACACAGTTTCCTACTTAAAAAAAAACAAAGGCAATGAATATATATTTGCAATACAATCTTGGTGTTCTAGATTTGGGAATGTTCATTTAATTCCCAAATTTTAAGTGTTTTGCAGCCATAACCATAACATTTAACTGAGATACATCAGGGTACACAATGCATATCCCTGTAAATCCTCTTCCTTTCCTTCTACTTCATAAAGTAACGAAAATGATGCCAACCACTATTTGCTGAGATGATGTGGTAGAAAAGAGAAAGGTACCACAAGAATTTGGACCCTTAGTGTCTCCCAAATTGAATCTTGGACAGACATACGTATGTCACTCCAAAAGTAATGCCTATTTATTTCTATGGGAACTACAACAGGTACAAATAATCATAGAATCATAGAATCATGGAATGACCTGGGTTGAATGATCATCTAGTTTCAACCCCCCTGCTATGTGCAGGATCACCAACCATTGGACCAGGCTGCCCACAGCCACATCCAGCCTGGCCTTGAATGCCTCCAGAGATAGGGCATCCACAACCTCCTTCAGGAAAGAGCACAATAATAGTATTTCATAGAGAAAATTCTCAGCTACAGAACAGTGGTTTTTTACATAGTCACCACCATTATATATTCATTTCCATCAGTGATGAGCAAGAGCCTACATGCCACACAAGTAAAAATCTAGAGTGCCCTTCAGAATGTGGTTTATCTTTCATGTTGCTGCCACCACTGCTGAAACACAACACTCACCACTGCACTGTGCTAACATTCACTGTTTGGTCTCCATAAATGCTCAGCAAGCATTGTTGAGTTTCAATGAGTACAATTTTTTTCTGTATGGAGGAATTCAATTACACTCCTTTCCTGCATACACAATTCCCATGTTACATGCCACTGTCAAATTGCCCTTTAGCTGCCTTTTCCCACATCAGTGGGAATGTTCATTCACCTTCAAGTGTCATAACACCAGTACCCACCTCTGACATTCCAGACCAACATCATAAAACAAGATGAATGGGCCCTTGATGAGCCCTCTTAACTACTGTGAGTAGCCACATCTCTGCTTTTCAGCTGAGCTGTTCAAACAGTAGATCTTCATAGTATGCTATCACAGTTAGCTATTCAATTAATTGTTCTAGAATGAATTTTGCTTTAACTCATTCTACAAGTTTCATGGAATTCAGGGCGCTTAGTTGTTTTTTATTTGTTTGCTTGTTTCACTGTTCAGACTTTTGACTGGACAGTATCCTTAGTCAGTACTAAATGAAAAATGTTTGGACACGGAATGAGGGCTCGGTACTAGAGCTACTATAAACTACATACATAACAACAACAGAAGATAACATAAAGAGTCTTTATGGAATATAGTTTTCAAGTTTTCCTAACTTTTGGTCATGCTAGATCTTGAAAGTTGTTATCATTCCAAATTAGATAATGCACTACAGACTGTTGTATATAAAGATTTCAGTGAAATGTATTCAGTAGCTACTGTGTTGATGACTGGTATGTCAGACAAGATATTCTTTTTCACTGTTTCAAATTAGTTGTTATTAAGTTAGAGTTGACAGAGTTACCATAGCATAAGAGAAAGCTGAGAATCCTCACTGAGATAGTGAGCTGAAGGATCACTGTGTCGGAGACTTTAAGATTCTGATCAGAAAACATATCCTGCATTTAAACAAAGGATTCTGGGGAAGAATGTAACTTGATGGTTACATGACAAGAACCATGGGCTGCGTGACAGTTTTAAGGAAAGCTGTATTTGTGGCAAGAGCCTTTAATCTTGCCTTGGTAAGGAGTCAACCTTGCCAGTTATCTTGTTTTGCAGACAGCTGAGATTGCTTGCAGGCAGACATTCTGCTAAGGTTCTGCATCATACACTGGCCACATGAATGTGGTGTGCAAATGGAACAAACCCTGCAGACCCTGAAAAGAATAGAAGCAGGAGGGAGGCTGTAGTGGGTTCAAGAGGAAGAAATGTACTTTGAAACAGAGGATACCCCATTGACACTACCAAACAACTCCACTGCTGACATGTTTCCTTCTCCTTTTCCTACTTAATATTTTGTCTGTCTCTCAAGGGTAGGAAAGTAATATTGTGCTTGCTTAAGGAAGCCTCTTTTGGCTTACTAGGGTTCATATGGCACTTAGGGAGCTTACTAGGGTTATCTAGTGTATGCCTGTATACGTGTCAAATAAAAGCTTATAACCCTCTGTGCTGCCCTGAGTGCATAGTTGACTACTTCTGCTCATGAGACATCCTGTGTCTCGGATCCAAACGTACCCTGAAACAACCACCTACAAAATAAAGTAAAAATAAGAGACAAACTGAAGTTTTTGAAGGAACTTTCAAAGCAGCATAAAGGTTTTTTTCATATTTCATTAATCTTGGAAGACCCATAGACTCAGTCATCAATCTTAAGGATCCTCCGATTCTTAAGGGCACTATGCAAAATAACAGATCTATCACAGAAATTTCAAAACAGCTCATCAAAAGAAATTTCAATGACAGTATGGCACAATATAATTTACAGTATATTGACTAAGATATATTTTTTTAATATAAACAGATATAAAAATAGGTAAATAATGAAAACGTTCATTCGATATGGAATAATTATGTATTTTTCAGATAATGTCGAATACCATTCCATCCTCCATAAAAATAAGTAACTAAATAATGTAAAGTTTTGCACAATTAATGTGACTGAGATTGAAGCTTAACGGTCCTTGTTGAAAAATACTTGCTTTTATTGTATACTCTTCACTTTTTTTTTTTTTTTTTCCTGAAATGAATTTGAAATATGCTCAATATAGTCTACTACATCTGTCTGTTCTATTCATTTACCATTCTATTATGTGTTAAACTTACAAGGAAAAATAGCTTCCAGTAACGTAATCTAATCATCTTCTCAAGCACATATACGCTGACTGTAGTCAGTATGAAGTGCACCCAGTACCTAAACAATGTTTTGTTTCTTGAGATGTTCATTTCATAACTTTGCTTCATGTCCATTCATCAGTAAAAGCTGCTCAAGAATTTTGGCAATATGGACATTTTAAAAGTGAAACTGGATTCACTGCCAATTAATCTAAGATTCTGAATGCCTATTCAGCATTAAAATATATTTTTTCTGCAAATATTTCTTATTTATATGATTGCCAGTATTATCAAATGGAAATGTTATTTTTTTGTTTACAAAAGTACCATTTTAGTTCATTAAAATATTCCATATTATTTTACATTTTTTAGCAATACTCATGTATGTAACATTTTTGACCACTCTGATATTTTTATGTGCATTTCTTAAGTTTGCTTTCGGAACAATAGAGGTGTATCTCATCAAACTGTTGTCAACCAATTTAATTTCATTCATATAATGGCTTTGTAGACTTCTCAATTTTAATATGGTAATAGGTAAATGCACTGAATTTCTGTATGTGAAACAGATGTGAATGTATCTAAAGTAAGTGAATTTTACTTATCAAATATATCAAATCAAATATCAGATCAAATATAATCTAAGTTTAATTCATGCAAAGAATAAAGGATCAGTTGCTTGATACAATCTTTTATTTGCTTGATATCAAAACTGAAAGTGACATACATGATTTTTGAAGTTATTTTATTTTGATAGAAAGCTGATTAGGAATGCATACAAAATTATTTGCAATGGCATAGCTGTGGAGTTATAATTTCACGCATAGAAGTAATAGCAAATAGTTGTCATTTTTCTCATACAACTCCAAATAGATTTTTGTAAGATGGAAATGCTCTAGGAGTTGTAATAACAAAACATAAATAAAACAAATTGATGTGATTTTGTTGAATTAGAACTGCACCAAACCTCTAAATGTGACTTAGATCATCATAGGCACTACCTGTTCCCAATATACTATTTCAATATGCCTGTACTACAGCATAAGTGGAATAAGGATCTTTTTGGAATTATTACAAGTAGCCACCTCCAAGATAAATCCACATTCTAAATATCTTTTCCAAATCATTCTGGAGTCAGTCACTCTGATCAGCCATTATACCTTCTTATTTTGCAGTATAGACATATCCTCCAAAACAGTTATACTAAGTCAAAATTTTCATAGAGTTCTCTAAGACAACACTACTGTTTGGTGGCATTGTAGCTGTTCTATACCTGGTGAGACATGCTAAAAATGTGTGTTCTGGTTTCAGCTGGGACAGAGTTGATTTTTTCTTAATAATGTCTGGTGTGACAATATGTTTTGGCTTTAAGTGATAAATAATGTTGATAACATACTGATCACAGAATCACAGAATGGCCAGGGTTGGAAGGGTACTCCAGGATCATGAAACTCCAACTCCCCTGCCATACGCAGGGCCACCAACATCCCCATTAAATAGTAGTCCAGGCTGCTCAGGGCCCCATCCAATCTGGCCTTGAACACCTCCAGGGACGGGGCATCCACAACTTCTCTGGGCAGCCTCTTTCAGTATCTCACCACTATCTCTGTAAAGAATTTTCCCCCGACGTCCAAACTAAATCTCCCCTCCATTTCCCCTTGTCCTGCAGTTATCTACCTTTTCAAAGAATTAATTCCCCTCCTCTTTGTAGGCTCCCTTTAGGTATTGAAAGGCTGCAGTGAGGTCACCCCTCAGCCTTCTTTTCTTCAGGCTGAACAAGCCCAGCTCCCTCAGCCTGTCTTCATAGGGGAGGTGCTCGAGTTTCCTGATCATTTTTGTGGCCCTCCTCTGGACCCTCTCCAAAAGCATTCTGTCTTTCTTGTACTGGCGGCTCCAGACCTGGACGCAGTACTCCAGATGGGGCCTCACAAGAACAGAGTAGTGGGTGACAATCACCTCCCTTCCCTGCTGGCCACCCCTCTTCAGATGGAGCCCAGGATACCATTTGCTTTCTGAGCTGCGAGGGCACACTGCTGTCTCCTCTTAAGTTTTTCATCTATCAAGACCCCCAGGTCCTTCTCCTCAGGGCTTCTCTCAAGGACCATTCCTTCCAGTCTGGATGCCTGGGATTCCTCTTGCCCAAGTGCAAAACTCCTCACTTTGCTGTATTGAACCTAATTAGGTTCCCCCGGGCCTACTTTTCCAGCCTGTCGAGGTCCCTCTGAATGGCATCCCTTCCTTCTACTGTGTCAACCACATCACTCAGCTTGATGTCATCAGCAAACTTGCTGAGGGTCCACTTGATTCCATCAACCATGATAAAGATATTAAAGAGAACCGGTCCCAAGACAAATCCCCGGGGAATACCACTCGTTACCGGCCTGTGGGAGGGAATAGAATCAGGACAGATGATAAACTCTATTCATTAAGACAACAAAAACAAATAACCTTTGAAAAACAACGGGGAGTTGACAGAGGATGCAGCCACTGCTTGGGGACTGCTGGCTGGGCCTCAGTAGCTGATTGGTGAGAAGTTTGCAGAATCACAGAATCACAGAAGCACTAAGCTTGGAAAAGACCTACAAGATCATCCAGTCCAACCACCAAGACCCCATCACCTTCACCCCCACCATCCAACCCAGCATCCTGGTGCAATGTGTGCCCCCCACCGCTGTCACTGCCATCACCCTGCACTCTGAGTGGAACCTGGTGGCTTTTGGTAGCAGCCACAGCTTTGGGCACTTTCATTACCACCAACACAACCCAGTGCTGGCCAGGTATATGGCACATCCCAATGACTCACCATAGAGGGGCCCCTGTCCCACATCAAATCTCTCAAGAAGTCCCTGTGGCAGTCCTTCCGATGCATCTGCAAGAGCAGGATATCAGGCAAGAAGAGGCTGAATACTGGCAGCCCCTCCAGCAAGGTGCAGGAGACCAACGCGCAGCTGGCTGAGCAGTTGGTCCCCCTGAGGTACGGATGATACCAGTACAGAGGCACATCAAGCCCCACTCAGCTGATGATTCGCTCTCTGGGGTGGTGTGGTGCCTTTACTTTGCCGACACCTTCCTCCGAGATGTCACCCACCATGGCCCCATGATTTGGGCAGGGACCAACTCAGGCTCAGTGTTTGCCTATACCCTGGAGGTGCCATCACAAGAGGAGTTTTCGGAGCAGACAGTGGAGGTGGTGCTTGGGAAGAAGAACCAGCTGATGCACCATGTTCCTGTGGTGGCCACTGCCGTCCTGGATGGGTGGAGGAACCCACTACCAGAGCTCTACAAGATGTCACGTGACCTGGCCTAGGCTCGCAACATGCAGGTCAGCCACTCCATGCTCTTCTTCTAGAGGAGCAGTTCAAGGTCCTTACGCTGCCCAAAGTCAGTGCCAAGACAAAGACCAAGTTGCTTGTGCGTCACTTGTTTAGTGTATATGTATGCACATACACAATATGAGTGTGTGCGTATGTGTGTATATGAGCATATATTGTTATAATTACTACTATTATTTCCTTTTTTCTTCCTTTTCTATATTAGTAAATATTTTTTACCTCAACCCACAAGTTCTACTGTGTTGATGTTGTTGTTGTTGTTTTGTTTTGTTTTGTTTTCCTGATTCTCTCCTCCATCCCACTAGGAGCAGTGGGAGACAGTGAAAGACTGTGTAGTACTTAGCTATATGCTGGTTTAAACCACAGCAATGTGTTGGAAAAAAAGATAAAACCTATGAAGACTATGAGGAGAAAAAAAGTCAGAAGAGTTCCTGGAAACAGGTGTTAAGGGGAAATAGTAAAATAGAATGATTGTGACTTGGACAAAGTAAAGTTACCTCAAATTTCTTTCCTTTTCAGTCACAGGAGCAAATACACAATTTGTGTATTTCCTGAAGAGTATCAAATTGTCTATGATGCATTGAAGACCCCTATAAATGATCAAAATATTGATGAAATATTATTTTCCATCTAATTCCTGATGTGGGCTGCTTAAGCCACAACAAAAAAAAAATGTAACTTTCACATTTCCAGACTCTACATTTTATGGAAGAAGTAAAATTTTTCTTATAACAACAATCTAGTCCGAGCAGACAGATTGCTTTCTGTCCAAGAGAGACACATCTTTTCCAAGATGAGACACATCTTAACGACCTTAGTTTTTGTTTTTGTGATATAAACAATTATATTTGATCTTGCTATCTATCCAGTGAAGAAAATAAAAATATTTTCTACAAAAATATTCTTTTGGATATCTAATATAAGTCAGAATAAGAAAAATGAATCTCCTAAAAATACGTATTTCTTTGCTATAAATCAAAATGGATCCTAAGCATGAGTAGTCCAGGGGTAATGATGCCTCATGTTTATGCTGTAAGAGAAAGTATGCACATGCCACATCCACTCTTATTGCAATTTCAGTAAGGCACCTAAGTGAGCTACTGCTTTTTCATCCCTGACAAGTCTCTGAAGTCATTCTGTGCAACTATCTGGATAATGATCATCTCCTTTCTCTTTGCCAGAACACATTATACAGGCCTACACTTGTCTGATCCATAGGTGTACCACACAGAAGTTGATAACCTTTCAGTTCTGTCAGCTTGCTGGATTACCATCTTCCATGCTCTCTGTTACAGCATCATTGTCCTTTAGATCACTTATTTCTCTTGTCTAATCAGTAAAAATCCATCTACTGAATCTCAGTCTCACCAAGCAACTTCATATGTTAGTAACAATTATCATGAAAAACACATGGAAGAATGCTTACAAAAAACATTACAATTAACTACAATATTTCTGTACATAGTCACAATGCGTAGGAAGAAAAAATATCCTAGTAAAGTACCCTGCTTATTCCAGTATTTTTTTTACATTAAGCCAGTAATCTCTTTCACTTTTACGTTAAGAGACAGAAGTAGATTGTATTCCATTACAGTGGAGTAATTAGAACTTGACTACCCAGAAAGTTAATGCTGAACAACATAGATCGCTGATTAAACTAATTAGCTGTCTGAAATTTGTCCCAGTCCATCTTAATAAGAAAACAGAATCAGTCAGGATTTTGTCATCAACATCTGCTGAGACCTTCCCAGCTATCAAATATTCAAAAGGAGTATTTGCTGTGAATGTATTCTACTTTACTATAAAATTAAATTAAAACAGTTTTACAACTTGAAAGCATATGGAAAAAAAAAGAAAAAAGAAAAAGGAGAAAAACAGAGAAAGCTCAAGGAAAAAAAAAAGAACAGCACTTAGTAAATGAAAATTCTTATCTTTAAATGCACTCTATAAAACATACACACACACCACAAAGAAGCCCTTCTTGAAATAGAATAAGTATTATGAACATGGATACCTTTATTAAGTACATATATAGTATGTTTTTATCCTTAATGAAACAAATATAATTCATTTATTTTAATTCTAATATGAGATCCAATAATTAGTGTGTAAGAGATTTTAGCAAAGTGTATGTTAGAACATTTCTTCACTTTTCAAGCAATTAATCACTAAAAATCCAGTTAAAATAACTGCCTTTTTCAGTATATCAAGGTTACGCAAGTGTAAGCAATAATCCAAAAAGACAGGGTATAAATTTAATCATAGTGAAAATTGAAGGAAAATGTGACCAATCACATCTTATGATATATTTGTTCATGTCTCTAATACGTCACACATTTACATTAAAAACATGAACTTCATACAAAATAGAAAAATGTTAATAAAGTGGGTGACACATGACTAGGAATGGCAGAACTTCTTAAGTTTTCCAGACTAAATTATTAATGAACAAGGAAGCTAATATAAAAGGAACTCCTTCACTGAAAACTTAAGTACTGTACAGAATTGTCAATGATAAACAATTTTATGGTACTTTTTTAGTAAATTTGATTTTTTGCCTGTTAATAATTCTATGATACATATTTTCCACGAATCCTCTTTTCTATTAGAAATATTTCTCCATCTGTTTTTGGTTAAAAATAATAAATTCAGAAATGAAATGAAAATCCAGAAGAACAAGGATTTTATTGCTATCTTACATTGAAATGCATTACAATTGTGCCAGTGGATAGATAGTTGAAAATGTTACATAATAGAGGTCAAATGTAAGAGGCTGGTTTCCACCCAACCATCACAAACCTCCTCAAAGTAAATAAATAAACAAAATCACTGTTCCTATTTCTCAAGAACGTAGACTTACAAAGCAATACAAACTGAAAAGAAAAAAAATAAAATGAATTTTCATAAATCTCCTTGACAATTTTTTTTAATAAAACAAGCAGTAAATCCCACAAATCTTTGTGAACACTTTTGTTTAATTATAAACAAAATTATACGTGGTGATTGGCTGATGGTAAGCATACATAATTCCCATTAAGCAAAAAAAAAGTCAATCTTCTACTAACTGAATAGGTAAAATCAGTATTATATTCAAAAAACGAAAAGCTTAACTGATTCAACAATACATTTTCTATTGTTTGTGTATAATGAATCCCCTTGCTCAAGCACTACTTCCTCAAAAAAAACTCTCTTCCTTTACTAGACCTCATCTCTGCTAATTCAGTTCTTAAAAACTGCTGAAAAACATCATTATTCTTAGTTTTCCTTGGCTTAATTTGCAGTGCAGTCACCAAAAATGTTGTTCTCTTTTCCTTACTAAAATGGCATGACTCGGCTCTCAGATATGTGAAGGATATTTAAACAACAATCTTAATACATGTGTTATAGCGCTGAGTCTATAAAAGCAAATGATAAAGCTCTTCACTACAGAGTCAGGCCCTCACTAAACAAACATCAAAACAAGGAAAAGAGTCCACAAAGTATATCTAATTGTAGTTATGGAATTTTTAGTGTTGGAAGGGACCCTTAAATGTTGTCTATTCCAAATTTCCTGCATTGAACAAAGACATCTACAGCCAGATCAGGATGTGCAGAGCCTGGTCTAGCCTGACCTTGAATGTCCCAAAGAATAGGGAGGGGAAGGGTAGGGTGGCAGAGTGATGTATTTTCTTCTTATCTGTAGTGATGGTTGTCAAAATTATAAAAACATTATATATATGGGGAAGTAGAATTTTTCAGAAATTTTCTCATCCCTTTCCCATGGATGAGATAAAAAATTGAAGTTAGCTGCTCATAGTGATTGTGTTGCTACATTTATATCACTTTATTAGTCACATAAGTATTTTTTTACAATTACTGTGTTTTGCTATCAAAAGTCTTCACAATTTTTGTTTAAAAGTGAAAACTATGTCTATTTGCTAGTCTATATATTATCAAACCAGAAAGATGCCACAATCTAGTATATATAGAAGCACACAGAAAACCGAAATATTATTTATTAGAAATAAATTATTTTAGAAGGAAAACAACCACCTAAACACCTTGTTCAAGGTTGAGGAGTAGGGCAAGAACTGGCCAGCATAAACTTCCAACTTTTTTAACTTTTCCTTGCCCCAGTGATTTCTGAGGGCAACTTTTTTGTTAGTATGAAGTAGACTAATTCAATTCTGAATAAAAACATGCAGACAAACAAATAGAAAACAAACAAAACAAAGGCTGAAACTAGGGCAAACTGAGATTTTTAAAAGCAAAACTAAGCTTTTTCTGAGCTTCATATCTGATCAAATATTTTCTGGAGTCTCACACTGTCAGCATTTTTCAAGAAATTCAGGACAAATCCCCATACTTAGACAAACTCACATTAATCTCTGCCTAAGCAAAATAGAAAATGTTAACATTTCATTTCAGAAAATGTTTATGAATTATTCATATATATAGTTTTGTCCTTAAAGGCTATATATTTCGCTTGTATTCATGCTTATAACTGCATAAAATGACAGGTTGTGTTATGAGAAAAATATAAAATGTTTTTGTAACGTGACAGAGAAAGGCTTTCATATAGTGCCAACAAAAAATTTAAATCCACCAAGATGATCAGTAGATATTGCTTATTTATTACATAATTCATATGCAGGTATGATTTTCTGCACTAATTCAAGAAAAAGAGACTTCCTATAGTTTGTATGCATTGAAGAAAAGCAGGGTTCTTTCTGAAATAACATTCTTCATGTGTCAGTATTTATACTTTTGAACCATGAAGACAATTTCTGTGCTAGTTTTTTTTTCTAATTTCTAGATTTCTATCTCCTGTATAAAAAGAAAGCATCTCAGGCTTCTAAGAACTTAAACATAATATTTGACATTTTTTAAAAGGAATAAAAGAATCCATAACTGATTGCATTTCAATCAAACCAGGTTGAAATGATAATAATATAATTAGAAATTATTTGCATTATACATGCAATCATAAATATAAACATGTCTCCCTGTTATCAGAAACTCTGCTATTCAGGGTAAGATTTAAACAAGAAATTCACTAAGTTGTTTGTTCGAAAGTGCAATGAAGAACCTGAAGGAGTATGCATCATTGTTTTAGTTCTTTGGGTCACTTTGTTTCTAATAAAAGTTTGGTCCAGAGTAAATACAATAAAATTCACATTTAAGCCAAGATCTAAGAAGCAAGTAGAGATACTACCAGAGTCTAGTAAGGGCTTTTCTCAGCTTACTCCTTCAAACTTTCCAGCAAAGAAGTCAAAAAGGAACCAGATCAGTGAAATAGGAGGATTACTAAATTCCATCAGAACAGATCTCTTTTCAAAATGTACCATGTTTTTGTTCAAATTCCATTATTAATTCAGTTCCAATTCAGGACCCTGCAGCTTTTGTTCAGAAAGCAAGAAATGTGTCTGGAAACTTCTTCAGTCTGGAAGACTGAAGTTATCATCTCCAGATGGGGAGATAAAGAGCACTGCTAAAAAGAGCATCATAATTACTCAAAAAAAAATTTAAAGAAAGATTTTCAGAAGAGAAAATTCCTGGTAGCATCTTGTTTTGTCTGCTGAGCTGTAATTGCTTTCAACTTATGGTAAGGCATGGAGCCGTAGAATTGGGTCATTAGGAATCTCTGTCAGTGGGGACAAAGATGATAGCCTCCTGATTTCTAGTTACCTTCTTTGTATGTTGCTAATAATGCTATAACATGTCACGTGTACCTATAGGATTGCATAAATAATTAGGATAATGCCAAGTCAGCAACAGTCACATCCTACTTCACTAATTTTATTGCCATTAGCATCAAATGCCTCACAAAGTTAGTGAGCTTAATATAACATAATAAAAAGGGAGATCATGCCATATTTAATAAACTACTTTGAAGCAGAACTGTGTGTTGAAAATCTGTGTGTTGAAAATGTAAATGTCAGGTGAATTAAATGCATGAAATCTTAATAACATCTTTTATAGCTATATACTAACTTGACTCTTAATGCCACAGAAAGACTTAAATAATGTTCCAATTGTAGTGTTATTTCCTTTCCTGAATTTTTCCTCTCTTTGTGATATAGTGGAAAGCTAAAAGCACAATCACAGAAAAAAAGTCAAATGTCTCTAAGTTAAACTACTCTGAAGGCTTACTGTCAAGAAAGTAACACTTTATGGAAGCTAGAAAAGAAATTTCTTGATGCTTTTGTGTTTTGCTGAACTGTATGCTTTATTCAAGCTCTTGGAGAAGATTCTTCATCTTTTACACTTAGAATTCAAATACAGTTGATGTAGAAGATATAAATATATCATCAAATACTCCTATTATTCTTATTGCTTTCTCTTTGTCAGTATTTCCTGATTTGGATAGTCATAATATTTAATTGAGTCTGGCAGTTTGATGATATAAATTTAAACAAACAAACAAACAAACAAATAAATAAATAATGAGCTGTGTTTAATTGTTTTATTCAAATACATTCAAAGTTGCTTGTTTCTGTGCAAGTATAAGCTACAAATTGTTCTGCTGTAATTTTATAGCCTTGCTGTAATTGAAGAGTGGGAGAAAAATATGCAGCATAAGGTTTTTTGTTGGTAGAGGTTTGCGGCAGAATAATGTATCTTGATTGAAGCAATGAAGCCTACTAATAGAAGAAAAAGAAAGGGTCTGCGTCCAGGTCTGAAGCCCCCAATACAAAAAAACAAGGAGCTGTTGGAGAGGGTCCAGAGGAGGGCCACAAAAATGATCAGGAAACTCGAGCACCTCCCCTATGAAGACAGGCTGAGGGAGCTGGGCTTGTTCAGCCTGGAGAAAAGAAGGCTGAGGGGTGACCTCACTGCAGCCTTTCAGTACCTAAAGGGAGCCTACAAAGAGGAGGGGAATCAACTTTGAAAAGGTAGATAACTGCATGACAAGGGGAAAAGATTGAAGTTGAGGGAGGGGAGATTTAGTTTGGATGTTGGGGGGAAATTCTTTACAGAGATAGTGGTGAGGTGCTGTCACAGGCTGCCCAGAGAAGTTGTGGATGCCCGTCCCTGGAGGTGTTAAGGCTAGATTGGAGGGAGTCCTGGGCAGCCTGGCCTAGTATTGAATGTGGAGGTTGGTGGCCCTGCGTGTGGCAGGGGGGATTGGAGATTCATGATCCTTGAGGTCCCTTCCAACCCTGGCCATTCTGTGATTCTGTGATTCTGATCATGCTCCTGAAATTTTGTGTCAGTAGATTTGTAACCACCTATTCTGATTTGCAACATAGAAGAAGAAATTCATATTTATGAATGAATCATTGTTTTCCTCATACTGTTATTTTGTATGAAATATGACTTTAAACATTAACTGTTTATATTAATATATAGATTAATCTAAATATAGATTAATATTTATTAATATAGATTAATATTTATTAAACAGTGGAAATCTTCATACTGGAATAAGAAAAATATCAAACTGACAGCAAAGTCCCCTTTCTTATACACTATAATAACATAGTACAAGTCCCAGCATACCTGGGACTGTTTGCTGGCCCCGATGTCAATTGTCATCCTCCTGAAACAGTGTGGCCAATGTGAATTATTAGTTGTAATGGTCCTTGGCACTCACTGTCTCCTGGACTGTATTCGGGAACTGTTTGGAAGAAGTCCAGTTCATTCAGACCAAAACAATGTCAAAGACCATGCTGACTAATTAAACAGTAATAATGCTTTCTCTGTACTTTAACTATCCGTATCTAAATTCAACTTAGTATCCACAAGGACTTGTAGTTTCCTTTCTGCTAAGCCACAGAACTCCTCCCAGGAATATGTTGGTGCAGAATTTACTGTCGAAGAAGGACAGATGTTCCTCCTTCCCCTGCCCAGTTCCTTGTTTCCAGCTCCAGTCCATGGTGAGACGGAGCATGCATTCCAGATAAATGCACATGTCCTCAAAAGCACACACATAATGTACAAATTAGTGACTACACAAACAGAGAAAACACTGGCTTCCAAAGTCTCATACACGCATAATACTCACACAAGTAGTCAGCAGCTCATGCAAACTAATTCTCTTCTTCCCCTCCAGCTGAAAATCATTGAAGATCATGAGTCTTTAGTAAAGTAGCTGGTCTTAGACTCTTAGGCTGTCAAGATGCTTTCCACAAGCCTCAGAACCTCTAGCTGATGGCTTCTGGACATACTCCTCTCTCAAGTTCACAGTCTCCCTCTACTTGATACTAGAATCCTATAACCAAAGAATCATTTGTAAATAACATTTGTACATAGCAGCGGAACAAGTCCGAGTCCTCCTCATGAAATCGAACACATATAAGTCCATGGGGCTGGATGATATCCATCCCAGAATTCTGAAAGAGATGGTTGATGTGGCTGCTGAGCCACTCTTGTGTATGAAAAATCATGGCTGTCTGGTGAAGTTTCTGGTGATTGGAAAAAGGGAAACATTACTCCCATTTTTAAGAAAGGGAGAAAGGAAAACCCAGGGAATTATAGGCCAGTGAACCCCACCTCTGTGCCTGGGAAGATCCTGGAACAGATCCTCCTAGAAACTATCTTAAGGCACATATGAGATAAAGAGGTGATTTGAGACAGTCAGCATGGCTTCACCAAGGGCAGATCTTGCCTGACCAATCTGGTGGCCTTCTATGATGGAGTGACTGCTTCAGTGGACGGGGGAAGGGCAGTGGATGTCATCTACCTGGAATTCTGCAAGGCCTTTGACATGGTCCCTCACTACATCCTTCTCTCTAAATTGAAGAGGTATGGATTTGAAGGACGGACTCTTCAATGGATTAGGAATTGGCTGGCTGGACACAGCCAAAGGGTTGTGATCAATGGTTCTGTGTCAGGGTGGAGGCTGGTCATAAGTGGTGTACCGCAGGGGTTGGTCTTGGGACCAGTGCTCTTCAACATCTTCATCAACGACATAGATGATGGCATCGAGTGCATCCTCAACAAGTTTGTGGACAAGCTGAGTGATGCAGTCGATGGAAGGAAGGGAAGCCATCCAGAGAGATCTGGACAGGCTGGAGAAGTGGGCCCATGAAAATCTAATCAGGTTCAATAAAGCCAAGTGCAGGATAATGCACTTGGGTTGGGGCAATCCCAGGTACTTATACAAACTGAGGGAAGATGTCCTTGAGAGCAGCCCTGTGGAGAAGGACTTGGGAGTCCTGGTAGACAAGAAGCTGGTCAGACATGAGGCAGACATGAGCTAGACATGAGCCAGGAGTGTGCGCTTGCAACCCTGAAGGCCAACTTTGTTCTGGGCTGCATTAAAAAAGGGGCCAGCAGGGAGAGGGAGGTGATTTTCTCCCTCTGCTCTTGTAAGGCCCCATCTGGAGTATTGCATCCAGGCCTGGGGCCCCCAGTACAGGAAGGATGTGAAGCTCTTGGAGCAGGTCCAGAAGGGGGCCAATAAGATAATCAGAGGGCTGGAGCACCTCTCCTATGAGGAAAGGTTGAGGGAACTGGGATTGCTTATCTTGGAGAAGAGAAGGCTCCGGGGAAACCTCATTGCAGCCTTCCTTGTACTTGAAGTACTTGAAGGAGCATATAAACGGGAAGGAGAACGGCTGTTTATGAGGGTGGATAGTGCCAGGACAAGGGGGAATGGTCTTAAACTGAGACACGGGAAATTTAGGTTAGATATTAGGAGGAAGTTTTTCGCAAAGGGTGGTGACATACTGGAACAGGTTGCCCAAAGAGGTAGTGGATGTCCCATCCCTGGAGGCATTCAAGGCCAGGCTGGATGTGGCTCTGGCAGCCTGGTCTAGTGGTTGGCAACCCTGCCTGTGGCAAAGGGGTTAAAACTCAATGATCATTGTGGTATTTTTCAACCCAGGCCATTCTATGATTCTATGATTTCTATGATTCTATGATTTGAGTTGGAAGGTATCCTTAGACATCATCTAGTTCCACTCCCTGCAATGAACAGAGACATTTACAGGTAGATCAAGTTGCTCAAAGCCCAGTCCATCCTGACCTTGAATGTCAGATGGGACATCCATCATCTCTCTGGGCAACCTCTTCCAGCGCTTTATTATCTTTACTTAAAAAAAACTTTTAAATTATCTGAATCTTTCCTCTTTTAGTTTGAAATTATTTCCTCTTGTCCTATCACAATAGACTTAGCTAAAGAGAGTGTCCTCTTCCTTCTTATAGCCCTCCTTTGATAATGAAAGGCCACTATCAGGTACCCCAGAAGCCTTCTTGTCTCAAGGATGAACAGTTCCAGCTCCCTCAGTCTGTCCTCATAAGGTTCTCCTGGGCCCACTGCTCAAACCTGTATGGATCCTGGATGGCATCCTATTCCTCAGGTCTATTGACTTCATCACACATCTTGGCATCATCCACAGACTTGCACTCCCACTGTCGATGACATTGATGGTAATATTAAATAGTAATATTCTCAGTACTGACCCCCAGAGGGACATTACTTGTCACTGATCTCTATCCAAATATTTAATCACTGACCGCCACTCTCTGGATATGATCTTGCAAACAGTTTCTCATTGATAGAATGGTTCACCCGTGAAATACATTTCTTTCTAATTTGGAGAGAAGGACGTTGAAGTCCAGATAAATTACATTAGTGGCACTTCCCTCTCTCACTGATACAATTACTCATCACAGAAGGCTACTAGTACTCATACTCTGTTTTCTATCTAGTTTGGCTGGAATTTTATTTAAATTCACCAATTTATTTGAAATTTATATGAATAAATATGAATTTATTTAAATTCATCAATCAGAACAGACAATGTACCCACAGGGAAGGTAATTACAAATAGGACTTGATAATTACATATAAACTATCACCATCAAAACACAATGCTCAGTGAGACAAGTATATTAAGCAGCAATCCACTCATATCTACATGGACAATTTAATACCTTTCTACCTTTATTTTCACATATTCATTCCTGCCTGATCCATCTCAGTTCCTCCCTTTTCTTGTCTTTCTCCTTTCTCTGAATGCTCCAGAATGTCTTTCATGTTCCTACATTCCCAGACTCCAGAAAAATGTCCTGTACATTACCACATTCAACCCTTGAAATATTGCAAAAGAAAGACTTATATAATGCCCAAATGTTTTATCCTGGTATACTAGGGAAGTGGGATATATTCTCTATTACCTAACAGATACTAACCCATACTAGTTACTGTAAGTAAGCACTAATGAAAGACATAAATGAAATGTTACATACTGACTACCAAGCCATTTGAAATGTGATTCAGGGCTGTTATAGTTAGAAAGAAAATTCGTAGATTCCTCTCAAAGAAACAGGACATTATCATCAGCAAAGGCCCCCATTTTTTTATTTTGGTTAACACAAAGAACTTTGAACACTTTATTCATTTTGGTTAGCTTAAACTTGAAATAGCAACTGGCTTAAAAACATCAGTTAGTCAAGTATCTCATAAGAAGTAAGTACTACTGAATAACTCTCAACTGCAACAAGTCTACAAAACTTGTTGAAAGCTTGAATTTTACCGCCTATCTATCTATCTATCTATCTATCTATCTATCTATCTATCTATCTATCTATTTATCTGAGAAACAATAAGACTATCCCTTGTCTAGAATAGATGGGAGGCAAAAAAGATTTATACTAAAATGATTTTTTTAATATTTTTGGTCTAGAAAAAGCTTTATCTCTTCCTAAGTTCTTATTCCTAAGAAAGAAAGTCCTCGTAAGATCAAGCAGACCTCTTTTAACCTGTTTCACTATGCTTTTTCCAGTTACTGGTATTGGCTTCACTTTATGGCATTTTTCAAGGTCTACAATCAGTCTGGGCACAGTGAGCATTACAGTTGCACAAACAGGCTCTGCTGAATACTTGTATGCACCATACTAGAAGAGAATTGTGAAAATGTGGAGATGAATTGGGTGAAACCAGTACACGTAACTATCAGCTTTTATAGTGAGTTCTTATGTCTATTTCATTCTATCCAAAATGCCTTTCTCTTTACAAGAAAGACATTGAGGCCCTGGAGTGTGTCCAAAGAAGGGCAAAGGTAGTAAAGGGTCTAGAGCACAAGTCTTATGAGAAGTGGCTGAGGGATCTACGATTATTTATTCTGGAGAAGTCTCAGAGGACATCTTATCATTCTATATAACTGCCTAAAGTGAGATTGTTGTGAAGTGGAGGTCAGCCTCTTATCCCAGGTAAATAGTGACAGGACTAGAGGGAATAGCCTCAAGTTACACCGTGTTCAGTTTGAGTATCAGGAAAAATTTCTTCTCTGAAGAAGTGATCAGGCACTGGAAGGAGCTGCCCAGGAAGGTGGTTGGGTCACCATTCCTGGAGGTGTTCAAGAAACATTTAGAGGTTGTACTAAAGGCATGGCTTAGCAGAGATATATTGATGGCAGGTGGATGGTTTGACTACATGATCTTGGAGGTTTTTTCCAATCTTGATGTATCTATGATTTTATGATTCTACTTGCTACTTTTTGTTAGTCAGTTCTTAGATACAAAGAGAAAAGCAACCAAACAACCAATCCAAACAAAACCTATAAATAAGTAAATGAACATAAACTAAACATGTTTTATCAAAATAAAGATAAATTTAAATTTTGATTAGAAATCTTTCTTCTGATTTTTTTCTTACTTTGCACACAATTTGTTTTCTTTTTTTTCTCTGCTGTTTCTTCTTTTTTTTTTTCTTTTTTCCCCAAGACTCCTCTCAGTGTTTCTCATCTTTTTTCATATTTCTGCCAACTTTCATGTTTTTTGTTATGTTCTATTCCTACTCTATCCCAATTTGCCAGGTTCCAATTCTTGTGGAAGCATTTGTTTAGTTATATATCCCTCTCTCTTCCCCAGCCATTCCTCTTTTAGTAAGTATTTCACTGCAATGGAAGTAAAAAGGCTGAGCAATGAAGACAATTGTTCCAAAAACAGATCCTTCATTTTTATGTGATTGTGCTATTTTTTACTCTGTGAGAAACTTGGGACCAACGAAATTGCTTTCAAACAGCTTTTTCTCAAAGATGCCTCAGTAGACTTGTTTGATTTTGCAGTTCATTCATCTCTTGGTCAAAGATTACATACTGCTAGGATTTCTCTACGTTTCTATTTCTTGCTTTCTCCCATAGAATAACTCCAGCACAGTCAGAATCTATTGTCTCTTTAATGGAACCAATTCTAAATCTTGCTGGTGTATAACTAACACTTTAACAATCTCAAAGACAGTGAGATTTTATGGTCTTACATATTTGCAGCTTCCAGAATGTATCAGTTTCTCTCCAGCTTATAAGAAAGAAAATAAAAAGAAAAAATAGGGCAAAACTAAATAAAACATTAAATACTTGTAGTCAAAAACCAACTTTGTACTCTGGGCTGTCTATCTAACATTCTGAGTGCTGCTAACATGAACATACCACTGAATTCTAATTGCATTACTACACTGGACTGAATTAAGGAAAAAAAAAATAAATTAGTTCAGACCTGATTATTTGCAGAACAAAACAAACACAACAAAGCACAAAACAAATAAACAAATACAAAAAAACCATCACTAAATGACACTACCTTTTCTTAAAATGAATGAATATGAATTCTCCATTGTGTTATGTTTCCAGCTCATATGTTTTGTATGTTGATAATCAAATTCAACAGTTTTAAATACCATGGTTTTTTTTCTTTTTCTTTTTTTTCTTTCTTTTTTTTTTTCTGAATGTAAACTGTGATTAAAATACATTTTTGAAAGCCCTGTATTATGAATAGATAGAATAGAGATACACCATCTACAATTGGGCATTTGCTAATTATGCTGCAATCACATTGCCAACTGGATACGTGTTGTTTGAAATAATGCTGTTGCGGTTTCGTTACTTGTTGATGCACTGCAGTCTAGATAAAATCATAGAATCATAGAATCATAGAATCACAAGGTTGGAAACAACCTGTAAGATCTAGTCCAACTGTCTCCTCATCACCGTTGCCACCATAAGCTGCTAAACCATATCACGCAGCACGTCATCCAGACACCTCTTGAACACTGCCAGGGACGGTGACTCCACCACCTCCCTGGGCAGCCATTCCAGTGTTTGACCACTCTTTGAGAGAAATAGCTCTTCCTTATGTCTAATCTAAACCTCCTCTGATACAACTTGTGGACATTTTCCTGTGCTTGCAAATGCTTGCTTCTAGGAAGGAGGGTCAAGATCTATTAAACTGCACTATGTGTCCTATTTCCAGATTAATTCAACTGCTTAACTTTGACATCACAGCGATTCATGCCAGGTTAATTTGCAATGCAGTAAGAAATACACACAGAAGACATATTCTTAGATGTCTAAGTGTTCCTGGCTTTGCATAACATATTAGGGCTATCTTTTAAATGCACACACACACAGAAATATTTAAGTTTGTGCAATCCTTGCAGATCAATATGTAAAGTAGACTAAATTAAGCTTATACAAAGTTAAGATTAGCTAAGATTAGACAAAGGTCTGCAAAAGAACCATCATGTTTGTGAAGAAATGCCTTTAACATATTTATCATGAATCATTTTTTATACTACCGTAGAAGACTTTGAAAGGATTAATCTCATTTTTAAAAATTCTTCAATATCTTTTTATAAGAAATCTTGCAGATTACTTCATGTATTTAACCATATTCACAGATTTCAACACAGACTGTTTTATTGTATGATTCTCAGGGAAAAAAAAAATAAAAGAATAGAAGAAACAAAGTATAGAGAGATTGAAAATAATTTCTAAACTAACAATTCAAATTTGTTTGAATTTATTTCATAAAATTGTTTCTGTCTTGTTCAGTGCAAAACTCTTTAAACAAAACTCAGAAAATATTTTCTCTAACAGTGAAACAATTTTTTTCCATGAAAATGGTGCTTAAACTGAAACACTCCTGCAAAGGAATAGGAATCTCAAAACAGCCCAGCTCAATCTACACCCTTCTTTGTTTTTGAATACCCCTAAAATAAACAAAAAATGTGTAAATGTGTTTCCAAACTGTCATGGTTTTGTGATTTTTGGTTTTCAGTATTCTACATCATAACATCACGTGGGGCACTGGGAGTTTAACTGTTAATGCTCAAGTTCTGGGTATCTGCCCAGAGAGGAGATAGATAGAACTCCTGGCAAGGTCACCTGATACACTCTTCTTAGTCGGCTCTCCTCCCGTCTCCCTGCTGCTCAATTGGACTGCGCATCTCACCTCAGCATTGCGGTGAGGCCTATCCACCTTTTGGACATTCTCTCTCTCATTATATTTGATTTATTAGCTTTAATTCTAATTATATTGTACTGTGGTGTGTTATCTTGCATTCCGATACTATATTTAGTAAATTAGTTTGTTTCTCCTCAAATCGTTGCCACTGTTTTTAATTATTTTGGGGTCCCCTGTTCCCTTTTTCTGGAGGCGTGGATTTTGTGAAATCCCTCCGCCCTGCTAGTCACGGAACTGGGCCGAACCAGCTCATAAACCATTGACATTCTTGGTGGAGAATTCAGGCAAGAGCTGCTTATCAGTTTTTAGAATGAAAATCTCTGCTCTCAGAGAGCTTAGTTGGGAAAGTTTATCTCTTTCACAGATGCTCACTGAAAACTTGACCTTGAAAGTCCAGGCATACTGCCAATAGTCTGGGATATTTGTAAACTTTGAACACTGCTATCTTGCTTCTGTAAAGAGAGAAAAAAAAATGATTCTGCTTTCTCTTTTAAACCTGTTTGCAGAGGGAGCTGCTAATTTCACAGAACTTGTGATTTTTAAGCAGGCTCCCAGTCTCTCCTTTGAATCCTTTATGCAGTTTTCGAATGCTCATCTGATCACATTGTCAATCTCCCTAAATGTACTGTTCATCATTTCAGTCAGTATTTGTATATATTATATTTTGAGGAAGCCCTCCCCAAAACCAGAGAATACTGAGAGGCAGGGTGTGTGGAACAGCTTGGGAGAGATTTTAGACAGATGGACATCTTCAGTGTCATGGAACTTTACTCCTGAACACCTGAAAGACTCTGAGATCTTAAACAGATATTTGAGACAGGAATGTTGCAGCTCAGGCAGATCTGAGGAGGCACAAATGATTTGGGGCCTGGCTAATGCTTATCGGGCCTTATTCTATAGTATCCCAGAGAGGGAGAGAGTTTGTGAAATTGAGAGTGTCTGAGAGCTGAAAGGGAGAGTCTCAGGGAGACTCCAGGTCCAGAGAGAGAGTCTCCAAGGCAAGACAGAGAATCTCCAGGTTGAGAATCTCCTAGCCAGGAGAGAGAATCTCAAAACCTGGCAAGAGTGTCTCTGAGCTGACAAAGAAAGTCTTCAAGCTGAAGAGGAAATTCTCTGAGCTGAGAGAAGGAATCTCCAATCTTAATGAGATGCCTTCGAATCTGAGTGAGACTCCTTCAATCCAAACTTGACACACTCCAATCTGAACGGAACACCCTCCAAACTCAGTGAGACACTCTCCAATCTGAAATAAATACTCTCATAATCAAACAAAACAGACTCTGTGTGGAGCTAGAGGGTGAGAGCATCTGAACTGACCAACCTGATCAACTACAGGAGGCACAACAGTTGATGTCAGTCACCCCTGTAAGAGAATGGAAAATGAAACAAATCTCGACTCAGTTAGAACAGAAAAAAGAGGAGGAAAGAGGTCCAGAGGAATTGCTGCAAGATCCAGGAGAAATACCTGTGTGTCCAGGGGAGGGGCCCCGCAGTAAGACCATGGTTACCAATGCCTATGAGGGCAATAAGAAGTCCTGAAAGAGTAAGAGGTGAGCAAGATATCGTTACTTTTGTTGATCGACTTCTGGAAATGAATGAAATTCGAAGTCTGAGAAAAGACTTCTCATGTCACCCAAATGAGCCTATTGCCACTTGGTTACTTCGATGTTGGGACAATGGGGCCAACAGTGTGTGGCTAGATAGTAGAGAAGCTCGCCAACTGGGTGGCATTGCTAGGGACTCAGCCATTGACAGAAGCATTAGTACATGCCAGAACCAGGCCTTCACTCTCTGGAAGCGGATGTTGTTAGCTGTAAAAGAAAGATACCCCTTCAAAGACGATCTGATGCCTGAGAAAAAGAAATGGACTGATGGAAATAGGCATCCATTATTTGAGAGAATATGCTGTGGTGAAAATGCTAAATAGTCCCGACGTCCTGATGAGCCAGACCAAGAGCATGATCCTGAGAGAGTCAGGTGTGCACCAAACATGTGGCGTACATTCACAAAGACTGCACCAGAGAGGTATGCCAGTACATTTGCAGCAATGTATGGCAGAGGGGAAAGAAGACCCCTTATAAATGAACTGATTAATAAACTTCAAGACTTTGAGTTACATTTAAGCCCTCTACAAGCTTGTGTTTCAGCCATCGTAAAGGTAGCTGAAAAGCTGAACAGAATAGAGAACAAACAAGAAGATATAATAGGCAAACTGTCTACTGTGCCTATTGCTGATGGACCACAGTGGTAACAAATACATGCAGTAGGGAACAGAATTCCCAAAACAGCCTACTTGAGGGGCTGATCAACTTGATTTCCTCCCAGCCGGTGTCATCCAACATCTCAGCTGTCAAAAGAAGATGTCCTCCTGCTCGAGCAAGTGACAACAGTAAGACCACGTCACGTTTTGCCTTGTGGCATTACCTACGTGACCATGGAGAAGATATGAAGGAGTGGCATAAACAATCTACTCCTGCACTTCAAGCACGGGTAAAAGAATTACAAGACAAATCAACCACCAAGGTGAACTTCTCCAAAAAGGTGATTGCTCCAGTTGCTGCAGACAACAGAGGTAATGAATAGAGGGGCCCTGCCCCCAGCTGGGGCGGGGAAAGGCATAATAGAGTTTATTGGACTGTGTGGATTAGATGGCCTGGCACATCAGAACAACAGAAATATAAGGCCCTAGTGGACGCTGGTGCACAGTGCACCCTAATGCCCTTGAGTCACCAAGGGACAAAATCAATTTATATTCATGGGGTGACTGGGGGTTCCCAAGAGCTGTGTCTACAGTTTACGGGCTGGTTCGGCCCAGTTCCATGATGAGCGGGGTGGAGGGATCTGCAGATCTGCGCCTCCAGAAAAAAGGAAACAGGGGGCCCCAAAATAATTAAAAACAGTGGCACCGATCTGAGGAGAAACAAATGAATTTACTAAATATAATATCGGAATGCAAGATAACACACTATAATACAATATAATCAGAATTGAAGCTAATACATCAAATATAATGAGAGAGAGAATGTCTGAAAGGTGGATAGGCCTCACCACAATGCTGAGGTGAGATGCGCAGTCCAGTTGAGCAGCACGGAGACCAGAGCAGGGCCCACGACGAAGGGCAGGCAAAAAAGAACGCATCAGGTGACCTTGCCAGGAGTTAAACCTCCTCTCCCTGACCGCAAGGTCCCCTGGGGAATGTAGTTCTTCTTCTCTTCTGGACAGGCACCCAGAACTTGAGCATTAACAGTTAAACTCCCAGTGCCCCACATGATGTTATGTGGAATGCCAAAAACCAAATATCACAAAACCATGACAAGCTGACAGTGTTGGAGGCTGAAATCAGCTTCACTGGTAAAGACTGGCAAAAGCACCCTATTGTGACTGGCCCAGGGGCTGCCATGTATACTTGGTATTGATTACCTCAGAAGGGGGTATTTTAAGGATCCCAAAGGGTATTTATGGGCCTTTGGAATAGCTGCTGTAGACACAGAAGTTGTTAAGCAGTTATCTGTTTTGCCTGGCCTATCAGAAGATCCGTCTGTTGTGGGGTTGCTACAAGTGAAAGAGCAACAGGTACCGATTACTACAAAAACGGTGCACAGGCGGCAGTACCGCACCAACAGGGATTTCTTGCTCCACATTCATAAGTTGATTCATCAACTAGAGAGCCAGGGAGTGATCAGCAAAACTCACTCACCTTTTAACAGCCCCATATGGCCAGTGTGTAAAGCCAGTGGAGAATGGAGGCTCACAGTGGACTACCGTGGCCTGAATGAAGTCACACGCCCATTGAGTGCTGCTGTGCCAGACATGTTAGAACTCCAATATGAACTGGAGTCAAAAGCAGCCAAATGGTATGCCACCACTGACATTGCTAATGCCTTTTTCTTCATTCCTTTGGCCAAAGAATCTAGGCCACAGTTTGCTTTCACATGGAGGGGCATTCAGTATACCTGGAATCATTTGCCCCAGGGGTGGAAACATAGCCCAACCATTTGCCATGGGTTGATACAAGCTGCACTGGAACAGGGAGGTGCTCCTGAGCACTTACAGTACATTGCTGACATCACTGTGTGGGGCAACACAGCAAAGGAAGTTTTTGAGAAAGGAGAGCAAATAATCCAGATCCTTCTCCATGCTGGTTTTGCTATTAAGTGAAGCAAAGTGAAGGGACCTGCCCAGGAAATTCAGTTCCTCGGTATAAAGTGGCAAGATGGCTGTCATCACATCCCGACAGATGTGATCGACAAAATCACTGCCATGTTTCCGCCCACTAATAAGGAAGAGACACAATCACTTCTGGGCGTAGTGGGTTTCTGGAGAATGCATGTTCCAAACTACAGCCTCATTGTAAGCCGCCTTTATCATTTAACATGAATGTAGAATGAGTTTACATGGGGCCCTGAGCAGCAGCAGGCTTTCGAGCAGATTAAGCAGGAGATAGCCCGTGCCGTGGCCCATGACTTTTTTTACTGTTCAGCATAGTGTTATATTTTATGGAATACTATTTTGGTCACTTTGGATCAGCTGAACTGATTCTGCCTATTCTCGGCTTCTTGTCCAACTCAGTGGTAGGACAGTATGAAAAGCAGAAAAATCTTAATTTAATGTAAACACCACTCTGCAACAACTAAAACATCAGTGTGTTAATTTTAGTTGTTTGATAAGATTATACATGTGTTTCTCATTTTGCAACATTCTTTTGTGTGTTTCTCACTAATAAATGCAAATCCAGTATCTCCCATTAGTTCACTATACAAATGATATTAACATATTTTTTATCTGCTCTTCCATGTTATTAATGAGATAGAGTTAAAATGACAAAATCATAGTTTGCTCAAAGTGAACAAATATAAAGAGGAAATACATGTAGCAGTCTGAATAGCAGCAAACAATTTTTGAATTGAAATACACATATCTCATATAACATCAACACACATTTGCAACTGCCTTGTTTAATACTTGGATAATACACTGTTATTATATATCACTTTCTAGCTCATTCTTCCTGCTATTTTTTTCTTTGATGTACTTCTGTTACTTAGACACATGAACTGTAAGTTACACAACACTGTTTCATAAATATTAACAAATGAATAAATAGTATAATAAAATAATTGTTGGTTTTAAAAGAATCATGTATCTCAAGGTGACAGATTTGTTACATATAATATCTATATAATCTGCTGTGTATAATTTTTTTTTTTTTAATGAGGACACGAAGCAAGTTCTATGTTTCTCAACGGAATTCAAGAGATAAAATGTAAAATTTGATTATTTGAAATTATTCTTTAAGTACATTTAAGAAGGATTAGAAATAAACAGAAGATTAATTATACAGAACTAATTTCCATTTCAGAGATGTTGGGTTATCTCTTAATGCTCCCAGTATTGAATCACATTTTTTATTTTCTTCTGAAAAGAGCTGTAATAATGTTAATATTAAATTCAGTATCAATAGTAATGCACACTGAACAGTTGCAGCATAGTATCTATCTTTGAAAAACAATCACTGAGGCTCTGCTTTGGTTTAACACAGAAAACAGCCAAACATTGCACAGCCTTTTATTCACTCCCTGCCTGGTAGTGGGATGGAAGAGGTAACTGGGAAGTAAAAAAGGACAAGAATTTGTGGGATGAGATAAAAACTATTTACTAAGACAGAAAAGTAAGAGAGGAATAACTGTAATGATAATAATTATATATATAATATCTACATATTATATACATATATTTACGAAACAAATGATGCACAGAGCAATTTCCCACCCCTGCCAACCTGCTATCTGACCAGACAGTGCTTGAGCAGTGGATACAGCCCTAACCAACTACCCTGAGTTTTGGAGGTTTTTTATCACAAAATATAATATAGTATAGAATACCCCTTTGGTCAGTTTAGGTCAGCTGGCTTGATTTTGTCTCCTCATAGCTCCTTGTGCCCCGCCAGCCCCTTTGCTGGCAGGACATTACAAAAAGCTAAAAAACTGAAACATTCCTGGCTCTGTATGGCACTGCAGAGCAGCAACTGTAATGTTGGTATTTTATTAACAGTGTTTTTCTCCTGAAGTGAAAACAGCATTATATCAGGCACCATGAAGAATATCAACTCTGTCTCAGGTGAAATCTGGACAAGCTAGAAGGCAGAATGTACTACTACCATGGACAACCAATTTGTTCACATCTTCATAACAAACAAATATTTTGTGTGTGTGTTTAAGTGTAATGTTGTCTATTTCAGAGTGTGCTCAGGGGGCATTGTTGGAAAAAAGTTGCCTCTGCCTTTTTTATACCTTCCTCCAGTCAGGTATTTATAGAGTGACAGTTTCCCTCTTCTCCATACCAGTCCAGCTCTGTCTATCTCTCTTTGACCCCAACTCTTTGGAACAGAGAAATAAATTAGAAAAGGACAAAAAGAAGAATGTTAGTGTTTCCCTTTATGTAATCTCTTATTTGCAGTGAAGCTATAGCTTCCGCTTGGCGATTTGTATTTGTGTTTTGGCCTGTATACCTACTCTGACTCTTTCTTACATGTAGCAATCCTTGATCTGTTGTAAAGAGCTGAAAGTTTCATAGAATCATAGAATCATAGAATTACTCAGGTCAGAAGGCACCTCAAGGATCATCAAGTCCAACCGCAGCCTAACCATAGTACCCTAACTACTCTCTGCTAAATTGTATCTCCGAGCACCACATCCAAATGGCTCTTAAACAGATCCAGGGACGGTGACTCAACCACCTCCCTGGGGAGCCTATTCCAATGTTTAACCATCCTTTCTGTAAAGAAGTGTTTCCTAATGTCCAACCTAAACTTACCTTGGCGCAACTTGAGTCCATTTCCCCTCGTCTTGTCACCTGTCACCAGTGAGAAGAGACCTACCCTGCTCTCATTGTAAGCACCTTTCAAGTACTGGAAGAGAGTAATAAGGTCTCCCCTCAGCCGCCTCTTCCCCACACTAAACAGCCCCAGGTCCTTCAGCCTCTCCTCATAGGGCTGATTTTCCAAGCCCTTCACAAGCCTCGTTGCCCTTCTCTGGACCTGCTCCAGTACTTCCAGGTCCTTTCTGTACTGAGGTGCCCAAAGCTGAACACAGTACTTGAGATGAAGCCTCACCAATGTCAAGTACAGGGGCAGGGTGACCCTAGTCCTGCTCACCACACCATTCCTGATACAAGCCAGGATGCCATTGGCCTCCTTGGCCACCAGGGCACACTGCTGGCTCATGTTCAGCCGACTGTCCATCAGAACACGAAGGTCCCTTTCCATCAGGCAGCTTTCCAGCCACACCTCCCCAACCCTGTAGGGTTGCCTGGGGTTGTTGTGACCAAAATGCAGGACCCGACACTTGGCCCTATTGAAACTCATGCCATTAACCTTGGCCCATTGATCCGGTCTGTATAGGTCCCTCTGCAGTGCCCTTCTCCCCTCTGGCAGATCAACACTCCCTCCCAGCTTGGTGTCATCTGCAAACTTACTGAGGGTGCACTCAATCCCCTCATTAAGATCATCAATGAAGATGTTAAACAGAAGCGGCCCCAGTATTGAGCCTTGGGGGACACCACTCGTGACCAGCCGCCAACTAGATCCAACTCCATTGACCACGACTCTTTGAGCTCAGCCATCCAGCCAGTGCTTCATCCAGCAGAGCGTACACCCATTCAGACCATGGGCAGCCAGCTTCTCCATGAGAATGTTATGAGGGACTGTATCAAAGGACTGTTTTCCTTAAACAGGCTTCTCTTTAGTTTGTATTCCCACTGGACTCACTGATAACACTCACCAGTGCTCCTGCATGCGGCCCACTTAACAAGAACAAAAGTACTTCCACAATTTGAGGTGAATCTACCTGATTCTCTGTGTCCTGTTCCCATTTGAACTGTAATCCTACAACCCTCAAAGAAGTTGGTCCAGAAAACAGTGACTGTGCCTGAAGCAGGATATACTCACATATTCTCCCACTAGAATGTTTGATTCATGAGAGAAAATATTTTAACAATGACAGTTGCAGATGGAAACATTAGGTATACCTTCCATGCCTGAGAACCTTTCCTCTTGAGCTGAACTAATCCGCCTGCTGCCTTTCCTTGGGACAGGTTCTTCTATGACCTGTCAGGTGACCTTAAGAAGTTCTTTGCAAGCTGGGAAAAGACTGAAACTGTAAGTCTAATCACCATACACTGCAGATGAACTCAGTTTCTTAAAGCAGAAAAGCTTCCTCCTCTTTTTTTCCGAGGGAAAAAAAAATAAGCTTCTACTAAGTCTTTTGAATTTGCAAGGCATATCTGTGTTAAAATTGATACCCTGCACAAAGAGATGTTGTAAATATGAAAGCCCATCAATATTGGCTACTTTTGGAAATATTTTGTTATTGGAATCTTAATGTGAAATAATTTTGCTTTACTAAGAACAGTTAGACCAATATTTTAAAGAAAATTATATAAAAAACAAATAAATCACTTATATCTATGTTGGGATCCAGTTCTGTAAAATGACCCTGTTGTTCACAGTATAATTTTTAGTGGGCTGAGACTTTAAGAAGGAGATTCAATTCACTTAGGAACAGAACTGGCCAAGTAAACTTATTTTTCTTCATTGATTACAGAAAGTGATTGTATTTTAACACAGATGCTTTAGTCAATTGAAACAGTTAAATCTCACAAAAAAAAAAAAAAAAAGTCCAATTTTAACTATCCATTTTTATAGATCTATAAATTACATCACTATAAATTGCACTAAGTGAAAGTCATTTAGTTAATTTCAGACACTAAGTTGTAGACACTGACAAAGATCAATGGAAAATCAGACTCAGGTTATTGCTCACATGCAATAGTTTTGTTCCAATGAGTGTATATGGCCTTAAAATTGGTGCACAATTTTAATTAAATGATTATATATATACACTAAATGGTATCTAAAACTTAAATAAAAACAAAGGATTTCTTAAAAACACTTTGTGCAATTCTAGTCCAGAGAATAATCAATATTATTACTTGACAATAGCAAAGTTTATGCTTTCATAAGGATTTATCTTTTTGTTCATATTTTTAAAAACTGTGTCTTTGTGTAGCAGCCATGTTTTGTGGTCTTTATGTGAAATTGTGTTATTTTTCTCTGAGGAGAAAAATAACAGGAAAAGAGTTAATAACAGGAAAGAGCTGAGTTCTGCTTTATGACAGTGATGCTATTTTTCCTGAAATTTATTAAATACAGTAGTTAAGACAAAAATATTGATTACTCAAGCAGTTGGTGTTAAAAATTAGAGAACAGATGAGCTTTTTTTTTTTTTTTTTTTTTACCAACCATTTTAACTATTTTCACTAAAATTCAAACTCTTCTCAGGGTTAGATGTTACTCAGAGGGAAGGGAAGGGAAGGGAAGGGAAGGGAAGGGAAGGGAAGGGAAGGGAAGGGAAGGGAAGGGAAGGGAAGGGAAGGGAAGGGAAGGGAAGGGAAGGGAAGGGAAGGGAAGGGAAGGGAAGGGAAGGGAAGGGAAGGGAAGGGAAGGGAAGGGAAGGGAAGGGAAGGGAAGGGAAGGGAAGGGAAGGGAAGGGAAGGGAAGGGAAGGGAAGGGAAGGGAAGGGCACTACATGTTGGGCTGACCCTACCAGCAGGGAAGTGTGTTGCCTCCCTAGTGTATGGTTCAGGGATATTTCCAGGAAACTTTCTGTCTGTTTCACTTCTCTGATTATCATCACTTATTGATAGTTCAGGCTGGCAATGACAAAGTTGCAGAGAAAAGCCTGAGAACTATTAAAAAAGACTTCAAGGGTCTGTGGTGAGTAGTGGATGGAGCAGGTATACAGGTGTTTTTTTCTTCCATCCCTTCTGTGGCAGGGAAGTTATAGAGAGGATCAGGAAAATCCGCCTCATAAATAAGTGGCTTAGAGGTTAGTACAAACACCAGAATTTTGGTTCTTTAGACCATAGGACAATTTACTTGGCATCTGGCATAATGGCTGCAGATGAAACTCAACTGTCTCCAAGAGGTAACAGGACCCTAGCCCAGGAACTGGAGAGATTCATTGAAAGGTCTTTAAACTAGTTATGAAAGGGGAAGAGGACAAAATGAGGGCCACTGGGGTTGAGCAGGTAGTTTGAGGGTGCATACTGAACTTGATGGGTGAAGAGGGTGGACTACAAAGGAATGGAGAAGAACCATTGACATAGCGGAATGCTGTTACTCTAACGGATCCTAGATCCTCTAGAAAGGCGGTGAGACAGAAAGCCCAGCTGAAGTGCCTTTATGGCAATGCACACAGTCTGGGAAATAAGCAGGAGGAGTTGGAAAACGTGATGACCTTGGAAAATTCTTGTTGCCATCATGGAAACGTGGTGGAATGTCTCTCACAACTGGGATACCACCGTTGGGGAGTACCGGCTCATTAGAAGGGATAGACAAGGTAGAAAGGGTGGGGGAGTGGCCCTCTCTGTCAAAGAGAGGATAGATTGTGCAGAGCTCCTTCTGAGAAACAGGCAGGAGCAGGTTGAGAGCCTGTGGGTTAAAAATTATGGATAGGACTAACAAAGGCCAGCTGGTGATAGGGGTATACTACAGGCCACCTGATCAAGGAAAGCCTTCTTGCTTCAGCTGCCGGAGGCATCATGCTCACAGGCTCTCGTCCTGGTGGGAGACTTCAACCAACTGGATATCTGTTGAAAAACCATACAGTGAGCTGCAAGAGATTAAGGAGACTTCTGGAATCCACTGATAATAATTCTCTGGTTCAGGTATTGGACTGACCAACCAGAAGTGGAGCATTGCTGGATCTGCTGCTCACCAGTGAGGAGGAGATCATTAAAGGCATTAAGATTGGAGGCAGCCTGGGCTGTTGCGACCATGCCCTGGTCGAGTTTGTGATCTTGAGGAATGTGGGCCTGACAAAGAGAGGGGTCAGGACCCTGAACTTTGGAACTTTAAGCTGTTAACAGAATTGTTGGCCAAGATTCCCTGGGATGCTGTCCTTAAAACAAAGATGTTGAGGAAAACTGGCTACTCTTCAGGGATACCTTTCTGAGAGCACAAGAGCTCTCCATACCTCTGAAAAAGAAAGCAGGCAGAGGAGTCAGGAAAACAGCATGGCTTAGCAAGGACCTACTGGGCAAACTGCAGGCAAAGGAAGGTACACACAGGCCTTGGAAACAAGGGCGTGTCACCTGGGAAGAATACTAGGATGTCATCTGGACTTGCAGATGTGCGAACAGGAAAGCCAAGGCACAGGCAGAACTGAACTTGGCAAGGGGCATGAAAAACAATAGGAAGACATTCTACAGGCATATCTTGGCCAGAAGAGATAGGCCAAAGCAAGTATACCTCCTTTGGTAGCTTCTTTGGTAAAAAGAGAGCTGTCTTCAATAGATGTGAAGGCTGAGGTACTGAATGAGTTCTTCACTGGCAGCCAGAATACTATTATTTCTCATGTCTCTGAACCCTGCATCCCTAAACCTCTACGTAGGGACTGGGGAAGTACCCCTACTGCAAGTCCATGACCACCTCACAAGACTGAATGCATACAAGTCTATAGGATGGCATGCATCCCAGGGTTCTGAAGGAGCTGGCTGAGGTGGTTGCCAAGCCGCTCTCCATCATATTTGACAAGTCGTGGCTGTCAGGTAAGATCCCAGATGACTGGAGGAAGGGTCACGTCACTCCCATTTACAAGAAAGGGAGCAAGGAGGACCTGGGGAACTACAGGCCAGTGAGTTTTACCTCTGTGCCTGGGAAGATCATGGAGCATATCCTCCTGGATGACATTCTTGATCACATGAGGAATGAGCACGTGATCTGAGACAGCCAGCATGGCTTCACCAGGGGAAGGTCATGCCTAACCAATCTGGTGACCTTCAGTGATGGTGTGACAGCATTGGTGGACAAAGGGAGGGTTACTGATGTCATTTACCTGGACTTGTGCAAAGCCTTTGAAATGATTCTCCACCACATCCTTTACAGTGAAACTGGTGAGATGCTGGCACAGGCTTCCCAGAGAGGTTGTAGATGCCCCGTTACCGGAGGCCTTCAAGGCCAGGATGGATGGGGCCCTGGGCAGCCTGGTCTAGTATTAGATATGGAGGTTGGCGGCCCTACATGAGGCAGAGGGGGTGGGATCTTGATGATCCTTGAGGACTCATCCAACCCAAGCTCTTCTATGATTCTATGAATAATTAGGTACATAAACATCTCTCCATTTTTAAACTGTATATAATTTCTATCCTTTGAAAATATGCTTGCATGCATTAAATGTAGGAGAGAAGGGAGAATCGAAGGGAGGAAAAGAAAGTGAAAAATACTGAATAAGTGGGAAAAAGCCATTGCCGTGATGAAAGGCAGTCTAGCAAGACAACTTAAATTCCATTCACAGACTTCTATAGTTCTAGCTTGATAAGTAATATTGTTCTCTAGCCCTCTCTTAGTGAGAAACAAAAGAAACAAAGGTTAAGAAAATTTGATACTGCTAGAAAGTTTGCCACGTTTTGGTTTCTTGTATGTTTCCCAAGAGATATTGCTGCATAACATAAGAAGATGAATCCTAATGAATAACAATGCTTTCATTCTGAAAAATCTATCTTCCAAACAGATATTAATTTATTTTTTTTTCCTAAGCAGGTAAAAATTATAACCTCCTGAACTGTATTTAAAAGACCTACATTTCAAAGGAGAAAACTTTTATTAAAACATACAAGAGTCCATATTTCAAAGTAACAAAAGGTCACAGAAGCATTAGAGAGGAATGAGAGTATAACTGGGGAAAAATATATATAAAACTGCTACTATAATTGTAAGGGAAATACATATTAAAATAAGCATACATTTAAAAATCTTACCTGTTACCCACTATACTCTTAAACAGTGAAAGAATTTTCAAGCACGTGTTGTCTTAAACTCATAAAATTTTTACACAAATAAGGGGAAAAAATGAGTTTTGCTTGTTCATAATCAAAATAAAATACAAAGAACCTTACTAGTTTGTATTTCTAAGTAAATCAACATTTTTCCACCTGCTTTATTTTGAAGAAGTTTCATTGGCTGATTTCAAGTGTTGACACAGAGAACAGTATGTTGGCAAATAGCCCATGTGACTATGTTTCCCAATCCACTTCCTGGAACTTACTGCAATTTCTGTTCTTAGTGATATTTTCCCTAATCTGTTTACTCCTCAGACCAGGCCATCTGACCATGTCTCGTTCCAGTTTGTAGGAGGGAGAAGAGGTTCTTCGATATCTTTATACCTGGCATGAGACTAAGAAACAACGGTTCAAATGTTGGTTTGACCGGTTTATTACAAATCTTAATCAGGGAGATGTGGGAGGACAGATGCTATTATGAATTAGGGTAATGGGAAAAGAAACAAGGGTGATAGAAAAGATAGGAAAGAAGAAGCAAGGAGTCTTTATAGGAAGCAAGAGGGAGATAGTCACCTCCATGGATCCAGCGTGGTTCGTAGTTCAGTCACTGATCTGCAGTAGTGGTAGGCCGTCAGGCATTGCTGTTCTGTTGACAACGAAGGTGAGCATGGCTATGATGGCCCCTTTTCAATGGTAGTACCAACTTATTTATTAGTCCAAAGTGGTCAAATCAGCTCTCTTTGGAGTGACAGCTCAAATCCAAAGTGGTTGAGTCAGCTCTCCTTGGAGTGGCAGCTTCTGGCTCTGGGATCTCAGCAGAAACTCCTTTGTTCCCATCTTCCGGGCCTTGCCAGTAGATAAGAGGGAGCAGGGATGCCCACCTGCATCCTGTTTTTCACAGGACATGATGGTATCATTCCCCAGTTTTCCCATACCTAGCTGGAGCTATTTAGTCACAGGCCAGATCTTCCACCAGTAAACACTCCTGAGCACTCTCTTCCGAAGGCAAGCAACTGTAAAGGAAGGTGCTTTGAAATGTCCACAAAGTGATGTTGATTGTCACACAGTAGCACCCATCACTTGCCTCCTCAATAAATCAATCAGGGTCTCATCACAAGAAATACCTCAGGAAGCAAGCTTTGAGCCAAAAAACAAAGAAGGATTCTCACAGGCCAGCACCTATAGACATCCATCATTAATTAACAGCTTAAATATAGCTTGAGCTAGTCCGTATTTATTCATACCTTGCTTAGGAATCTGATATTCTTAAGACCTAGAAACTGGAAATGCAGCAGTGCTGAGAACAGTCAGTTTCCCGATGTCCAAAAAGATAGATTTCTGAACCTTTATGTATTTTTTTGAGATTGTATGACTTTCTGAGCCATCTGAAACAAATTTCATAGGATATTGGAATTAATATATTATATGGGATTAAACTGTCCAAATGTAGATGCTGCTGTTATCTACAATGTTTGCCTACTTGGTGTGTAGCCATTAACCTGAATTTTCTTTCTAACAATATTCTTAGGAATTTATCTTAATATCCTACAGTAGATATTAAAATTCAATCAACTAAGTCACACCATGAAAGTATCTTTTCAAGCTTGATGTGACCAGCTCATATGTAAAATGCAGTTCTGAAAATATATTTAGGTAGGAAAACATGTATAGCTCTGATGGTCTGCTTTAAAGACTCAAATACATAATTCTAAATTTCATAAGGAAATAATGAAGTTCAAATAGGAACATTGTTACTGCAAAAAGAAAACTCAGTGACAATGAATAAATTGTTTCTCAGAACAGCACTGCATGAAGCTTTGATAAATACAGTGAAATAAGTAATACATGAGAATGTATTATCCAATATCCCACAATACTAGACTGAGGAACTATTCTTTGTTTTTATTTCCCACCCTTTCCTATTATCTTTAATCTACAGTAAGCACTAGCAGTTACAGTGAGCTTTAAACACATTGCAGTGAAACACTGTAAAGTGAAACACAGTGCAGTACACATTGCAGTGAAACACAGTAAAATATATGAGGCCTTACATTTCATTAGTTCCAACTAATAGGGTCCAAATAGATAACAGTTTTTGTTTCCTAGAAACTCATTAAGTAAAACAAAACAAAACAAACAAAAAACAAAACAACCAACAAAAAACTTAAGAATTTGTACAAAAATGTATTTGAACTGAGTGGATAATCTCTTGGACATCTATATTAAAATCTTTTACTAGCAGCTGAGATAAGCATTTTATGTGTGTTTCCCTGACAAAAATAAAATAAAATAAAATAAAATAAAATAAAATAAAATAAAATAAAATAAAATAAAATAAAATAAAATCTTTATTGATCTGTTAATATGTGTCATTTCTCACACTTGAGTAAAACAGAAGTTTTCAAAGGCTATGCCTTCTCAAAACAAAATTATTCAACCACTGAACATCAAAAACTAAGTAATTACCATCAGAAATGCTATCTAGTGAATAGCTTGTGAAATTCATGTAGGTAATTGTCTTAGGTTAAGACACTATTTCACTATTTTAAAATTTTGTCAAAACTGTAGGCAGTGGAAGTAAACATTTACAGTTGCTTATGTGTGTTCATATAAATATACATGCAGTAATATATATATTTTTCCTAAACTAAAATTGGTAATGCAAAAGAGACTGGGGGAGGAGAACAACAACAACAACAGAAGAAAAAACTGTAAAAGTTCATTAATGAAGACAGTGACATAAAAGTGAACCTTTATGACATTTCACTTTAAAGATAAAGTTAAAAGCTTTTAAGATACTGTAGAACTATTCAGATTGTTCTTTGAGCAAGATGATGTTCAGCAGACTTGTATTTGTTAAATTCTTTAATTACTTCCCTTAACTCATGGATAACGTCTTTAGTTCTTAATTAACCTCTGCTCTAAGCAAATCTGTCAACAAGAAACTGATTAAAACCCATTGCCATATCTTTTACTTAGGATTTAAGAGGATGAATAATCACAAGGAAGAAAAAAATTACAGATATGAGAAAAAAAAAAATAGGACAGATGCTAAGGTGCAATAGAACAAGAAACCTGACAGTATATCTTTCTGAATAATGCATGCTTGGCATTTGTATTTTCATCTAGAGAAACATAACAGAGAATGAGAAACATTCTCCTGTCAGCCAGAAATAATCTTAGGGAAAATGAAAGAAAGTCCTGTATGTATGGCTGAACATTTTTTCCTAGATTATTTTTATTATGGAGGAGTTACAAGCTGCTTGTTTAGGAACATGGTAACACCCTCACTAGAACATAAAAATTTGACATCTGAAAAATAGAGGTCTGATTTTTTTTTTGAAGCCAAGTTTTACAGAGATGCAGCTACCACTATATTCATTCTAGCTGATCCCAAGATACATCAATATCTTGAAGTATCATTCAGTGTTTACTTTATTAGCAATTGCAAGTGAGTCTGCTGGGATCTTCTTGTGTTATATGCAGTTAAGAAACAAACGTGTTTTGTAAAGGTATTAAGGAAATAAGTTTCAGACCAAGCACCATAGGTAAATGCCAGTTCTAATAATGCAACATAAGCCAGAGATGCATGCAAATATTAGGCAAAATTTTAATAGCAAAGGTAATATTAAGCATTCTTTCACCCTTTGTCCATTTAAACTGCTGTCTGTATTGACACATCCCATTTCAATTTATCTTAAATTATATACTCAAACAGTAATTTGAAACAGTTACTAATAATGTGTCCAAGATGCACAGAAAGAAAATACATTCTTTTGTTTCTTATTTGCTCTTATTTGCTATTTGTTTCTTATTTGCTTATTTGCTCTTTATATGTATTTTTCATGATGCTGATACAAAACAGTGAGATTAATGCACTACCTATTGACATATGCTTTTAGTTAGCAATGTGATCTTGAACTTAATGAAAAAAGTAGAAAATCTTTACAATAATAAAAATGCATAAATGTCTAAGTTCTTTAAGGCTTATTTCCAAGAACTGTTCACTCAGTATATATATTTTACTTACAGTATCATTATTTCAGTGTTGTATACGTTTATCCTTCAGCAATTCTACATTAAAAATCCATGAGAGCATAAATACATTAGGATCATCTTTCAATAACTGTAGTACTTTAGAAGGAAAAGCATTCAGATGGAACCTTTCCAAGGCACACACAATTGATTTTATTGTCTGCAACATACTGGTTTATCAGTAAATCTCAATTTGACACAAGAATTGCAAAAATCAAGAGTAAAAAGAGAAAAAAAAAGGTCTTGGGACGTTCTGTGGCAGACAGGAAAACAGGAATCAAAGGTGGTTTTACAAAGCTTCATAGAAATTTAATAATGGTCATGATTTATTAACAGAGAACAGAGAAACAAACATTAAAATTTGCAGCAGCTTACATACTGTTTGCAATAAAATCCTATGCAAACTACTTTAATCACATTGTTATACCATTTGATGTACACACTTGATTTCATCAGTTTTCTATCATTTACACATAAAACAGGTCTTCCAATTCTAGACAAGCATATGTCTTAGGGTAGCACAGGTTTGAGTATTTCTTAAATATTCATGTCTTCCTGAAACCTTGTTCTTCTGTGAAGCTGAAGCTTTCTCTAAACTGGATTTTTCATGTTTTAGTCAAACAACCATTGTTTTGGGTCTCCCCCTACCCCCTCACCTTGGAAAAATAAGTAAGTAAGTAAATAAATAAATAAGTAAATGGGCTTACGTTGGTGTTCAGGGAGACATATATTTCAAAGAGAATAGAGACAAAGCATTCAGTTCCTAGATTCTATGAAGAGTTGTTAATTATTCTGTTGCGGAACAGAATGCAAAGAAAATTAATGTAATGGATATCTGAGTCTGGGCTTTCTTTGATTTCTTTGATTTTTGTAGTAAAGTTAGGTTTCAGAGAGATATTGTTTGTACTGAGATTTGTTATTATTTCAGTTATGTCTTACCTGAAGATACTGATGATGGCTATTCTCCTTTTTTTTTCTTCTCCTTTCTTCCTTTCAATTCTTTTAATAAACAAATATGAACAATTCCTTAAACTAGTTTAATTTATATATTTTTATTTTACTTCCACAGAAGAAAAAGGTCCATAATTACAAAGCTAAAACTTTTCCAAAACTTTTTTATCTTTCACTCCTCAGGCTGCACTTAATATATTATCACAATTCACAGTTCTAGAATTATACTATTGGACCTTAGTTATGTAAGGGAAGTGGTGTTCAAAACCAAATGATTTGATTTATGTCACAATTTGATTTATGTTGCACAATCTAAGAGAAAAGAAGACCAAGGGAGGATTTGATTAACATTTACAAATGTCTAAAGAGGGATGGGAGGCAAATGGATAAGGCCAAGTTCTTCTTGGTGGTGCATAGTAAAAGGACAAGGAGTCCTTGACTTGGCCTTCCTGGCCTAGACCTTGAAGTTCTAGGAAGTTCTGTACAAACATGGTGAAGAACTTCTTCATGGTGAGGGTGATGGAGTACTGGAACAGGTTGCCCAGAGAAATTGTGTAGTCTCCTTTTATGGAGATATCCAAGACCTATCTGGATGCCTATCTGTGCAACAAATTGTAGAGAACCTGCTTTCGCACAAGATTGGACTCAATGATCTCCTGAGGTGTCTTCCAACCTCTGTAATTCTGTGATTCTTCTCAGCATTGATAAGGCACGTCTTAAGTTCTGCATTCCATTCTGGGCTCCCCAGAATAAAAAGAGGCAAGGAGCCACTGCACAGTGAGTCAAATAAAAGGATCGCAAAGATGTTTAAGAGACATGAGCATCTTTCATATAAAGTAAAAGTGAGAAACCTGGAGTTGTTCAGCCTGGAGAAGAGAAGGCTGATGGAAGGTACTAGGAGGATGGAGCCAGGCTCTTAGAGATATCCAGTGACTGGACAAAAGTCAACAAGAATATTCAGAAATATTCAGATATATATACCTGAATCAGAAAATTTGTAATCATAAGAAAGAAAGAAAAAAAGCCATTGTTCTATGATTCTGTGATTTGTGATTATTCCACAAATGGTAACTTATTTAAAAAAAAAAAAAAAAAAAAAGTATCAAGGGGAAAAAAAAAAAAGAGCAAAAGCAAGGAGAAAAGGAAAAGGAAAAGGAAAAGGAAAAGGAAAAGGAAAAGGAAAAGGAAAAGGAAAAGGAAAAGGAAAAGGAAAAGGAAAAGGAAAAGGAAAAGGAAAAGGAAAAGGAAAAGGAAAAGAGAAGAAGAAAAAATGGCAAAGCTATGTGCTATGCATCTTTTAACTTAAATTACACTCTGGAAAATTCATATCAACAGCTTTCAATTTATTGAAAAATGCACAAGATTCATTTGTCTAAACATCATCTTAGGCAGTGTGGGCAGTCTTCTTGTTGATCCAAAATATTATGTGTCATATCTATGAACCTGATTCTCATATATAGAATATCTTACATCTCAGAACAGTGTCTATGTTTAGACAATTTAGTTTCTTTCTAATATGCTTGTGTTGGAAACTTGAATTTTTTTCTTAAATGGGAATGAACAAGAAGACTTAGTAGCAATAAAAAAAAAAAGAGGAATACTTACCTGAAGTAAAAAATAGAAGCTCACAGTGTCCTTGATCTCTAAGTTTGTGTGAAGGGGTGTAGATAGAATAAATCGCAATCCTTTTAAAACTGATGACAGAGAAAAGACAGAAGTGATTTGTGAGCCTGACAGGTTTGGAATCCTTTTACCAAAGATTAAGCATAAAATATTTAAAGGGGAAAAATAAAAAAAGAAAGAAATAAAAAATAAAAAGAAAAGGGAGAGAGATTTTACATACTTTGCAGTTATCTCATGTTCTAGGAAGTCAGGAACTTTGCCTGTTGAATCTTCCATGAAAAGAACTGAGCTCTCACAATGTCACTTAAGTCGATCATTTAAACAAAATGCTAATTAAGAAAAACCTGAGCTTAGCTGCAACTGCCCTTTTTTGTTGTTGTTGTTGCTTTTTTCCCTTCAAATCTAGCTGTGAAATAGAAATTACTCAACATGATTGTTTGGAATGGTAGGAGCAAATGAACTGCACATAGATGTTTTATTTTTTTAAAATTTATTTATTTATTTTTAACTCTTAAAATGTCTTGAAGGATTATGACAGGTTCTAAAGGAACTGAGTTCTACAAAATTTATAAAGCAAAGCTAACTGTCTGCCTGCTTACCATTCTCCCCATGACTCCTCCAGAATCTTAGCCTTCAAAAATAGAATTCATTCTGTAAGTGCTTCTGTATTTTACATATACTGGGGAAAAAAGTTTTTTTTGTTTTGTTTTGTTTTGTTTTGTTTTGTTTTTTAAGGCATGTAAATCACTTTTAAAATGGTGAAAAAGCAGACTGATGGGAGGAAAATTACTTTTATGAAGGTAGAATAATAATCAAAGGCTAGGCAAGGGAAAGAATAAATACATGGCAGAAATCTGTTGTGTCTAAAAGTACCTACTGCAGTGATAAGCTTTAAAGAAAGCAGCACCATTGGAAGTGATTTTAAGTACTTCTTCAAAAAGCCTAGATTTCTGAGGCTTGACCAAGGTTTAATAGAACAGAAACATCATTGACACAAAAGGGATTATTACTAGCTTTGTAATTCTTTTTTATATAGAAAACCTGAGGGGGGGTGGGGGAGAGGGGAAAGTCTTCATATCCTCTATTATGTTTAGCTTTGGAGGACAATCCTTGGTCATAGGTTCTTTTCTTGGAAAATTGCTGTAATAGGATCACCCATTGTGACTGTCCTTCAGAAAAACAAAATAACTTTTGGAGTACAGGAATAAAGAAAAGGTTTCAAGGGTCTTGTGAGATAAAGATACTAAAGTCTCAAGTGGTTCTTTGTAGAATAATGGGCAAAATGTAATGCCTCTGCTATCTATATCATTATGTTTTCTAAATCCCATTGAGTACATTCAGGTGAAATGAATTAACGGTAGTTAGCTGTTACTAGTGCTGGAATTCACTACCCTTTGCCCATTTATGATCTAAGTCTAGTTTTAAATACTTTTCTAGCATTCATATAGAATTAATGTAGATAATGTAGATTGTAGATTAGCATTCATATAGAATTAATGTAGATTAATGTAGATTTTCCTAAATAGCAATTTACTCGTCCTAAAAAGCAGGCAAAGAAAGAATAGCAATGATGAAACAATGATGTGAAGGTACAATATATATTGTACTGTGAAATACATTAAAAGGAGAAAGGAAATTTCCTATGAGGAATTTATTGAAAAGGAGATATATGCTACTATTTAATCTAAATTCACAGTATAGACCTAGTGGTGCAACACAGCATTAGGCTTACTGTGTATGGATAGATGTAAATAATCTCCCTTTGGAAGCAGAAAGTGCCTGTTTGAACTAATCCAAAGTCAGTACAGTAAGTGTGAATATTCTGTAGTATGTAAGTCACTCCGAAAGTAATGCTTTCTCTTTATTTCCATGGAAACTATGGAAACTCCATGGAATTCTCTAGCTCCAGTATAATGTTAGAAAGAGGCATTCCTTTTAATTCACAATATATACTTTACAAATAAAGCACATTCTCTTGGAGTTTAGGTTCTGCATTTAAACAGTGAAGACATATGAATGCAATACATTGGCATACATATTCATTCTTTTCCAAAAAGACACTGATACACGCTCATGTCCCGCTGGGCATGCACAGTGATAGCTTTCGGAATCTTTCCTCCCTTACTTCATCCTCATGACAATAGTTTTCAGGTTCCTCCCAGTGCTCGCTGGCCAACATTTTAGATATTTTTCCCCAGTCTGGCAAATTTCCATTCCTTGCTAGGCCATAATGAACAACTTTCTATCTTGGTGCACTACAATGCAAAATAAATAATGTGAAACCCAAGAAAAAATCCTTTTACCTGGTGGATGCAAAGGCAAATGTAGTCTATTATGACTTCAGTGCTCCAGAGAAGCAAGGGTCTTTCAGAAAAACAAGATTGTTCACATACCAAACAATATTAAACTGGAAAGTTTTAGAACTAGTACACATAAGTTCTTTTTTTCTTAACTAATACATTTGTCCTTAAACTGATATATAGAACCCTATTTCTGAACCCACCTCATAGAATAGCTTGAGTTGGATGGAGCTTAAAGATTACATAGTTTGATAAACTCCGCCTTCAGGGGCAGTGTTGTCACCCACTGCTAGGTTTCCAGAGCCCCATCCAACCTGTTCTTGTCTTGTCTCCAGTGTCCATGGTTTACGGGCTGGTTCATCCCAGTTCCATGACTAGCGGGGCGGAGGGATTTCACAAAATCCACACCTCTGGAAAAAAGGGAACAGGGGACCCCAAAATAATTGAAAACAGCGGCAACGAGCTGAGGAGAAAAAGAATAATTACTAAATATAGTATCGGAATGCAAGATAACACGCTATAATACAATATAATTAGAATTGAAGCCAATTAGTCAAATATAATGAGAGAATGTCCGAAAGGTGGATAGGCCTCACCACAAAGCTGAGGTGAGATGCGCAGTCCAGTTGAGCAGCACGGAGACAGAAGGAGAGCTGACGAAGAAGAGCGGATGAAGAAGAGCGTATCCGGTGACCTTGCCAGGAGTTCTATCTCCTCTCTGTGACCCCAAAGTCCCCTGGGGAATGCAGTACTTCTTCTCTTCTGGGCAGGTACCCAGGACTTGAGCATTAACAGTTAAACTCCCAGTGCCCCACATGATGTTATGTGGAATGTTATGTGGAATACTGAAAACCAAAAATCACAAAACCATGACACTTCAGTGATGGAGCATCCATAGCTTCTTTATACATGTTCCACTGCTTCACCACCCTGTGAGCAAAGAATTTCCTAACGTACCCTAAATCTCCTCTCTTTTCATTTTAAACTCCTCCTCCTTATCCTGTCACTATCAGACTGTATAAGAAATTTGTCTTCATCTTATCTATATGCCCTCATTTAAATTCTGAAAGGCCTCAATGAGGTCTCCCTGAAGTTTTTCAGTCTCCTGTTTGAACAAGCCCATCTTCTTCAGCCTTTCTTTATAGGAGATGTGTGCCAACGCTCTGATCATCTTTGTGGCCCCCTATGTACTATACCATACCGTCATAGCAATATATTGTCAACGTATGTCAATGTATTAACTGAATTAATTTTGACAGAGGGAAAGATAGGTGTTTTATTACCTTTTAACATTAAGATACATCAATTTAAAAAAAGGATTTCTGTTTTCAGGAAATTACATTTAAAAAAAATAGTGACTTTGTAATTATATATATATATATATATATATATATATATATATATATATAAAATTATATGTAAGTATATATGAATGTATATATATATATATTTGCCAGATCATATCTAGTATGAGGTCATTCCATGGATATAAATGCAAGCTTGATTTTCTCAGCATAACTCAGGAGGCATAGTGGAGAACCAGTCTCTAGAGGAGGCTTTTTTTTTTCTTCTGCTAATTCATATCCAGAACATATCACCAAAATAGATTCTGAAGAGATCAATGCTGCATAAAACTTGGAAAAATAAATTACTACTGTTATTGTTAGTTGTCAACAGACCACCACAACCTTGGATGACTCACCACTACTGAAGATCAGCAGCAGCATCACTCAGTCAAGGAATGGTGAATCACATTGTTTTGCTGTGTTTCTATATCTGTCTGTCTGTCTTTTCCCATTTTCTGTTTTTGTTTTTGTTTTCCTCTTTCACTCTTTTACTCTTTCACTTTTATTCTTTCAGTCTTTGCAGTAACCACTGCCTAATATTGCCTTATGTGTAATGCTTACTAATCATGATTAGCAAATTAGCCAATTTTACCTCCAAGTAGAATATTAGTTGTTAAGAAAGCAATAAATTGATGTGTATTATCCCTCTGAGTTTTGCATGACCCTGTTGCGGTAGTGACCCCTGCTGACCAGGAGAGGCACTACTCAGGAGATAGATTCACTTCCTCAGAACCCTCTGAGTGGGATAAGATGCCATCTAATACAACTTAATAGATGAAATTTTGGGAGAGAACTCAAATTATTTTTACATATAGAAGATTTCAAGTAGCAGAAATATGATGGAATTATGGGACTAATAAATATGAACTTGCTTTAAAATACTCATTTCTGTCACATATCACTGTAGGTAAATAAAACATTTCTCTAGAACTTAGCTATTTTTCATAGCTATTTTTGTATGTAAAGTATGAACTCTGTGAATAGTTTTACATAATGAAGTGTTGTGAAAAAAAGATATGTGCTAGTGTAGAATAAGCTAGTTTCAGGTTTTGGAGATAATTAAGCAATGTTAGAGTACTATTGCGCATTCCAGCTAATAGACTCTGCTTATTTAACTGTGATACGTGGGATAAAGAAGGCCGTTGTATTGCTAATGAGTGGTAAAGCTCAAAAGTAACCTGAGTTGGTTGTAAATACCCACAAGGGTCCTAGCCCTTACATGTAACCAGTATTGGTTGCGAGGCAAAACTATTGTGTTGTGCAGGTATAAAAGGTTCTCAGCACCTACAATAAAGGTTCTTTGTTCTGCACCAGCGAAGGAGTCCACACCTCTTTCGCCACACCCGCAAGGGAGCTTGATGCCCTCTTGAAACAAATGGCACCGGAACAGGGACGTGAGAAAGAGAACAAACAGGGACATGAGAAAGAGAACGAACAGGGACATGAGAAAGAGAACGAACAGGGACAGGAGTAAGAGAACAAACAGGGGTAAGAACAAACAGGTACCTGAAACTTAACTTGAATTTGAAGACTGACCGGTCTGGAGCACGTTGAGATAAACGCGGAGCATGCTGAGAGAAACATGGGTGCATTAAGAGAAACACAATAAACCTGTACATGAGCACGTTGAGAGAAACATGGAGCACACTGAGATAAACGTGGGTGCATTGAGATGAACACGGGTGCGTTGAGAGAAACGCAGCAACATGAGGATTCATCATCCCCACCTGCTCTGGTTGCCTTTCGCTGGACAAAGATAAGAGACTGTGTTATCATGTGAAATAATATGACCTTGGAACAAAAGAATGTCCTACTTACTTTTAAAATCATTCTTAAAAAATGGGGAAAGACAGTGTCCACTGTTTGTTTTTTTGTTTGTTTGTTTGTTTGTTTGTTTGTTTTTTACAGGAAATGCTTGTATGGGCTACCAAGAGAGTCCCCGCGATCACAAATAAGACAATTTACCGGATCAGGGACCGGATCAGGGTGAGACTGTGGGACACTGCAACTAAGGGTGCTAAGACAGTGTTCGGATTGCTCCAGACTTGAAGAAAGATTTTTGAAGTCCTAAACAGCCACTTCAGATCGCAATCTGATGCTCCCAGTCTGCCTGAGGGCAAGAGGGCGGCTAGTGGCTCTACAGATCAGCCCGCAATGCCATCCACTCCCTGGCTACCACCATCGGATGGGATTTTTACTGCTTCCCCTCCTGAGGATCCCAGCTGCCCTTTTGATCCTGGCCCCATAGACCCTGAAGAAGAGACAGATTTGTCCACTTCTGATCTATGTGATGCATGCACAGCTGTTTGGAGGGAGGCTAGGAAAGCCGGAGATACAGATATTTTGAAAGTCTTCCCTGTTATCATAGCCCTGGATTAAGAGCCACATTGGGAAGTGTTACTGTATAATGTCCTTCAGGACTTGTGACAGACAGTCATACCCATGCCCCCATGGAAAGTACTGGCAGGCACTTGTATTGCTCAATTGATTTATTCTCATGCACAGCCAGTGCCAGCTGCACCCATGAAAAGGGGTGCTGAAGGGTTTGGATCAACGGGGACCCCCACAGAAGTATGATGTTTTAGGAATTTTAATGCTATTGACTTAAAAGATGTTTTTTCACCATCTCTCTGGACTCCCACAGTGCTCCTAGGTTTGCTTTTTCCATCCCCTCTGTAAAGTGTCAGCACCAACCCAGTGGATGGTAGTACCTCAGAGTATGAAAAACAGCCCTACCATCTGTACAGATAATGGCCCGGGATATATATCCCAGAAAGTATTACAGTATTACAAGACAAGCCATAGTTGAGTATACCCATAGCATCCTTTAAACTATGCTACTTAAGCAAGAAAGAGGGAATGAAGAAGGCACTTCGAGCAGGAAGGCTTGCTAAAACTACACATGTATCGAACTTTTAAAATCAAGGATATGAATACAAAGGACAACCAATAGCCCTCATTTTGTTTCAGCTAATGAGGAAAAAGAAAATATTCATGGAAAAACTATGATACTAGTCAAGAATCTGGAGTCAGGTCAATGGGAAGGCCCATTCCCACTTATAACATGGAGGAGAGGAAGAATCCTTAGGATAAACTGACTGGTTATTGTCACTGTCTTTGTGGTTATTAAATGTTTACGGTATATGAAAGTGTAAATGTAAATGGTATATGGAAATGTAATTGTTAACAGCATACAGAAGTGTAAATGTCAATGCTATATGGAACTGGAATTATTAATGGTACATGGTATCAAGTGTAATTGAGGGTATGAATAGTGGAATTGTGAAAAACAAACAAAAAATAACAACAAAAAACAGTAAAAAGGTTAAGGAAGAACAGTGAGTTAGAAATAATGTTTGTGATCTGCTCTAGCCAAACCAGATAAGATCTGGCAAGAGAACACATCCTCTGCACTGCTCTTCCCCCCACAGCTTGTAATCAGAATGAAAACAAAGTGTTACTTGTGAACTGGGACAAAAACAAAAAATTAGAAACAAGAACAGCCTTTATCTGCAGAGATCTAGGAAACTTGATATCCCAGTGTTTGCACGGAAGCCTTAGTAGAAAGGAGCTGAGAGCAGAGCTCTGGGACCCAGAGATCTCCTCAGGAAGAGATGAAAAAGGAGGGGCAGGCAGGGTACAGGAGGGTTCCGCCCTCATTGAATAGAAAAGCAGTTAGTGCAAAAAGCAGCACTGGATTTGTTAACAGATACAAGAACAATTAAGGGTGGAGAAAATTAAGCTAGGGAAGGAATTGCAGCAAAGTGTGGAATTTTAGTAAATGCTGGAGCATCTTCTTCGGTGTTAAATACTTCTCTAACTCCAGTAAGTGATGAATTTGTAACCATAATGGAAGTCACTGGGCAAAAGTGAGGTTTACTTTCTTAAGCCTTTACAACTTACTATAGGTAAACAGGTAGGCATACACAAATTTTTCTACATGCCAAATTCATCAAAACCTTTACTAGGGCAAGATGTACTAGAACAACTGGAAACTGAAATAAAGTTTAAAGGAAAATGGGAATTTAAGGTAAAAGAACAGTTAATAGAGGTGTTTAGTTTAGCATTAATCATTACCTGTGCTGGGACCAGAACATAGACGAAGTAAGTGATCAAGTTTATCCTGGGGTGTGGGTAGTAGAAACCCCAAGTAGGGCTAAGAATGCAGCACTGGTAGCACTCAGAATAAAGCAGGGAGCTCAGCTGGTTCGGATTAAACAGTACTCCCTCAAATTCGAAGACATGGATGACCTGATAGCTACCAAAACAAAGGAGGTAACATAGACATATAAAATAGACAATTAGTTTACTAAACTTTCTAAGACTCAGTGGGCTGCATCAATATAAGCTTGGTCAGCAAGTCAAGAGAGGTGATCTTGACCCCCCCCCCCCCCCCCCCCAGTATCCAGAGAAGGATCACAAAATGGTCCAAGGGATGAAATAATGAAATACCTCCCTATGTGGACAAGCTGAAATACATGCTGCTGTTCAGTCTGAAGAAGAGAAGGCTCCAGGAAGACATGATAGTGGCCTATCAGTATCTAATGAGGGACTGTAAAAATGAAGGGAATAGAGTCTTTGGCAGGGTCTGTTGTGATAAGATGAGGATAAATGGGGATAAAAGAGGGGAAATTTAGATAGGACATAAGGAAGAAACTTTTCAAAAATGAAAGTGGTGAGCACTAGAACAGGCTGCCCAGAGAAGCGGTAAATGCCCCATTGTCATGGTTTTCCATAGGTATTCCATATCATGACACCGTGCAATGAACAGATGGAATTGATATGGCTGCTAAGGAACTACAGTTCCCAAAGTGCTCCATTTCTTCTCCCTTGGCTTCACGGATGAAAGTGATATGGTCTTCTCTCTCTTATCTTTTTCTGCTCTACCTGAGCTTGTCATAAGGCTAAGAGATACTTTCTCTTTTCTGTTTGTGTGTCTTATTACTCATGATTCCTTTTTTATTGTATTATATCACATTCCTTTAACATTTTTAGTAAAATATCTTTCTCCTTATCTCAGTCAGTGAATTCTTCCTTCTCACTTATCTCTGGTTTCACATGGGGAAAGGGGCAGGGTTAGCCCCCTTGTCACAGACAAAAGGCCTTCAGCTGGCAACACTCATTCCAGGGGACATTCAAAGTCAGGCTGATCATGACTCTGAGCAACTTGATTCATTCAGGGGATTTGGACCAGGGGACATTTAAAGATCCCTTCCAACTCAAATGATTCTATAATTCCGTGAATATGAGGCCAGGCTAGCTCTTGCATTAAACAGAGAAATCTTATTGTTCTTGCAAGGTGCAACTAACTTCTTCATATCTGAATTCAGCATAGAATTCAGTTCTCGAATTACAATCCTTAAACTTCTCAAATAAGTAAAATAGGGAATTAGTGGCTTAAACAGTATGTTCATCCAAAAAAGCTTGAATAATGTAATACAGAATGCCAAAAAGCCTTTTTTGTTTGTTTTTCTAGAATTTCCTATTTCACCTATCCACTTCTGACCTGGGAGGTTTTTCCAACTCTGTTTTGTGGTTTTATTTTCTGTTCCAGATTAATTATCCAGATTAAGTTTAATCCAGATTAATCTCAGATTAATCCAGATTAAGGAGAAGGATTTTTTTGTTGTACAGACAGACACACACATCCTCCAGCATCCATCAATCTTTTCTTTCTTTTATGACTGGTTTCCTTAAGTAACTAGACTAAGTCAAAATTAAATGGATTTTGATTCAGAATTATGATGCATTTTGCAATGTTCTAGTTCTTCTTTGTGTGTAAAATTTAATGAGGCTTACTACAAAAATATTTGGTTTGGGGTAGAAGGGGTATTCAATATTGTAAAGAATTTTTCCATATATTTTTTCCAGAATGTTCTAATTTCACAAAATAATGCATTCTTCATATGAATAATTATTGTTAAGAATTTTTTACATGATTAACTCAAGAGTATTAGAATTAAGCCTTAGTGCTGGACTTTATAATTGCTGCTCCATTTGCAGGTATCAAGTGTCTGCTATTTCCAGTTTGAGAGTAATAGTAATCTTCAAGCCTTAAAAAGAAAGCAAACAAAATATCTACAATATTTTACTTTTTTTCAGTCATCTCTACAGTGATTACACTGAGTCCTCAATTCTACATCTTCAGTATAGTACTATTATCATCATTTGAACAGCTGTTACATAATTATAGCACAAATAACAAAACAGCTGATGCTTTACTAATGGCAAAAAATTCAACAGAGAAATAGAATCAAGGAAAAATAACCATGACTTCAAATCAGGAAAAAAAAATGTTTAAGATGCTTAAGATTCTTCACAGCTCTAATTATGGAAGTGACTGTGGTTACAAAGTTTTATTTTTAATGAAAATTATATAAAAAACAACAATACTATTGTATTTAAATTAATAGCACTAAGAAGAAGGACAGGAAGAAAAGGAAAAAAATCATTAAAAATGCAATGTAAAGTTTATTATGAATCAAGTAGAAAAATAGGACAAATTTTCTCTTTAGTTGTTCCTAAAGAAGTGATCAATAGTATTTTCAGTTCATCATCTAACGATCGTATTGATCATCTGATTAACAGATTCCGTTCTATAATGATCTTCAATGGGATACCTAGATTGTTGTATTGCTAAGAAGGCTTTCTTTTGCTTTCATTTTTGCTCTTGATTTCAGACAAAACAATGGAAGCAATTAGAACTCTGAGAAATAATGAATTTGAATCAAGATACAAATCCAGATCAGTTGCAGATGATCACCCTCCCACCACAACAAATCTGTGATTTATTGTGTGTCTGGCCTTTTGTTTTATTTTCAAGGATATACCATATATGATTCAAGGCCTGATGCTTCATTCATTTTATTAAAAGTGGAGACACACAGTTCTTCTCTTTGAAAACAAATTGCTCTGGGGGCTGAAGTCCTCAGAGAATTCCCAGTGATTTTCTCAACATATCTGAGATTAGTGTATTGTATACAGAACTGCAAACTCTCCTGCAGGGAAATATGATACTTAAGCAGTGACTAGACAGCTTACAAAATGTACACTTCCTCATACTGGGACAGAGAATCACAGAGAAAATATATGAAGGAAAATTACAAGTATGTAAGACATGTCAGGATCTATCTGTCTGAGATCCTAGCAACTTTAATATAGAAACATACTCCTTATGCCTATATTAGAGAGTAGATTGTCTCTTTATATCGTATGAGGATCTCGTCATGTTGAATATCTGCAACTTGCCCAAGAAGGCAGTGCCCTTTCTTATGGGTAAATAGAACAAAGCACTAATTTGTTTTGCCAGCTTTTGACCATTTCTTTCACCTCCACAGATGCGTCATGTTTTGCAGGTAATATTTCCCCAGGATCTGATAGTCCATTACATACACTAACTGGTTAGTGTAACAGTTTTCTATCTGTCCACTTTTTTTCTTATTTCAGCACAGGAAACATTTATGTGACCAATTGCAGTAGTGCAATCTATGCTTCTTTGCCATCACTAAATCCAAGAGGAATTAATATTTTAATATTTAACTGGATTTTCATAGGATAATCTTTTAGGCCTCTGTGGTTTGACCACAATTTAGATTTGGTTGGCCACTTCTTGCCATGTCAATATAAATAGCTATAGCCATGGTACTTATCTGTCATTCTCGGACCATGTATGTCATTAATCTTCAAGAAGGAATATGTGTCAGATATGAAAGAATGATTTTTTAGTGCAGTCATACAACACAGGTCCACTCCTGTGGACCAGCCACTATGGATGCTCAGTACATTATCTATTGCCTTTGACAGGATAATTTTCAGGTCACAAAATAATGCATAATACATGTATCTTTGCAACAGCTCTGAAGAAAATAACTCATCTCCTTCTTTTGTTCATTTTTGAAATGAAAATGCAGAGCAGCAAAATAGCTTTTTAATAACATAGCATGTTTTTTCCCTTTCCTCGTATGTTACTCATTGCATCCATGCTCTTCATAATAGGTGTCTACATAGGTGTATACACAGATAATTCATTTGCTAGATGACTGCTCTTAAGAGAGCTGCAGTCAATGGTTCATTGCCAAGTGGAGACGGATGACAAGTGGCAGTTCTCAGGGATCGATGCTGGGACAGGTGCTATTTAACATGTTTGTAGGCAGCATGGACAATGGAATCAAGCACACCCTCAGCAAGTCTGCAGATGATACCAAGCTGAGTCATACTTTATATCAAAAGCTAGGGGAAGGGGATGCAATCCAGAGGAGCCTGGACAGGCTTGAGAGGTGGGCCCATCCCAACCTCATGAAGTTCAAGAGGGCCAAGTGCAAGGTCCTGCACTAGGTCGGGGCAATCTCAAGCACAGATACAGGTTAGGCAGAGAATGGCTTAAGAGCAGCCCTGAGGAGAAGGATTTGGGATTGTTGGTTGATGAAAGAATCAACATGAGCCAGCAATATGTTCTTGCAGTCCAGCAAGCCAACCATATCCTGGGTTGCATCAAGAGAAGTGTGACCAGTGGGTTGAGGGAGATGATTCTGCCCCTCTACTCTACTCTCATGAGGCCCCACCTGCAGTACTGCATCCAGTTCTGGGTCCCCTTACACAAGATAGATGTGAAGTTGTTGGAATGGGTCCAGAGGAGGGCCACAACGAATATCAGAGGGCTAGAGTACCTCCCCTACAAGGACAGGCTGAGAGAGCTGGGGCTGTTCAGCTTGGAGAAGAGAAGGCTCCAAGGAGATTTTTTAGTAGTCTTCTGGTACCTGAAGGGGGCCTACAGGAAAGGTGGAGGGAGACTTTTTATAAGGGCAGGTAGTGACAGGACAAGGGGAAATGTCTTTAAACTGAAAGAGGGTAGATTTGGACTAGATATTAAGAAGAAATTCTTTACTGTGAGGGTGATGAAACACTAGAACATGTTGCCCAGAGAGGTTGTGAATGTCCTCTCTCTGGAACCATTCAAATCCAGACTATATGGGGCTTCGAGCAACCTGGTCTAGTGGGAAGTGTCCCTACCTATAGTAGGGGGGTGGAATTAGATGATCTTAAAGGTCCCTTCCAACACAAACCGTTCCATGATTCCATGGTTTGATTGTTTGTTTTTCTGTTTTATTTGTTTGTTGTTTATGTTTTTGTTTTTGTGGCTTGTGAACTCAATAAATAATATGAACTTGAAGGCTGAAAATGTTATTCCAAACATTTCATACATTTTCATATCTGAAAACAGTCAGAAAATACTCTCTCTGTTTCACTGTATGATTTTTTTTTTCCTTTTTCATAACAACAAATACCTCACTTTAAAGGAAATGGGTTGTTTCATTTTTAATGCAACTTGACATTTGTGACAGGAAAAGTTAATGACATTATAAAACAGCTTTCAGGTTCAAAGACTAAGATAGACACATGCATGTTACACAGCTTTGAACTCTTCAAGAGATGAGAAGAAATTATTTATAGTGTCATATGAATGCAAATAGATATATCTAGTATGAAAAGGGAGACACTCTCAAATGGTAATTACAGTTAGAATAATCTGCTTTCATTGCCCAAATACATCCTCCTTATTTCTTAATATCTGAGCTGACCATTTCAATGCAAACTTTCACTTACCCTACTCTAACTCAGTCATCTGGCCTTAACAAAACTGTAGGAATCTATGGAGTAATTCATAGGTTCACTTAGTACACCAGTATACAGCAGTGTAAGCTTTTTTCATTATATATTTATCCAGAGAGAAAAATCTTAACATCTATCTGTCTTCCTCCTCATGCTCTTCCCCTGCTCTGGCATCGATCCTTCCCATGATATGCAGCTCTTCATGGACTGTTCCAAAGGGAGATCTTCCCTAGGTTGCAGTTCGAGATCTGCACCAGTATGAAACCATACCATAGGTGCACTCCTTACAGAAAAAAGTGCTCCAGTGTGTGTCTCTATTGGGCCATAATTCTTACCCATAAACTTGCTCTCCTTGTAAGCTGAAATGCTTGCTAGGATCTTGTTCCTACAGGGGCTCTATATAAACAATATCTTCCTTCAGGGTGCATCTACTGACGTGCAGAATCAACTCTATAAACACAAAGTAGTTATAAAAGAAGGTATGTTTTAATCAGTACTGTGCACTGGGTGCAAGGGGGATCGTTCCTCCTAACTTGCACACTGTCAAGAAAAATCATGCTACAGATATAGGCCAAACTAATACATAATCAATAATTCTCCTGGAATTTGTATACATATTCATTACACCCACTAGAGTTTATTAGCAGGCAGACCCTCCCGTCTTGCACATGCATAGTGGATCATGGGATGAAGATTTGTTGTCTTCCTCACAAAGGCTTCTGACCCTTCTTGCTGTGAACTTCTGACCTTGCAGGGAGGCATCCCCCCAAACCAGTTTCTTTTTGCCCTGTGGACATCTAATCACCTCTCTGCCAAATGTCCTCGGGCTGTTCTCAAACCCTTACCTTTATGGCTTTCATCCCCCTCACTATCCCAGATCCAGTGTCTGCCATTCCTTATTTTCTAACAAGCTCTACATTCTTGCTTCTATAAACTATCTCTAACTATTCTCCTTCACCCATCTTATTCTCCATCACTGTGAAGCATTCTTGCCTTTTCACTTTCACTTATGGGGCCCTTCTTACCTTTCACTACCTGCAGAAGTTTGGTATTCCCCATAGGTTGCACTTAGACAACCTGCTACACCGTGAGCTTCTCCAGGGGAATCTCTGCTCTGACACCTAAATTTCCTCCTCATTTCTTTGCTACCATAGAATCTGCAGAGTTCTCTCAACTCTTTTTTTTTTCTTTTTTTTTTCTTCTTTTTTTTTCCCCCACTCCTAACAACTCTTGCACATCAGTAGTTTTTGCTACTTTATCTCAAGAAGTTCAGTGAGCTACAGAGAAGCAATAGTTTCATAAATGGCTTAAAATATTACTGACAATTTTACCGAGAATATATTAATAGCCAGTTTGGCGTTCTTTTTTTTTAGGATTCTTTTTTAGTCTTTCTTAAATTTTTAGCCTTTCTTAAATATGTCAGTACAGAGGTGCAACCAATATCACTCATTGGCTCAGCTTTGTCCAGGGTTTCTTTTGGGGTCATGTGGAACTAGCTGTTTGACATGGGAGCATCTCCTGGTCTCTTATCTCAGAGGTCATTCCTGCTGCTCCCCTTCTGCCAAAACCTTGTCACATAAGCTGAGTACAGACTATCATTGCAGTTTATAAAATTACATATATATCTTTGAAGATTTCCAGTCTGTTAGCTGCTCAGCCTCAGAAATGATTACACAGTCACTTGTAAGTTGTGAAGTTGTAGGTTGTGTAGTCGGTTATAAATGTGAAATCATATTCTGCTCGTTAGAGGAATTTAATTCTGGACAAAGAAAACAGATGCTGTAGAATGCTAACAGCAGAGAAGGGAAGCATTTTCATTGAAAGGAACTGAATGTTTTTTGTGCCATCTGAATGTTTTTTGTGTCGTCTGAAAGAATACATTATAGAATAAACTTTGACATATCTTTACCGCTATGTGATTGAAAAAGCATGAGGACTTTATTGAAAATGACACAGCTTTGATTAATTATTGATTTGGGCAAGTATAACAAAAGCCTACTGGACATAAGAGTGAATTACAAGTATATTAGAATGGCACATAATTGGCAGTGTCAATACAACCAGATGCTATAGTAATACTGTATTTGGTAGAAGACAACTGCTTTTCACTGCAGAAAGTAATTACTTGTGGAATTACTGCTCCAATGTACTTTGAGTATTTGTCAACTCAGCTGCACATAGACTTCTATTTAAAAGAATGTATATGCTGGGTCAAGCCTTATAGCCTTCCCTAGTTAGTGTTCTACAGCATGGTTTGTCACTAGGTATGGATATTGTTATTTAAATCTCCTAATTTGCAATGCATCGATTGAAGAAGAAAATTCAGATACAGTACATGAAGAGAATCAGAAAAAAAAAAGTTTTTAATTTAATTAATTAAGCAAATGAAGAAAAAATATTGTTTGGAAAATGAAAAAATGAGAACAATATGTTATTTTTAACTATTCATCAAATCTTTATTTAAAGTTACAGCTGCTTATTCTGTTTCCTGGATGACACAGATTTAGGGTTTACTTATCACACAACAATTGTTATACTATTTTCTTAAAGCATATTTTGTTTTCATCTTCACCTTCAATAGCTTGAATACATTTTTTTCAAATAATAAAGCAACAACAAAAATAGTAATAGTAAAAAGTAAAAAAAAAAAGCATAAACCTCTGTTCTTGATGTTTTCTTCCTTTTAGTATAGATGAACTTAAATCAAGCCAGACCTGGGGACTCTGAAGTGACCACATATGGCTGGAAGCAATTTTCTTCTTGAATTTCTCTCTTATCTTGAAAGAAGTTGTTCTTGTACTGCAAGAGGAAATTTTTTCAAGACTTCCAGCCTTAGCAGGGCTAACAACTCTTAAATAAAATAGAAAATACAAACACGGAATCACAGAATGGCCAGGATTGGAAGGGACATCAAGGATCATGAATCTCCAACCCCCCTACCACGTGCAGGGCCACCAACCTCCCCATTTAATACTAGACCAGGCTGCCCAGAGCCCATCCAATCTGGCTTTGAACACCTCTAGGTCCACAACCTCTCTGGGCAGCCTGTTCCAGCACTTCACCGCTCTCTCTGTAAAGAATTTCGCCCTGACATTCAAGCTAAATCTTCTCTCCCTCAACTTCAAACCATTTCCCCGTGTCCTGCAGTTATCTACCCTTTCAAAGAGTTGATTCCCCTCCTCTTTGTAGGCGCCTTCCCCTTGTCCACCAATGCCATCACTCCATCATAGAAGGCCACCAGATTGGTTAGGAATGACCTTCCTCTGGTGAAGCCATGCTGGCTGTCTCAGATCACATGTTCATTCCTCTTGTGATCAAGCATGTCATCCAGGAGGATCTGTTGCATGATCTTCCCAGGCACAGAGGTGAGACGCACCAGCCTGTAGTTCCCCGAGTCCTCCTTGCTCTCTTTCTTGTTAATCGGAGTGACGTGACCTTTCCTCCAGTCATCCAGGACCTCACCTGACAGCCACGACTTTTCAAATATGATGGAGAGTGGCTCGACAACCACCTCGGCCAGCTCCTTCAGAACCCTGCGATGAATGCCATCCTGCCCCATAGACTTGTACACATTCAGTCTCATGAGGTGGTCTCGGACCTGCTCTGTCCTCACAGTGAGGGGGGATTTACTTCCCCGATCCCCACCTAGAGGTTTAGGGATGCAGGGCTCAGGGACATGAGAATTACTGGAATCCTGGCCAACAGTGAAGACCAAGGCAAAGAACTTATTCAGTACCTCAGCCTTCTCTTCTCTTGTTGAAGCCAGTTCTCCTTTTACATTTACCAGAGGAGGTACACTCCCTTTGGCCTGTCTTTTCTGGCCAACGTACCTGTAGAATGTCTTCCTATTGTTTTTCACGTCCCTTGCCAAGTTCAGTTCTGCCTGTGCCTTGGCTTTCCTGTTCCCACATCTGCAAGTCCAGATGGCATCCCTGCATTCTTCCCAGGTGACACACCCTTGTTTCCAGAGCTTGTATGCACCTTTCTTCACCCTCAGTGAGCCCAGCAGGTCCTTGCTGAGTCATGCTGGTTTCCTACCTCCTCTGCCTGCTTTCTTATTCAGAGGAATGGAGAGCTCTTGAAGAGTAGCCAGCTCTCCTCAACATCTTTGTTTTTAAAGACAGCATCCCAGGGGATCTTAGCCAACAGTCCACTGAATAGCTTAAAGAAGTTCACTCTTCCAAAGTTCAGGGTCCTGAGGCCACTCTTTGCCTGGCCCACATCCGTCGAGATCATGAACTCGACCAGGGCATGGTCACTGTAGCCCAAGCTGCCTCCAACCTTAATGCCTTTAATGATCTCCTTCGCATTGGTGAGCAGCAGGTCCAGCAACACTTCACCTCTGGTCGGTCTGTCCAATACCTGAACCAGAAAGTTATCATCAGTGGATTCCAGGAGCCTCTTGGACCTCTTGCAGCTCACCTCTTTCGGCTTCTGGCTGTGCAAGATAGCATCCAAGGTGAAGAAGGAGGCCATGCCACCAAAGACGTAAGCAAAGCCCAAGCATTGAAGGCCAAGAAAGCTGTCCTGAAGGGAGACCACAACCACAACAAGAGGATCCGCACATCGCCTACCTTCAGGGTTGCCCTGTGCTTGTGATGGCAGCCTAAATACCTGCAGATGAGTGCCCTGAGGAGAAACAAGCTGGACAATTATGCCATTATCAAGTTCCCTTTGACCACAGAATCGGCAATGAAGAAGATAGAGGATAGCAAACATGTTATTGAAGTCTCAATTTAAAAATAATAGTAATAATATAATATAATAAAATAGTTGGTACCAGTCATACAAAATCACATATTTACTACCTTACTTATTTACTACCTTAGGGAGTCAGACTCACATTTATTTTCTTGCAGAGGGGAGCCCTAAATACCAGGTAGTGAGTTTAAGGATAGTATGGAACAATCACTTTTTGCAATCACATGAAGTTAGTCCAAAAGATAACTGGTGAACCAGGCATTATAAAGAAAAAAATCAACCCTGGCTCAGCTGAAACCAGAACAGCACTGCACCAATAACATTTTGAATATATAAATGTATGTATATGTATTCATGCATAACAATGATAATAACATTTAATGCTTTACTAGTGGTAATCATGTAGTAACTTGCAGTATTAAAATATAAACTTGCTGCTAATATTTGTGAGAGGTAGATTGTGTTTTTGCAGTGGAAGTTTTCAGTATTTTCTGTATATAGCATAGGATAAGTAACCTTTTACAAAGAAAACTTCTGAGCAGAGAAAAGTTGAGACTGGGGCATTCGACTTAGGTAGAATTGGCATATGCACTATAGTAAAGGAGAGACAGAATGAGTGAAAATATTGTCCTCCTATTGCTATAAAAAGTCCAGAACATACCCAAAGACAATGGGTTGGTAGCAGACATTGTATGGAAGTGTAACTGTATCTGTGGAAGTGTAAACATAACTATGGAAGTGTAATGTAGCAACAGCGTTGGAAGACTGTGAGCCTGAGATGCTCAACCAATGAGTGCCAGGAGAGGCTTTTCCTGTGTTGGACCCAGGGTGTATAGCGGAATGGATTTCACTGACTAGTTGCGGAATTTCTCCCTTATCAGTAAGGGGTGTGCGCCCATTATTGTGCTAATGAATAAAGTACTCTACACAGAGATTTTTGCCTGATTAGAAATTTTTGATCTTGAGTGTGTTTCTCACATATTGATCATTATTGCTGTTGAAATCTTGCTTTTCTGATGGTAATGTAGTAACTTGGAGGCCCTTTGGGTCACTATTACAAGACTTACTAAAGTCCCGTGTCTCTCTATAGAAGAAACTCAGGGATCTTCTTTAGCATCCAAATTGCACAAAATGTTGTGCCAATGTTGCTGTATTTCTTTGCATGACTAGGAGAGCTCAGGTCAGTCAACTTGTTCAAATCAAGCCAGTTTACCTGTGGTTTACAAGTACAAAGGAAATGGTGATAGCTATGGTGGTCCAAAGTTGTCTTGGGTATAGTGACCACAAAATGATTAAGTTCTCTATTCTTGGTGAAGTAAAATGTTAGTAAGTTTACTTACTATTTTTTAACCTTTCTTTTTATTGTAAATGCTAATTACAGTAAGCAGCATGTCAAGGGAGATTTTCAGTTAAAAAAGTATGAACTTAATCACACATTCTCACATCTGTTCTTGACCACGTTTTTCTAAATCTTTATGGAAAACTGTAAAAGCTAATCATCTCTTCACTGACAAGCGTTTCTAATAAACAGAGTTTTAATTGCAAGTAACCCAAGTATGGGATGCAAGTAAATTATTGTGTTGGGGACCCAAAAGGCCCCTGATCGAAGAATGATCCTGGGATGGAACAAAGTATTCTGACAGTTTTAAGGGAAATTATATCTGTGGCTGCAGCAAATATCTTGTTTTTCAGAGAAAGTTGACCTTGGTAGTTTATTTTGTTTTTACAACAACTTGTTTTGCAAGCAAGTGTTCCACTTGGGCTTTGGATCACATGTTGAACACGCAGCTGTGGCATGCAAGTGAAAAGAAGCCTTCTGACCCTGGAGAGAATAAAAACAGGAGAGAGGCTGTGGTGGGTGAGAGAGGAAAAGTGTACTTTAAAACAGTTGCTACCCTGCTGACACTACCTATCAAATACACTGCTGGCATTTTTCTTCTCCCTTTCCTTTTCAGAGTTTCACTGTCTCTCAGGATTCAGTAAGTAATAGTGTGCTTACTTGTTTAGGAAGCTTCTGCATGCTGCTCATTGGGATTATCTAAAATGGGTGTGTGAGTGTGTGTATACTGAATAGAACTCATAACCCTTTGTGTTGCTCTAATAGTTTGCTTGCCTCTGCTCCTGAGATAACCTGTCTCTGAGATCCAAACATACCCTGAAGCAACTATTCTGCTAAAAAAACAAACAAATAAGGAGAGTACTGAACTTTTTAAATGTGACTGTAGCTAGAACAGATACATTGCTTTAGTGCAAAAAAAAAAAAAGAAAAAAAAAACCACCAACTTTTTCTGGGATGAAAAATCAGCTTATAATGAGATCTTAGAATCATAGAATGGCTGTAATGAGAGGAGGCATAGATATCACCTAGTTCCAACACTCCTGCCATGGTCAGGGTTGCCACCCACTAGATCAGGCTTCCCAGGGTCCTACTCAAACTGGCACTGAACACTTCCAGGGTTGAGATATTCATAGCTTCTCTACGAAGCCTGTTCCAGTGCCTCTGAGTAAAGGAGGTGTTCCTAACATCTACTCTAAATCTCCCCTCTTTAAGTTCAGAACTGTTCTCCCTTGTCCTATAACATTCTACTTATGTAAAAATTCTTCTTCATCTCGTTTATAATCTCCCTTTAAATATGGAAAGGCTGTGATGAGAACTCCCTGGAGAATTCTATTCTCCAGGCTAAAAGCCCAGCTCCCTCAATCTTTCTTCATAGGAGTGATGTTCTGTTCCAGCTCTTGATCATCCTCACGATCCTGCTCCAACAGCTCTGCACTGTTCTTAAGCTGGATGCAGTACTGCAGCTGGGTTCTCACAGGGGTCGAGTAGAGAGGAACAATCATACTTTCCCCTCCCTGCCATTCTTCTTCAGATGGAGCCCAGAATGACGTGGCCTGAATGAAGTCACACTCCCACTGAGTGCTGCTGTGCCAGACATGTTAGAACTCCACTATGAACTGGAGTCAAAAGCAGCCAAATGGTATGCCATCACTGACATTGCTAATGCCTTCTTTTCCATTCCTTTGGCCAAAGAATGTAAGCCACAGTTTGCTTTCACATGGAGGGGCGTTCAGTATACTTGGAACCATTTGCCCCAGGGGTGGAAACACAGCCCGACCATTTGCCATGGGTTGATCCAAACTGTATTGGAACAGGGCAGTGCTCCTGAGCACCTGCAGTACATTGATGATATCACTGTGTGGGGCGATACAGCAGAAGAAGTCTTCACGAAAGGAGAGCGAATAATCCAAATTCTTCTGCGTGCTGGTTTTGCTATTAAGCAAAGCAAAGTGAAAGGACCTGCCCAGGAGATTCAGTTCCTAGGTATAAAGTGGCAAGATGGGCGTTGTCACATTCCAGCAGATGTGGTTGACAAAATCACTGCTATGTCTCCACCCACTAGCAAGAGAGAGACACAGTCTCTTCTAGGTATAGCGGGTTTTTGGAGAATGCATGTTTCAAACTACAGCCTCATTGTAAGCCCCCTTTATCATATGACGCGAATGAAGAATGAGTTTACATGGGGCCCTGAGCAGCAGCAGGCTTTTGAACAGATTAAACAGGAGACAGCCTGTGCCGTGGCCTGAGGGCCAGTACGGATGGAACAGGATGTAAAGAATGTCATCTACACTGCTGCTGGAGAGAAAGGTCCCACTTGGAGTTTGTGGCAAAGAGCCTCAGGAGAGACCCAAGGCTGACCCCTGGGATTTTGGAGTTGAGCGTACAGGGGATCCAAAGAGTGCTACACTACAACTGAAAAGGAGATCTTAGCAGTGTATGAAGGGGTTTGAGCTGCTTCCAAAGTAGGTGGTACTGAAACACAGCTCCTTCTGGCACCTCAACTGCCAGTGTTGAACTGGATGTTTAAGGGAAAGGTTCCCTCCACCCATCATGCTGCTGATGCCACTTGGAGTAAGTGGATTGAGTTGATTATGTAGTGAGCACGGATAGGGAACCTCAGCTGTCCAGGAATCCTAGAGGTCATCATGGACTGGCCTGAAGGTAAAAAGTTTGGAATATCACCAGCAAAAGAGGTATTGCAAGCTAAAGAGGCCCCACCATACAATGAACTACCAGAAAATGAAAAAGAAATATGCCCTGTTCACAGACAGATCGTGTCGTATTGTGGGAAAGCATCGCAGATGGAAATCTGCTGTGTGGAGCCCCACACGACAAGTTGCAGAGGCCACTGAAGGGAAAGGCGAATCAAGCCAATTTGCAGAGGTAAAGGCTGTCCAGCTGGCCTTAGATGTTGCTGAGTGGGAGAGGTGGCCAATGCTCTATCTTTACACTGACTCATGGATGGTGGCAAATGCCTTATGGGGGTGGTTGCAGCAGTGGGAGCAAAATAATTGGCAAAGAAGGGGTAAACCTATTTGGGCTGCTGAACTGTGGAAAGACATTGCTGCCCGAATATAGAATATGATCATAAAGTTGTGCCATGTAGATGCTCATGTGCCCAAGAGTCGGGCTACTGAAGAACAGCAAAATAACCATCAGGTAGACCGAGCTGCCAGAATTGAGGTGGCTCAAATAGACCTGGACTGGCAGAACAAGGGTGAATTATTTCTGGCTCGGTGGGCCCATGAGACCTCAGGTCATCAAGGGAGAGATGCAACATACAAATGGGCTAGAGACCGAGGGATGGACTTAACTATGGACACTATTGCACAGGTTATTAATGACTGTGAAACGTGCAATAATTAAACAAGCCAAGAAGATGAAACCTGTCTGGGGGGAAGGGCGATGACAAAAGTATAAATATGGGGAGGCATGGCAGGTTGATTATATTACCTTGCCATGATCTCCCAGTGTTCATATGTCCAAGGTGGAGGCAACCACTGGGTGGCTTGAAACATATGCACTTTCCCATGCTACCACCCTGTCAACGGTTTATGGGCAGGTTTGGCCTAGTTCCGTAACTAGCGGGATGGGATTTTGCAAACTCCGTGCCTCAGGAAAAAGGGAAACAGGGGACCCCAAAATAATTAAAAACAGTGGCAACAATCTGAGGAGAAAAAAACTGATTTACTAAATATAGCATCGGAATGCAAGATAGCACACTATGCTACAATACAATTAGAATTGAAGCTAATAAATCAAATATAATGAGAGAGAGAATGTCCGAAAGGTGGATAGGCCTCACCACAACGCTGAGGTGTGATGTGCAGTCCAGTTGAGCAGCACGGAGACCAGATGAGAGCCGACAAAGAAAAGCGGATGAAAAAAAGCACATCAGGTGATCTTGCCAGGAGTTATATCTCCTCTCTTTGACCGCAGTGTCCCCTGGGGAATGTAGTTCTTCTTCTTTTCTGGACAGGCACCCAGAACTTGAGCATTAACAGTTAAACTCCCAGTGCCCCACATGATGTTATGATGTGGAATACCAAAAACTAAAAATCACAAAACCATGACAGTTTGGAAACACCATATTAGGTCTAAAGCAACAAGTCCTGTGGTGATGTGGCACTCAGAAAGAATTGAGTCAGATAATGGGACTCATTTCAAAAATTCTCTTGTAAATATTTGGGCCAAAGATCATGGCATTGAGTGGATTTATCATATTCCCTATCATGCACCAACTTCTGGTAAAATTGAATGATACAATGGATTGTTAAATACTATGTTGAAAGCAATGGGTGACAGAACATTTAAGCATTGGGAGAAGCATTTGACAGAAGCCACCTGGTTAATCAATACATGAGGATCTATCAGTTGTGATGGTCCTACTCAATCCAGACCCCTACATACCGTAAAGGGAGATAAAGTCCCTGTAGTACAGTAAAGAGCATGTTGGGAAAAGCAGTTTGGGTCTTTCCAGCTTCTGGGAGGGGCAAACCTCATTGCAGAACTGTTTTTGCCCAGGGACCTGGGTCCACTTGGTGGGTGATGCAGAAAAACAGGGATGTTCAATGTGTACCACAAGGAAATTTGATGCTGAGGGAGTGCAATCAGTAATTCTATGTATATATATGCATGTAGACATATGTGTGTAATGCATTTTAATCATTGTTTGTTTGTATATATATATATATATATCAAGCATGATGTAGTGATGTAGAATAAGGGATGGAATGTCATGTTTTTGTGATTTTTGTTTTTCGGTATTCCACATCATATCATCATGTAGTGCACTGGGAGATAAAGTGTTAATGCTCCAATTCCGGATACTTGTCCCTGTGCATCACGGAAGTCATGGGATCTGACCCTTCCTGGTTAGGCAGTCTCTTACTCTGTTGCAGTGGGTGCTGGAAGGTGCTTTCCTAGTCGTACCAAGCTTTTCAGGTTTGACTCGGTCTCAGGAACTCTCTCTCTTTCCTATTTTATTTGATTTGTTAGTCTCAATTTCAATTAGATTTTATTATATTGCGTTATCTTGTATACTGATACCATAGTTAGTAAAATATGTTTTCCTCCATAGATCATTGCTGATGGTTTTTTTTTCCTTCCTAGAGCTCCGCTCCCATATTCCTATCCCTTTTCTCTTTTCCTTCCCATTCTGTGTGTGTGTGTAGGGGGGGGGCGGGGGGATGGACATCGTCAATCTGTGTCATGGGCATAGATTGATCTAGTTAACTCCGTGACACCAGGATACAGTTTGCCTTCTGGGCTGCAAGTGCATGCTGTTGGATTGTGTCCAGTTTTTGGTCCACTTGATCAATCCTCCTCCATTTCTTAAAAATTGAGTGATGTTTCCCCTTTTCCAGTCACCGGAGACTTCACTTAAACACCATTACTTTTCAAACATAGTGGAGAATATTCTTGGCATTCACATTAAAGCAGGATGCTGGGATGAACGTCATGTGGCCTAAGAGACATGTGTGAATTCACCCTCATGAGGCAGCCTCAGGCATGTTCTGATTTTAAAGTGGAAATGATTTTGCATCACTGATCTCTGCAAAAAGATTATGGAGATGCTAGGGATTGAACCCAGGACCTCACACATGCGAAGCGTGCGCTCTACCACTGAGCTACATCCCCACTTGCAAATACTGAATATTCAATTATCATGAAAAGTGTCTTGGCAAATACCTTACTCCTAGCCCTGTGCTGTATGTCATCCCACCTTATAGACTTGTACACATTCAGGTTCATTTGGTGGTCTTGAACTTGTTCTTCACTTACAGCAGGAGTGTAAGTTCTTCCAAGCCCTGGTCTGAGTTTCAGAGACTTGAGAGATGCAGAAAGCCTGCCAATGAAGACTGAGGTAAAGAACTTGTTGTGTATCCCATCTTTCTTCATGCCTGTTCTTACCAGTTCTCCTTTTTCATTTGTCGCAGGGAGTACACTCCCCTTGCACTTTCTTTTCTGACCAATGTACCTATAGAATCCTCTAATGTACCTATAGAATCTAGAAAGCAAGTGCAGAGTCTTGCATTTAAGGAGGAATAATTGCATGCACCAGTACAGGTTGGGGGATGACCTGCTGGAGAGGAGCTCTGCGGAGAGGGACCTGGGTGTCCTGGTGGACGACAGGTTGGCCATGAGCCAGTAGTGTGTCCTTATGGCCAAAAAGGCCAATGGCATTCTGGGGTGCGTTAAAAAGAACATGGCCAGCAGGTCGAGGGAGGTGATCCTCCCCCTTTACTCTACCCTGGTGAGGCCTCATCTGGAGTACTGCGTCCAGTTCTGGGCTTCTCAGTACAAAAAAGACAGGGATCTCTTGGAAAGAGTCCAGTGGAGAGCCACAAAAATGGTGAAGGGCCTGGAGCATCTCCCCTATGAAGAAAGGCTAAGCAAACTGGGTCTGTTTAGCCTTGAGAAAAGAAGGCTGAGAGGAGACCTGATCCGGGTCTATAAATATCTAAGGTGTGGGGGGCAGAATGGTGAGGCCAGTCTCTTTTCAGTGGTACGTGGAGACAGGACAAGGGGAAACGGCCGGAAACTGCAGCATAGGAAGTTCTGCACAAACATGCGCAAGAACTTCTTTACAGTGAGGGTGACGGAGCACTGGAACAGGCTGCCCAGGGAGGTTGGAGTCTCCTTCTCTGGAGATGTTCAAGACCCACCTGGACACCTAGTTGTGCAGCGTGGTGTAGCGAACCTGCTTTGGCAGGGGGGTTGGACTCCATTTCTGGAGGCCCCTTCCAACCCCTACGACTCTGTGATTCTGTGATTCTGTTATTCTTTCTTGTTATACTTTGCATTCTTTGAAAAAACACCTAACAATGTCTGCTCACCTTAAAAATGGATCTGAAAAACTGTTCTGGAAGACTTTTTTTAAAAGAAATACATTGATATAATGAATAAATTTTCTTTTAATTATAAATCTGTAAGTCCCAAGAAGCAGTGAAATTTTATCAAGAAGGCATGGTATAAAAGAGATGCCAAAAAGCAGTTCATGGAGACACAATTGGCAAGTTGATGAAAATTAAATTTCTTGTTAATGTATTAAAATCCACTTCTGAACCTACATTAACTTTCTCCGTTTTACATTCTTTTTTTTTTTGTTTTTTCAAATAAGTGGGTTTTTTTCCTGATTTTTTTTTTTTTTTTTTTTTTTTTTTCTCATCCTGATAATTCAAAAGGGTTTTTGGGGGGATAGGAAGGGAGGGGCTTTTTTTTTTTTTTTTTTTTTTTTTCCCCTAGAACATTCTTAGTGGATTTGGTGGTATATCTCCATAAGCTGATTGTTCTCTGAAAACTCATGACAATACGACACACTGTGGACTGAAATGTGTTCTAATAAGCATTAGCAAAGATGGTAATAGTAATAAAATAAATATATTTTCTTTTTTTCTGCAGACAGTTTCTGGAGAAGCAAGTCCTAGTCCCTTGAAATTCAGTTAATCTCTGATTCCCCTTTTCCTAGAAGACTGGATTTTCTAGAAGACTGGTAACTATCCATGACAGCTAATAACAAGGTTGTAGTCTGGCATGTTCAGAGTAGTTTAAAAAAATACTAAAATCTACCTATTCAAATGGAAAAAGATGTCAAGGAAGCCTGTTCTTCTCTGTAACTATGTAACAGGTACTTGTAGTCTACATTACAGTCTATGTAAGTTTGGCACGTACATTAATATCTGTTTTGGAAAAGTGCCTTTTAAATTTAATTGCAGTTATTCTTTAATTTTTGTTCTATTTTGAGAATCCTACCCCACATTATCTGTGACAAAATGCAAAAGAAATTTTAAATACATAGTAATTCATCTGGGTTAGTAATTTTCAAAACATTTGTAGTTTACCTTTCTAACACAGAACCTTTCTCTAGGTGTGGTGGGAAATATGATTTTGAAAAAGCTTAGAAATAGCTAGAATCTATGAAGTGCAGGTGTACAGTGATATGCATTTTAAAGGATACAGCTTAATCCATACCTAGCACTCTGTAGCATAATTTTTTCTTCTGATTTTAAACTTTTTTTCTTCCTCTGCATTTCATCTCATAATAAGCATTCCTTCATTACCTACAAAACAGTTTTAATCCTGGCAAGATATTGACTATAATAAGGGTAATAAATTTTACAAATAGATTATAAATTTGATTTTATCAACTTTACTGTCTATTATGTGGATATCCTTATTTTCTTCTACTGTTACAGAATGAAACAGAAATTTTCTGACTACTTTTCTCAATTAAATTATCTAGTATGTATTTTTCATATCTTTTTTGATAGTTGCTTTTTAATGAAATGTGCTTAGTTCCTTGTTCTGTGAAGAAATTATACTTAGTGTAAATCAAATGATTTACTGATGATCAGTATATTCTATTGCTTATTAACAGAAAAGGATAAAAAATAATTAAAAAAAAAAAGACAAACATACAGAAAACCTGTTTGTTAGAAGAAAACGATGCTCTAGAGAAAGAACATAAAAGAAGTTATTTGCCCAAGTGAAATCTATACCCAAAGATGTAAAAGCTGTTTATACATTATTTTTTCTAATTTTATTTAACACTACTTTGTACATTTTTGAGGATATAGCTAGATGTATTTTAATTATATATCAGTGAATATTTTAAGAAGTGGTTAATAGTGGATATAATCTAAAACTGGAAAGATTTTCAGTACATATCTAATACTGAAATTCTGTATTTTAGTTTTAAGTAAATAGAAGAAAAATCTTATAATACTAATTTTCTACTGTGTTATGCAAAGACTCTGAAAAATGTTTATGAAAATAAGATGTAGAATTAGGGTGATGTTTGTATATAAAAGCCATACAAGAATGTTAATGCTTTACAATAATGAAGAAGAGAGGTAAGATTAATAGGGCATGATTCAGCAGCCCACATATAAGTCTCTAGTTTTGCTTGAGATGTATTAGGGTATCAAGAATATTCATATAAGTGTGACAGATATGTCACTGACCTTTTATTTCATTCTAGGATGGTCAGGTAAAACACTGGTTTTGATGGTTTACAGGCTGGTTTGTCCTGGTTCTGTGACTAGTGGGATGGAGGGATTTTGCCTCCGGAAAAGGGAAACAGGGGACCCCAAAATAAATAAAAGCAGTGGCAACAATCTGAGGAGAAACAAACTAATTTACTAAACAAACATATTTACTAAACATGGTATCGGAATGCAAGATAGCACTCTATAATACAATATAATTAGAATTGAAGCTAATAAATCAAATATAATGAGAGAGAATGTCCGAAAGGTGCATAGGCCTCACCACAACGCTGAGGTGAGATGCACAGTCCGGTTAAGCAGCAGGGAGGAGAGCCTGACAAAGAAGAGCACATCAAGTGACCTTGCCCAGGGTTATATCTCCTCTCTAATCACAAAGCCCCCTGGCGTATGTAGTTCTTCTCTTCCGGCCAGCTATCTACCTGGCATTTGAGCATTAACACTTTAAGTCCCAGTGCACTACATGATGTTATGATGTGGAATACTGATAACTAAAAATTATAAAACCATGTCAACTGCAGAGAATCTGGAAAAAAAAATGGCATACAGTCAGCTGAATTCAAATCTTGGGAAACATTTTGCTGAGTTCTTGCAAGGGAGAGGAGTTGAAGGAGGATAGAGTACAGTAATTGTTATTTAAAAGATTGGCTTTAATATTTTCTAAAGGTATTTGGCATAGACCTATGGGTAAATGTCTTCAAGAGTTACAAGTTATCTAAATTTAAGACTCAGAAGATGATCTGCTGTCTGGGGATGTACAACAGAGATCTATAAGAAATTAAGTGAGTGAAAATTAGACAGCTCAGCTTTATGCAAAATTAGACATTTGGGATAGGATTCTCTTCTTTATGTGAAGACATCTAGTCACTTCTGGAGACTGTAGGCAAATTTCCTAACTTCCACCTGGCTGTAGGAGGAGATCTTAATTTCTGTGCCATTGTTGCCAGTCCTGTGCAGATACCCTCAATTCTTTTCTTGAGTATTATATGTAATTACTAATTCATTTGCACAGTCAAACCCAACTCTAGTACTAGGTCATATTATCTGCTCTCTAGCATATACTTAATTTTACTGATGAAATCTAAATGACGTATTGTGAGATTTTGAATTATGTATGTCACTGACATGTATAAACAACTACCATCTATTACAGGAATCTAAATAACAATTTAGATTTAGAGCTTGTAACACAAACTTCACCTCTTAATTGTAACTACAGATCCATAACAAAACTGATCTCCCAGACGTTTTGCTTTATACCTGTTGTACTTGTGACATTGCCTGGAATAACAAAGAAACATTTTTATTTAGCTAACCAAAAATAATCACCTACACTTTAAATGTCAGAATTTATGTAAATTTAATTATATACAAATAGTCTTCTGGATACTGGGGGTGTCAAAGTAGACATTATGGCAATTTTTCATGTGCCTACAAACACAGATTATAATAGGTGGTAGAATAGTCAAAATTCCTACGTTTTGTGTTCATTTTGTGAAATGTGAAATTCAGAACATTTACTTCCTGTCTGTGTCCAGAGTTCCATCAACCTTAGATGTGAGTCAATATTAAATCCAAATAGGAAATGAAAAACAGATTGAAACATACCTTTTCATAAAATATCCTTGGATGTTGCCCAATTGTAGAAATGCTTTGTGGCCTTATTGTTGCGAGTATGAAGTTAATAAATACAAGACATTGGAAGCATTGGCAACATGAATCTTTTGGGAATGGAGAAATGTCTTACATAACTGAAGTCTACTTACAAATGTGAGTGAAATAACAAGTGTCGGCATTGTTGGAATATTGATTTCTAGCTTCTGTATTGAAAAATTCTGTTTAAATTTACAAAAAACAGGAATATTTTGGAAGTCAAGTTTCAGGGTTATTAAGATACTGTTGTGAAACCTTCAGCTACGGATTATTGATTAATTTGGTATCTTTTTATTGAACTTAGTTGTATTTACAAGTTCATTAACCACTTTTGGAATGGTTATTTAATCTACAATAGGTATAAGAGATCACAGAATCACAGAATCACAGAATCACCCGGGTTGGAAGGGACCTCAAGGATCATGTAGTTCCAACCCCCCTGCCTAGCAGGGCCACCAAACATACACATTTAGATCAGGTTGCCCAGGACCCCGTCCAACCTGGCCTTGAACACGTCCAAGGACGGGGCATCCACAACCTCCCTGGGCAGCCCGTTCCAGGGCCTAACCACTCTCCTCGTAAAGAACTTCCCCCTAACATCCAACCTAAATCTTCCCTCCTTCAACTTGGATCCATTTCCCCTAGTCCTGCTATTGTCAGCCCTTATGAAGAGTTTACTCCCCTCCTGGGTGTAGGTTCCCTTCAGGTATTGATAGGCTGCAATGAGGTCGCCCCGCAGCCTTCTCTTCTCCAGGCTGAACAAGCCCAACTCCCTCAGCCTGTCCTCATAGGGGAGGTGCTCTAGCCCCCTGATCATCTTAGTCGCCCTCCTCTGGACCCTTTCCAAAATCTCCATGTCTTTCTTGTACTGAGGGCTCCACACCTGGACACAGTACTCCAGATGGGGCCTCACAAGAGCCGAGTAGAGAGGGACAATCACTTCCCTGTCCCTGCTGACCACCCCTCTCCTGATGGAGCCCAGGATCCCATTTGCCTTTCGAGCTGCCAGAGCGCACTGCTGGCTCATGTTGAGTCTCTCGTCCATCAGGACCCCCAGGTCCTTCTCTGCCGAGCTGCTCTCAAGGACCACTCCTCCCAGCTTGTACGGGTGCCTGGGGTTCTTCCGGCCCAAATGCAAAACCTTGCACTTTGCCGTGTTGAACCTCATTAGGTTCACCCGAGCCCAGCTTTCCAGCCTGTCGAGGTCCCTCTGAATGGCATCCCTTCCTTCCACCGTATCAACCGCACCACTCAGCTTGGTGTCGTCAGCAAACTTGCTGAGGGTGCACTCAATTCCCTCATCGATGTCATTGATAAAGATGTTAAAGAGCACCGGTCCCAAGACAGACCCTTGGGGGACACCACTTGTTACCGGCCTCCACCTGGACATAGAGCCATTGACCATCACCCTCTGTCTGCGGCCTTTCAACCAATTGCTTATCCATCGGGTCGTCCACCCATCAAATCCACTTCCCTCCAATTTGGAGATGAGGATGTGGTGGGGGACCATGTCAAAGGCCTTGCTCAGGTCCAGGAAAATGACATCGGTCGCCTTCCCTTCGTCCACCAATGCCGTCACTCCATCATAGAAGGCCACAAGATTAGTTAGGCATGACCTTCCTTTGGTGAAGCCGTGCTGGCTGTCTCGGATCACATGCTCATTCTTTATGTGATCGAGCATGTTGTCCAGGAGGATCTGTTCCATGATTTTCCCAGGCACGGAGGTGAGACTCACCGGCCTGTAGTTCCCCGGGTCCTCCCTGCTCCCCTTCTTGTATATGGGAGTGACGTGACCCTTCCTCCAGTCGTCCGGGACCTCACCTGACAGCCACGACTTCTCAAATATGATGGAGAGCGGCTCGGCAACCACCTCAGCCAGCTCCTTCAGGACCCTGGGATGCACGCCATCCGGCCCCATAGACTTATATTCATTCAGTCTAAGGAGGCACTGTCGGACTTGCTCTGCCCTTACAGTGGGGAGGGATTTACCTCCTTGGTCCCCACATAGAGGTTTGGGGATGCAGGTCTCAGGGACGTGAAAAAGACTAGAATCCTGGCCACCAGTGAAGACCGAGGTGAAGAATTCATTCAGCACCTCAGCTTTTTCTTCATCTGTTGAAGCCAGTTCTCCTTTTAAATTTACCAAAGTAGGTACACCCGTTTTGGCCTGTCTCTTCTGGCCAATGTACCTGTAGAAGGTTTTCTTATTGTTTTTCACATCCCTTGCCAAGTTCAGTTCTGCCTGCGCCTTGGCTTCCCTGATCCCACGTCTGCAAGTCCGGACAGCATCCCTGTACTCTTCCCAGGTGACACAGCCTTGTTTCCAGAGCTTGTACACCCCTTTCTTCGCCCTCAGTTCTCTCAGCAGGTCCTTGCTGAGCCATGCCGGTTTCCTACCTCGCCTGCCCACTTTCTTATTCAGAGGAATGGAGACCTCTTGTGCTTCCAGGAGGGCATCCTTGAAGAGCAGCCAGCTCTCCTCAACATCTTTGTCTTTGAGGGCGGCGCGCCAGGGGATCTTGGCCAGCAATCCATTGAGTAGCTTGAAGTCTGCTCTTCTAAAGTTCAGCGTCCTGATCCTGCTCTTTGCCAGGCCCACATCGCTTGAGATCACAAACTCAACCAAGGCGTGGTCGCTGGAGCCCAGGCAGCCTCCAACTTTGACACCTTTGATGATCTCCTCAGCGTTTGTGAGCAGCAGGTCCAGCAACGCTTCACCTCTGGTCGGTCTGTCCAATACCTGAACCAGAAAGCTATCGTCAATGGATTCCAAGAGCTTTCTGGAGCTCTTGCAGCTCGCCGTGTGGTTTTCCCAGCAGATGTCCGGATGGTTGAAGTCCCCCACCAGGACAAGAGCCCGTGAGCCAGACATCTCACGCATCTGGAGCAAGAAAGCCTCGTCAACAGCCTCCCCCTGATCAGGTGGCCTGTAGTATACCCCTAACACCAGCTGACCTGTATTAGTCCCATCTCTAATCCTAACCCACAGGCTCTCAACCTGTTCCTGACTGTTTCTCGTAGGGAGCTCCTCACAGTTTATCCAATCTCTGACATAGAGAGCAACTCCCCCACCCCTCCTACCTCGCCTATCTCTCCTAAAGAGTCTATAGCCATCGATCGCAGTATCCCAATTGTGGGAGTCATCCCACCATGTTTCTGTGATAGCAACAAGGTCATAACTTTCCGAGTGCATCACAGTTTCCAGTTCCTCCTGCTTGTTACTCAGGCTGCGTGCATTGGTATAAAGGCACTTCAGCCGGGCTATCCGTCTCACCACCTTTATAAGGGATCTAGGATCCCCTAGAACAGCAGCATCCCCAGCATCCCCCTGCCCTACTCCTTCCCTGTGCACTCTGCCGTCATTGCTCATGGAGTTTGGTACAAGCCCTCGAATGACCCGTTCACCCCCAGTAGCCCCTATTTTGTCCCCTTCCCCCTTCGTTCCTAGTTTAAAGACCTGTCAATGAGTCCCGCTAATTCTTCAGCTAATATCCTCTTACCCCTCAGGGACAGGCTGCATGCATCAGCAGCCATCATGCCAGGTGCAGTGTAAATTGCCCCATGGTCAAAAAAGCCGAAATTCTTGTGTCTGCACCAGCTTTTTAGCCATCTATTTAAGAGTTGGGTGTTTTGGATCCTCCCTGTACCTTTCCCTGACACCACGGGCATAGAAGAAAAGACCACCTGCACCCCAGCACCTTCAAGCATTCGCCCCATTCCCCTGAAGTCTTTCTTGATAGACCTCAGGCTTTCCTTATCAACTTCCTCGCCGCCAGCCTGAATTATTAAAAGTGGGTAATAATCTGAAGGCCGAATCAACTCGGGAATTTTCTTTGAAATGTCTCTGACCCGAGCCCCAGGAAGGCAGCACACCTCTCTGCGGGTAGGGTCAGGCCGGCATATAGGGCCTTCTGTTCCTTGCAGAAGGGAGTCACCTATGACAATCACCCTTCTGTCCTTACGGGTAGAAGCAGTCTTGAGGCTTGTGGGCGACCGCTTCGCCTGAGGCAACCTCACGGGTGAACCTGTCTCCGCCCTCTCACTCGTCCCCCCCTCAAATTCCAGGGCCTCAAACCTGTTACGCAGAGGCACCTGGGGAGTCGGGGATGGACGGGTTGGGGGATGCCCCCTCCGCCGAGCAGGTACCCGTTTCCACTCCTCCTCCCTTCTCAAATTGCTGTTAGGGGGAAGAGAGGATAATGCAAAGCATCATAGTGTGATCATATCTCTCATGCTACAGTCTGCCCTTTATCATTTTCTGGAAGTTTACTTTAAACTTTTAAAGTATATGAAAGCATTTGGTCTCTATTGATAAATTTCTTAAATCTCATGTCATACAGCATGAAATATCTCTATGGCCAATTGAGATCAGCTGTCCTGTCTACGTCTCCTCTTAATGTCTTATGCATCCCCAGACTTCTCATTGGCAGGGCAGTTTAATTATAAAAGTCCTTGATTCTGTGTAAGTGCTGCTCAGTAATGACTAAACACTTTGTTATCATCACTATTTTCATAAAAAATCCAAAACATAGCATTACATGAGCCTCTATGAAGAAAAGAAACTCTATCCCAGCCAAAACCAGGATGAAGTCTATAACAATACATGAATAAAATATATTGATAGATGTTTATGTATTTCTATAAGAATTCTATTTTTAATTTGTATATCAGTTCAAGTTTTGATAAAATTTAAATTTTGTCTCAGAAGAAATTTTCATTTTACTTCCTTTAAATATTTTTGGTCAAGAAGAAAATATTCCTGATTGCAACATAAAGTAAAAGCTGGAGATTTCTACTTACTTACATTACAAATAAATAAATAATATATAAAAATAATCTTTATTTCTGCCATACTTAGGTATAATTAATTTTAAACAGATTCTGCTTACATATCTCATTCTCTTACTTTCTTCCTATATTCATTTATTAACTTGTTTCAGAATTTTGCTAGGTATTGAAGTAAAAATTCTATAAAAATTGTGACTGAACGTCTACAAAGCCATATTCATGTTCCCAGCAGAAATATATTTCAGTATATCCCAGTCTTGTACAGAACACACAGAATCTCAGCAGTCTAAGTAAGTAATGTAGCTACAACAGAGGGAGTGCTGTGGTCTTCCCAATTTTCCCAAGTCTTCACAATTTACAGAACATACAGATAATTCTCTTTATACTGTTCTACAAGAAGCTATTCTAGTCTAAACATAAATTAACAAAAACAATTTTATTGTGTACTTAGAAGAAGAGATTTTGCATTAATCCATCACAGCCACTTTTGCTGTTATGGAAATTGATATGCAAATTGAAAGCTTGCATAACATTTAAATAAATGTTGATGACCAAAGGAATGGAATATGAATTCTGAAGATTGCCTAAAATTAGTTATTTTATAAAAGTAATTCTAATGCATTACTATTATATACAGTGTTAATCTATATTTATTCACATTTTTATTTGGTTTGTGTTGATTTGCCTTGTTGCTCTGGATATATCACATCAACTTAACTACTGAAAATGGTCTTTGAGATAATTGTATTTGTATTGCTTAGGAATAATACTGCATGTAATTAATAGAAGAGGTATCTCTCTTAGAGATGAAAGCTACAAGTTTAGCCTTGTAGATGTTACACTGAAGAAAGTTTTTAATATGCAATTGGTACTTCTTATAGTATACACAATTCCAATAATTTTAATTTATTTTACTGCTTGAACAGTGCTCATATATAAGCTATGCCAGAAAAAAAGCTTGTTAATAAGTGAGCATCTTTTCCACCCCTTCCATCTGAGTTTGCAGAACACTTTTCCATCTGGAAAAATAGCATACTTCAAGTTTTATGTCTTGAGAAAACAAAGTAAGACTGAGCATAGATGAGAAAGAAAAGAGAGGGAAAACAGCATCACAGATAAAAGCTTTGAGATGATGAGTAGAACGAAGAAAAATAATAATAATAAAAAAAGTATATGAGCACACAAAGAAGTTTATCATTACATCCTTTATGGTCTGAACAAATTTTCTCCCACTTTTTGTTTTCTGATTTCATGTCTGAACTCAAATTATCACATGTGGGAGACAAAGGAACATGATCAACCTCTTTTTAGCGGCCTGTGGGAACAAGACAAAGGGAAATGGCCATAAACTGGAACATGGGAATTTCTGTGAAGAATTTCTTCTCAGTGAGAGTGATGGAGCACTGGAACAGTGCCCAGAGAGGTTGTGATGTCTCCATCTCTGGAGATATCCAAGACCTGCCTGTACGCCTGCCTGTGCAACCTGATGTAGGGAGCCTGCATTGGCAGGGGGGTTGGATTTGATGATCTCTAGAGGTCCCTTCCAATCCCTACAGTTCTTTGATTCTGTGATTCTATGTATGTTGGTTTTTATGTTTTGTTTGTTTGTTTGCTTTGTTTTTTGTTTTTTGTTTTTAATGTTTTGTTTTTGTTTTCTAGCTGTGGTTGCTAAATACAAGAAAAATGAAAAATGTTATTAATGAGATCATGTTCTTGGAAAAAAAAAGAAACATCAGAAGATTGACAGAGTAAGAAGATCTATGTTCAATTTCATTGTTGCATTCCACAGTTTAGAAGAAGACAGCTTTGGTTCTCTTTGTTTTTAATTTTTACAAAGCCCTTGTTGTAGCCTCGCTTTATCCTCTCTTCACTGAATATGTAAGTATAACCAATGGACCATGTAGTGATTCATTCAGTAGTTGTCTTATCTTTCCAATGTCAACTTCACTGTGGCTTCAAGGATGTTATTCTGCTGGCTGAAAGCCAAAGCTGTTGCATAGCAGCAACAGCATCTGTTACTAATTTAAACTATTAACTTTACTTCTAGGATATCTAGTCTAAGTATAATCAGTAGATTTTATTTATTTATTTATTTCACAGATTCACAGAGTCAGAGAAATACCAAGGTTGGAAAAGGCCTACAAGATCATCCAGTCCAACCATCCACTTATCACCAGTAGTTCACACTAAACCATATCCTTCAACACAACATCCGAATACTCCTTGAACAGCTCTAGGGCTGGTGACTCCAGCACCTTCCTGGGCAGCCCATTCCAGTAACTGACCACTCTTTCAGAGAAATAGTACAGTTTATAATCTATATCATAATTTTATTTATATTAATAAATAAATGCTGATCCTAACCAAAGTAAAATCTATTTATATGATTGAAATGAAGAAAAATAATCTCAAAGGCTATAAGCTATTTTACCTGCATAGAGCTATAATTTGCAAGTTATCTCCCAAATATTTTATAGTCCCTCTGACTTGCAAACTGGCATCTGCTATTCAAAGTTTATCTATATGTCTGTCTATCTATCTACCATATTACCTTCAAAATTATTATAGACAGCTCTTTGGTTTGGATATTTTATTCCTCGGTCTCTCACTTTATTTCTTTTCCTGATTTTTTTTTTTTTTTTTTAAGAAATATTACTTGATAGTGTGTTTTAATAGATTGCATGTTAGAAGTATTATATAATGAATTAAATGTTTCATAGAGGACTAGCTAGAAATTAAAGAGTAAACAATTAGGAAAATAAAAGGAGAGATTTGTGAACAAAATGAAGAACCACAATATATAGATTTTTTCATACTCCTATAACTACTTGAGAGCAGAATGTTTTATTCTAATAGAAAGTTGTCCTTTTCAGTAGAGACAAATATAGTACAGTCAATTCATGGGAATATAAACATCTCAAGATGTGAGGGGATTTCAAATCATTAAAATAATTAGATTTTTGAGCTGAATTCTCTAGACTGTATCCTCTAATAGAAAACAAATGCCTCATTTCACTAGCAAAACAATTAGAATTGGCCCTTATAAATGTCACAAAAGATTTCAAGGACTGGGTCATTTGTAACAATAATAATAGCTTAAATAATATTTTAAAAAATGTAAGATAATTGTACTGTTTTTGGCCTTGAAGTTTTACTACCATTAATCAAGATAAAATATAGTCAATGTGTATTAAGTAATTAGTGTTTGAATATGTATGTTCAATAGCACCAGTCAGAGTGATTTGTTTCTAATCAAAACACTCTTTATGAAGCTGGGATATGTAAAAGACCACTGGTGGTGTCTTTTTCAATACTCCTTTATCTCCAGAACTTCAATGTCCCAAATGGTATGATATTGATATTAATGTCAGTTGTCTGCTGGAAGAACAGTGAGCTTGCAACAAGAAAAGACACAACAAAGAGATTTTCAAATGTGTAGATGAAAAGGAAAATAACAAAGGAGAAACTAATTCCTGTAAGAACAAGAAATAAAAACAACTTTGATAATGTGGTCTAAGTTAAATAACAGCACTAGAAAGTGACTTTTTTTTTTTTTTAACTTTTGTTGCTATTTCCATTTTTCACAGCCCCTGCAGCATCAGTTCAATCATTTAGGACAATGCTGTTTGAATATTTGAAGCAGAAAGCAAAGCTGGCAAATTAAGCCTTTACAACTTTTTTAAAAAAACAGTGTTAAGACATCAAAAATAGTATCCTGTATCATAATAGTAATAATAGTAATAATAGTATCATAAATCAAAGAATTTTTCAGTGGTCTATTCTGTTTTGTTTCGGTGGTATCTTATCAAAACAAAATGGCTAAAGGGTATATTCAAGGTGCAGATAGCCACAGATACAACAGATACAAAGAGATGAATAAAAACTATTAAGCAATGCTTGTGAGATTAAATCTTAACAGCAGTGTCATTGCCTTCCCAGCTTCCCAGTGCAGGATACTGTGTGAGTGGGCATCATAGCTGTCCTGAGCACTGTTCTTCTGCTTCTACCTGTCCGTGAATCTAGCACTGCCCCAGGGCACCTCACTTCTGAAGGTGAATTTTGCCGGAATAGCCCATGAAGAAATAGGCAGTTTATACTGCCTGAACACTGATGGATGGATTAGGATCCACATGATCATATTAGTAAACTAAATAAGGCCTAGGCATGGTTAGAGCACTGAGATTCAATTGTTTGTGATGGTTTATTATTCTCCTGCTTAGTATATTTCTGGATCAGTATTAATAAATTTTCTTTCAAACCACGCAACCCAGCATGCAGTGTAGTATGGATGTTTCTTTTTCTGTGAGACAGGATAGATTAGATACCCTGTTCTGGTAGAAAAGAATATATATATTTTTTAAATGGAAGGGGCCTGGAGATGTTGTTAGGAAAACTGAGCTTAAGCCAAGAGAAGGTACAGCACCATCTGAGGGTGGCAAAACTAATGGGATCATCTATGCCACTTGAAAGAGTGCTGCAGATTCAGAAGCACGTCTGAAATGCTGTCAATGGTTTACAGCGGTGACCAGCGGGGCAGAGAGATCCGTGGATCTATGCCTCCAGAAAGGGAAACAGGGGACCCCAAAATAGTTGAAAACAGCGGCAACGATCTGAGGTGGAACAAATTTATTTATTAAATATAGTATCAGCAGAATATAATGAGAGAGTGTGTCTGAAAGGTGGATAGGCCTCACCATAATGCTGAGGTGAGAAGTGCAGTCCAGTTGAGCAGACGGAGAAGTGCAGGCAAAGAAGAGAGCATCAGGTGACCTTGTTGAGATAAAGGGGTACTGTCTGTTCTAGAGCAGGGATGTGATGTGGAGATGTTACACTGTACATAGGGGAGAGAGTAGATTGCAGAGCTCTTGCTGTCAGGGATTCTGGAATAGAGAGCCTCTAGGTGAGGCTTAAGTAGATGGATGGCAAAGGAGATGCTGCAGTGGCTGTCTACTACTGGCTGCACACCCAGGATGATGTCATGGATGAGCTATTCTGCAAGCAACAATTTTCTGCAATTATTCTGCAGGCACAATTTCTAAAGAAATTGTGGAATTGATTGCCTCTGTCTTTATAGGAGACTTCAGCTTCTCACACACAAACTGGGAATATTATACTGCTGCAACAACTAATTCTGGTAAATTCCTAAAACATATTGAAGATAGTTTACCATAGTAAGTACTGAGACAATAGGGAAAGGTGGTTCTGTTGCTTGAAAAAAGAGAAGGCCTGTAGGGAGTGGTGATGGTAAGCAGTTCTCTTGGCCTCTGTGTCCATGATTAATTGAATTCAAAACTTTTAGTGTAAGAAGACAAAGATCAGATGAGTTTCTACCCTCTAAAGTACATCCTGTACTTCAGGAGAACAAATTTAAAGCCTCTTGGGAGCTACTTAGCAGTGCTCACTGGGAATTTGCTCTGGACAGTCTAGGGAAGGTCCCTGCCGACTGTAAGTTAGGCAACATTATACAAGGCATAAGAGAAGGCCCAGAAACTCAATTTGTTAGTATAAACTGAATAATCTTCTGCTTAAATAGAACTACCTCTTCATATTCAGGGGAACATTTGACTTCTAGCTTGACTTAATAGCCAAATCAGAGTTAGGAGATAATTATAATATCTAGAGTTATGGACTGCAATAGCAACACAGAGCTCTCACAGAATCTATGAGAAAAGTCTGAACGTATAAGCCATTACCTTGAAACTTAACGGAACTGATTTTTTTTTTATATAGACATTTATTTATGAGATTATTTCCATGTTGGTCAGTTATCAGAGAAAGGAAATATTATCTCTGTAAAAAATATGAATCTAGACTTAAATTAAGGATTCATATTTTTTGTATGAAAATTTTCTTTTTTTTTAAGAGTTAATTGTTTTGAAAATCAGATTGACAATGAGAAAATTAAAAAAAAAAAGGAAATAATAAATAACAAAAATTTTTTGATTGTTTGCAAAAAAAAAAAAGAAAAAAGTAAATAACTCAAAGCAAGTAAAATATGCAGGAAGCCTTCAGCAGGAATATTGTAGGAATATTGTATATAAGACAGACTTATTCTTCAGATTCCAAAGGTCTAGCTGTGTCTGCATATGAATGTTTAAGTTTCCATTAAAGAACTAGAGCTTAGTTTAATTTTCTAAGTTTCATAATTTGCTTTAGTCTCTAGTGCAGTTTGAGATACCACACGATATCTTGCCTGATTTTCAACTACCAGCTGAAAGGGCAGAGACCAGTTGCAGGTCCTGTCTACCAGCCTCATGTGGATGTTTCAAACAATCTAGGAAGTTTTCAATGACATTTGATATTTATGTTTACATACTACCTTCTGTTAGCTCCCTTCTAGTTAACAGAGCATTAGAATCTGATATCAACTTTAAAGCAGATCTATATAGATGATCAGATGAATAGATCCCCTGTGAACTAACAGTGATAGCAATCTGATTCTCATGCCTAAATTTAAAGTCTGCAAGCCAAAGCCTCAAGTGAAGTACTAAGGTGAATGCAGCTTCTAATGTTCAGACATTTAAATTAATACAGATGAATCCCACTCTAAATCTCTCATAATAAGGGAAAAGGGAATGGTATAATGTTCTTTCTTATAGATGACCACAGTAGAAACTACTACTACTATCTGTTCCAAAACTTTTCCTTTCCTTTCCTTTCCTTTTATTTTTTGCCTTTCTTTTTCCATTATGCATGAATATTATTTACCAAACTTTCTGTAAATGTAAAGCTCAAGAGATTATGGTATGTATTCCAGTAGTGCTCACATTGGAGATTCAGCAACTGGAAAAGAATTACACAATTCAGAGACTGCCCACATGGTTTGGATTCTGACCTATTCTCTGAGATCAAAGATTAAGGTGAAGAAACTTGTATCAGAGAACTTTGTCAAACTGCAATTACTGTTTTATTCAAGAAAACTATTCTTTGCTGTTGCTTGTGCCTAATATGCAAGCAACAATTTATGCAGTGATCAGTCTTCACCAACAAAAAGCAATAGCATAAAAGTACAGGCATTGCATTAAATACGTAAGGACTTACTAGTTGGCAATATTTTTTCCTTTTTATGGTTTCTCTATTTTTCATCTTTCCCAAATGTAAGTAGAATTCAAGTCGACACAGACCATCCTGAAGGCCTCTGGACAGATTCTAAATACTGTTTAAGTAATGTAAAAATCTCGGGGTTACTTTTTAGATAGTAAAGAATTGTAAGCGTAATTTAATGCAAAGAATGAATATCATTCCGGTGACTCTTTTCTTCTCTTTCCTTCCCAATTTATTCACCCTATTCACCAATGTTATATGAAAGATTGCCAGCATGAATCATATGTGCAAACAAGTGCAATACAAATAAATAGGTTTTTGTTGTTGTTGTTGTTGTTGTTTGTTTTTTGTTTTTTGTTTTTTTTTTCCTCTTACTTTTACACTTGATTATTTACAAAGCAGCCATTCTCCAACTGGATTAGACATGGTGTTTGGTATCCTCTCAGACTCTGGGCATTTCTGGGTTTACAGGACTCAGAAGTCTTAGTCATTTTAGATGTTTAATTTCTTACCCTAGAGGGGAAGATGAAGTTGGTGGAAATTACATAAAAGGAAAAGAATTTGGCTGAATAATCCAGCCAATCTTTTTGTTCCATTTTGCTCCGCCAGAATAGCATGAACTATCTGGGGTATGACCTTCCTCCTTATCCACAAGAAAAATTGCTGCTGTTTTAGATCTAAAAACATTATACACTCTTAAAAATAAATGCAGGATTGTTTCCAGATTCTCTAACATGTTTTGTGGCAAACACTCTATCCCTTTCATACTAAAAGGACCTGTGCCTTCATTGCCTGGGCTCCCAGAACCACTGTGGAATCTGAAATACAATCTGATAAGTGCTACTTTCAAAATTATACTCAGTATACAGTCAAATTCCTTTAAGATTGGAACTTGACACAAAAAACATCATTCAAGATGAAAAAAATAATAACAATACGATTATGTTCAAACACAGTAACAATCTGTAGCAGCCTTCTCACCAAATTTGGGCTCAGATCAGAAGCATCTGTTAAATATTCTTTAGCATATGGCTTTCCTTTGGGTCACTTTTTTCTACCCTTGACTTGTCTTGAGTGAAAAGAAAAAAAAAAGAAAAAAAAAGCATCTCCTTAAAGAAAACTAACCACTTATCCTGGTGAGTTTTTTTGTTGTTGCTGCTTTTGTTTGCTGTTGTTGATTTTTTTTCTTTTTAATGTGCCTAAGAGATTAGTTGAATCAGCATCTGCTTTTCATCTCATTTACCTTTAACTATGAACTCTCATTTCACCCACGTGTGTCTATTTCTACAATTTATGTGTGAACTGATTGCAGATGCTGCTTGATTTAGGAGTATCCTATCTGCCAACAGGGTATAAATAGATTTATTCTTAAACACTTTATTTAGAAATTGCTTTTCCAGTCTTTCTACATGACAGACTAATTTGGAGATATTTAACTCTATTAACATTGTCAGTGCATAGTGCTTATCAGTTATTTTGAAAATATATGTAAAACAGGTTGTGGCCAGAAAACCCGTAAGGAAAATTTAGAAAATCCATTTCTCTTCTCCAGTCCATTTTGTGATGAAAGTACCAGTACAGAGAGTTTTGCTGGCAAAGTGTCCTATCCAATTTTTCTAATGATACCCATTACTCAAAGTTATTGTATATGAATTTATGTTTTCAACAGAAGATTTTCCAAAGAGATTCCCAGAGAAAAATATGTTTTTACCCTTAGATGAAATCATTTTCAAAGAAGCAATATTGTCAATGAATCCTAGGTGTTCCTGGCTCCCTTTTTATGGGAGTGTTAAGAGGGAGCATGCTGACCAATAAGCTAGAAAGTTTGATATGAGAGTTCAGGACTGCAGTAACAGCAAGGCAAACTGAAATAAAGGATGTAGTTATCCACTATTAGATATACGAGTAAATAAATGAAGACAGGTTTTAACATTTATTTAACATTTCTTGGCATGAGTAGGAAAAACTGGAAAGATATAGAGGACTCATCTGCTATTTAGCTATACCTTCCTGGAGCAAAATGAAGAGTATATTAAAATCCTTCTTTTATATTACACAACATGAATTTTTTAGGGATGCCGCACTCACTGAAACAGATGTCTGCTAGCCAAGGTTGTGTGGTATGATTGTCCAGAAAAATGACCACCAGTGTGACTGCTACATACTAACAAGTAAATAATTTCTGTCTTCTTTATTATTAATAAGAAAAAATATGGTCATATTTCATTTGCTTACAAAGTCCATTCTTGTGACAGGTTAAACTAATGATTATGTAATTTTAGCAAATTAAGTTTTATGTGTGGATGCAGTTTTCAATTACTTGCAAGAGAGGTAGTTCTGTCTAGTAAGAAACTGTTGAGGTAGCTTTTTGATTTTCCAGTGTCTCTCTGAATCTCAAGCCCTAGACGTATCAAACTTGTACTGTATTTCAGATGCCCATATTAAAGATTTATTCCACCTTTCAAAGTAATCAAATTCTAAACTCATTCACAGATTGCAGTAAGTTCATCAGGTTAGAATTCTTTAAAGTAGTCATTCTCTGTTTCAGTGGCTTCCCTGTATTTCTGTATAAAATGGATACTTGTCCCAGTGTAAGTTCTTGAAAACGTCCTTAATGCTATGAATTGTCTGATATTCTTATATTGTACTACAAAATTATCAGAAGGAAATAATTTTCATACTCCTTGAGAACAAAATTATATTTTATAAATGTACTTTATCAGCACAGGATTCAAACTGACATAACAATTGACTTTGATTAGGTGAAATGAGAAAAGTCTTGTCAATAGTAATGGTGGATTGTTGTTTGCTCTGGTCAGATGTTTTTTGATGTTGGAAGCATCAACAAGATATTTGCAGATATGTTGTAAAAGAATCAGTATCTTTAACAGATAAAATATAAGATGAGGAATAAATAGGGAGAAATACTGTGAGTGAATGGGGATGGTTAAATCTTAATTCATGTGTGTTTAAGGATCATATCGGACACTACCTATATGAATGTAAAAACAGTTCTTTAGAAAAACACAGAAATTCAGCATAAATAGCCACTACTTTTCAGTAAGCATTTAATCGTAGAATCATTTTATTTGGAGAGGACCTTTAAGACCATCAGTCCAAACATTCTTCTAGAATAAGAGGGAGAGAGGTGAAATTTGCATTTCTGCTTTCCCTGGCTTCATAACTGTCATGGTTCTATGTTTTTTTTTGTTTTTGGGTTTCAGTATTCCACATCAAAACATCATGTGGTGTACAGGGCATTAAAGTGTTAATGCCCCAATTCCAGGTACCTATCCCTGTACATTACAGAAGTCATGGGATCTGGCCCTTCCGGGTGGGGGGGGCGCTCTCTTGCTGCCTGGCAGTGGGTGCTGGAGGGTGCTTTCCTAGCCATTCCAAGCTTTTCAGGTTTGAGTCGGTCCCGGGAACTCTCTCTCTCATCTAATTTATTAATCTCAATTTCAATTAAATTGTATTATATTGTGTTATCTTGTATTCCGATATTATAGTAAAATAAGTTTTCCTCCATAGATTGTTGCCGCTGTTCTTTTCCTCCCTTCCTTCCTTCCCATTTTTGTGGGACTGGGGTGGGGGGGGAGGGCAGAGGCCTGTCGCCCCTGTCACGGACATAGATTGATCTGGTCAACTCCGTGACAATAGCAATTGCGATCCCTAAATGTCTACAGATAAAGATATATTAAAGGTAGTATGGTTGTATTACATATCACAGACTGACACCAGACTAGTTGTACCACTAGTAGCGTAATACCACCACCTGTCTGGGCAACCTGTTCCAGTACTTTATTTCCCTTATTTTAAAACAGTCTTTTTCCTTATATACAGTCTAAATCTCCATTCTGAAAGACTGAAAGTTCAAACTGGAAGTTTGAAACCATTTCCCCTTATCCTAACACAACAGACCCTGCTAAAGAATCTGTCCCCTTCTTTCTTACAGCTCCACTTTAGAATGGCCACTATCAGGTTCCCCAGTCTTCTCTTTTCCGTGCTGAACAGCCCCAGCTTTTTCAGCCTCTCCACATAAGCAAGGTATTTCACTTCTTCGACCACGTTTGTGGCCCTTCTCTGAATGCGCTCTAATGGGTCCACTTTCCTCCTGTGCTGAGGACTCCACATCTGGATGCAATACACCAGATGAGATCTCACCAGCACAGGGGCAAGATCACTTCCTTTGATCTGCTGACCAAGATTCTTTCAATACAGCCCAGGATACAGTTGGCTTTCTGGTCTGCGAGGTGACACTGCTGGCTCATATCCAGCTTGCCATCTACCGGTACTCCCAAGTCCTTTTTGGCAGGCCTGTATTCCTGTATTCTATCCTATCATATCCCAACTTTTACTGACAGTGGGGATTTCTACGACTCAGGTGCAAGACATTCCACTTGGATTTGTTGAACTTCTAAATCTCTTTGGATTGTATCCTATCACTTGGGCACGTTGGCCCCACCTCACAGCTTGGTATCATCCAGAAGCTTGTTGAAAGAGCACTTGATCTCATTGTTGATACCATCAGTTAATATATTAAAGAGCACTGGTCCCAGTACTGGACTGTGAGAGCTACCGCTTGCCACCAATTTCCATCCAGACATTGAACCATCAACTATCACTCTCTTGGTACAATCTCACAAGCAGTTCCCCATCCATTGATCAGTCCACCCATCAAATCCATATCTTTCCAATTTGAAGAGAAGGATGTTGTGAGAGACTTTGTCAAAAGCCTTATTGAAGTCCAGATAGATGACATCAGTAACTCTTCCCTTGCCAACTGACACACTTATGTCATCAAAATAATGGCAGCCTAATGAAATGTCATGGTAACAACTGTGGAATGCACATGCTATGCAGAAAGGTACACACAACACATAATGGTTGTTTCATAATTCATTTTCCTATACCTTTCACTATTTTAATAAGGACATTATTCAATTAAGGTGTTTTAGGGTAGTTATGTGGGAATAAAACCAAATATTTTTATGTACTTTGAAAATACCAGCTTTCATTAAGCAATAAAATGTTAGCCATTGTGATTTATTTTGCTAAGTTTTATGGGTCAGAACCATTCTTAAATGTTGCTGCTTTTTACTTTATCTATAGGTAAATTAATTGTCACATATGCTTGAATGATTTCCTTTATTTTGTACACAGTCTAAATTTGAAGTCATTGGAATGCTGGCAATCCCAGCCACCTAAGTGCAGTTCCCTGAATATTTAATAGTCTTGTCTTAAATTACACGCTTTGCGGATGAAGTAGTATACAAACTCTTCTGCTGATTTCATTTGCAATGAATCTTGAATTTTGTGGACATTGTCTTGAAGTGTTTTTCAACCATTTAAAAATTTCCGCACTTATAAAACTGTTCTGGAATAACCTCTTTTAGGATTTATTCACTGTAGTATAATTTCTCTTGATATTTCTGTTATTTCCTTCTACAAGTGAGGTCACACTGACCTAGCAGGCAATTCCTTTTTATCTATCAAATCATGGACAAAAGAATTAGAAACCAATAGTTTCAATGTTGGGGCTAGGATTTTCTTCACTAAATGAAAAATCTGTGCTCAGATCCAATTAAAACAAAACAAAACAAAACCCAGAACACCCTTGTTATAAAGCTAAACTTTCTGGACCCACATTTTTAAGCAAATGGATCTATTCTTCTATTGAGCTGGGAATGTTCAGCCTGGAGAAGAGGAGGCTCAGGGGAGACCTCATTGCTCTCTATAACTTCCTGAAGGGAGGTTGTAGTGGGCTGGGGGTCGGCCTCTTCTCTTGTGTCATTAGTGATAGGACCAGAGGGAATGGCTTCAAGCTACGGCTGGGGAGATTCAGGCTGGACATGAGGAAGTATTACTTTTCAGAAAGGGTGGTCAGGCACTGGAATGGACTGCCAAGGGAGGTGGTGGAGTCACCGAGCCTGGGGGTGTTCAAGGAAAGGCTGGATGTTGTGTTGAGGGACATGGTTTAGTGGGAGCTATTGGGAATAGGTGAACGGTTGGACTGGATGATCTCTTAGGTCTTTTCCAACCTTGGTGATTCTATGATTCTATGATTCTATGATTCTCTCAGTCACACAATGTCTTTCTCAGTGGATTCTTTTCATAACTTTGAAACTCTGAAACTTTGAAACATTTTATTTCCTGATGTGGTATTTCTGAGTAATTTTCTCTATATATATTTCTCTCAGCAATTCTTATGTAAATGACTCAGTTCTTGCTTCTGATCTCTCTTTTCTGTTTAATCCATCATCTATCATTTTCATTTTATCATGGCATCATAATGATTTTCCCATTTTATTTTAATATTGGGATGCAGCTTAAAATAGGATTATTCATACAAACAAGGCAAATGGACTTTGACTTACAGTTCTTCTGTCTGTGTTTTGAATCTGAGAAAGACGAAGTGCAAGACATCCAATCAATGAGTGGCAAAATTGTTCATGTAGTTCCATGTTTTCTTACTTGTAAAATGTTTAAAGAAAATATGTGAGGCACTACTGCGTGTAAATTGCGGAGGGTCTTACATTCACTTGCTACAGACATTTGATGTTGCAGACAACCAGGGCATTTATGGACATTTCCCCCATTTTTATTTTTATTAATGCTCTGAGAGATTTTCAGAATTTCATTACTGAAGTTAATTCAAATACAAAATCTAAAATTATTCACAGTCATTCTACATCTGTATGTTTTGTGTCTGTATTATCCCATAGCTTAATCTTCTTTCCTGTGTTAACATTTCAAGTCAACACCCTGGTACGAACTCCCCAAGGCTCTACAGCATCACAGACCTAACAGCAGGACATGTATTACCTGAGATAAATGAAATTGTCTCCACACTATAAAAACGACCTAGGTAGCAACAGAACAACACATGCATATTCTCTAGCAGTAAATGGATGGTAATCAGCATTTAAATCTACACATCTAAATGTTCTTAATGATCAGGTCTCCCAGGGCAAATAATCCAAAAGGATTTGTAACTGCTACATTTACATCAAGCTGTCACACCCACACTATCCAGTTCTCACTTGGAGTAGATTTCTGCGATTCAAATGTGGTCCTCGTGTGGATTCTTTGTGATAGCCCACCTATTTATTATTTTTTAATAGTTTAAGCTCTCTGGAACACAATGAAGGCTGTGTTGCAATGCATTAGTATAGTGTTTATAAACCACACTATTGAAGTTATATACTGCTTACTGGATGGTCTATCATAAAGGCATGAGACAATGTTCCAAGTCTGCTGTGTTAATGTTAAAGATTAAACAGAGGATTTCATATCTAAGGCAAAGAGTGAATTGCACTTAATTGTCACCAGAACTACACCTGGACTTTATTCCATAACTGAAAGTTTCCAAAGGTGTGCTCAAAAATAAATAAATAAATAAATAAATAAAAATGCTGCAAGTGAATTAATAATTAATTAATTTCAGGGGTCTGTGCTGGGTCCGGTCTTGTTCAACATCTTCATCAATGACCTTGATGAGGGGATAGTGGCCACCCTCAGCAAGTTTGCTGATGATACAAAGTTGGGAGGATTGGCTGACACGCCTGAAGGCTGTGTTGCCATTCAGCAAGACCTGGATAGGCTGGAGAGCTGGGCAGAAAAAAACCGGATGAGGTTTAACAAAAGCAAGTGTAGAGTCTTGCATCTGGGGAGGAATAATTCCATGCACCAGTACAGGTTGGGGATGACCTGCTGGAGGGGAGCTCTGCGGAGAGGGACCTGGGTGTCCTGGTAGATGACAGGTTGGCCATGAGCCAGCAGTGTGCCCTTGTAGCCAAAAAGGCCAGTGGCTTACTGGGGTGCGTTAAAAAGAGAGTGGCCAGCAGGTCGAGGGAGGTGATCCTCCCCCTCTACTCTGCCCTGGTGAGGCCTCATCTGGAGTACTGCGTCCAGTTCTGGGCTCCCCAGTACAAAAAAAACAAGGATCTCTTGGAAAGAGTCCAGCGGAGGGCCACGAAGATGCTGAAGGGCCTGGAGCATCTCTCCTATGAGGAAAGGCTAAGCGAACTTGGTCTGTTCAGCCTTGAGAAGAGAAGACTGAGAGGGGACCTGATCCAGGTCTATAAATATCTAAGGTGTGGGGGGCAGAATGGCGAGGCCAGACTGTTTTCAGTGGTGAGTGGAGACAGGACAAGGGGAAACGGCTGGAAACTGCAGCATAGGAAGTTCCGCACAAACATGCGCAAGAACTTCTTTACAGTGAGGGTGACAGAGCACTGGAACAGGCTGCCCAGGGAGGTGGTGGAGTCTCCTTCTCTGGAGATGTTCAAGACCTGCCTGGATGCCTACCTGTGCGACCTGGTGTAGGGAACCTGCTTTGGCAGGGGGGTTGGACTCGATGATCTCTGGAGGTCCCTTCCAACCCCTACAATTCTGTGATTCTGTGAATTAGCACTTCTAATTAACTCACTGTGACTCATTAGTTGAGTAGCACTGAGGAGTTAGATGTGTTAATAAAAAGTGCAGAATCACCCAGAGAGTCTACCACATTCCATCAAAGTATCCTGTCAATAAGCAAAAACTATTTATATAAAAGGCACAAACTGTTCACACAGCAAAAATTGCTGAGCTTGAGAAACTACTGTCATAAGATAGTAATGAGAGTATCTGAATCTCAAGCATAAAAAGGCACTCTAAAACAAACCGTGACTCTAAAACACTTCTAATCCTCACATTTTTTTTTCTTAGACTTTTTGCTGTTTCATATGTAGTACACTTTCAGGTGTCTTTAACATGTACCAACAAATGTTGTGTACATATAGTTATCACTTAAGCAATAGAATCTTTGCAAGTTTGTTCGGTCTTTTTTTTTCCAAGTCAAGATTCAATTTCTCAGGCATCAGAGATGGTTCATACAATGTTTTACAACACTTTTCAGAAATCTTGACTTTTAAAATTTGATGACCATCTTTAGCTAGTCTTATGATCAGAATTCATTGACTTACGTAATGAGTTTGACCTTGCATTTCTACCTAGTTCTAAAAAAAAATTGCCATACTTTTATTAGTTTCCTTTTGAATTACACTTACATTATTGACAGCCCTTCTTTCACTAATTGAAAAGTTCAGAACTAGTATCAGTTGGGTTGTCCTCTGCAAAAACTTCTTTATTTTAGTACTATATTAAAATAGCATGTTACTGTATTCCCTGTCTTGAATCACAGTGGGATAGCCTGCTCCTGTGCCTTTAAGACTTTCTTCTTGAAGAATGACCAGCCTTCCTAGATGCCTTTACCCTTCAGGACTTACAGGTCTCTCCCTACCAGCATCCTGAAAAGCTCAAAGTTCACCTTTCTAAAGTCCAAGGTAGCGGTTTTGCAGTCCATTCTCTTGACTTCATCAAGAATAGAGAACTCTACCATTTCATAGTCACTCTGTCCGAGACAGTTCCCAGCCTCCATATCACCCACAATTCCTTCTCTGTTTGTGAACAGGTGCTCTAGCAGAGCACCTCTCTCTTACCAGCCACATCAGGCCGTTGTCTTCCACGCACTCTAGAACTAACCTCCAAAACTACTGCTTCTACAATGTATTGTATTTCCAGCATATATCAAGGAAGTTGACGTTGAATAAGCACTGGCAATTTTGCAACTTCAGCCAGCTGTTCATAGAAGTTCTCATCTGTCTCTTCATGCTGGTTAAGCGGTCTATAACAGATCCTCATCAATATGTCTGCCATGTTGGCCCTCCCTTGATCCTTACACCTAGAGATTCAACATTATCAGTCTCAGCCCTAAGCTCAACAACATCAAAACAATCTCTAACATAGGCACACAACCATCCTTCCTTCCTTGACTGTTCCTTCTGAAGAGCTTATAGCCATCCATTACAGTACTTCAGTCATAGGAGTGATCCTACCATGTTTCCGTAATGGCAATTAAGTCACAGTTTGCCTGCTGCACAATAGCTTCCAGCTCTTCCTATTAGTTGCTGCATGTGTTGCATGTGTAGATGTACTTCACCTGAGTTCCTTGCCTAACCCCCAATTCCGTCATCATTTCCTTAGGCTCACCTCTAGCTGGCCTGGTTTTATCCCCTTCTCTTTTCACATCTATTTTAAAGTCCTCTCAATTATCCCTGCCAGCTCTGGGCTAGAATCCATTTCCCCTTTGGGACAGGTGAGACCCATCCACAGATATCAGGCCAAGTTTCAAGTAAACCACCCCATGATCAAATAAATAAAAATTCTTGTGATTGCACTAACCTCTCAGCCATTTGTTTATGTGATGGATTTCCTTCTCCTCTAATGATCTTTCCTTGCACTGGAGGGGTAGAGGAAAATACAATCTGTATACTCTGTCCACTAACTGCCCCAGACCCCTGAAGTCCTTTTTGATAATTCTCAGACTTCTCTTAGTGATTTCATCACTGCTGTCCTGAACTATCAATAAAGGATAATAATCACAGGGGAGAATCAGTCTAGTAAGTTTTCTAAAAATATTCCTGACCTGGGCCGCAAGGAGGCAGCGCATTTCCCTATGGGTAAGGTCAGGGACCCAACTTCATCTTGCTGCTTTAAAAACTGTCTAGGAGACCTTGGAGATCTCAATTCTAGCCTTGCATAGGACCAAAATATTATAATGCACTACTTAGAAATTTTCTCAAGTGTCCTCATTTTCTGCCTGTTTCTTTGAAATTGGTGTGAATGGATGCAATACTTCCTGCTCTCTCAGTGCATAGCTTAAACGCAATATAACTATCTGCCTATGCCTACTTTCAGTGAAACATTTGTGACACCTTTTGGTGTTGTACATGCTTTTTAACAACTCTTTAGTTCTGAACATGCTCAATTCTCTGTTAAGGGAGTCTTCCAACTCCTCAAGGACAATTTGCATTTGCATTTAAAAGTTACTGAATAAAATTCATAAGCAAAATTGGAAGAACATATCAGACATAAGCACTTCTCCCTCCCAAGACAGTCTCCTGGGCACTGAACTACAAAATCAGACTTCCTCTTGCTTAGTTTCTCTCCTGCCCAATAAATGTTATATTCTTTTCTGCATAATGGTAGAACTACATCAGAGAGTATTTCCTAATATCTGTCTAAATCAGCTTCCAAAAATGTTAAAGCCTGTGAATTTTCTCGTATCATTATATGCTGACTGCACATCAGTGCTAGAGACTCTACTAAAGATAAAATTGATTATTTTTTTTTTTTTCCAGAACAGTCTATGTGAATAAGAAGTAAAGCTTTTCACTACACATTACTTTGTGGTGAGATGGAACTCCCCACAATCAGGGAAAATTACACAAAAACCTATGAAGATAAAAGCAATAATGAAAGTTACGGTAGAAATGGTACTAGTATGTTTGTTGTATGAATACAATAATTTAGTATAGCAGTCTATCAGTAAATGTTATGATTCAGTACTGTTTCTTCATCCTTTAGTATCAGAAGACTAATACATACTATTAAATATGATTAAATTTAACAATAGAAAGAATGCTTCAGTCTCTGAGGCTTATTTAAAGAAACAGAGCTACTATGTTTAGATACCTTAGAAAAAAAGAGAGAAAAAGGTCATGCAATCAAACTTTTGGCAGCCTATAGTTCTGTTAAAATATAGAAAATGCATAGCTTGTGGAAAACTGACTACAGAATTAGTGGAAAACCTATGGGACAGGCTGATAGACACTGGACAGTATACAGCAAGTATATAGGGGAAATTTTGAGTCAGGAAAAAGATTCTATAAAAGCAGGTCATTAATTAAGAATTTAAAACTTTTGCAAAAATAGTAATATAAATGAGGATTTGCATTTGTATAACTGAGATCATAGTCTGGCCAATACACTGAAACTCAGTGAGTTGGTAAATAGTCTTTTTATTTTGAATTCCACATGCCATTGTAAGAAAATTATCTTTAGCAGCCTTGAGCCTTTCATGCTTTCTTTTTCTTCTTCCTTCCATGTCAAGACATACATAGCTTTGGATCTCTAAAACTGCATACTTTGGGAATACCAACTGCGAGATTACTCTAAAAATCAGATCTGTTAAGTAAAACGGATAAAAATAAAAGCATTTTTAAAAAATTGCTCTTTCTGCAAAATTGGATCTTTCCTTAGTAATAGAATCTGATCTTCTGTTCCCAGCTACAGAATAAATTTTTGAAATTTTAGTAATATCACCTTCTTTTCATTCTCTTTGAGATATGGCTATGGACTGTTTCCTTGATTTTCTCCTTCCCTGCTTCATTCTTGCTTCAGCTTTATTGCTTCTGTTGTCTTCCCTTCTCTTCTCCTAGGCTGCTACCCTAAAACTTCTTCCAACTGAGCATTTTCGTTTACAAGGACAATGAATTTCTGTTAACTTCTTCTTTTCACAATTTTTCACCTATCCCAAAGAGGAAAGAGAATTATAAAACGATATCAAGCAGCAATTTTCTTTGTACTGCTCAGCGACACTTGTCACGGACATAGATTGATCTGGTCAACTCCGTGACCAAACCTGAAAAAGCTTGGAACGGCTAGGAAAGCACCCTCCAGCACCCACTGCAAGGCAGCAAGAGAGCGCCCCCCCCACTCGGAAGGGCCAGATCCCGTGACTGCTGTAATGGACAGGGATAGGTACTTGGAACTGGGGCAGTGACACTTTAATGCCCCGTACACTACATGATGTTTTGATGTGGAATACTGAAACCCAAAAACAAAAAACAAAAACAAAAAAAAACATAGAACCATGACACACTCCTTTAATACAATACTTACAATAGTTCAGAGCAAATATATATCTTTTGATACAAGAAGATATGAGAAGAAATATTCATACCTCATTCTAATTCAGAATAATTAAATAGAATTAATATCTTTGATTAATTATTGGCTGCTAGTTGAGATCAGCTGTGATTGTAATTAAGCATGTTTGGATAAGAAAGAGCAACAGACATCACTGCAGTTATTCTAAAACATTCTGTACTTGATTTCAAAAAACTTTCCTACTTCAGACCGTTATACTTAAGCTGGGCAAATATTTAAAAGCTGGACTCAGAAGAGTAGAACTAAATCTAGAAAAAAGTAGAAAACTGAAACTGAAACTTTAAATATATAACTTCATCTCTATAATTATTAGTATTCAGTCAGACTATTCAGACAAACTGAAATTTTTAACATTCATTGCTAGTTCTATTTTTTCATTATGTGTACAGTATTCATGATTTTCTTCTAATTTTAATATTTTTGTTCCCATCTCACCCAAAGATTCTGTTTTTCTTTACAAGCTAGAGAAAAAGACCAAGAGTAAAAATATACTTCAATGTCATCCAAATTTTGTTTAAAATTCAGAGAAAAAATAAAATAATGTAAAATCAAAAATTTAAAAAGCATCAAAATTTGAATTACAAAAGACTACACTCAACTTATTTTCATGTAATTGATTCAATTGACTTTATTTCACAATAAATTCTTTAGACAGATGTTCTTTATTACGTGCACACTCTTTTTTCCTCTTCCTCTTCCTCATCCCCTTCCTCTTCTTCATTCCCTACTTACTCTTCCCCTTCCTTCCTCTTCCCCCTCCCCTCCCTTTTTCCCTTTCCCTTCCCTTTCACCTTCTCTTTCCCCTTCCCCTTCTCTTCCTTTCCCTTCTTTTCTCTGTCATTATATTTAGGTGACTAAGATTTTGCAAAGGACATCTTCACCTTTTCCTTTGCATTTTATTACCTGTGATCCTATGACTGTTATTTGTTTAAAAAAAAAAAAAGCCTTGTCCACTTAGTATCTCCATGAAATGTAAGATATTTCTTGTTAGTTTCAATCAAGTAGCAATATTTTAATTCCATTTTTACACTAGCAAAGTTGAGAAAATATGAATTCAAGGAAGTGTCTATCTTTCTATTTTGAAAACAACAAATAAACATTTAGATTACATATTTTCTGATATTTACTAGATAGAGATTGCTTTGGAATTTCAGTAAGATTTAATTAAAGCTTTATCCATTTCAAGAGAAAATCAATATTAGAGGAATCGACAGCAGATCTGTCAGTGAAGGAATATTCCAGAAGCTGGAAAACTGGTTTGTATCATTTTGAGATACTGCTGTTGCAAAATACTGTTAACGTAATTGCACAGAATGCTTGGAAACAGCAGAATGAATGAATTACATTAGTACATCATCTTGATAAATGATCTGACTTCCACCTAAATTAAACACCTGCAATCCAGCTGAGTGCAGCCATACACTAAAAATAGGTTCACTGTTTTTTTTCATTTCTCTCTGGTAATGTATGAACTCAAGATCTGGTAGCCTGTATGCATGTGCTGACTCTGCTACTATAGATTTTTCATAGTTTATTGCTGAAGCAAAATAAAAAGTAGGACCTGGAATTTCCCTTTAACAATTAAATCTGCTATCTGGTTGCATTTTAAGAACTGTTTTAAAAGATAGTATTAAGATCTAAACAAAATCTATACTGTGGAATGATATGAAATGATTTGAGTAGTCCTACACTGCTCACATGTAAAGGCCATTATTAGTATTGCTTAACCTTATTACCTTTCAGTAACATTTACTCCTTTAATTAAATTCTACTGGAAACTGATATGCACTGTACCATTTCAGATTAGAACTGATTTTAATAAAGTCAGCATCACTGTTTTCAGTTAAAACAGTGAAAGTGTGGTGCTTAATCTCTGTGTGATGAGAATGCTGACTGAAGAAGAGTGTGAATAAAAGTAACTCTTGGCTCTGATTGGTCAAGAACTTGTGTGGACAGTTTGTGTACAGATGTGAGGGAGATTTGTTAAGTGGTCTGCTGACATACAGGGATGGATGGCAAATTACTAGAAGAAGCTTGAGATGTACATAAGGGATGTTAGAACCTGCAGTAAAGGACTAGAATTGTTCACTTATCTGAGTCCATGCCTTCAGTTTATGTATCTTCAGTTCATTCAGCAGGGTAAAATGGTGAGTTCTGATTGTATTTTTTTATACCTTATTGAAGTATCCACACTATAAGCCCCACTAATCTGCTGGTGTAAACTGCCACAGAGTGGGACATGTCTGGTGAACTTCTACAGCACATTTTATGTGTTATCTATCACACAAAAATAAAACTCATTGATATGGTCACAGACTGCAATATGATGTAAGCCAAAAACAGATAAATAAATGGTTCAGATAAATGTACACTCTTGCTCCAATGTGACCCACTAGTATTGGAGAGGAGATTTGTGCAACGAATGAAATCATGTTCCAGTGTACTCTATTTCACTGAAATAATCAAAAATATAATTGAAACCTGGGATATGTTTGGTAGTAGCCTAGCTCTTTTGACTGTGATAATTCCTCTAAAAACCCCAAAATGAAAAGGCATCTAGACTCAGGAATCAAGCTGAAGAAGTGATGAGAGATTTGAAGAAAGGTAAATGCCTGAAGACACCAAAGCCAATGTGGAGTTTCTTGAAATTAAGAACCTACAGCCTACAAAGCAAAATAATGCTTTGGCTTTGAACTTCAACATTAAATTGGAAATCAGAGTAGATGAACTTTTTATGGGCAACAGAAGAAGCTCCTGAACAACTCTAGGACGCAAAAACTTTGTTTCTCTGTATTAACTTGCCTAGTATTTGTTGGAGAGAGTAATTTCAATCTTTTGAAAGTTAGATCAATATTTGCGCAGCATGTTTTGTATATTTATCTTAATTCACATTCGGGGCAGACTTATTCAGATTTATAAGCAAAACAGTTGTCACTTTTTTTGAGAATATCTCTTACATTCATGAATGAAATTATGTGAATGAAGCTTTCAGTTTGCTCCTATCTTGATGCCTTTTGAGGCTCTGAGAATCTATCTAGCTTCAAAATTATGGAAAGGCAGTTACTGATCTAGTCACAGATAACACATAGAATCATATTTAGAATAAAAATGGTACCTTATGATCTAGGAGTTGGTGAAGGCCATCTTGAGGAGGTGGAAGACCAAAACCTGAAAATTCATTGATTGCTGGAATCATTAAGCTGTTATATGCGCTCTTTCCATTTTCCTGTTAAATTTGAATAATTCATATTTGAATGTCACAGTGTTCTCAGATGGCTAATGGATTTTCAGTGGATAAATTTTCCTACGTCACTATGTCAGTACTTTTTTCTATCTAAATTTAATGGCTTTCTGTATTAATTTTAATTATCATTAATAGCAAAGTAGGATTTGATCCGTTTGTCTTACTCCATTTTTTTTCCCGAGAGAAATAGACATGTCTATAATGTCTACAAAATTCTTTCCCACTTCCCATGAGATGCAAGCATAAACTTCGTACAAATGTGCAATGTTGTTTAAGAAGAATAATAAGAAAAACAAAACAAACAAACAAACAAAAAGTTAGTGTTTTGTTTCCCAAAATAGCATACATGGGTAAAAGATTATTAATATTACCAACATCCAAAAAGTTGTTTGTTTGTTTGTTTTGTTTATTTTTGTTTTAATTTTTTCTGTTTTCTAATTTTAAATACTAATTAACGTAGCAAATAAATGTGAAGTGAAAAAAATGTTTACACAATAGTAATGTTTTTCAAATATGGAACCTTAAATACTAACAAATTATAAAATTATTGATTCACGGAGCTAGACAAGGTCTTATGCTTCATTACTTTAGGAACAAAAGCGCCTAATTCAATAATGCTTTCTAGTAGTTTAATTAATTGTATTTATTTTATTGTATTTGTTAATATTGTGTGGAAAATTTCTCAGCTATGCTGAACTGTCTTAATATATGGGACATAAAATTCAATTTACCTTAAGATTGGTGACTGTCTTATCAACCTATGTTCTTATGGGCATAAAATGTGGATAAAAGGGCTCTTGTTGAAGAGTGCTATGCGATAGAATAAAAAGTGAAACAACTTAGTCTTTTATATCAAATAATGCATCTTGTCCTTAGCTGATTACTACATCAAGCAGGCTTTTGTTTTAAAATACAACTCTAAGCCCTACAGTAATCTGTGAGACCTGTTTCAAAATGTTCAGGCACTCAGGAAAATTGAAAAATTAGACTAGTGTCAAGCAGTAAACAAAAACCAAAGCTAACTGATGACATCACTATGGCATTAACAGTCAGAAATGCAAGGAGTCTACATAGCTGCTACTCTAGCAATGGTGAGTAATGTAACAGTCTTGAACACAATAACTATAGTTGTTAGAACACTGTCCTGCCCGTGTTCCTTCTGGCACTTTCAGCTTGCCATTTTCATCTTTTCCTGGTCAACCTGTGGCTGGCTGGCTGTCTCACTCCAGTTTATAGGAGAGAGATGAGGTTCTTTTAATATCTGTATACCCGGTGTGAGATTAAGAAACAATGGTTCACATTTTAGTCCAACCAGTTTATTATAAATCCTAATCAGGGAGACGGGAAAGGGAAGGAGGGCTATAGAAAAGATAGGAAAGAAGCAAGAATCACATAAAGTGGGGATAGTCACCACCAGGATCCAGCAGCGGTCCTGTTGCACGATGTTTCGAAGGTCTGAGGCAGAAGCAGCAGGGGGAGAGAGTAGCAGCGTGGCTTGCCTTGGGCAGCAAGCAGGTAGCAGGAGGCAGTCGCGAAGCCAATCCGGGAGGAAGTAGTAGTGCTCAGGCAGCAGGCCCAGGAGAGTCCATTAGCATGCAGGAATTCCGTAGTGAGGAATCTGATGGCAGACACTTTTATTCTTCTTCAGCATTGTGGTAGAGCGCAGAACAAGTCCAGGAGGAAGAGAGACAGGTCGTGAGGCTTCTCATGGCAGAAACCTCTTCTTCTTCATGAGGAATCTGTTGCCAGAAAACATAAACCTCATGGTTTTCAATTCCTCTTTTATCCTTCTTTTTCTCCTTCCTATCTGACATCCCTGGGCACTTGAGCAAGAGTCATATGAGTACCCCCTGAGATGGCCATCTTCCTTGAGTTAAGTCCATACAAAAGACCGCTTCACAGCCATTAAGCTGCACCTCATCTCTCTCTCTTTGCCCGTGGCCTTGTCCATCTGTGTCCCTCAGACAAAGGATTTCACAACCTTTGCCCAGAGCTTGTCCATCGAAGTTCTCCAGAGAAAGGATTTCTCAGTCGTTGCCGAGCAATTGCTTGGACTTGTTAATCTGTGTCCCCAGCAAGCTTTGAGATAATGATGTAAAATAATATCTTACACTGGCCTACAGCACTTCTTAAAAATGACTCTGTATATATAACTAGGATGGATAAATGTCACAAGAGTAGAGACTGAAACTATTAAATCAGTCAAAAAAATGTCAGTTCAAAGTTGCATAAGCTTTAGCTGAACTCAGTAACAGACAGACCTTCAATATGTAATCTTACAAATTAAATCTGTTCCTTTATAGTTTAACCTGCAAGACCTGGTATAAGATAGTTTGTAGAGACATAACTGAAATAACTGTGTCAATTTATTCTAGTTTTGACAGGGTTAGATTTTATTTTCTTCACAATGTAGAGTTATGTTTTTATCTGAATTAAAACTAAAGTTGATATCAAACCAATGTTTTAGTGATTGCTGAGCAGTTCTTATTGTCATGCCAATGAGGAGGCTGGCAGTGCACAGGAAGCTGGGATGGGACACAGCCATGACCATTGACCTAAAATGGCCAAAGAAATACTCTATATAATGTAGAATCATGCTCGGCAATAAAAGATAATTAGAAGGAAGGAAGAAAATAGGAATATTCTGAGTGATGGTATTTGTCCTCCCAGTAAATTGTTAAGAAGCCCTGCTTTCTTGGAAATGTCTGAACACCTGTCTGCCAGTGAAAAGTAGTGAATTCATTCATTGTTTTCCTCTTCTTGCATGCTCAAAGCTATTAAAGTGCCTTTATCTCAATCCATGAATTCTTGTGCTTTTACCTTCCTGTTTCCCTCTTCCATTCCACTGGGGGGCAGTGAGTGAGTGGCTATGTGATGCTCAGCTGCCTGCTGGGGTTAATCCACAACATAATACAGTAAATAAACAGTGTTGTATATATATAAAGGTTAACATTTTATATCCTAACACTACTAGCTCTCTTCTAGTATAACCGAGAGGTGAGAAAGTGTGAGGTTTAGCTGCCTATCAGGATTATCCACCACCAGCATTATAATTCAGATAAGACCTAAAAGAATTTATCTGGATTGTTACACATTGCTTACTGAATGTACTGGGTAATTCAAATCAATAAATCAGTATGCAGTAGCAGAAGGGTAGGCTTGCATTATGTGAAAGTGTCCCAAAACATTAAAGTCAATTTCTCACACAACAAGTTGCAATTCATCTCCAACCAATTGTGTTTTATGACACTATTTGATCTCAATTTTGTTGGTGTGAACAATTTAAAAATGCATTATTTAAAGTAGTTGTATACTTAAAGAGTGTTGGAAACTTTTAATATGTTCTTTGTCTTTTAAAATGGTTTTCAAGGATAGTGTTATCAAGTCAAGCAAAAGATAAACTAAATACAAAACCAAAATGTACTTATGCACATATGAACACAAGTATCATATTTCCATCATCAGGAAAAATTACCTTTCAATTAGGAAAAACTCCTGTTCAGTCTATAATTGTTGACATTGTTCGAGGTTGCTCTAACTACTCCAATTTAGTAATAAACACATGAGAAAGACTTAGTGATTAATTATAATATGCTACAATTCCTTTATCCGTCAAATTCTCCATTCGTTTTTATTTTTACTTTTCAGTTTCTCTTTTCTATTGATAACAGTCTGATACATCTAGCAATGTTCATTGTTAGTCCTGTATTTTTATTTTGTTGTTGTTATTAGTTGCTGTTTGTTTTCCTTCCTGGATTAGCTTGGTATCAGCTGAATAATTCAGTTTGCATCATTTAGACTCGGGTACTCTCCAGTTTAGTACTGTGTGTACTGTGGTATTGATATTTAGCTAATTAGTATTTTCCTCTGTACTCTTCTTTGGTATGCTTGACTACAAATTTTTACACTTGAAAAGATTTTCTATTCTTTCCTTAAAAGACATTTTTTTTGCTTGTTGTGTATGCTTTTTTTTTTTTTTTCTTTTTTCCCCCCTGTGAACATAAATTTAGGATTTGAAATAAATGCAAGTTTTACTTGAGTCTGATATACCTCACTTAGTCTGCAGACTAAATGTTGGTGCTGATTATAGGTAGTTTTTATGAGTGTTACATGAATTTTTGGTAATTTAAAAGTTCAATTTCAAAATAAAAATATATGTATCACAGGTTTGTTATTCTTAAAAACAAGGAAAGAAAGAAAATATATATTTGACAAGAAAGTTATTTTTAATTGAGCTTCTTTACATTTACTCTTTTTTTTTCTTTTTTTTTTTTCTTTTTTTTTGTATGTATTGTAGATGCATTCAATTGTGAATATATATATGTTTCTGGAGACATGTGAATAGCCACGTGCATTGAACTACTTGAATGAATCTCTCTAGATTAGCTGCAGAATTTTTCTATTTAATTTCTTACAGCTTGTTGTATAATTCAGTCCTTATCTAAATTTTTCAGTTTACTCTTAAGTTTTTACCCTGACGTTTATTATATTACTTTTCCTGCAACAGTGGCAGGGGATCTGCACGGATGAGGAAGCATCTCACAGAAAAACTCAAATGGAAGAAGGAAGTCTATGGAATGTGGAAAAGAGATCTGCACACATCAAAAGAATATACGAATGTTGACAGGGCATGCACAGATGCCATAAAGAAGGCTAAAGCCCTCTTGGAATTTAATTTTTGAGGGAAGCCAACAACAACAAGAAAGGTTTATTTTAAGTATGTCAGTATCAGAAAGAAAGACGAGGGAAAATGTGCGTCCTCTTTTAAATGAGATAGGTGCACTTGTAATGGATCCCATGAACTTTTCTTACATCAAATAACACAAAATTTTGATTTAGATTGGATGGAAATGAGAATCCAAAGTAGTTAGCAGAATTTAATCCTAGCTGCATAATATATGTAAATTAAGATTTTCTTGTGCTGCGCACTATTTTAATATACTATAGCCAGCCTAGGAACAGATTGAAAAAGCCATTTGTTTAACTACTTTTAGTATGTTAAGTGCTATAAGGTTAGAGCTTAGTTCCTATCATTCTCACAAAGTTTAAGAAAAAAAATTTAAATACGAGAGTAACACAGAAACTATCAGAATTAGAATGCCATTCTGTTCAAATATGTCCAACAGCTTCTGTGCAGCTCTACTATGTAAATATTCCCTTACTGTTTGATGGAGTTGGAAACACAGTCTCTAACCCTTTGGTTTCCAATGTAATGAAATTCATTAATTAAAAAAAGCTTTTTCATTCGTTCCAAGTGAATGAAGATGCAGCTATTACAAATATAACTGCTGTGCATGAAAATCATATAGGCTTCAGCTGGATAGCTATGGTTGTATTTAAAAATTCAGATGAAAAGTACTCCAGGTAATTTCTTCTGGTTTATGTAACAACAACCAAAAAAAAAAAAAAAGAAAAAAAAAAAAAAGAAAAAAGAAAAAAAACCAAACACGAACAAGCAAGCCACCACCAACAAAAGAACACTATTAAAATAATGTTTATTGTATGACAGTTGGGAGTGATAAATGCTAGTAACTGGTATCTGTGAAACTCTAGCATATTCCTGTATGTATTGGTGGAAGAATTTATGTGAATACTTTTCATTAATGGAAAATAATATTATACAAATTGAAAATATACTTCTAAGCCTACTACTTGGGTTAATTTTGGGTTAATTTTGAGGAAAACTTTTTTTTTTTTTTTTAGTTATTATGAAATCATAACAAAATCAGTGAATGAATTGGAGTAATATTTTTACAGTGGGGTAGCTTGCTTTCTAATCCATCAACAAAAATCTTATTTACAAGTCAAGTATTCATCTGAAAACTTCTTGATTCTTCTCTGTGTATTAGTGTTAAAAAGCCATGTCAAAAATTTCTAGCAAGTTGGGCAGTAAGATTTTTAGGAATCCAACCTCAAACATTGTGGTGGTTTCACACTGGTGGCTAGCTAAGCACTGTTCTCTCTCTTTCCTCTCTCAAGAAAACAGGGAGAAAAATACGATTAATAAAGTTTCCTGGGTTGAAGTCAAGGAAGTCACTATTTACTATAATGAACAAAACAGATTAAGCACAGGGAGTTTAATTTATTGCCTATTGGTACCAGATTAAATAAGAACTAAATATTCTCTCCCTGCACATCATCTTCCACCTCCTCTCCCCAAGTGACAGAGAGGAGGGGAATGGGTGTTGTGGTCAGTTCATAATACCTCATCACCTGCAACTCCTTTACCTTTACTCCTTTCCCCTTCCCCAGGTACCTCCACAGGATGCTGTTCTTCACAAACTGATCCAACTTGAGCTTCCCATATGCCATGATGGGACCCAATATAGTTCTGTACCAGAGGATGCAATCCTTCAGAAACAGACTGCTCCACTGTGGGCTCCTCTCCGTGGGCTGCATTTTGAGCAGCAGTATTTTCCTTTCCTAAATCTACTGTCACAGAGGTATAATCAGAGTCACTGGCTCAGAGCTGTCCAGTGGTGGACCCCTTTTGTTGCTGGCTGAAACTGGTTCTTATCTAACACAGGACAGCTTCTGGGCTCTTCTCACAGAGGCCACACTTGCAGACCCCAGTTGCCAAAATATTGCCACGTCATCCCAAAATTAACATTCACTGTTGTTCAGGTTTAACACAGCAGGTAACTAAGCACTTCCTCTACCAAGTGGGATGGGAGAAAGAATCAGAAAAAGGTAAAACTTGTGGGCTGAGATGAAGACATGTATAGAACAGAAGAGGAAGGGAAAATAATAACAATAATAGGAATAAATTTGATATATATGCACACATAAATAAAACAAGTTATCAAGTGATACACAATGCAATTTCTCACCACCAGCTGGTTAACACCCAGGCTGTTCCCAAACAGTGGCTGCAGAAGCCCCAGCTTGTCCAAATCCCCTGGTCTTATTGTTAAACAAGATGCCATATGGTATGGAATATCCCTTTGGCCAGCTTGGTTTAGCTGTCCTGGTTCTGTTGCCTCTCAACTTTTTGTGTACTCCTAGCCTCCTTACTAGTAGGGCTATATGAGAAGCTGAAAACTCCTTGACTTAACGAAAGGATTTCTCAGCAGCAACTAAAACGTTGGTTTGCTATCAACATTATTCTCTTCCTAACCAAAGCATAGCATCCTATTTGCCACTATGAAGAAAATTCACTGTCAGTCAAAACCAGGACAACTGTAATTACTACATAATTTCTTACAATTCTATATAATTACATAATTGGTTTTATAACAGACAATATTGCTTTTTTTTAATAAAAATTTTGTTTTAAAAACAATGATATTATTATAAAGGACACTAAATTACATTTCAGTTAAAAGAGGTCTTACTTCAAGACCTTTATAGCTACTGGCTTTTGTTAACACAACACAATTACAAATACAAAACAAATATAATATTGATGCCAAGTGGGAAAAAAAATGATTCAAGGGGCAGAATTCAGGTTTCAAATGGATTGCATCTATAATTCAAGTTCAGAACAGAATTACAGAAATTCAGCCCTCAGCATATGAAAATATCTATTTAATGAATACACAGACTGAGGCGATGTAGGTCACTCATTATGTTTTCAACCTTTAAAAAAGACATTATGCTTTCCTGTAAAGCACCTATTTTATATTTTCTTTCATTATTACTACAAAAATGTAAATGATTTTTCCCCCACTCATAATTACTTTTAATCTTTAGACAATAAATAAATAAATAAATAAAATTTTTAATTCATTCTTTTCAAGAATAAATTTTTAAAGTGATTTTTTGAGTTTTTGAGTGATGCAATAGTATCCATATATGTTGTACTTTGTGTTCATAATATTGCTAAGCTATGTATCTTTTTGTACAATACAGGTTGTTTTTTTTTTGCTTTTGTTTTATTTTTTATGTTATATATTTATGTTTTTTTATGTTGATATATCTGACTGATAAGTTATTCACTGGTCATGAGTGATATTTAAAATAAGAGACAATAAAGTAGTTAAAAATCATAGCAAAATATTGCAATAAAATGCAGTTTTCATATTAACTAGTATTTCTGAAAATGGCAAAGTTTTGTCAAAGAAGACAGCTTAAAAAAACATTAATTATATAATATCAAGTTCTTTAAACATGAAAAGTTATTGAAAGAATTCTGAAAAAATATTTGCAGAATAAAAATAACTTACGCTATTTTCTTTGTGTCTGACACTTTGCAGTTATTCCTTTTTTTCCCCATTATTTCACACTGAAATGTTAACATAATTTTCAGTCTTCTCCCTTAAAAAAAAAAAAAAAAAAAAAAAAAAGTTTGAAAAATGAGGAAAGAGAAGAAAAAGCAGGAGGATTAAAGAAAATCCATTTTTAAGATTAGAAGACTCCAATATGCATATTTTAGCTTAATGACATCTGCCAACATCTATCATGTTTTCTTCTAGAATATTCATGGAATTCACGAAGTGTTGTAAACTTGCGTCATAACAAGCTTCTTTGTTGCTTCTTCGTGAAAAGACATATAACGAACAGATAATTTATTCCTCTGTGGAATCTAAAAGAGTAGAATGAGAATCTAAAAGAGTAAAAGAGAAAAACATTTTCATTTTAAATAATTAGCAGGGAGTAATTCTTTTTTACTTAGCAGGTTAGCTAGAAATGGAGCTTTCTTGTTTAGCTTCCACGATGATTTGATTTACTTTCTACTTATTATTGTGTAATATATTTATCTTGAAAGCCATTTGAAAATATTTATGAAAACCTGTAGAGCAATGGAATGAAGTTATCAGTAAACCAACGTCAGTAAATATTTTGGAGAACGGGGAGATAAATGATATCAACTAAGAGTATTTTGAGAATATTTATTTCCTGTTACTCTAAACACTGGTAACAGTGTGTCAAAGGTGAAGATGAAAATGCATATTTTTCTCTAAATTACTGTCATATGCTGAAGTTTCTGATGATTTCAATGTAAGTTCAGAACAGTCAACAACAGCATTCTTTTTTTTTTTTTTTTAACAAAGATCATTGAAATGTTGATTCTTGAAGACACAAATATATTTAGATAAATATTTAGACATACATGTGCGTGCTTTTTATATATGTATATATATTTATACATATATATACATATATAATTATATATATTTTAAATTTTAATCACAGTTTCTTGAGGCTTGAAATTCAAAATAAATGTCCAAGGTCAGGACATCTATGCTGAAATAGACTTTCTGTTATTGTCCTTCAATTGCACACAGTGAGAATTATTCCCGCTTTTGAACACATATGTTCCTACAGGCCCACCAAGGGGTATAGTTGAGCACAGCAGCCAAGGTAGTGGTGCCTCAGATAAAGAAGGGAGGCAATCCTCCCCCTCTACTCCACCCTGGTCAGGCCTCATCTGGAGTACTGCATCCAGTTCTGGGCTTCTCAGTACAAAAAAGACAGGGATCTCTTGGAAAGAATCCAGCAGAGGGCCACAAAGATGGTGAAGGGCCTGGAGCATCTCTCTTATGAAGAAAGGCTAAGCGAACTTGGTCTGTTTAGCCTTGAGAAAAGAAGGCTGAGAGGAGACCTGATCCAAGTCTATAAATATCTAAGGTGTGGGAGGCAGAGAGGTGAAGCCAGACTGTTTTCAGCGGTGTGTGGTGACAGGACAAGGGGAAATGGCCAGAAACTGCAGCATAGGAAGTTCTGCACAAATGTGCGCAAGAACTTCTTTACAGTGAGGGTGACGGAGCACTGCAACAGGCTGCCCAGGGAGGTTGCGGAGTCTCCTTCTCTGAAGATATTCAAGACCCACCTGGACACCTAGTTGTGTGACGTGGTGTAGGGAACCTGCTTTGGCAGGGGGTTGGACTCGATTTCTGGAGGTCACTTCCAACTCCTATGATTCTGTGAAAGTGTAGAAAATGCCATAAAACAGAAAGGGGTAGGAAAACAACACTGCAATCAATAAGGTTAGAGGGCAGGGGAAAAAGGTTCTCCAGGCTAACACAGAGATTCTTTTTTAAGGGATCACAGTGAAGCAGGTTTAACAGAATGGCCAGTACTAGAAGGGACATCAAGGATCATGAATCTCCAACCCCCATGCCACATGCAGGGCCACCACTCTCCCCATTTAATACTAGACCAGGCTGCTCAGGGCCCCATCCAGTCTGGACTTGAACACCTCCAGCGACATGTTTCTTGAGAGGAATCCACATTTCTTACTAAAAGACTAAAACCTATTGGAGAGCCCATGCCCAAATAGAGTAAAAGCTTGAGAGAGAAAGAACAACACAGAAAAAAGCAGTTTTCTGTTACAGTGAAAGGAGAGTTGAATTAGGAGCAAAGGAGTGAAACTGGACATGGAAAACGGGAAAGTGTTTTTTGTTTTTTGTTTTTTGTTTTTTGGTTTTTTTAATTTCTTTGTTTCTCACAACTGAAATTTATTTATTAAAATTCTAACAAACCTCTTTTGCCCACAACACCAATTGTCCACCATTCTCCCTTGCTGTCTTCATCTGAATCCAAAAAGAATCATTCTTCTCTCTTTGCTCCATAGAGAACATGGAGTGTGTGAATGGCTGAGTGTCATAGTGGATAAAATTATACAACTCACTGGTGCAGTAGCACATAGCATATTTATTGATACAAAATAGTGATTTAACAAAGTTTAAGTCAACAATGTCATAAGATTTGAAATGATAGAATGCACTTGATATTTGATCCATAGAGGACAGGATTAAACACTCTGGTCCAGGAGACCTTCTAGTTGAGTCGTGAGGTTCAAAGTTTACTCCCTCGATAACTCCTTGAAACAAAGGTAGCCTGGATGTGGTTGGATTCACTCTTAGTCCACAGTATCAGGTTTCTGCTGTTGATCTAGTATTAAAAATTAACTAAAGAGCACCTAAGTCATCTTCTCTTGTGACTATGATCCTGACTTGAAATCCTACAAAATACCCAAAACTTACATGGACTGCTAAATTAGCTATTAAGTATAAAAACTTCCTGCATGTACATAAATATTTAAATGAAATAAACAAAGGGATTAAGAAAATCAAAACTGAAAGAACTATGACCACAAAAAAAACTTTTCACAAATACAGTTCACTGTGTATCTAGATAAGTCAAATTCCTTGATCAGACTATTACAGACTGGAAATTTCACTTGCTCTCCTTGTTTCCACAGTCTTTTAAAATGATAAACTAAAATTAAAAACCAATGAAACAGACAGTGAAATACAGCTATTTTTTAATTTATAATTGAAGATACTTACAATCTCCTTCATCAGGAAGAACTCTCATGGGTGATTCTTTTTGCTGAAATATGATTAGTATATATATATTTATATATATATATATATTTGTTTTCTACAAAACAGCTATAACAACAGAAAAAGGAAACATTAACAACTGAAAACATTGGTAAAATGGATGTAACAATATGAAACTAGAATGGAGAAATGGGCTTTGTTTTTCAAAAATACCTAAGACAATAATATGTGGTAAAAATATATATAAGTATATATTTTCAGACTTATCTTCTTCTGTATTTCTCTGTGTCATTGACAAAAACAACTACACTAGACACTTTGTTCATAAAAGATAAGTCAGATTTTCTGACATTGACAAGAGCAGCCAATAGGCAGAAATGTGAGCCATGTGGATGGTTATAACCAAGGAACCAGGTAATGGTATCCTGAATATCTGTACAGATAGTTGGGCTGTGTACCAGAGGCTCACTCTTTGGATTGCACAGTGGGCAACCAGGAATGGACTATCCACACCTGACCAATCTGGGGCAAGGACATGTGGTTAGACATATGGAATACAGTCAAACACAGGACTGTACATGTCTACCATGTTTCTGGTCATCAGCCCCTACAGTCACTGGGAAACAATGAAGCCGACACGCTGGCCTGAGTTCGATGGATTGAGAATTCACCATCTGAGAATGTTGCCCATTGGTTACATCAGAAGCTAAGACACCTGAGGAGGCTTTTTTTTTTTTTTTTTTTTTCTTTCAATTAGGAACAATGAAATCTTCTAGGTTCCATGTTGTTGTTGGTATCCCCTCTGTAATCCTTACCCTTGGTTTCTTAGGTAGTTCTGAAGTTTTTGATTGTCCTTCAGTCGTCTCCAAAGCTGGAGAAGAACATGGTTGGGCTGGCGGTCAATCTTAGCAAATTGGACCCCAGCCGAAATTAAATCATTAAACGTTTGTTTTCGGAAGACCCTTTCGGAATGTCCCGATTGAGGAGTTCAACTAGCTGGCATCTTAGTTTTAGTCACTGGCAGGACCTCGGCTTCTTCTAATGTCCGAATATTGCGCCTAGTCCACAGGCGTGCTGTTTCTCCTAGGTCGGCCACTAACTGTGCAGTCTGCTAGACTACAGCTTCTAAGGCCACCAGGGGATTTAATATAGAGACTAACGTATACAAATGAGAGGGAGCTTGCTGTAGAATTAAGTCTCTCTTCCGTGCTGAGAATTTGACCATATCAGGGCCATCAAATGTGTTTTCATAAATTGCTTCCCTTATGCCTAGATGACGGATATAATTCTGAAGGTCTTCCATGGAGGACCACATCCCTGTATGTAGAGGTATATCAGATTTATTCAGCCACACCAAACAGCAGGCCGCCATTAACCATTCTATTATAGAATGGTTTTCAAGAAGATATTGATTACCTGCATGTAACCTCTACCTGAGAGCGGGATGGACAGTCATGGTGGCCAACTTGGCTATTTCCGGGCCATTCACCATAACACTTACTACCCCAGAATCCCACAGTCTTAATAACCAGGCTGGCACACTGTCTCTAGGCTTCCGCCAAAATCGCTGTTCTAAATCCATGAATTCTGGTGCCATGTATGGCTGGGCTGTTACATGCAAGTGAGTCCAGGTAGTGGGCCAATGATCAGGCGGCACCCCTGCCGGTCTGTCCTGTACTTTTTTGTTTTCTGAATTAGAACAGGATAGACTTCTAGTGGATCTGTCAAAATTGGATATTTGAGATCTAATTCAGGTTTTTCATTTTCCTGATCAAAGTCTGTTGATTCAAGAGTCTGGTCATTGTTTATTGAAATGTTATGAATTTGACCTATTGAAAGATGCAGCATTGGTTTCCTCCCTGTTAATATGCCAAGTTCTTGCTTTAACTTTCCAGTACGGTCTTTCAAAAGCTGGTTTTCATTCTCCAAAGTATTATTCCTCATTTCAGCATGATATAAAGCATTTAATAGTGGCCATGTCACTGTGGAGGCAGCCAATCTTTCTTTCGCAATCAGTATATAGTTGCTAAGTCCCTAAAAGTAATCTGCCATGTGATATGGGGAGATATTTCCCATAACACATAGGGGACCCCATGTTTCAATAATAACCATTAGTTCATTGTGGGAGATCCCATAAATCCTGGAATCTGCCCTAGATTCATTTTATCTAGGGGAGTAGCATTCTCCCCCCTGACCAATTTATAGAAATTCCAAACAAAGGACATAATGTAATTGTAGTATATTTGGCCTGCCTGGCTCATCAAGTGTATCATCAATGAATATTAAGATGTTATAATTATGAAATAAACAAGAGAGTTAGGCAAAGCAGATTATAATAACAAAAAGACAATAGATAGACAGCTTATCTGTATCCTGTGCTCACTTATGAAACTCCAGTGGAGTGAATCTCCAGAAGAGACCCTTCCCAACTGGTACCCAGCTCTTAAAAGGGTCTAGGAGAGGTGGAGCCAGGCTCCACCCCTTCCAGTAGCACAGGTGAATTGCCTTCACCTGTGCTCCAGTGGCTAACTCATGGGGACCGGATGGGCTAAACCCTTGGGTGATGAGGGAGCTGGCAGGGGGTGATTGCTGAGCCCCTCTTGGCTATCTATCAGTGCTCCTGGTTAACTGGTGAGGTCCCAGAGAATTGGAGGCTTGCTGATGTGACTCCCATCTTCAAGAAGGGCCACCAGGAGGATCCAGAAAACTACAGGCCTGTTAGCCTGACCTCGGTACCAGAGGAAGTTATGGAGCAAATCATCTTGGATGAGATTGCATGGCATGTGCGTGGTGTCCAGGAGATCAGGCCCAGCCAGCACGGGTTTGTGAAAGGCAGGTCATGCTTGACCAACCTCATCTCCTTCTATGACTGGGTGACCAGTCTGGTAGATGAGGGAAGGGCTGTTGATGTAGTCTACCTAGACTTCAGCAAAGCCTTTGACATGGTCTCTCACAGGCTTCTTCTGGGGAAATTGGCTGCCTGCGGTCTGAACAGGTATACACTCCTCTGGGGAAGGAACTGGCTACAGGGCCATGCCCAACGGGTAGTGGCGAATGAAGTCCAGCTGGTGACCCATTTCAAGTAGTGTCCCCCAGGGGTCAGTACTGGGGCCCATCTTGTTTAATATCTTTATTGATGACCTAGATGAGGGGATTGAGAGTACTCTCAGTAAGTTTGCAGATGATACCAAGCTGGGAGGTGGTGTCGATCTGCCTGAGGGTAGGGAGGCCCTTCAGAAGGATCTAGATAAGCTGGATCAGTGGGCTGAGGTGAATGGGATGAGGTTCAACAAGGCCAAGTGTCGGGTCCTGCACTTACGGCACAACAACCCCATGCAGCGTTACAGGCTTGGGGATGAGTGGTTGGATGATTGTGAAGAGGAAAGGGACCTGGGGGTGTTGGTTGATGCTCGGTTGAACATGAGCTGACAGTGTGCCCAGGTGGCCAAGAGGGCCAACAGCATCCTGGCCTGCATTAGAAATAGTTTGGCCAGCAGGAGCAGGGAGGTGATCATCCCCCTCTACTCGGCACTGGTGAGGCTGCACCTCGAGTACTGTGTTCAGTTTTGGGCCCCTCACTACAAGAAAGACATTGAGGTCCTGGAACGTGTCCAGAGAAGGGCAACAAAACTGGTGAGGGGTCTGGAACACAAGTCTTATGAGGAGCAGCTGAGGGAGCTGGGATTGTTCAGTCTGGAGAAGAGGAGGCTCAGGGGAGACCTCATTGCTCTCTACAACTTCCTGAAGAGAGGTTGTGGTGCAAAAGGGTCTGGCCTCTTCTCCCAGGCAAATAGTAGGACCCGAGGAAATGGCCAGAAGTTTTACCAGAGGAGGTTTAGGTTGGATATTAGGAGAAACTGTTTCTCCCATAGGGTGGTCAAGCACTGGAATGGCCTGCCCAGGGAGGTGGTGGAATCGCCGTCCCTGGTAGTGTTCAAGAGGCGCCTGGATGAGGAGCTACGAGAGATGGTTTAGTAGCTTGTGGCACTGATAGGAATGGGAGGGTGGTTGGACTAGATGATCTTGCAGGTCGTTTCCAACCTTGTGATTCTGTGATTCTGTGATTCTGTGAAAAAAGACAGGGAGATGTTGGAGAGGATCCAGAGGAGAGCCATGAAGATGATCAGGGGACTGGAGAACTCCCCTATGGAGACAGGCTGAGGGAGCTGGGCTTGTTGGAGAAAATAAGGCTGCGGGCTGACCACATTGCAGCCTTTCAATACCTAAAGGGAGCCTACAAACAGGAGGGGAATAAACTCTGTGAAAAGGTTGATAACTGCAGGACAAGGGGAAATGTTTTGAAGTTGAGGAAGGGAAGGTTTAGGTTAGATGTCAGGGGGAAGTTCTTTGCAGAGAGAGTGGTGAAGTGCTGGAACAGGCTGCCCAGAGAGGTTGTGGACGTCCCATTCCTAGAGGTGTCCAAGGCCAGATTGGATGGGGCCCTGGGCAGCCTGGTTTAGTATTACATGGGGAGGTTGGTGGCCCTGCTTATGGCAGGGGTTGGAGATACATGATCGTTGAGGTCCCTTCCAACCCTGGCCGTTCTGTGATTCTGTTTTATCAGCTAAAAAAAAAAAAAAATCTAATTTCTCCTTAGATTTGTTAGGAGTAATTTAGGACAAAAATACTATGCAGAGCAACCTTAGACAGTCAGCAAAAAAAGATAAAAAACCTCCTAAGCCTGTGATGTGAGAAAGCCTCAGTGTGAAAAGAATTCACTTGAAAATATAGTACCAATTAGAAGCAATTTCATATAAATGCAGCTTGGCCATCTGTCAATTCATTAATTTGTTACTGAAATGCTCATCAATTCATTTATTTTGTTATTAAAATGCTCTTGCCACTGAAAATACTCAGTTCCTTGGTTAATCACAATGACTGTGCAGCATTTGTCTTTTTTTAAAAAAACTAAATAAGTGATATCTAAGCTTATTTATTTTCATTTAAGTAAATTAAGTGCTTTGGCTTTTGAGAAATACAGGCTATGTATGTATATATGTATATATATATACTTAAAAAAAATAACTAGGGAGCTTACTTTTTTTTTTTTTACACTGTTAAAAATATTTTTAAATCCTTAACATGATTGACAAATATAACTAAAAAATAACAAAATCCTCTTTAGAATTTCTGAGCAAAACTTCACTGTTCTTTTACCACTCAATACTAGCTTCAAAAACTTAAGACCATTGAATTTTTAGCTCCAGAGACAAAGATAGTGACTCATTTGACTTCTTCATTAAATATTATTTTTCAATTACAGTATATTACTTTCTGTTAGTATAGCCATGGATAATCTCTCAGACCAAGCAAGATTATAGTATATTTCAATTTGTAGATCATTTTCCTATAGAAAATATGCCGCCTTATATATAGAATAAATATTAGTTCATCTGACAATTTTTGAGTCTCCAGAAAGTTAGTGATGTTACTATCTAAATTATTTGTCCAACTCCATTTTCTGCATTAAATTAATCTCTTTTGTGGAACATCCTTGGGCAATCATAGAGTCATAGAGTAATAGAATCATGGAATGGCCTGGGTTGAAAAGGATCACAATGGTCACTGAGTTTCAACCACCCTGCCATAGGCAGGGTTGCCAACCACTAGACCAGGCTGCCCAGAGCCACATCCAGCCTGGCCTTCAATGCCACCAGGGATGGGGCATCCACAACCTCCTTAGGCAACATGTTCCAGTGTGTCACCACCCTCTGTGTGAAAAACTTTCTTCTAATATTTAACCTAAACCTCCCCTGTCTCATTTTAAGACCATTCCCCCTTGTCCTATCACTATCCACCCTCATGATTGAACCCCAGGGAACCCTCAATGAAACTCCCTTGTTTACCATTCTAAGTGGTTAAACTTCGTCTAGTACTTTTGACCCATATAAACTAGCACGCTCCCAAAACAGGTCTCGTAGTTTCAGACAAGGCAAAGACCAAAAATCACTTACAGTGAAGAGCTTTATGTGTCACCACTTTTAGAAAGGGGAAAAGCTGTAATAACTTTGGCACAGACTATTCACTAGGAGCATAGTATTAGTAAGTTAGATTTATTAGTATATTTGCTGATATGCTGGATATCAGCAAACTGCCTTCTAGTAGAAATTGCAGGTTTTCCCCCTAAATCTCAGAAAGAACAGTGTATGTAGACAAATCAATACTCCCTATTTCCGTCTTACTTCTTTTTCTCTATGACAAATCTAAACTTCAGTTCAACTGACAATGTCAAGTGTGTGGAAAGTTCAGACACTAATACAGTTATATAAGAAAAGCCATAGGTGAAACAAAGTTCTCAAAAAGGTTTTTGTAACCAGCAGTAGAAGTTACGCGCAACTTTATGGTCCCTGAATATTTACGTCTGTATTTAAGTTTGCAGTTTTAGTCTTTTTAAAAATATTTATTTCTGGGTTTGGATAAAATCTGCTTATTTAACTATTTAGTATTTGGGGTAGATTATTAGCATTCATCAGTCTCTCACTCAGAATCCCACATGTTATGCTGTCTGGATATTTTTTTCTCACAACTTGGACATTTGCTCCAGAAATTAATCAAGCTGGGCACACTTGCACTCATGACACCCACCTCTGCCCTCGGGCCCTACGGAGTCTTCAAAATTCTGGAGTTCCCTATGACTAAAGAAAGGCCTTGGGAGCTCTTCCTTGCAGATCCATTTGAGTGCATTTGTCTGACTCAGAATGCTGCAGAACACACCTGCACCTGAGCTGATCATTTTAGAGAGAGTCCAATACAGGCGCTCACGCTGTGTTTAAACATCCTGCTGCTGCTCATCAGAGCTGGTGAATCCTGTCTTCTCAGCCACTCTCACAAGGATTTGTCTTTCCTGACAGCCACCATAACTGCCACATAAACTGGAGCAGTTTATAATAATGCTGGAAAATCTATTCAAATAATTAAAATGAAAACATAAATACACCCAATGCTAAATATGTCATTCTGATGATTTGAGATAGACAAAATTTCTTTTAATCAGTAAGAAATTTTGACAGAAGGAAAAAGATTCTAGAGAGTTTGTTTTGTTGTTGTTGTTGTTGCACAGAATTCTCCAATCAATATTTTTCCCTCTTACAAACAATTTACAAACTGTCAGATGCATTTGGAATTAAGAATTCACTGCTGAGGAAGATCTTCAACTGGAGTGAATTATTTTTTAATATATTTTGCATTAAATAAAACAGATCTTAGAAAAAGTCCCAGCAATCAGATACTTGAATCTACTTATGGTGCTGGAAAATGACAATAGATATCCTCTTAACAACTTATCTCCTTATTCTTACAATTTGATATGAAATATCAAACATAAGATTAAGAAAGCTTTTTATATCCAGAAGGAGAAAAACGTTAATATACAACTTTAGTAGTAATTTCACAGAAGAAGCAACCTGTTTGTTTCTAAAAACTCTCTTGCATTAAACCATTTGAATTTTTCATGTGAGTTTTCCAATGTGAGAAATTTAAATTTAAATCAAAAATTCCAGAATTGCATAACCTTATGCTTTCCTGATTTTCAGTTGTAACCTTAATTTTCTTGATTAAGAATTTTTAAAGAACTTCTTCTGAGAACCACTATTCCGTATCCAAAGGTAATGGATATGATTGTCCTGCCATTTAACTGAGCATATTTGTCAGTAAATCTAATGTATAAATAATAGAACATTTGTCCCATACCATTTTTTTATTTTACCTCTCCACTTCACCAGAAAAGTGAAACAGACAAAGTTATTGAATTCTACTTTATCCCAGGAAAATTAGATAAATGGAATGGGAGGACAGGGCGTGAATCCATCAAATTCTACTCTGCAACCCAAGAAAAAGGCAAGCAAGTGTTCTTCCTCTTGAAAGCACATCAGATTCATGAACACAGAGCTAATTCCCTGCTGAGACTCAAGATCAATTTCTGACTATAGCCATCAGATTTGTGCACAAGCTGTTTTACAATGTTAGAATAAAAACTGTCTGCTGCCAGCATGACATTTGTCCACTTATCTCAAATTATTAATTTATTTAAATTAAAATGAATTTATGTATACTTCAGAAGATATTGACATGAGGAAATCAAACCCTATAGCCTGTAAGGATATAGAGAAGGTATGTTTTATTGGCAATTGCGCAAAAGCCCTGGTGTAAGGGGCATAATTCCACCAAGCTTGCACACCATCTGGAAAAATCGTGCTACAGATATAGGCCAAACTGATACATGATCAATAGTTTTCCTGGAATTTGGATATATATTCATTACACCCACAAGAGTTCATTAGCATGCAGACCCTCCCCTCCTGCGTGTGCGTAGTGGTTTGTGGGATGAAGATTTATCATCTTCCTCATGAAGGCCTCGTCTTCCTCGCTGTAAATTTCTGACCCTCCAGGGGGGCATCCCTCCAAACTGGTTTCTTCTAGCCTTGCAGACATCTAATTGCCTCCCTGCCAGATGTCTGAGTTGTTCTCAAACGTTATTGGCATGGCCAGTCTTCCACCTCACTATCCCAGACCCAGTGTCTGCTGCCCCTTATTCTTCTAATAAGCTCTACATTCTTGCTTCTATAAACTATCTCTGGCTATCCCCTTCACCCCCCTTATTCTCAGTTACTGTGAAACCTTCTTATTGCCTTTTTACTTTCACTTATGGGGCCCCTTTCATCTTTCAATATTGGACTATTTTATTATCTCAATACACTCAACAACACAGGATCCTTTTATTTCTTCTGGATGTAAAAAGTTTTCTTAATCTTATGTTTGGTATTTCCAAGTAATCCAGGCAGGATCATGTGTGCATGCTAGCAGTGACAAGGGATGCCAGCTATTATCAGTCATCATCACACATCTGGATTTCTTCTTGACGATGATAAGCTAGGTTTTGGAGAGGTATTTTATACTTTTGAAGAGTCATCAGCTATTATTTGGCCAGTTCTTTGATTCATTGTCTTATTTCACTTTCATTTCTATAAGCCTTGAGTAAGGTTGCAGTATCTTTTTTTTCTTTCTTTCTTTCTTTTTTTTTTTTCTGTGATGGAGATATATGTATCTTGATCAGCAAAAATAAAGGACATATTTGATAAGGTAGCACCTCGTTGCCTGCCTCCTATCTTTTCTTTTAGAATGGAGAGCCATTTCCTGTCTTATGGAAGTACTATGCTCTTCACACCAGATTTTTTTTATTGTTAGAATGGTGTCCTTTGACAACAGTGCTGATCATATACATGTTAATGATTGTGTCACAAGTCTACACAGCATAATCCTTATAAATGCTATAAAATTATGTCTCAGAGAATGAACAATTGATTAGGGTGCAACAAGCAGTTGTAAGCACACAGTAAGTTTTTCTTTACAGTATAAATTTTAAGTTGAATGAAATTATCATATCAACAAGACTAGACCTTCTCACGGAAAAATACAAGATGAGGTTGGAATAGATCCCAAAGGTAATTAAGTGGATGTTCTTGGAAGATTTCCTTCCTTTGAATGTTTCATTTATGAGAGAGTGAAGCCACAGAGAAATTCACTGTATTTGAAACTCAATCAGAACAATAATAGGACAGGTAGTGAAGAATTTTGTTCATTGTATTGTTGTTAATATTACTACTCAAATAGAAGAAAATTACACTTAGGTAATAGAAGACTGAAAAGTAAAGCAAGATTTCTTTTCACAAAACTTACCCATTTTCTCATTCATGGGTGTTCAGCCTTTTGGCATACCTGAGCTGCACTGAGTGAAAAAGAATTGTCGAGGACTGTATCTATGAAAGTTGCTCCAGAAGCAATGCCTTCTATTTATTTTAATGGAAACCAGAACAGGCACATAGAATGCAATAATGCTATTTAATAGAGCAAATTCTCAGCTACAAAATACTCTTTTTTCAGCATGGTCACCACTATTAGCTATGCATTTTTTGCCAGAGATGAACAAGAACCTGCATGCTGATCTCATAACAGTCTGCACCAGTAGAGATGATTCACTGTCACTGTTACCACTGCTGAAATACATCACCCTTCCACGCTATGAAAAGAGAACAAAATAAAAACCGTTCTAGGTGTCCCTGAATCAGATGGTCTCCAGAGGTCCCTTCCAACCTTAACCAGTCTCTGATTCTATCTAAATTACATTTTAGCCTAGTAAACTGAAAGAAGGGAAAGTTGAAGTTAGTAAAGTACAACTTAGAGATCAGATATTTTTGCTTTAAGGTTTTTTTTTTTTGTTTTTTGTTTTTTGTTTTTTTTCTCCACTGGATTAGTAAAATCCAATAAATTCTCAGCAATTCTTCATTATGACATCTTTAAATCAGCACTTTTCAATATTCAATAGAATCACATGAATGATCAAAATGATCCTTTCTCTTCTTAAAAAGGCAACTTAAATCTGGGAATATATCTTATTAAATGCCTTACAAACTTTCCTTTCACATATCAATAAGAAATTTCTTTTAGAACACTAGAGAAAATCAAACCTTTAAGCACTTGATTCATTGTTGCATGACTACCTGTGGTCATCTAGTATGCACGGATTAGTAAATTACTGAAATTAACAAACTATGCATTCATTCACTTCTGGTATCATTGGAGTCTCATGCAAAAGGCTTGCTCATGTTGAAACTTTACTATTCTTTTGAAGAAAATGTGTCAATGCCACATATGCGTTGTACATATTTTGGTTCAGGCACAAATGGTTCTAACATGGAGTTAGAGAAGTTAAGAGTCTGTTTCTTTATCCTATTTTGAGGACCTTTTCTTAGATCTTCATTTCAGTGATCACTTTATTTTCTGAAACAGCATCAGTGCTTTGGAGAAGTATCCAGAGAAGCTGGGAGAGTTGGGATTGATCAGCTTAGAGAAGAAGCAGCTCAGGGGGAATCTTATCAATACCTGCAGGTAAGGTGCACAAAACACAGTACCAGACTCTTTTCAGTGGTGTTTTGTGCTAGAACAAGAGGCAATTGGCACAAACTGAAACACAGGAGGTTTTGTCTATTACACTAGAAGCGCTTTACTGTGCTTCTGACAGAGCACTGGAAAAGATGGCCTAGGCACGCTGTGGAATCTCTCTCCTTGTAGATTTTTAAGAGCTGTCCAAACACGGTCTTATGTAATCCGCTTAAGCAGAGGAAGTGGACCAGTTGACATCCAGAAAACCCTTCCAACCTAACCATATGGTGAGTCTGTGATTCTTTAACTGTAGTTATTTTTCCCTGGGCTGTAGAATCACTAGCCAAGTAAAGACAAGTTCAAAGCTCAAAATTCTTCTTTTTCCTTTGTAGAACATTTTTCATTCTTTGTCTTCCTCCATTTTAAGTGACTGCAAATTTGCAAGACATATGTAGATACCTAGAACAACGAAAATAATAGCAGTAATATTAACAAAAAGAACTGGCTTAGCAGGCAACACACATTTCTACAGTAAAGGGCTTTTCAATTTTGGAATCCTAGTAAGAGATAGTTCAATAGACACAACTAGTCTTTTTTCCCCTCAGAACAAAATTGAGTTAAAAATAGCATTTATGTTCTTAGTCTATCTTGTTTGTGTTCTTAGTTCTATAAGGCACTTTCTTCCAGTGTGCTTTCTTTTCACTTTTGGCGTAAAGGAATTGAGTTAAATTTATTTTAAAATCTTACAGAATTTGAAATACAGCTTGAATTTGGGCACTGTAGTTAACACTCCTCAGGAGTTTGGAAAGCTGTGTAATACTGTTCATTGCTCATTTTGGCTGTTAGATGCTGTCAATGGTTTACGGGCTGGTCTGGCCCAGTTCCATGACCAGTGGGACAGAGGGATCTGCAGATCTGCACTTCTGGAAAAAGGAAACAGGGGACCCCAAAATAATTGAAAACTGCAGCAACGATCTGAGGAGAAAAAAACTAGTTACTAAATATAGTATCGGAATGCAAGATAACACACTATAATACAATATCATTAGAATTGAAGCCAATTAGTCAAATATAATGAGAGAGAATGTCCGAAAGGTGGATAGGCCTCACCACAACACTGAGGTGAGATGCGCAGTCCAGTTGAGCAGCAGGGAGACGAGGGAAGAGCCCATGACGAAGAGCAGATGAAAAAGAGTGCATCAGGTGACCTTGCCAGGAGTTGTATCTCCTTTCCGTGACCACAAAGTCCCCTGGGGAATGTAGTTCTTCTTCTGTTCCGGGCAGATACTCAGGACTTGAGCATTAACAGTTAAACTCCCAGTGCCCCACATGATGTTATGATATGGAATACCGAAAACCAAAAACCACAAAACCATGACAGATGCAAAGACCACTACACAAATGTTGATCTTTTTACAAAGAACTTTGAACTACTAACTGCAGCCTTGTGAAAGCCGTGTCAACCACACCACTCAGCTTGGTGTTTTCAGCAAACTTCCTGAGGGTGCACTCAATTCTGTTATTGATGTCGCTGATAAAGATGTTAAAGAGCATCGGTCCCAAGACAGACCCCTGGGGGACACCGCTTGTTACCGGGCTCCACCTGGACACAGAACCATTGATGACCACCTTCTGTCTGTGGCCTTTTAACCAGTTTGTTATCCTTCGAGTGGTCCACCCATCAAATCCACATTCCTCCAATTTGGAGATAAGGATGTGGTGGGGGACCACGTCAAAGGCCTTGCGTAAATCCAGCTAAATGACATCAATCGCCTTTCCCTTGACCACCAATGCAGTCCCTCCACTCATAGAAGGCCACCAGATTGTTTAAGCATGACCTTCCCTTGGTGAAGCCATGCTGGCTGTCTCGGATCACACACTCATTGCTCATGTGATCAAGCATGTCATCCAGGAGGATCTGTTCCATGATCTTCCCAGGCACAGAGGTGAGACTCACCAGTCTTTAGTTCCCTGGGTCCTCCTTGCTCTCTTTCTTGTAAATGAGAGTGATGTGACCCTTCCTCCAGTCATCCGGGATCTCACCTGACAGCCACGACTTTTCAAATATGATGGAGAGCAGCTCAGCAACCACCTCTGCCAGCTCCTTCAGAACCCTGGGATGCACACCATCCTCCCCATAGACTTGTACACATTCAGTCTCATGAGGCAGTCTCAGACTTGCTCTGCCCTTACTGTGGGGGTTGATTTACAGCTCCAGTCCCCACCTTGAGGTTTAGGGATGCAGGGCTCAGGGACATGAGAAGTACTGGAATCCTGGCCTCCAGTGAAGACCAAGGCAAAGAACTCATTCAGTACCTTAGCCTTCTCTTTGTCCATTGAAACAAGTTCTCCTTTTACATTTACCAAAGGAGTACACTCGCTTTGGCCTGTCTCTTCTGGCCAATGTACCTGGAAAATGTCTTCCTATTGTTTTTCACGTCCCTCACCAAGTTCAGTTCCGCCTGCACCTTGGCTTTCCTGATCCCACGTCTGCAAGTCCGGATGGCATCCCTGTATTCTTCCCAGGTGACACACCCTTGTTTCCAGAGCTTGTATGCACCTTTCTTTGCCCTCAGTGTGCCCAGCAGGTCCTTGCCAAGCCATGCCAGTTTCCTACCTTCTCTGCCTGCTTTCTCATTCAGAGGGATGGAGAGCACTTGTGCTCTCAGGAAGGCATCCCTGAATAGTAGCCAGCTCTCCTCAATATCTTTGCTTTTAAAGAGAGCATCCCAGGGGATCTTGGCCAACAGTCCATTGAACAGCTTAAAGAAGTTCGCTCTTCCAAAGTTCAGGGTCCTGATGTCACTCTTTGCCAGGCTCACATCCCTCGAGATCACAAGCTCGACCAGGGCATGGTCACTGCAAGTCAGGCTGCCTCCAACCTTAACACCTTTAATGATCTCCTTCGCATTGGTGAGCAGCAGGTCCAGCAACACTTCACCTCTGGTCGGTCTGCCCAATACCTGGACCAGAAAGTTATCATCAGTGGATTCTAGGAGCCTTCTGGAACTCTTGCAGCTTGCTGTGTGGTCTTTTTCTCTGAGATTTTTTGTAGGTGAGGGGAGTGGATGAAGATCTGTTGCCCTCGCAATCCCCCCACCGCATCAGCTGCTCTCGCGAGAACTGCCTGCCCAAGAGTTGCCCAGCTGCTCTGTTGTCTTGGGGATCCCTGAATGAAGGAACTGACAGAAACCCCTCTGTACCTCGCGGTCTGTCACTGCGGTTCTGTCTGGAACAGTTCCAAAGCGGCAAACCTCGGCAATCACACATCATGTTGGGTGATCATGTTGGATATTCCTAAACTGAAAATAAATTCAGAAGCTCTAGAATCTTAAGAGCATATGGGGACCCAGTGAAAACATAGTAACAACTATGGATAATACATGATGTTCCAGAACAGGGGAGAACACACAAAGTTCCTTCTATACTTAGGACATCCTGGTAGTCTCAGAATTCTTGTCAAGCCTGTTCTCTGTATTTTCTTTTCCTTCCCAAAGGATACTTTTCCTTCCCAAAGGGAGTGTGAGCTAACCTTAATTGCAGCCTTTGCTTCTCTTGGAAGTTCAAGCCAATCAGGATGTTTTTCTTCTCTCACATTTCTTAAAAGAAGAATCATTGCCTCTGCATTAGGACTTACTTTCTTCTCTGGCATTATGTCTCATCATCTTACTCTGAAGCTAAAAAGAAGGATAAGTTCCAGTGCTGAATACTTACATTTGTTGTTCTCTGCTTGATACTATGTATTATCTTTTCATCTGCCTATCCACAATTGCTGTTTTCACCTCAAAAAGATATATTATTATTATTTTATTGCATGCTGGACCTTTATCAGATTTACAAGCCCATATATTTATGCCACACAATCACGGTTCTCCAGTGTCTGTAATACTTCCTGCTATGTTAAAGGGTCCTCCAAGAAAGAAATGTCCAGCCAACCAACTCCAGAAACTTCTGTGTATCCATAGAAGTGAGTACCATTTAGAGAGTCTGGAAATACAGGGTGCCTTTTTGCTTTTAGTTGTTAAGTATATACTTATATATAGATGAAAGAGATGTTTCTGCTTAAATACTGTGATAGTGTAGACAGCTGTATCCTTCCATAGTCTTGGGAAGGGTCATTTTCTTATGGAGTAGATCATAGACTTTATAACGTGAGAGTTTTGCTGAATTTCCTCAAATACACACAGTTTGATACAGAAGTTAACATATCTGTGGTATAAGTGATTTGTTATGGAAAGAGAGGGATGTTCTTGAGAGAACTTCTGACAGATCTTCTGGTTTCCTTTTCTTTCCAAATTCCCCCTTCTTCCTTCTGAAGATTATGTAGAGTTAAGAGGGAATCAAATTATTTGAGATCACTCTGGGCTCTTTCATCCTATGTCACCCCTACAGCTTGTTTCCATGTAGCATATTGTTGCATCCTGCTTCCTGTTTGGCTATATGACACAGACTTTTCTCTTGTGATGGCCTAATATGTTCAAGCTTTCTAGTCCTAATAACTGACATCAATGGGACTCACTGCTTTATCTGACATTCAGAGTAGGTTGGAGTTGATACCAAGGCGTAAGCTGAGCTTGCTTTTCTAGATCAAAATATTAGCCTGTATTTCAGTAGTGACTGGTGGAGAATGTTGTCTTTTCTCATGCAGAGTGCCTTTAGGAACTTTGCGTGTCAGTCTTGCTCTTTAGGAGTAATTAGTTGCTTATAGGGTCTTTTATTTTTAAATAATATAGCTGTATTTGCAATGAAAGGATGAACACTGAAGAGGAAAAGATGTATGTACGTTTTTTATGTGTTCAGATAGGGATGCTATGAGACTATAATGAAGCTGAGCCATTCTGACTGGGTGCAGAGACTTTAATTTTTTTTATTATGCGAATGAAGGAAAAAAATGTCCTTGGGGAAATGAATCACTGTTAAAAATAACCACCTATAGTGGGAGATAAGTATCATTCGGACACCTGCTTTAAATGAATGAGCTTCAATTTCAAGTGCCCTAATCACTAGGCTAGAATCAAGGTCACTTATTCTCTGATTTGGTGTGAAGGCCCTCACTTGCATATTCACAGTGACTCAGCTTCAGGAAGAAAAGGTGATGGACAATGACAATCAGTACATCATTTCTTAGTGATTAAGTCACCCTCTTCAATTGTGAGACAAGAAAATTTGGTTATTTGTGAGTCATGGAACTAAAATGTTAGGTAGGATTATGCCATGAATGTCAGTGTTTTCAGAATTACGCAGTGCTTAAAGTAGGATGACTGTGTTAATGTCTGAGAATTTGGTAGAATTGACCCTTCCAAAAGAAATATATTAGAAATACTTATATAGTTTTAAGTATTTCTTGAGTTGAAAGCTTAAAGGAACTTAACATTGTACTTTTAATACACAGTTATAGAGTTACTCAGCATGTTTCAGACTCTTGTTTAAACACTGAAATGGCTTCAATTTATAATGTTTAAAAAGAAATCTAGTTCTAATTTATATTAAAAAATTGCTTTTTACAATGGTGTTATAATTGCAAAAGGGACAATTGTACAGGGAAAATTTAAAAGAACTGTTTATTACTTTTCTGTATTACTTTTCTTTCTATAACAAGTCAACTGCACTTTTTCTATAAAACTGTAATTATTTTTATTGGGGAAAAATACGATAAAACATCATGCATCCTCCTATAGAGATTATTTCAAAACATGCTTCATAACAATAACAATAATAATAATTAGTATATACATATTTAATTGCCTAACTCAGAATTATAGTATTAGCAAGTCACCTATACCGTTATTGGAAAAATAAAAGCACTTTGTAATGTTGTTCAGAATAGATAACTAAATAAGTCAGCTGCTGTAAGACAACAGAGATATGATTTCCTTCTAGATATTCATGCATGTTTGTATGTGAAAGTGAACATATCTGTTATCAAACTGACTTTAATTAGATTTGTCCATGATATACAATTGTGTCTGATTTTTTAAGAATTAGCCATACAACAATGTTAGCTTCATGATAATGTGTAAACCTAAATTTAAAAACAAAATTGAACTTTTAAGAATGCAGAAGGCAAGAAGTAAGAACTCATCTGGAATAAATTAGTGAACCAAAATAAATTCCTACATTGCATTCCTTTCTAACTCATTCATTTGAATTCTTGACTATATTCTCATTCAAACTCACTATTCCAATCAGATAAATATTCTTGTTGAGAAAAAAACATAGATGCCTTTAAACCATTTCAGCCATTTAAACCATTTCAAATCAATCTTACCTTCAAGCATTTTTCTGGGGTCAGAATGGATAATTTTTTTTTTCTTAAGCAAGACATAGTATACTGAAAGAAAAATGAAATGAAAAATATACATTGTGTGTTAATGGGATCTTTTTTCTTATTTTTTACTAAGTAAGTCTACAAAAAGATTGCAAAACTTACTTTTTCAAAATAATTCACTGTGGAGATACATTTGAGAAATTGATCTATAAATTAATTTGTAGTTTCCTTCTAAAGATGAACTTAAAAGTAAATATAAAGATATATGGGTACTGCTGCTTCTAAACTTCTCAGCTTTTAAGGCAAAGAGCAAATTAGTTACGGTCTCCAATGAAACAAACAAAAAAATACTAAGTGAATTTTTTTGTTTGTTTGTTTGTTTTTTCTTTTCTGGAAGAAAGTAAAAATAAACGTCTAAGGACAAAAAATATAAGTTTTAGAGTCAAAATCATAGAAAACATTACTTTGGAAGAGACCACTGAAGTTATCTAAGTGTTCTACTCAGTGAAGGTCTCATTAGATGCTTCTGCTCATGCTTTGTTTCTTTAAGTTTTGAATATCTCCAAGAATAGATATATCACAACATCTCTGGAAAATGTGCTAATGTGTTTGACATCTTCATGGTGAAATGGTCTTATTTACACATAATCAAAAGTTTCGATATTCCATCCATTATATCTACCACTTCCTCTGCTCCTACTGGGTAGCTCTAGACAGCAGTAAAGTCTAGCCCACACCATCCCTTTTTGAGGATGAGCAAATCCAGTTATTTCTGTTTGTTTAGGTTCTTTTGTACATAATGTTTTTAATCCTTATGGCCATCCTGCTATTCCCTTCCTCCTCTGGACTTGCTTCAGTATGTTAAAATCTTCCTTGTACCAGGAAGACAAAACAGGCAGGGTCTTAAAAGTGCCGAAGAAAATAATAACCTCCTTTGACTCACTTCCTTGCAATTACTTCAGCCAGCTCCCTGAACATCCCTGAATGTACCTGCTGGTCTGTTTTCCCAATTAACTTGAGTTTTCCCTAACTCTATCTTCCTCTGCAGTGAGTAATGATTCACTCTCCCATATTGTGTCTATGACCCTGAGAGGTATGAGGGCAAATTTTAACAGAAGTAACTGAGGCAAAAAAGACAGAGTACCTTGTTCTTTTCCATGTCCTGGTGACTAGATCTGCCTTCTCACTGATGAATGGATCCACATGTTCTGTAGATTTAATTTTTCTGTCAGTGTATTTACAGAAACCCTCTAATCACCCTGAACATTCCTCCCTAGTTTCAACTTCAGCTGAACTTCAGCTTTCAAAGCTTAAACTTTATATTTGGTTTTCAGTATTCCACATCATAACATCATGTGGGGCACTGGGAGTTAACAGAAACAGAAGAAATAACAAATAACAGAAGAAGAACTACATTCCCCAGGGGACTCTGTGGTCACAGAGAGGAAATATAACTCCTGACAAGGTCACCTGATGTGCTCTTTTTTGTCCGCTCTTCTTTGTTGGCTCCCCTCCCATCTCCCAGATGCTCAACTGAATTGTGCATCTCACCTCAGTGTTGTGGTAAGGCCTATCCACCTTTCGGACATTCTCTCTTTCATTATATTTGACTAATTGGCTTCAATTCTAATTATATTGTATTATAGTGTGTTATCTTGCATTCTGATACTAGAAATTTGTAAATTTGTTTCTCCTCAGATCATTGCCGCTGTTTTCAATTATTTTGGGGTCCCCTGTTTCCCTTTTCCGAAGGCGCGGATTTTGTGAAATCCCTCTGTCCCACTGGTCATGGAACTGGGCCAAACCAACCTGTAAACCATTGACAGTTGAAGAAATATCATCCTGGGTAGTTCTGCACTGCTTCCATGTTCTGTTTTCTTCTTCATGTCTAAGCTCAGGCAGGTGTTCCTAATCACTTTACCAATAGCATCTTCCAAATTTGACTGACTTTCTAGAGGCTGCAGTGGAATTTCCTTGTGCGCTAAGGAGGTTGTCTTTGAGGACAAACCCAGTACTGTTAGGTCTCTGTATTGTGCAGCCTGCAGAGGACCCTAGGTCTGGAGGAGGTGGAAGCTGCAGCCTGAAGAGAGCCTGTGCAGGAGCATATCCCAGACCAGAACTGCTACCTTCAGAAATAAGCCAGACCAGAAACACTGGAGCAGGTTTTCCATCAGGAACTAGAGCCTTCAGGAATGTATATTGGACCAGTTCCATAAAGACTGCCTCCAGTGGTATGGATCCATACAGTTCTTGAAGAACTGCAGTCAAGTCAGAAGGATCCCCACTGGAGAAGTTACTGAAGGACTGCAACCCGTAGAAGAGACTGCACACTGGAGAAGGGGAAGAGAGAAAGGATAAATGAGCAGTAGTGATAAACCATTATGGATTGACCACAATTTGGGACACGAGGAGGTAGTTGCTTTCAAAATGAGATTGAGCCTGTGAAAAAGAGGGGGTAAATTGAAGATGTTTTCAGCTCTATTTATGTTTTTCGCTGTTCTATTCTGTTACAGTTGCAGGAAGGCAAACTCATCTTGCTCAAGCCAAGTCTGTTTCGCCCTTGGCAGTAATTTGTGAATGATACCTTTGTCCTTGTCCTCTTGATCCACAGGTTCTTTTCATCTCAATTTTTCCCCCTTGTCCTGAAGAGTACAAGTGAATGTCTTTGTGGGCACCTGGCAATCAGCTAAGGATAACCAACCATACTTTGCACAAAGATTATAGCTTCTTCCTCTCATTTGCAACCTGTCTTTTCCTGAATTTATATCCATGCACAATAGCACTCCTGTCATGAGAGTTATTTCTTTGTGTTTCTGTAAATTCAACAAGGTCCCACCTTTTCAAATGCACTCAGATCTGTAATTCAAATCACAGTTCAGATGTGAAAGGATTTCAGGAGGTTTCAATTCCAAGCTACTGCTAAAAACAGGGTCATCTATGATTCGAGAGCATGCCATTCAAGCTTTTGTTCTGTTGGATCTTGAAAACTTTTAAGAACAGGAACTGACATTTCCAAAACTGGATGCAGTATGTAGATGTCATCTAACATGTGGTATGTAGAGAAGAATCATTACTTTCATTGACTTGCTCCGTGTGTTCCATTTACACAACCATAGATACTGTTGGCCAACACTGCTGCCAAGGGCTCATTGCTGTTTCAAATTTATCTTACATCTCCCAGGGCCCAATGAACATCTTCCCTAGAACAACTCTCTGGCCTGTCACTACCCAGCTCATATCACTGACAGAGTCTTACCCTATGAAACGCAATGCACAACAGATGGCATCAACAATAAAGTGAGGGGAGTGTCAAAACAGTTAAATAAATTATGCACTCCATCTTCTGATAAAGCTTCTTACATTGGCAATACTTCCATACTAAATATGCCTCCTTACTGTTTTGCATGCTGTGTGCATTCTTGTGCAGGTGCTTGAAGCAGACTATTTGTGCTGCTTTCACAGGAAAACCATGTGAGCAACTCCCATCATGTTATCCTGCAAATTATTCCTCATCATTTACTGCATTTTCACTTCTCTTCAAGTTATAAAACTGGTATATCTAGTTAAAAGGCAAAAAGGCAAAACAAAACAAAACAAAACAAAACAACAAAAATTTTCAATGGAAATACATGAGAAGAGATTCTGAGAGATTAAGAAAGTTATGAAGAATAAGACACTATGCTTAAAATTCACAAAATACTTGAAGATAGAAAGTTTCCTGAGAAACTGAATAGTAGTCCCTGTTACTTTGGAAGAGAAAATTATTACATAGAGATGTTACCAACACAGCTGTTATTCACACATTGATTTTTTGTTTATTTAGTTTCAGTAAATTCTGTGTCATTTTCCACTAGTTGTTTTTGCTGTTTTGAAAATAAGATCTTCTTTGAGATGTCAAACTATGACATCTTCTAATACAGTGGTAGCAAAGCACTTACTGTAATCTTAGCAGAACTGTGTCATTACCTCCTTCCCTATAACTCTGAAGAGTTATCTACCATTTCACATATATAAAATGACAGAACATAGGAAACTGAGCCAATAAAAATATAATGGAGAATAAAGATGCTTTTAGTTAAATTTTGGGCTGCAGATGTCACTGGAGTTGTCAATATTATTCATTCAGAAAATTAGTAGGTTGGAATATAGCCACTTGATCTGCACCCTTTGGGCAAGCTATTTCTCATGAAATACTCTCTTCCTTTATAAACAAGTAAATACATTTTCTTGAAAGCATGAATCTTCTGCCTCTGCATCAGTGTCAAGTATTTCTCCAGTCTAACATATTCTGTGAATAAACCAGGCAAGTTTTCTATATGACTAACTACAGTAATAGTGAGTGTGAATTATAAAATTTGTAACAGAACAAATAATCAGCTACTTTTAAGAAATTGAATATGTAAGGAGATTTAAATGACAACTTTTTCTTTTAAGAAAATATTAATTTCTCTTAAGAAAATACTAATGTTAAAAATATGTTAGACATTAACACAAAACTGTCATGAATTGCAGCTGTTAGAAATGCATTATTTTATGCTACAAAACACTGCATGAAAACTCCTGGCTTGTTTTCAACAGTATGAAACGTCATTGAAAATGTCATAAAATGCAATATCCATGATTACACAAAAAACAGTATCTCATGGATAAGAAATTTATATTTATTTAAAAAAAAAAAAAGGCAAATTCCCAAGGTTCAGAAAGATTTAAGCAAGAGTATGATTATTCTAAGCATAGTAAACAAGCAAGTAAACTGTTTAATTCAAACCTTACAATTTTTGTTTATTTGTTTAAAGCTCTATTACTTTCAAATAAGTAGAAACTGAGCTGTTATAACCTAAGAATGTCCTTTGACCCTAAGTTTCCAAACACACAATCTGGTCCACAAGAAACCAAGGAAACACTTTTTTAGCCTAGACAGCCTGCTCTAGACGGACCTGCTTCATCGGGGCATTGGACCAGATGGCCTTCAGATCTTCTTTCTAACGTCAACCATTCTTTCATTCTGTGACTCTTCAGAGAGAAAATATGTCTGTGGCATCTCAGAATTCTCAATTTGATCTCAAACTGAATATTATACACATGAGGCCAATGCAAGGAAGCAGCAAGCATATACAATGCCTACTGAAACTCATCTGCTGATAGTTGTATTCCATTCTCTAACATCAGCAGCCATACCCAAGGATGAGAGAAACTGAACGTTTTGAAATAAGACTCAGTAAACTGTGTGGGACAATTACAAAGACAAACAGAAAATAGAAGCAGCAAAGAGATTCAACAATTAATAGTTTTCTAGTCTCTCCTAGATCTTCTTGACCTCTTAGAAATATATATATATATATACACATGTATATTTTGTGATCTGCAGAGGACTTCTGTGTGCACAAGGAACTGAAGGGTGCCTGCTGATGCAGGTAGTTAAGAGAGATGATAATTTTGATCAGCTTTAGCACTTTCTAACAGCTTTCTTCTAAGAGCCAACTCTAGCCAAATGGCTCTCTCTTCTGTTTTCTGGCTCAATCTGGAGTTAGGAAGAGTCAATAATTCCTTTCAGCTGGTAATGGAGAGAACATCAACACCCAGCAGCATAGCAGAGAGAAGCAGCAATTTATGCAATAGACTGAGTAGGAGTCTGAAAATTCTGCTCAGTATGGGATGTTTGTGCTGATGTGCCACATGGCATAGTTTTCAGCAGTACCTGAAACATCTACTCTAGCATATTCAGGCCTTCCCTCAGATCAGCCTTTAGAGGGAGGACACAGTTATACAGTTGTGGAACATGGAGTGTCCAGCAGAGCAGTCAGAGATGACTGCTTGCTGTGGGAGACTGGTACTGTCAGGGAAGTCATTAAGAAGCTGCAGGAGGAGGTGAGCAGAAGTCCGCATTTATTGATTCCTCTTGCAACTCTACCTTTCTTCAGTGGCATATATAGAAGAGTCATAACTAACCTCAAATAAGAGACTTAATTTCCCATTCAACAGTATTTATTTAAGACAATTTAAAGTCATATATTATTAAGAGGAAAACAAACATGCAAACGAAGGAGTATACAAATAGTTAGATCTTCGTATGTTTTGATATAGAAAAAAGCTTCCATAAAAACAAAACAACAAAAAAAAAAACAACAAACAAACAAACAAAAAAAAAACACAAGAACTGTGGCTTCCTAGGTTTTGTTTACTATTTCACTGAACATATCTGTCAGCTGTCTGCAAAACTTAAAATCATCTCTTATATTCCGAACTATAACTATGAAATATGACAACAAATACATTCATTTTCTTTGTCTGAAAGCATCAAAGGAAAAGTTATTCCTGTTGCCTTAGAAATAAAATGTCTTCTATTAAAATCATACTGTGATAAACAGAATCTGAAATGTTTAGTGTGTAGAACCCCTACTAGACATAAAAATTGCAGTTTCATTAGTATTAGATCTCTGACGCAAATAATAAAAAAGAAAGAATGTTTTGTTTCCTTGGGAGAAATCAAGATTTCACTATCTGTAGCAATAGATCAGGTGAAAGTGCACCTGCAAGTGCACAGCAGTGCACAGCAATCTAAGCATAAACAGACAAATTGAAATATCTAAGCCCCCACGCCAAAGAATCTTAACAGAGCTAACAGACTGATATGACGATAATAATACAAAAGTTTTAAACCTCTGATTTGTGAATTTGTTTTTTAGAACAGAATTATCTCCAAACCACTGCTTTATTATTATTATTATTATTATTATTATTATTATTATTATTATTAAAATGTAAGGAAGATGGAGACAGGAGACATTTCAAATGTTTGGAGAACTGAAAATGTAGTAGAAATATTTGCATAAAAATGAAGAAAACATCATGGGAACCATAGACTGCCTAGGCTGATGCATATCTTCAATAAAATTACTGATTGCTGAATATCAACAAGAAGCAGAAATAAAAACTCAGATAAAAATTCAGGCTATATATTTAGAAATCCCTGCCTCCTAAATTTCATACTGGCAGACCTCTTCTAACTTTGGAATAAGCAATTTTATGAACTGGCTTTTTATCTCTGCCTTTTGATGCTGCCCTTTTTACCTACAGCTTTTCCACAATTTATGATAATCAAAGCATTAAGGACCAAAGCGTTCATAACTTCCAGCAACAATTTCCGGGAATGATGTAGGTTCTGATGATGAAGTTTTTTCAGTTTGGGTTATGAATTATCTCATATTAAATCCTTATTCATTTGAGGATTACCTGGAAAAATCATTGTCTTGGGAGATCACTATGATATAGAAAAGAGAGGAAGGAAAATTCAAAGGTCATTAAATATATATATATATATATATATAAAAAGACAAATTATTATACATTAATACTGCTACATAAAGGCCAGGAGCTGATCTCTGGCCATGAAGCTCAGCTGTATGAAGTACTATTCATAATGTTTGGACTAGTTTACTTTGAAAAAGACAGATCTGGCCTTCTGTTGGGTGACTTATTTTGATGTTACTCTAAATTTATTGTTTCTGTAAGGTTTGGTTTGTTTGTTTATTCATTTTAAGATTAGAATCTGGTATAAAGATAATGTTCATCACTCATCAGAGAGGTTTTATATTTGAAACTGAATGCATGACATATTGTCTCGCTCCAATTTATAGGAGGGAGATGAGGTTCTTTTAATATCTGTATACCTGGCATGAGATTAAGAAACAAAGGTTCAAATGTTGGTCCAACCAATTTATTATAAATCCTAATCATGGAGATGGGAAAGGAAAGGAGGGTGATAGAAAATATAGGAAAGAAGCAAAAACTGCATGAAGCAGGGATGGTCACCCCCAGGATCCAGCAGTGGTCCCGTTGCATGATGTTTGAAGGTCTGAGGCAGAAGCAGCGGGGGAGGGAGCAGCAGAGTGGCCGGCCTTGGGCAGCAAGCAGGTAGCAGGAGGCAGCTGCAGAGCGAATCCGGGAGGAAGCAGCAGGACTGAGGTAGCAGCCCCAGGAGAGTTCGTCATCATGCAGGAATTCCACAATGTGAGGAATCTGATGTCAGACACCTGTCCTCATGGTTTTCAACTCCTCTTTTATCCTACTTGTTCTCCTGCCTGCCTGACATCCCTGGGTGCTTGAGCAAGAGTCATGTGAGTATCCCCTGAGATGGCCATCTTCCTTGAGTTAAGTCCACATAAAAGACCACTTCAGAGCCATTAAGCTGCACCTCATTCTCTCTCTTGTTGCCCCTGGCCTTGTCCATCTGTGTCCCTCAGACAAAGAATTTCACAACCTTTGCCCAGGACTTGTCCAGCAAAGTTCTCCAGAGAAAGGATTTCACAACCTTTGCCCAGGATTTGCCTGGACTGGTTCATCTGTGTTCCCAGCAAGCTTTGAGACAACAATGTTTTACAGAATAATATCTTACACATATACATTACTTTTGTTGTATGATAATCAGAAAAGATTTCTGAGTGTGTAAATCTTCTTGACAAGTACCAGAAATGCCATGTCTAGGATATGGAAGAATATTTGAAAAAGAAAGCTGTTGTGCAATCAACAGTTTTGTCTGGGATATTAACAAAATATTTTTTTATTACATTACGTAAATATCTGGACTAAAAATAAATTCTTATTTGCATGTTTATTTGCTGTATTTTTCATTGTTAACTAAGATTTTGAGTAAAAAAAAATGGGCCTCTATTGTCATCGTAGGGCTGCACTCTTCTGTATTATAGTTTTATTATAGAATCATATGCAGCTGATTTTGCACAGGACAACTACTTGTTATCACAATATACGATTTAAAAAGTGCATAAAACTGATGAGCAATGCAACAAACATGTGTACACAGCCAAGACCAAACTCAAACATATCAGACAAGAGTTTCCTCATTGTTAGACAACTTGTTATAAAGGAGACGAAAATAAAGATCCAGGCTAGTCAAAACAAATACAAAAATCAAAACAAAAAGTCAACAGTCCTGGGACTTCACAGAGTTGGTACAAAGCCTGCGGCCTGCTACCAGCAACAGCAATACCAAATTTATGGGCTGTAGGCATACAGTTGATGCAGAATTCTTTCAGAATTATCAAAATCATATTGGTTGTTTAAATGAAACTTTACAGGAACTGAACAGAGATACTTTTGTTTATACACCCCTTCTGTTTGCTGTATGAATAACAATGCTAGTGTAGATTTTGGATCAGTTTGGTGATCATCTTTCACTTCAAAAATCTTGAACTCTTTTAGTTTCCAATATCTGAAGAGTGCACATAGCTTTGCCAAAACACAATCACAGTACACTAAGAAACCATTGGTAGCAAAACTTACAGGTGAAGTGTATATTCATACATGACCGTTGAACAAGATCATACTCACTGAAAACTTATAAAAGTATCTGAAAATGGAAGGCAAAAAATAAAATATTAAGAGACAATCCACATAAATGAAGAAAGGTTCAAATAGAAATGCATGATGTTTACACTGTAATGAAAGTAATGAATGTGGAATTTAAATTTACACAAATAAAATCATAAATAAGACCTGTTCAAATCTCTTCTATCACAGAAAAGAAGATACAATAAGGAAACTTGGGGAAAAAGAAAAAGAAAAAAAAAAAAAACAGGAATGCAAGTGGCAAGAAGTATGTCTCTATGAGATATCTTTCTGCTCCTCTCACTTTTTTTTTGTTTTAATTTTGTTTTGACTTTCTCCTAATTTATTAAAAAAAAAAAGGGCAAAAAGGCTGATAGATTATTATCTTCTGGCCACAACAATAATTCCTTTGTACTTGTTCTGCAATTCTTTTTCTCAGCAAATTCGGACACAAATATTTATGACTGTAAAGTGTGAAGACAGTTCCAAGTGTAATAGATTCCCAATTTCTTTTTGTATGTAAATTGTTGCTAAACCAGTGGAATTAATATCAAGATGCCAACGTAAACTAAGAAGTACGTGAATGCTGTATGAAACTAATTATTTAAAGGCATGTTTGCAGGTTGAGGTAAAAGCAGATATGACTTAACAAATTTCCATTTAATGTTTTCGTATCCTTGTACAAAAAGTAAGTCTGAAAAGAAGGGCTGCAATAAATATGATTGTAGGTGTGTTCCCTCTTCTGCATAACAGTTTGAGGAGGTATAATTGGTACTAGTCTCTAATATTGTTTCTGTAAATGCAGAATCATAGAATCACAAGGTTGGAAACGACCCACAAGATCATCCAGTCCAACGATCTTCTCATTACCACCACTAACACAAGCTACTAAACCATATCTTGCAGCTCCTCATCCAGACGCCTCTTGAACACTCCCAGGGATGGTGACTCCACCACCTCCCTGGGCAGGCCATTCCAGTGCCTGACCACTCTCTGAGAGAAAAAGTTTTTCCTCATGTCTAATTTAAACCTCTCCTGATACAACTTGTGGCCATTTCCCCGGGTTCTGTTCGTTGCCTGGGAGAAGAGGCCAAACCCCTTCTCACCACAACCTCCTTTCAGGAAGTTGTAGAGAGCGATAAGGTTACCTCTGGACCTTGTCCAGACTAAACAATCCCAGCTCCCTCAGCTGCTCCTCATAAGATTTGTGCTCCAGACCCCTCACCAGTTTTGTTGCCCTTCTCTGGACACGCTCCAGGACCTCAACGTCTTTCCTGTAGTGAGGGGCCCAAAACTGAACACAGTACTTGAAGTGCGGCCTCACCGGTGCTGAGTACAGGGGGATGATCACCTCCCTGCTCCTGCTGGCCACACTATTTCTAATGCAGGCCAGGATGCCATTGGCCCTCTTGGCCACCTGGGCGCACTGTCGGTTCATGTTCAGCCGAGCATCAACCTACACCCCCAGGTCCCTTTCCTCTACAGTCATCCAGCCACTCATCCCCAAGCCTGTAACGCTGCATGGGGTTGTTGTGGCCAAAGTGCAGGACCCAGCACTTGGCCTTGAAAGTGCAGGACCTGGCACTTGGCCTTGTTGAACCTCATCCCATTCACCTCAGCCCACTTATCCAGCTTATTTAAATCCCTCTGAAGGGCCGCCCAACCCTCAGGCAGATCGACACCACCTCCCCACTTGGTGTCATCTGCAAACTTACTGAGAGTACACTCAATCCCCTCATCTAGGTCATCAATAAAGATATTAAATAAGATGGGCCCCAGTACCGATCCCTGGGGGACACTACTTGAAATGGCTCACCAGCTGGACTTCGCTCCATTCGCCACTACCCGTTGGGCATGGCCCTGTAGCCAGTTCCTTCCCCAGAGGAGTGTATACCTGTTCAGACCGCAGGCAGCCAATTTCCCCAGAAGAAGCCTATGAGAGACCGTGTCAAAGGCTTTGCTGAATCAACATCCCTTCACATCAACAGCCCTTCCCTCATCTACCAGACTGGTCACCCAGTCATAGAAGATGAGGTTGGTCAAACACAACCTGCCTTTCATGAACCTGTGCTGGCTAGGTCTGATCCCCTGGACACTACACACATGCTGTGTGATCTCACGCGATGTCACCGTATTTTGTTTTCTGTAAGAACTTTTTGCAAACGTATAGCAGTTATCCAGGCTGAGAAGAGAAGATGTAAGCTAAACTTATCACAGTGTAATTTATCTTGCTTTAGATGTTTAGAAATATAAGGATGCCAAATAATCTAAACACTTGCCTCATACACAGTTATGTCTCAATGGATACTGAGTCTGGTCCATAGTGAATAAAAACAAGGTAAAATGAGAAAACATATATTAATAAATATTGCACGGCTTAAAGCATCAGAAAACAGTTCTTTTCAAAGTTTAATTACAAATTAGAAAAGACCTATCAAGTTAACGTTGCTTCAAGTGAGAAGAAAATGGAATGGATTGTGGTTAAAGTAATGAATACTACAGCTTTTTTAATTTTAAAGCACTGATTACAAATCATTCTGAAGATGTAACAGCAAAACAGTTCAGGTGCTCTGCAACAGGAAACAGATAAGCATAATGTTATTTACTTACAGAACAGAAAACATTTGTCTTGAATATTCTCAAGTAGCACTAATTTAGTAATGTATATGCCTTTGTTTTGAGTGATGACTAATACTGTTGCCTGCAGTTTGTTTATAGAGATATGTAAAAACAGAACTGCAACAGATGGTCTATAGCATTATCTCAAGGATCCTACTGCTTTTCTTTGTATAAGCAACATATACCTTTTTCAAAAAATTGCAGTCTAGAGCCTCCTGTCTCCTTGTCAAGAAGTAGTCTTCTTAGAATGGATAATTGATACAGCAGGCCCTTATTAGCATTTATTTTTTGCCCTAATATCCTAATATTTTGGTGCAATTTAGTAATTTTTTTGTTATAAAAAGTTTGTTCTATGCTGCTTTCCATCAGTGTCCTTTATTTTGAAAGATGGGGTTGGTATTCTTTTTCTAAGGCTAAAATGCATATGTTTTTGAGTATTTATTAGTTCTGAATGCCCTCTGGACTTCCTGGAATTGATCCACAATGGTAATTAAACATAAAGTTGAAATCAGAATGCCATATTACACCTACCTATTAATGCCCTATTAATGGGGAAAAAAAAAAAAACAAGAGGATGATTAAAGACAGCATAAGCCAACGTTACCGTGTAAAGAACTAACAGAAATATTTTCAAATTTCAGCTTCTGTAAAGACTCCATCATTCTAGATAAATCTTTGCAAATAAAGAGGCTGACCTTGACAAAAAGAAGCAAAAGACGCTTGTATCTATTTTCACATTCTGTGTGCTGCTGTGCCTGCAAGAATAAGACAGTGAAATATTATTTTAGGAAACAAATGAGAACTATCCCACTGTAACCTCCATTAAAATCAGTTTGGTTTTTTTTTTTATTTTTTTTCAGCAGACAAGAGTTCAATCAACTATTGCAGTTTTAACACAACCCACATTATGTCTTGCCTCTATCTATGTTATAAAAATTTGGTGAAAGTGCTAAGGGCAATAGACATCTGTTAGAAAAATTAGCAATATAAGTGCACACATGTCATTTCATCAGTTAAAGAGAGAAAATATTTGAAGTAACTTTAGGTCCTTTATCTACTATCTCAAAACTTAGAAAAATGTTACTGGCAATGAAAAATGTTTCTGTTCTGAAGGGGTAGAATTTTATGACTGTTCAGTGGCTATAAAAAAGCGAATAAAAATATACATTTTTATTATTATTGAGAGGATATAGTATAGGGTAAAAAGAACCCTCATACCAAGTAATACAAAATCTTCAAACATGCATATTCAGTCCTTAGAAAACTTTATTTTCCTATTATTATTTTGTGTAGATATTTTTCACCTACAGATTATTTCTGACTCCAGTAAAAAAGGTTGTAAGTGACAGCAATCTGTCCTACTAAGCAGTTTTCACTCATGACTTAGAGGTGTAATTTCACTAGTTCTAGACATTTCAAAGCCAGAATGTACTTAAAGATCTACTTAAAATCATTGGGAAGAAATAAGTAGCATCAATGGAGCCAAATATAAAATAGTCTTAGCAATGTGGTGACAGATACAAATTGATCATAAAATAGACCTACTGCAGTGGGAAATATAGTTCTCTGACTTTAGTCTAATTTCTGCTAACTAGAGGAAATCTAGTGACTCGACATTGATGAAGCAACTGACCTTTATCTAAATAGATTTAAATGTGTCTCAGTGTAACAGCCAACACATTTTGCATCTATTTAAATGCAAATACTGAAAGATGTTGGTTGTAAATGTGAGAATGGCTCCTAGCAGCCCAGGATGCTCAAAGCACGACACTTAAATTTTGGTTTTCTATTTGTTTAAATGTAGTATTTAAAACTTGCTTCACTTTCTCTGCTTTCTTATTATTCTAATCTATATGTTGTGTTTCTCATCTCTAATGGAAACAGAACAGACCTGTAGTGTATAGATTTTACTCAAGTGTTTGTATTTTACCATACTAAATGCTGCACAAATTGCAAATTTCTCCAGAAGTAAAAGTATTATGCAAAATGGCCATCTTCCTCAAACTGTTTATATATTTATATTTATAGCAAGTAAAGAATGATTATTCTTGACATTGTGTTTCCTTAATAATCATAGTCATAGGATCAGTTCACAAATGTTCATCATTTATATATGTTTGCTTTAGGTAAGCGTATGCTACCATGTTGTTTCAATTTGTAATAATCAGCTCTCCTTATACACTGTGTTTTACATGGGCTTAGCCTGAATAATTAACAGAAGAGAGACTCGCGCTGCAAGTGGTATACTGCAAAACTGGAATCCCATGGACCTGCTGTGGCAAAGCCAGCAGCCAAAAAGCATTCAGGTTCAAGCTTAAATAAGAGATTAGTCTTCTGTTTAATAACAAAATATTGTATCCATTTTTTAACAACTAACCACAAGACGTATGTTGAAAAACAATATTATGTAACTAAAAAAATGAACACAAAGATAAACAATGATGTACAGTAGGATTTATCACAGGAAAAAAGCCCACTCTCTTAGTTAACATAGTTTAAGTCAAAACAGGAAGAATTCTACTGATTAATCAACAATCAGTGCACCATATGTCTACGTTCAATGGCAGTGATAAAACAGATGAAGAATGACACTGAATGCTTATACCAATAAAATATCACCACTGTGTTTCTACACACCATTTATCACTATTTCCAAGAAGCTCTAACCCACCCCCACAGGCACAGAAATGTGCGCACACTCACACGTGCACACACAATTGCAAGTTCTCCAAGCATTGGAGTCACCTGAAGATCATCATCTTCTTCAGCACTACCAGCTTTGAACAAACACCCTCTAAGACAGTTTTTGCACATTTTGCACATATCTCCTTTTTTGCACATTTTTTCAATCCCTTCCTGCCTTATCAACTGTTATCCAAGCCATATTACCATAAGGGTGCTATGCACGCATCCTCATAATGTTTTCATTGCCCTTTACATCTATTTACTTATTATTTTCTTCCGTTTTTAGGAGTATTTCATGGGATTGTAAACTTTTTTTTTTTTATTATTTCATACCATCTCATGTTATGATTTCGCTCCCTCCCTCTCTCTCTTTTTTTTTTTTTACCTTACATTTTGTAGTTGTTTAAAATGCCAAGTTATCAATGCGGCCATACTTTTTTCTTTATTATTATGCCTCAGAGATTGTTGCAAACAGTTTTGATCAGAGTAGATATGTGTACATAGATGATAAATGACTTCCCATAACTAATCAGGATCTATGGAAATAAGAAGTGATACATCTAAGGAAAAACGAGCGCTTTTTCAAGGCAATTTATTCAACCTTCTAAAGTTGACACACATGGTCAATCTGTAAGAGCCAGAAATGATTTTTAGTGGTACAGAGCCTCAGTATATAAAGCTTACTGGATTAAAATGTGACATCCTGACACATATTATTTCAGCCGTTATTATATATTGTTTTCCAACATGAAGAAAAAGCATTCTTCAGTTACCTCTTATATGCATACAGATTACTTTTATAAAAGATTGAAATGCTTGAGATGATCATACCATCTACATATTTTTGTTTTATTTTTTGTTTGCTAATACCTTTATTTCGCAGGTCATTTTAGTTCCATCAATAGAAGATTTTCTTCTGGTAGTTAAACTCACGGAAAGTAAGTATTCATGATCATCTAGGTTGGCTTTCTGATTAACAAAGACTGCAGAATTTCACACAGTAGTCTATGTATGAAATGCATAACTTCTGCTTCAGCTGTGGCCCATTTCATAAAAATTCCCACTCTTGATTTGAACATTCAAATAGTGAATACTGATTGCAGCTGACAAGGTCTATAAAACCATCAGTCTTTTCCTCTCAAAGCTTTCCCAAGTGTTGTTTCTCTTATATTGTCTACATGTATACATATATTTTACAAAACATGTATCAACAAAGTGAAAACAATTCTGGACTATATTATGGAACACTCTGAGGTATTTGAGATCAAGATGATGATCCTTTTTGAAGTGCTTACAATTAAAATAAGTGACGAAGAGGAAAAATAAAAATCAGTTTCAAAAGAAAAGTCCTATATCCTAGTAAAGATCTACTAGAAATTACATTATTGACGTCACTTATATATGTAGCCTCATACAAATAATTCATGTAACCAAATTAACTCTTAGAGGTGAGAATTTTTCTCTAGCCTTCAAAATTTTGCTGTTTTTTGCCTTTTCTTATATATGATTTTATGCTTCAAACAAAATGTATACAGATAATATAGATAGTTATGTTTACAACACTTTCTTCTCAGTGTTCCTACCAGCTGACATAGAAGATTTATTACTTGTCTGATCACTGCATAAGTACTAGTTTTTCAATTGTAAAAATAAAATGGAATGTTGGACTGCGTTAAATACAGAAAACTGGAATCTACCTTGATATCTTCTACTTGTTCCAGCTTACGATGTTTCAGAAGTGATGTGTATCGCCTCTTTTTTTCTTCAGTGGAAAGAATAGTAAAGAATACTAAGGTATTTTGCAATGCATACAGTAACGGAAAATGTAGAGTGCCAAAAACGACACAGCCACATTGGAAAAAATAATTATTCTCTGTAAATGACATGATTGAAGAAGAAAAACATGATATTACTGTGACAACTGGGCCATAATACTAATAACCTGATGAAAATACTGAAAATTGAGTGTTTTCTGCGAAGATAATCAGTTCCAGCATTTTTTTTGTCTGTGTGCTACTGGCCATCCTCTTGTAAGGCATTATTGTCTGAATTATTCCTAGCATTAACTTTTCTACACTTTAGAATTATTACTTATCTTGATGACCCCATAATCTCCTATAGTCTTTTTTTTTTTTCTTTTTTTAAATTCTATTAATTCTTTAGAGTATTTATTTTATTTATTTTATTTTCATTTCATAGTTGAAGTACTATTTTGCTCTGAAACTTTTTCTGTCATAAGTGTCCAGGTCTTTTTCAATAAATTTTCCTTTCCTTTAGCTGTAATCCTCATGATCTTTCTACCTTCTCCTTAGCAATAGTTCAAAGTTCTTGTTCACTCATTGATTTTAACCTCTTGCGGTTCATCATAAGTCTTGTATGTCTTGACATCTTGCCATGTCAGATAACATTCTGTCATTTTTGTGTTCACATAATTTCAACCAATATATTTAAATCTTCAAATATTTAATATTTTGTTGGCACAGCTGCTCTCTCCATAGAAGTATATACACAGTTTTGTATGTTCTTTCACATGACTGGGCATTGGTTCTTCATTAATGGTATTGTTACCATCTATCAACCTACTTAAGAAAACTACTTATTTTATGACATTAAGCAGATGCCAACAATGACTACAAACCATATTACATTATTAATAGAAGATTTTAAAGAAGAAAATGCATATTTTAAAAACGGCTTAATGTTTCAGTATTTACTCAGGAAAAAAAAAAAGTAATCTGGGATGCAGTACTTCTGTGATATTTTATGTTATTCCTTTTTAAATTATAGTAATTATTAAGACAAAACTAAATGGCTTCACTGTTTTGACACTTTGCAAAGTAGTATTTGTTCATCAAGGAGAGGTTTTTGATGGTTTTTTTTCCCTCACTTTATTCTTTTCCTCTTCTTTATCCTGTATGGGTTATGAGCAATGATTTTCTTCATGAATAATGAATATAAAAGAAAAAAGAAATGATGAAGATGTGGTATCATAGTAATTCTGTTGTTTTTTCTTTTTAACCTATTCACTATATTTGTCCAATTTGATATGTCAATTATTCTGTCATATAAAATTGACAGAATAAAACATTTTATTGCTCAATTTACCTTTAACAGTATTGAATGGCTGTTTGCTGCATATAAAAAGCATTGTGTCTTAAAGTGTATTTCTCATTTATATACCATTTCATGTACTTAGTGCCATGTAAAACATCTGTTATACAAATCCATTACACTGATATCTCTGACTTTTTTTGTATTTTAAACTGGACACAAAACAGTTACGTTCCAATGAGTCGGATTCAGAGCTTGGGATTAATATTTATGAATACAATTTAATAGTGGTATACATTCTGACATGATAGTTATCCTTAAATACTGCCAGTATAAATATTTGCTGTCACTAAATAGTTTATGGCATGCATCTTCGAATCACAGAGTAACAGAATTGTTAGGGTTGGAAGGAATCTCTAGAGATCATCTAGTCTAACCCCCCTGTTAAAGTAGGTTCCTTACCGTAGGTTGCACTTCAAAGAAAACAAGGTTGAAAGGGACCTCAATGATCATGAATCTCCAACCTCCCTGCCACATACAGGGCCACAAACCTCCACATTTAATAGTAGACCAGGCTGCCCTGGGCCCCATCCAATCTGGCCTTGAACACTTCCAGGGACAGGGCATACACAATCTCTCTAGGCATCCTATTCCAGCACCTCATCACTCTCTCTGTAAAGAACCTTCTCGAAATCTAAGCTAAATCTTCCCGCCCTCAACTTCAAATCTTTTCCCTTGTCCTACAGTTATCAACCTTTTCACAGAGTTAATTCCCCTGCTGTTTGTAGGCTCCCTTTGGGTATTGAAAGGTTGCAATGAGGTCACCCCACAGCCTTCTTTTCTCCATGCTGAACAAGCCCAGCTGCCTCAGCCTGTCCTCACAGGGGAGGTGCCTCCAGTTCTCTGATCATCTTCATGGCCCTCCTCTGGACCCTCTCCAACAGCTCTCTGTCTTTCTTGTACTGTGGGCTCCAGACCTGGACACATTACTCCAGATGGGGCCTCGCAAGAGCAGAGGAGAGGGGGAAAATCACCTCCCTGTCCCTGCTGGCCACCCCTCTTCTGATGGAGCCCAGGATACCATTTGCTTTTCAAGCTGCAAGGGCACACTGCTGGCTCATGTTCTTGTGTTCTCCTCAACTTCTTTTTTGTTTTTAAAGACAGCATCCCAAGGGATCTTGGCTTACAGTCCATTGAACAGCTTAAAGTTTTCTCTTCCAAAGTTCAGGGTCCTGACATCACTCTTTGCCAGACCCACATCCCTCAAGATCACAAACTCAACCAGGGTGTGGCCACTGCAGCCCAGGCTGCCTCTAACCTTAATACCTTTAATGATCTCCTCTGCATTGGTGAGCAGCAGATCCAAGCAACTCTTCACCTCTGGTTAGTCTGTCCTATACCTGGACCAGAAAGTTATCATCAATGGATTTCTAGGAGCCTCTTGGACCACTTGCAGCCTGCCATGTGGTCTTTTCAAGAGATACCTGAATGGCTGAAGTCCCCCATCAGGACAAGAGCCCATGAGCACAAAGCCTCCTGCATCTGAGGAAAGAAAATCTCATCAACAGTCTTCCTTGATCAGGTGGCCTGCAGTATACTCGTATCACCACCTAGCGTTTCTTAGACCCGTTCCTAATTCAACCCACAGGTTCTCAACCTGTTCCTGACTGTTTCTGGAGAGGGAGCTCCTCACAGTCTATCCACTCTTTGGCAGAGAGGGCAACTCCCCCACCCTTCCTACCTCACCTATCCTTTCTAGCAACAAGGTCATAACTTTCCAAGTGCATCACATTTTCCAACTCCTTATCCTGCTTATTTTCCCAGGCTGTGTGTATTGGTATAAAGGTACATCTGGGCTTTTTGTCTCACCGCCTTTATATGATCTAGGATACCCTAGAAAAGCAGCATCCCCAGCATCCCCCTGCCCTAGTCCATCCCTATGTACTTCACCTTCTTCACCCATCAAGTTTGGTACAAGCTCTTGAACAACCTGCTCAATCCCAGCAGCCCTCATTTTGTCCCCTTCCCCCTTCATACCTTATTTAAAGACCTTTCAATGAGTCCTGGAAGTTCCTCTGCTAAGATCCTCTTACCCCTCAGAGACAGGCTACTTCCATTTGCAGCCATCATGCCAGGTGCTGAGTAATTTGCCTCGTAATCCAAAAAAAAAAAAAACCAAAATTCCTGTGTTTGCACCAAATTCTAAGCCATTTATTTATAAGGTGGGTTTTTTTGGATCCTCTCAGTATCCTGCCCTGCCACTGAAGGTATAGAAAATACCACCTGCATGCCCACTCCATCAGCTACCCACCCCCAGTCCCCTGAAGTCTTTCTTGATAGTCCTGAGGCTTTTCTCAGCAACCTCGTCACTACCAGCCTGAACTACCAATAAGGGGTAATAATCAGAAGGGCGAATCAATCCAGGAAGTTTCCTAGAAATGTCCCTGACCCGTGCCCCAGGGAGGCAGCACACCTCCCTATGGGTAGGGTCAGGCCAACATATAGGGCTTTCTGTTCGTCTCAGCATGGAGTTGCCTATGACAACCACCCTTCTGTCCTTCCGGGTGGAGGCAGTCTTGAGGAGTGGGGTCGACCGCTTCACCTGAGACAATCTCATGGGTGGACCTTCCTCCACACCTTCACTCACCTCTTCCTTGAGTTCCAGGGCCTCAAACCTATGGTGCAGAGGTACCTGGGGAGCCGAGGATGGTCAGGATGGGAGATGCCCACTTTGCCGAGCCAGTACCCATTTCCATTCCTTGTCCTTTCTCAAACTGTTGCTAGGAGGAAGGGAGGACAGGGGGCTCACTGCAGCACCATCTGCCTGCCAATTCCCCTCTCCCACCTGTTTACAAGGCAGCAGGGGGTGACATGCTCCATGTGGAGCTTCAGCTGTGTGACAAAATCTCGGGGCTGATAGGGACTGGCACCACCAACCAGTCTCCCTCTCACACTCCTTTATGGTCCTCAGCCTTTCCACCTCCTCCTTCAGATCAATCACAAGGCTGAGTAGATCATTCAGCTGGTCATATCTTGGTCACAAGTTTCTTCCTTCATCATCTGGCACTGCAAAGGCCAGGCTCTAGTACTCGTGACAGCCAGTGACCTGCATGCTACCATCTCATACTGGGGCCGCAGTCTGAGTCTCCCCACTTGTCTTAGCATCAGTTATCCTTTCAAGCATGCACACGACCTCAGTCTGGGTCTCCATGCTCTTTTTGGATGCAGTCTTCTTTCTGCATGAGCATGCGACTTCCATCTGGGTATCCACAATTTCTGTGGTGGTAGGTTTCTGCTGGAATGCAGCCGTTGCCAACAAGCAGGCACACTAACAGTACTAGATAGTCTTAATGAGATGTGACTGATCAGCCCCACCCTGCTGCCGGTAGTGCTGGCTCTGCCCTCGCTGGGTTGGGGGGTCGTTAACAAGAGCCCCCGCATTTATCACTCACTTGAGATAACAACCGTCCTTGGTGGGGAGTCCCGTGTAGGAGTGAGTTACTGTTTCTCCTCAATAAATCAGCCCAGGTGATTGTCACACCCCGACTCCTCCTCTCCCTCCCTGAGGATTTTTCTAGGCGAGGGGAGTGGATGCACAGCCGTTACCCTGGCAATACCCCCGCCGCATCTGCTACTCTCATGTGAACTGTCCGGTCGAGAGCTGCCCGGATGCTCTGTTGTCTCATGTATCCCTGAATGAGGGAACTGACTGAAACTCCCCTATACCTCACAATCAGTCACTGCTGTTCTGTCTGGAACAGTTCCGAAGCAGAGAAACTTGGCGATCAAGTCTCTCCAGTGGGTCAGCCTCTATGCTGTACTGATACATATGATTATTCCTCCCCAGGTGTAAGACTCTAAAGTTGCCCTTTTTTAACCTCATATAATTTCTCTCCACCCAACCTTCCAGTCTGTCTGTCTCACTGAATGATAACTTGACAGACTTCTGTCGTATCAGCCATTCCTCATATGCTTGCATAATCAGCAAACTTACTCTACACCTTCATCCAGGTAGTTGATAAAGAATTTAAGCAGAATTGGATGTAGTAGTGACCCTTGGGGAATACTGCTAATTAAATGCATCCAACTTGACACTGCATTATTGATCATAACACTCTGAGCTCTGCCTGTCAAGAGTTCTCAGTCCATATCACTGTCCACTTATCTGTGCCACACTTTCTTAACTTACCTACCAGGATGTTATGAGAGACAATGTCAAAAGCTTTGCTGAAGTCAAGATACACAGCATCCACTGCACTCCTCTTAACTATCCAGCCAGTCATGACATCTTGGAAGGCTAGCAGATTGGTAATGAGTCCTTCCTGATGAAATCATTTTCTTGCACTTGCTTGGAGATGACTTTCAGAAAATCTGTTCTACTAACTTCCTAGGGATGGAAGTGATGTTTGTGTGGCCTGTAGTTTCCTCATCCCTTCTCCTTGCCCCTTTCAAAGACTGGTGTGACCTCTCCTATTTTCTGTGACCTTTCATGAATAATAGAGAATCATTTGGTAATCACTTCTGCCAGCTCTCACAGCACTTGTGTGTGCATTCCAAACTGTAGTTATGGGTGCAAAAGTTGTAGAAGTCATTAATAACTGTTAAAATAATATAAAAATCTTCATCACAAACTTTGTGGCCTTTTATGATGGAGTAACAGTATCACTGGATACAAGAAGAGCAACTGACATAATTTACCTGTACTTGTGCAAAGTGACACTTCTCAGCATAACATCCTGGTCTCCAAATTGGAGAAAAATGAATTTTATGGATGGACTACTCACTAAATAAGGAGTTGGTTGGATAGCTGTAGTTGTGATCAAAGGCTCAGAATGTAAGTGGAGACTGCTGACAAATAGCATTCTTTAGGGAATGGTGCCAAGACCAACGTTTAATGTCTTTACATATGGACAGTGAACAGTGGAATCAAGTGCACCTTCAGCAAGTTTGTAGATGACCAAGCTGAGTGGTGCAGTTGACACACTAAAAGGAAGGGATGCCATCCAGAACAACCTGGACAGATTTAAGAGGTGGGACAATGCCAACCCCATGAAGTTGAACAGGGGAAAATCTTATGATACATAGCAATGTCAGTCTTTATACTGTTTTTTGTTTGTTTGTTTGTTTGTTTTTCCCAATGGGTTGGATTTTTTTTTTTTTAATGTTACTTTATTTTATCTCTGTTCATTTATTAGAGAATAACTGTTTATTTTTGCTCCTTTTTTGCATTGTATTGCAAGTTCTAAGAACCGGTCTCCAAAAAAGACACTTTGATTATTCTATTCACATATAACTGGCAAATAAAGAGATTTTCCTTTCAGGTTTTGTTTCAGAATATGACTGTTTTATTTTATTTTTTGTTCTGAGTCCTCTGAAAATGAAAAATTCACTCAGTATTCAGTTTTTATGACGTTAAATTTCAAGACATTGAGATAATACACTACTTATATGCTATTTCCCTAATAGTTTTTGTTTGTTCATTTACTTGTTTTCTTTTTGTGTGTGTGTCTGACAATATGTAAATTTCTAAGAAACCAAGTGAAAGACAACTACTTCCTTGGATTTATAACAAAGAATTGTGAAAGTAAAGCATCAGTTCTTTTTCTTCTTGATGCTATTCAGTTATTTTCTCCTATTCTAGGTAAGACAAAATCTGTTGATAAACCTGACTAAAAAGAGACAATATTTGTCATATTCCTGGGTTGTTTTGAAGCTGTAATTAGCCCTTACACTTTTGCATTCTGAGAAACAAAGAAGTTGCTGGAGTGTGAAATGTGGTTTCATGTTGTGTGCTAATTTTATAACCTATAACTCAGCAAAACCACAATCTTATAAACAATTATTTTAAAGAGTAAAAATAAATAAATAAATGAAATCCCACAACAGCCTGATTTAAAAATCAAACTTGAGAGCCCACCTCAGCTTTTATCTTTCTTTTTAAAACACTTGGGTGGCTAGAACTTCTTTCTTTCTCAGTATATTTTCTTAGTTCTCAAAAGCCGCAAGTCAAAGGTATGTAACAAGCTTACAAAACTCCACTCTCTAAAACGATCACAAAAATAATTACGTTTTTATGTTGCTTTGACATTAAGAATAAATGTTCCACACTGACATTTAATAAGCCTTCCCTTCCCTCATGCCTTAAAGTGTAACAGATTTAGTTGAGTTTGTACAGAATTTACAGAGTAATTCCTGTGAAGGCTTGAGAAAATTCACTTTGTTTTGTCTGAATTAATATCCATCTTCAAAAATATATGGTAGAAGAAGAAAAAAGAAAAAAAAAGAAGAAAAAAGAGAAAAAAAAAGAGAAAAAAAATGAAGGAGAAAAAAAGAAAAAAGAGGAATCCTACAATATTTAACAGTATTTATTTTCCTTTGTCTTACTGTGACTACTTGAGTGTACATCATTACTACCATCTACTCAATTTAAGCCTGAAGCATACAGAAACAACACTTTCACAAATCAAGCTTAAGCAGATCCTGGCTCTGGATGCTGTTCTACTCCAATACATTCCAAGTGATTAACACCACCTGTGGCACTCCTAATTCACAGCAGCAGACAATTATATCCCTTGGATACCCATTATGGGTAATTATTCCCATGACAGACTATTAGATATGAGTTGTGAATATCTGAGCTGTAAACTTTTCTTGGAATTTTATTTTTGATTCTCATATTACTATTGAGAGACATATATGGGAATAAATCAGAGTGTTAGCATTAATGATACATTTACAACAAGAAAACAATTCATTTTTAGATTGGAGATGTAGTCAGATTCATTATTTAAGTATGTAATTACGGAAGATTTTATATATTTCCCACTACAAGATTGCTTTAGTTCATTCTTCTAGTACAGAGGCAGTAGCAGATCCTGCTGATAAACTGACACTTGAGGCAGTTAGAAACTAATCGTTTTATTGTTTTTGTTTTAGAGACTGTCTACACTTCTAATAAGTTTATTTATTTATTTATTCCTCTCTTAGGATAAAAGCCTCATTTCTTACAAGCATGCAGGAGAACTCCTACTGTAGGGGGGGGGAAGTTTAAAGTCAAAGATCAAAATTCACAAAATTTACTTTTTTTTTTTTAATGGGGGGGAAAAAAAAAAAAAAAAAAAAAAAAAAAAAAAAAAAAAAAAAGCCCACCTGGACTGTTGCATCCATTTCTGGATGATCCACTGGAGGGCCACAAATACCATCAGAGGACTGAAACACCTCCCCTATGGGGACAGGTTGAGAGAGTTAGGGCTCTTCATTCCGAAGAAAAGAAGGGTCCAGGAGGACCTCACAGCAGTCTTACAGTAACTGAAGGAAGCCTAAAGAAAAGCTCAAGAGGGACATTTTATAAGGATATGTAGCCACATGATGAGGGGAAATGGTTTTAAGCTGGAAGAAATTCCTTACTTGTGTAAAGAGGTGTGAGGGTGGTGAGACAATGGAACAGGTTGCCCAGTGAGGTTGTCATTGCCCCCTCCCTGGAGGCATTCAAAGCCAAGCTGGATGGGGTTCTGAGCAACCTGTTCTATAAGGTGTCCTTGCCCACAGGAAGGGTCTTGGAACTAAATGATCTTAAAGGTTCCTTCCAACCAAAACCGTTGTGTAGTCAACTGAATGGGCTGTGGCAGTTGCCAGGGTCCACAGGGGCCCCTTGGCCCTTGGGAAACCATGGCAACAAATGTCTTGAAGATAAGAGAGAAGAACAGGTTAGACCAGATAAGGAGGAAACAAGACACACCACATGTCCATTGGTCAGAGATAACCATAGTAGCCCTAAGGCATGGGGAAAGCTTTAAGAAGGGTGTGCTCCTTGCAATTAACGCCATTTTGCCGCTCACCATATTGGTGTCATGAAAAGCCTGCGAAACTGACCGGGGCTGTCAGAACACTTTCACAAGGGGACTTCAGCCAGGGTCGCCGAAACAAAGGCAACACGTTGTAGCTTCTAACATAGTATCACTAGTATTCAAAACTGAGCTCAAACTCATTCTTCTGCATTACTTCCACATAATATATGTAATAGCAAAAATGGGATGTTTGCAAAATTCAGAAGAACTTGAAAAAAGCACCAACCAACCAACCAACCAAAAAAAAAACCAGCACTAAATTTGCTATCTCACTTGCATATATCATGTGTCTTTACTATAATTTGTCATGTAGAGGCAAATGAGATTTGTATGGAGTCTGAAATTTGAATCAAAACTATGCTATCTTGCAGCCAGCAGTGTGGACTCAAACAGCTGTCTCAGAATTTCTTCTGACTTGACAATCATCAGTCAGTAGAAACACAGGATAGTTTCCCTAAAGACTAAATGACAAAATGCCTTAAATTAAGATTGGGAAATAGCATTCTTTTAAAGCTCTTCAGCTATTCCTGAGTTTCTCTAAGAAAAACTTAATTTCTTATCCTCACTTGACAGTTAAACCAAGCCATGAAAAATATTAAGTTATCTGTCACGTGTGAGAACTGTCCTCAGGTAACTCACAGTTCATATGAATTACATGTGTCATATTACCATAATAGGAATTTACTGTATCTCTAACTAAATGCTCAGTAGGCAATGTACCATGTAGCAGGTATGTTTTAGATTTGTGAAATTGATTTTTGTTACAGTTCTTTGTGGAAATACAATCACTTTCCTGTGTCACAATGGGATATTGACATCTAAGTATCTTCCACAAGTTTAATTTTTGTCTGTATTTACTGAATTGGATAGAGTAACAGTGTGGAAAAATACAGATCATGGTGACTAGCCAGTGAGAAAGGGCAGGTGTTAGCTTGGGAATTACCTCTAACAAATCAATTGCCTCTAACTTCTACATGTAGCTAGAAGAGACATGTTTGTAATAAAGTATTCTGCAGCTGTAACTAAGTATCCTTGCTTTTTTTTTTTGTGAATGACCTTGCATATTTCAGTACATGACCTCCTGCTGCTACACGAGGCCATGGTACTAAGGGGTCATCTTGACGACCTGCCACCACTGGTATCTACTGGAGGAAACCCGAGGGAGGATATCCTACCAACCTGCTGGTACTGAGGACTTGGTGGAGAATCTACCAAAAGCCTCTGGTAACATGAATACCTCTCTATTAAACCGATGAACATTAACTTACCTCTAAGTACTTTCTTTGAGATCGGTAAATCTTACACAGAAGCACTGGTGCTTTTGCATTACAATAACTAACAAACTGCTCTTGCTATCCAAGCCAGAAATCAAACTTACGCTCAAGTGATGATTCAGGATGCTTGTGTTAGCACATATGTTAACAACTAATCTCATAACTTTCTTTCCACACTGAAGAATTAAAATTAGTAGTTAATAACACACATTAAAATAAACAAACAACAAAAACCAAACAGTATATGAAAATTCAGTCTAAGTAGCTAAAGATGAAGAAAATCAAATAAAAATGAGTTTCTTCTGATCTTGTTCAGTAACTACAGACCTGTTCAATAATTAAATAGCCAAGAATAGATGGGATTTCCTGCCATACCTGTAAAAGAAGGACTATTTTATTATCTGTGACCAGATAAAATAAAAGATGATTCTATACCTCATTAGTCGTCCAAGACACTTATCACAATAAGTTCCCTGATATGTTTTACATTTAGTTCAAAAAAGAAATAGAGAGGGAGAGAAAATAAAAATGACAATAATAGTAATTAACAGCAACAACACAATCTGGAGTAGAAGTTGCTTAGAGTAACTTGACTTTACAAGTCAGATTTCATACTTTAAAACTGAAGGACTTTCTGAATCTGTGATTGAGGCAAGTATTCTTTTCCTTTTTTTTTCAGGCAGACATAAAACTTCAGTATTTCTCACTGAATTTAGTCAGACTCATAGCAAGATTCTGGACACTAGTACTCTACAGACTGCTTTTGCTCTTCTCACTTCATCCATCACAGGTCAATTGTTAAATCTTGGCAGCTTATAAGAGCACATCAGGTGCTGAAAGCATTTGCAGAATACTTAATGGCCACACGCTAAAAATTTTAAAGTTCAACAGCACCAAGAGCAAAACAGTCTGCTGAAGAGCAGTCTTAGATAATCTGGAAATTAACACTAAACTCCAAGGACACTCTCTTCTGAATGCATAGAAAAACCAGCACAGATGGCTAAATACTTACTGCTCAAGAAATGATTGACAGTCCATGGCTTCACTGGCATTGCTCAGTGTTACAGAATCACAGAATGGTAGATGCTGGAAGGGACCTCTGGAGTTCATCTAGTCCAGCCCTTCTGCTAAAGCAGATTCACCAGAGTAGGTAGCACAGAAAATTGTCCCACTGAGTTTTGAATACCTCCAAAGAAGAAGACTCCACAACCTAATTGGGCAGCTTGTTCCAGTGCTCCAGTGCTCTCAAAGTAACAAAGGTTTTCCTCATATTTTAATGGATCTTACTGTATTATATCTTTTTTCCCTTAGTGAAAACTTTTTTCTTATATAAAAACAAACAAACAAACAAACAAAAAACAAAACAAACAAACAAAAAAACCCCACTGTCTTAGTTCAGTGGTTTAAAATCCTTGATCCATTAATGGCAGACTGCTTTGCCAGAAGCCTGAATTAGCATTAACAATATTTGCTTTCATCTTTATAGCATAGTTCATTTTTGTATGTAGTTTTTCTTGCTTTCATTTTCTTTTTTTTTTTCCCTCTTTATTTCATTTCTTTATTTTTTTTTCTTTTCCCTAGAAATAACTGTATTTTTTTAGTGATGAACAAATCTTATGGAGCATGTGTTAGTTGTCTTCATATTGTTAAAAATATTTGCAATCTTCCTTTCACATTCCTTATTCTATTATTGATAAAGGCCTAAGGGCCTTTAAACTACCACTTCATTGCAACTGTGTTTATAAAAGAAAGAAACGATACCATCTGTCAGTAATTTCCAAATGTTAAAGTCACTTTTTATTATGAGCAGTATATCTGAAAACAGATCTAAGGAGAGTATTTTTTTTAAATATCACTAAAAAGGAACAATCCAGAAAATTGGAACTAATGTTATTCTCATTTTATTTGTGTCCTGACCACTGGATATACAAAGGAACACCTGAAAATGTAACAATATCAAACTGAATAAATATATGCTTATTTCAAAATTTTTAGACAACATTTTACTTCACTACACTAATATTTGTTTTTAAAGATGGTGTTTCAGCAGTATAATAGTAAAAAGGAGTTTTATGCCCTGGAAAAGTTTAGAGAAAAATAATAACTATTATAACCTATTTATTTAAGAAGAAATTTCAGATTGTACACACTTTTTAAGCAAGGTAGTTAACTTAAAACATTTATTCCACTTTTTATGATTTAACTTGCTCTTATATGGAATAACATCTGAATACTCTTCAGAATTCATAATGTTTCTGGTTATGACATATCTCTTTTCAATCTAAAATATATATATATATATATGAAATTTTTGGGGGTATGAATTGTGACACATATGTAAAAAACAAAATAGTATTCACTGTAATTCTGTTTTGATTAAAATCTGTATAAAGTGTTGTAGTCCTTCAGAATATTCCACTTAAATGTCTCCTTGAATCTTTTCAGAAAACATAAGTTAATATTAAAAAGAAAATTGAGATTGTAAAAAGTGAAGATGTGCATAAAAATACCAAAGAAATCAGGGTTCATCAGCAGTCTGAATCCATCCGATGCATTCTCTTTTCTTCTTCTTTCTTCCTGATGTATTTGTTAAATTTTATGAAGAAAAAAACAAACACAGAAACATGATGATTTACAATTCACAATAAAACTTAAGCTTAAAGTAAGATCCCTTTTGTCAAGGTATTATAATCGCCCCCATTGTGTTACATATTGTGGTTCTAGATTTTGTATAAAGTACACATTTGCTAATCTATCATTCAGAAATTTCAGTGTTTCACATTTTGTATTTCAAATGGTATTTATACTCACTGAAATGTCTTCAAGGATAAAGACCATATTATTTTCTAAATTTTGATAGAAGAGTGGGTTAAAACAATTTTTATAAGTTATGTAGTATTTTTTTTTCAAAACCTAGTAAATCTGATCAAATCTTTTCCCCAAACACTTGTTTTTTTGTTTTTTTGTTTTTTTTTAATGTTTTTATTTATTTATTTATTTATTTATTTATTTTTCAACCAACTGTTTTTATGCTTAACCATGATTATTCCTGCTTAGCATTCAGGTATAGAATCATAGAACCATAGAATCATAGAATCATAAAATTACAGAATCATAGAATGTCCTGGGTTGAAAAGGACTACAATGATCATTGAGTTTCAACCCCACTGCAATGTGCAGGGTCACCAACCACCAGACCAGGCTGCCCAGAGCCACATCCAGCCTGGCCTTCAATGCCACCAGGGATGGGGCATCCACAACCTCCTTAGGCAACATGTTCCAGTGTGTCACCACCCTCTGTGTGAAAAACTTCCTCCTAATATCGAACTTAAACCTCCCCTGTCTCAGTTTAAGACCATTCCCCCTTGTCCTATCACTATCCACCCTACTAAACAGCCTTTCCCCCCTATTTATATGCTCCCTTCAAATCCTGGAAGGCCACAGTGAGGTCTTCCCAGAGCCTTCTCTTCTCCAAGCTAAGCATCCCAGTTCCCTCAACCTTTCACCATAGGAGAGGTGCTCCAGCCTTCTGATCATCTTATGTCCATCTTCTGTACCTGCTCCATGAGCTCCACGTTCTTCTTGTACTGGGGGCCCCAGGTCTGGATGCAGTACTCCAGATGGAGCCTCACAAGAGCCAAGTAGACGGGGATAATCACCTTCCTCTCCCTTCTGGCCACTCCTTTTTTTAATGCAGCCCAGAACACAGTTGGCCTTCTGGACTTCAAGCACACACTGCTGGCTCATGTTCAACTTCTTGTACACCAGATCCTCAAGTCTTTCTTCACAGGGCTGCTTTCAAGGAGATCTTCCACCAGTTTGTATCAATTTCCAGGATTTCCCCTAATGTAGCACCCTGCACTTGGCCTAATTGAACCTTCCTATAGGCTTGGAAGAGAGAACTGCAGTAAGGACCTGGGATGTGTTCTGAGTCATAAGCATCTAGGAAAGAACAGTCACCACTCTTTCAGGACCAGCTAGTTTCAGCATCCAGGTAGAGCAGCTATCAGAGCAAGAAGTGCTAGGAATGACTGACTGGCCACTGGTGCAACGAAGGATAATAATTTTTAACTAAAATAAGGTATGTTTAGATTAACTATAGGAACAAAATTTTTACTTTTATGGTGGTAAGGCACTGGAACAGGCTGTCCAGGAAGTTGTGGACGTCCCATTCCTGGAAGTGTTCAAGGCTAGGTTGGATGTTCTATTTCTCTGTAAGTTTAGTTTTAAATAATTTTATGTCTTGTTTTGAGTGATGACAGAACCATAATGACTAAATAGAATAAAAAGGCCTGTTTTGGGGGGGGATAATTTGTTTCTCATTATTAACAAATTTTTTATAAACATTTACCTTTACCCCAGGGGGAGTTAAAGAATAAGCCTGGGATTTAAATGACATTATTTCTATTTTATGCTCCAAGATTTCTTGCTGTAGATCTTCAGCTATAGCTTTCAAAGAAATTCAGCTGCCTTTCTTCATAATACAGTGATTGTGAGGTTACATTTTCTTATTCCATGGAATGCTGTAGGGCAAAAACATACTAAATATTACTGTGCTTCTGATATGCTTCTAATACGCAGGACTTAAAATTCATGTTCTTTTACTGAAAAACCCTTTATGAAATGGATGTTACTTACAAATTGAAAGTATGTGAATATTATGAATAAAATCCCCAAAAATGAGATCATGAGGAAAAAATATTTGAGAGCACCAGGGCACAGAGTACTTTGTTTCATTTGCCCTCAGAAGTACAAGAACTGCAGTTATCAGCCAGTTTATTTTTACAAAAATCGTCATCAAGCTGAACATTTCTGAGAATTTAGGAGCTCATGCTATTTATTCTAATTTCCATTGAAAGAAACAACAACAACAAAAAAAAAGATAGCATTTTTTCCTATGTTCCTAGGAAACCCCCTTGTTAGTAGCAAGATGTATGCTTTTTGTTTTATTTCTGATAAATATAGCAAAAAAGAAGGAGAAAAATATTAAGTGTTGTGGGCTGCAGAACAGAGCAGAAATGTTGAAATGTGGAGGAAAGTGGGGGAAGAAGTTGGTTTTGTCAAAATTGTGAAATAAAAGTGAAAAATATTCCTTTGAAGATATGTGGTGAAAATAAGGGAATGGGAGAATTATGAAACATGAGAGGAGAGAGAGAACTGACAGTAGATGACAGCAGCATAGACACCATTTGGGATTTTATTCTGAAATTCACAATATTCTTTCTTCCATTTAAAGAAGATACAGTAATTCCTACTTTTCCCTTTAAACTTCAGTTAGATAACTTTGTATTCATCCAAGTGGTTGTCATTGCTAATTATAGCTGTACAACTGCAAACATCAGAACCTCTCTGTAATAAAACTGCAGTCGTCCTGACACAATAGAAAGTGCAACTTTCCACATACTAATTTAATACTTATTTTAACATAGTCGAAGCAAGCCTGCTATAGTATATGACATAATTCTTTTGGCATTTTGTCAGCTCTCCAAGGAACAGAATTATGTGGAGATGTCAAGAATTGCATGTCAGGGACAGCAGCCTGAGTACCATGGCAAGGAAAAGAAATAAATGCTCTGAAGTATGCAGAAAACATTAGAGAAGATAAGGTGAACAGCATTAGGTCAAGATTGATGGGAGAAAAGAATATCTCAGAGACGTGTAATACAGATTTGTATATAAGTAGGATATATAAGAAAGGAAATTTCTGGAAATTACCCAAGAAACAGCTGCAGAAGGAAAGGACTTGGAAGAATGTGGAAAGAAAGAAGGAAATATGGGAATAGGAGTGCAACTGAGGGAGACAGATGGAGAGACTGTCTTCCCTAACCAAGTACAACAGGCAATACAGCAGCACACATTTAAGTATATAAAATAATTAATAATTATTATAGTTATGCTAATTACCACTAATAATAGCATAGCATTCTCAAAACTGCAAAAACAGAATCTTGAACTTTCTTTGTATTACATAAAATAATATTTTTTTACATTAAAAAATGTACATTAAACCTGAGACTGGAAGTTTTCTTCTTTAGATTAACAGCAAAAGAAAAAAAAAAAAAAAAAAAAAAAAACAATGTCTACTACCAAGTCTAAATTACCCTTTTCCTGTTTAATGCCATTTCACCTTGTCCTGCCACTACATGCCCTTTTAAAAAGTCCCTCCTCAGCTTTCTTGCAGAATTTCTTCATGTACTGGAAAACCACTATAATGTCCCCTCAGAGCTTTCTCTTCTCCAGGCTGAAAAGCCCCATCTCAGCATATCACCATAGGTGAGGTGCTCCAGCCCTTTCATCATTGTTGTGGCCCTCCTTTGAAGCCTCTCAACCAGCTCGATATCCTTCTTGTACTGGGGGCCCAGAACTGGATGCAGCACTCCATGTGGGATCTCACAAGAGCAGATTAGAGGGGCAGAATCATTTCCCTTGACCTGCTGGTCATTCTTCTCTTGCAAGATGCAACCCAAGATGTAGTTGGCTTTCTGGACTACAAGCCCACATTGCTGGCTCATGTTGAGACTCATCAACTGACACCCCCAAATCCTTCTTCTCAGGGCTGCTCTCAATCCTTCCTCTTCCCAACCTGTATTTGTGCCTGGGATTGCCCCAGTCTAGGTGCAGGACCTTGCACTTGGGCTTATTGAACTTCATGAGGTTGGCCCACCTCTCAAGCCTGTGCAGGAACCTCTCAATGGCATCCCTTCCCTCTAGTGTGTCAACTGCACTACTCAGCTTGGTCATCTGCAAACTTGCTAAGGGTCCACTTGATCCCACTGTCTATGTTGCCTACAAAGATGTTAAATAGCATCAACACTGTGTTTAATTTTCCGTATTGGGAGACTAGTTCATGAAAGTCAGCTTCTCATAGAAAAATATTACTAATGCTATGGAACTTGTAAATGGAATGATAACAGGTCACATAGTTTTGGCAAGCTGTAATCAGAAATGAACTTGTTGCTTCTAGTTTAGAAAGTACTTATTCTGGAGCTGGAATTTGCAATGTGTTTAAATACTGTTCCTGACTTTAAATTCTGAGTATCTTCTCAAGGTATCCATTACAAACTACTGTTTGAAAGAAGACACAGCGACAGAATTATTTATTACAGTGTGTTTATTCTTAAATTACTCAGACTTTGTGTGTGTGTGTATATGTGTGTGTGTGTTCTTTTGAAGAATGAAAAGAAAATAAAAATAAATGAATGTTAATATCCTATTTATTATATTTTTATATGTAATAATCTCTGCTATATCCAAGAGGTTACTGTCCTAGATAAGAATCTCTAACAAGGGTACAGATTTTACAGGAATAATTAAGTGCAATTTGCTTAAAGATTTAAAGTCTTTATGAATGGAAATGCGTTTTCTGAAATTATTCATGAGAAAATTTACACTTAGATGAAACAAACAATAATAAGATTTCAATAAATAAAACTGTAGGCTCTCTTCCGCTTGTGTGTTTCTAGATTGAACTGTCTATAAATTACCTTGTGAAAGAATAGAACCACAACATATCTTTTTCAAAAGTGATATTTCTACTGGTCTCCATCTTAACTATTGTGCAGTAAAGGAATGCTGTTTTTGTGTAAGTGTATGAAGATAAGCTTGCAAACTGCTCTAATGACAGTTGACTAAGTATCTGTGATCTCATGTTGCCCTCATGCTGTCATTACTGTCATTGCTGGCAGTCTTTCTTTACCGATCCCTAGAATTATCATAATAAAAATTCATGCTGAGTATTCCTAGAGATATTTGTTCAGTGTGCAACATAAATTGCTTTATATCCAAGCTTTTTATATCTTTGTTGTTTTGAAAGGGCTTAGAGAGTCTCTTAATAGACATCATGATCATGTTATACTAGGCAAATCCTAGATAGATACTATTTTGGATGTATTTTTATATTCATTAAGAGGAGATTATATTCCATAGAAATGTTGATGCTTTCTACATTTCTTTGTTTCAGAATTCTCTGGAGAGAAGAAGATCACACTAGTAATAACTGAATACATTTACAAAAATGTAATAATTTTTTAGTGTTGTTTTTCAGGAACAAATTTTTCTGAGCTGAATGCAATGTATTGCACACTACTTCACCACAAGTGTAATAACAAAGACACTCCCAACTTTATTTATGAGAACAGAAACATTTAAATGTAGAATTGTAGGGGTTGGAAAGGACCTCTGGGAGTCAGCTGGTTCAAGCCCCCTGTAAAAATAATAAATAAATTTATAGTACATCTTGTATACAGGATCATATCAGTACAAATCAGACAAAACTTGTCTTTTGGTATTTGTGACAGGGAAAGGAAAGGAAAGAATCATAGAATCATAGAATCACCAAGGTTGGAAAAGACCTAAGAGATCATCCAGTCCAACCGTTCACCTATTCCCAATAGCTCCCACTAAACCATGTCCCTCAACACAACATCCAGCCTTTCCTTGAACACCCCCAGGCTCGGTGATTCCACCACCTCCCTTGGCAGTCCATTCCAGTGCCTGACCACCCTTTCTGAAAAGTAATACTTCCTCATGTCCAGCCTGAATTTCCCCTGCCGTAGCTTGAAAGGGAAGGGAAGGGAAGGGAAGGGAAGGGAAGGGAAGGGAAGGGAAGGGAAGGGAAGGGAAGGGAAGGGAAGGGAAGGGAAGGGAAGGGAAGGGAAGGGAAGGGAAGGGAAGGGAAGGGAAGGGAAGGGAAGGGAAGGGAAGGGAAGGGAAGGGAAGGGAAGGGAAGGGAAGGGAAGGGAAGGGAAGGGAAGGGAAGGGAAGGGAAGGGAAGGGAAGGGAAGGGAAGGGAAGGGAAGGGAAGGGAAGGGAAGGGAAGGGAAGGGAAGGGAAGGGAAGGGAAGGGAAGGGAAGGGAAGGGAAGGGAAGGGAAGGGAAGGGAAGGGAAGGGAAGGGAAGGGAAGGCTTGCATCAGTGTAAATCTAAATATATACAATGGACTACTGATCTCAACCTATATCACTTTGACTGCATCAATCTCTGCAGTATGAACATGATTATATGATGGAGCACTGGAATAGGCTGCCCAGGGAGGTTGTGGATTCTCCTTCTCCAAAGACATTCAAGATCTGCCTGGATGCCTGCCCATGTAGCCTGCTGTAGGGGGCCTGCTTTGCAGGGGGAATGGTCTTGATGATCTGTAGAGGTCCCTTCCAGTCCCTACAGTTCTGTGATTCTGTGATTCTGTGATTCTGTGATTTTGTGATTCTGTGATAGTTCAGAGTCCTATCAAAGCTCATTGACTTGTAATTTCTCTGGAAAGTATAGGTGAATACTGAATCGCAAACTTGTAAGACAGTTATACTTTTCCAGGCAGAGTAACTCACCCACTTGACTTCATCCATCCACTGCTAATTTCTGTCTTCACTTGAGCTTGTCTTTTTCTTTCTTTCATTGTAGTCAGTGGAGGAAACAAGTACTTTCAGAGCAGCTATGTTCAAATCAAGAGCCTAGAAAAGGAGATGAGTGGTTCAGACATATCTACTACTTATTGAAACATCCTTAAACATCTTTGGAGGATGAGAAAGACAATATCAGGTGGGTAAAACAATATAGAGAGTATTGTGTCCAGGTCTGGAATCTCAAGTATGGTTATTTACTAATCCTTAACAATTCAGCAAGTAATTTCCATCAAAAAAGAATGGCAACTTTGTATTTATTTATTTATTTTCTATAATACATTTGTTACAGAATTCACAGTGAAAACTGACACTTAAATTTGGTAAGAAAATCATCTGAGATCCCTATACATATGAAAAAGAAACTACTCACTTTATTTTATGTGACTGAAGTCTCAAGAAAAGTCTATCAGATAAAACTCCAAATATAAATGGCAAGCTATTTAGTATATGGATGTATGAGGAATTTAAGTATCGAGCACAAGTGTTGATAGGTTTTACTGGTTTTGTAGAGATGTTCAGGCAACTGTACAAATTCATCTGTAGGAACATAAACACAGCCAGATTTTAGAAATTATACAAACATCAGTGGTACGTGAATGTTGAACACACATGCTTCATTTTGTAGGTAGGTTTCTGTGTTATCCTAATTCTGTTACAGGACTGAGTTTGTGATCCTGAAGAACGTGAGTATGGCAGAGTGGAGTGAGGATCTTGAACCTCAGGAGAACAAACTTTGTTTTTTTAAGGAATTGTTGGACAAGATCCTCTTGGGAAGAAGTCCTTAGACTTCTTAGTCCTTAGACAAAGGAGTGGAATGAGGTTTGCTATTGTTTAACGACACTTTTCTGAGAGCATAAGAACTCTTCATCCCTCAGAATAAAAAAGGAGACAAGAGAGGCTGGAAACTGGTATGGCTTGGCAAAGATTACTTATCATACTGAGGGAAAAAGAAGGGAAAGTTCAGGCAGTGGAAATGAGGATGTGTGACCTGGGAAAAATATAGGGCTGCTGTCCAGACTTACAGAGATGAGGTTAGGAAAGCCAAAGCACAGACGAAACTGAATTGGGATAAGGAAGGGAAGGTAGGGATTCTACAGGTGCATAGGTCAGAAAAGGCAGGCAAAAAAAGAGAGTACCTCCTCTGATATACGACGAAGAATTGGCTACAAAAGATATGGGAAATTCTGAGATACTCAGTGAGTTCTTTGCCTCAGTCTTCACTGGCAGCCAGGATTCTTACATCCCTGAACCTCACATCCATGAATTTGAAACTCCAGGTGGGAAATGAGGGAGCAAACTCTCCCTTACATTAAGGGCAGAGCAAATTTAAGAGCCTCTCAAGGCTGAATGTGTACAAGTCTATGTGGCCAGATGAAATGCATCCCAGGGTCCTAAAGGGGTGGCTGAGGTGGCTTCTGAGGCTCTCTCCACCATATTGCACAGGTTGTGATTGTCAGGAAAAATTCTTGGTGACTGGAAAGGAAAACATCACTTTCATTTATAAGAAAGTGAGGAAGGAAGACCAGAGAACCACAGGCCAGTGAGCCTCACCTCTATGCCTGGGAAGACCATAGAGCAGATCCTCCTGGAAGATATGTTAAGGTACATGAAGAATAAGCAGGTGATGCAGCCAGCATGTCTTCACCAAGGGAAGGTTGTGTTTGACCAATCTGGTGGCCTTCTATGGTGGAATGACAGTGTCAGTAGACAAAGATAAGACAACTGATGTCACCTACCTGGACTTCTGCGAGGCTTTAGATATGGTTCCCTACCACATCCTTATCCCTGAATTAGAGAGATATAGATTTGAAGAGTGAAACTATTAGGTGGATGAAGAAATGGTTGGAAGGTCGCAGCCAGAGCATTGTGGACAATGGCTCTAAGTCCAGGTGGAGTTCAGTAATGAGCGGTATCCATCCTGGGACCAGTGCAGTTCAACATCTTTATCAGTGACATAGATGACAGGATGGAGTGCACCTCAGCATGTTTGCTGGTGACACCAAGTTGGGCAGTGCATTGATAAAGTGGAAGGAAGAGATGCCATCTAGACGATCTTGATAAACTCAAGACGTTGGTCCATATAAACATAGTAAGGTTCGACAAAACAAAGCACAAGGTTCTGCATTTGAGTCGAGATAATCCCAGATATGTATGCAAACTGAGAGAAGAAATCCTTGAGAGTAGCTCCGTTAAGAACAACTTGGGAGTCCTCATTGATGAAAAACTTAACATGAGCCAGTAGTGTGCATTTGCAGCCTGTAAAGTCAATGGTATCCTGGGTTCCACTAGCAGAGATGTGGCCAGCAGGTGAGGAAGATTATTGCCCCTCTCTACTCTGCCCTTCTGAGGCTCCAGTTGGAGTAATGCATCCAGGCATGAGGCCCCCCACACAGGAAAGATGTGGAGGTTTTGAAGAGGAGTTAGAGGAGTACCAGATGAACAGATGGCTGGAGCACCTCTCCTATGAAGACAGGATGAAGGAGATGTGCTTGTTCAGCTTAGAGATGGCTGTGGGAAGGCTGCATTACAGCTTTCCAGTATTTGCTGGGAGATTATAAAAAGGAGGGAAAACAACTTTTTATATAGGTAGAAAGTGATAGGACAAGCGGGAGTGACTTTAAAGGTGGAGAGATCTAGGTTAGATGTTAGGGGAAAGTTTTTCAGTGAGAATGCTGAGGTGCTGCAACTAGTTGCCCAGACAGGTTTTGAATGTCCCATCCCATTCCTGGAGCTATGGGGCCATGGGCAACCTTTTCTTTTACTGGATCTAGCGTGCCAGTGGCGGCAGGGCTGGAACGTGATGATACTTAAGGTCCCCTCCAACCCAAACCGTTCTATGTTTCTATGGTACAATTCACGAGGTTGTATTAGATTATGGGCACTCAAGTTTTGGTAGATTATGGGCACTCAAGTTTTGGTTACATCACTGCCTTTTCATTTCATCTTATTTTAAGCTAACATTTTAGGATCTCTCTGTCAAAAGAACCACAATAACTTATACTGCCTTTGTAGTACTGTCTTCCAGATTTCAACTTTACTTCTGAGAGTTTTCTCATTGTTACTGAATGCATTTCAACCATCTTTTCTCAAATTTAGGATGTCTTGATTTTACTGCAAAATACTAATGGAGTAGCAGTCAGTTTGCTATTTCCTTTGATGTACAAAGAAAAGACCAAATCAAATATCTTTAAACGTACACATTTGCTGTATAGACAAATCTGTCTAGTATTGGAACTAGGGAGAAACTCAGAAACGAGATAACATATCTGTAATAGAAGTTAAGTTTAAGAATCTCCGAGAAAACTTAAGAACCTCTGAGCAAACCAGGATATATTTAGGGAACTTTGAGTGTATCCTGTCTTACTGCAGAAAATATTGTTGCATTTCACACACTTTATCCTATATATAAATTATATCCATTAAGTACAAAAGAGCATTGTTCCTTTAAAGATTAAGTTGGAATCTAATTGAAGACTAGTAAATTTATCTCGACAAATTTTTCATGAAATACTCTCAGTCTATAAATAGAACATGGATTTTGCAGGACTCATGAGTCCATCTTGTCTATATCTTTGAGCAGATGCATCTTATTTTTCTCATTTCCAGAAGACTAGCAGTTGCTGTGTGAAAATGGAAACCGTACCTTCAAGCATGAGTTGGTGGCACTGAAAGTGAGTCAACTGCTAGTACATATTATTAAGTGATATTTGCATAGCTGCATTGACTTGAGTTCCTGTTGTTTAATACCATCAAACTTAATGCTAAGGAGAGATATCTTAAAATTTTAGAGAGTTAAAATATTTCACCAGTGTTTCTGTCTCATAGGGGGAAAATCCATGGTAAGATTACTTTTGCTGTATCACAATTAATATTAAATAAGTTTTTCATTCTCTGTTTTTCCAGAAAGTGTTAAAATGTTAACTTGCAGCTAATAAAATGTAATGACGACTGTAAGCGTGTGTTTACAGCATATATACCATTCTTCAGGTCCCATAGATTTTAATACTATGCACAGATTTCCATGGAGAAATGGAAAATTGAAGAAGATATACTGTTAGGATTTCAAGATCTAGTCTGACCAGTAACAAGACACTGACAGTTTCAGTTTTGTTCTTTTTTTATTATTATTTATTTATTTGTTAAAATCTATTTCTGAGATTCTGGAAATCTTCGTTTTGATACATAGATTACTTCTTACAGAAGTAATTTAGGTGCCCACTTCATCTTAAAATGTATATTCTGTAAACTATCTTCAGAAACATATATTGTATTAAAATATTTTCCTTCCACACTGTTTCCAGAACTGTATATTTCCCTTGTTCCATGAGACATTCAAAAGCAAGCTATTCTTAGGAGAATTGATTAAATAGTTCCAATGCCCTGAGGAGTGAAATTCCCTGTGAAAGGAGACTTGTAGAATAAAAGACAGTACATAAATTCAGGTTATAGAAATCATTCTATAATTTGTATCATTAAGCATGTATTTTATTTGTGAATCCTACTGCCATTCAAATGTCAAATATACTTTATTTTTTTTTTTTTCCCAAATAGCATTACCATTTTTTAAAATTTAATTTTGTTATGAAAACTCATGGAATAGTATTCATAGAAAACTTTTTATTTTAAGATTCTAGTTAGTCATGCTATCAAAAGATAAGAGGTTTCTGGATATCTCTTGGACATTCTGTGTAACTGTAATCCTAGCTGACATATGACAGACTTTCTGTCAGGTTTCAATGTTTTATGTTTCTGCTCTATTTTTAAAGTGTACCATAAAGACTCTGTATTGTATGGAAACCTTATTTGTAATTGGCATATGGAGATGTTGACCATATTGCAACATTCCACAAATTATGAAGTGTGTATTAGAAGAGCTACACATGTGATTTAACAGTGCTCTGCTTTGCAGAGTCCACTCTAGATCTATATACAAAACTATAAAGTATTATCTTAATTACTGTATCAATATTAAATTTTATTATGAATGTAAATATGATCTGTTCTGAGATTTCTGTATATGTGTTTGAATTGTTACAGAACAATTTAAAAGTATGTATGTATGTCTATTTGTGCACATATATATATATAATAACAATATGGAATCAAATATACTTGAATGTACTTAAATTCCATGTATCCATTTCTGTATGGGATAGAAATTGTCTACCCCCATTTTCTATGCCGTATAAAATTGAAGGCATTCAAATTAATTAAATAACTTTCTAGTTAATTTGTAAGTTTCCCTGGAATGTTTAGAAATTCTTGTTCTAAAATGATGGATATTTTTTCTCTATTTGGCAGTCAATTTTGATACAGATTTTCATCAATAAGACTAACTTGTTAAAGAGCTCCAAATCATGTTCACCTGAACTAGATATTAAACTCTGTAAACAGACCTGCTGCATAGATGGTCTGCAGTTGAAAATCATCACAGCATTCTCCAACTTCCTAAAAAGTAGACTGGTATACTGGAAGGGATTTATTGACTACTCACAAATATCAATGTATGTTGTTTATTAAGAAAGGTTTTGGCTCTGTAGGAAGAGGCCAGGGGCTGTCCTTTGCTGCGTACAGTCAATACCATCCAGCTCCTACAGACTCCCATCAGGATACACCAGAGCCCCTCCATCAAAAAGCAGAAAAAGCATTGAGTAGGAATTGAGAGAGAGAGGAATGGAGAAGATGTGAGAAAAATCAAGCAACAATTAGGGTCAGAAAGGAAGGAGGAACAGTAGGTTCTCCTGCTATCAGAGCAGAGATTTCCTTGCAGTTCACGGAGGAAAGTAGGGTGGAGCAGGCAGTTAGCTACAGTCTGTGGGATGGATGCTATGCTGGAGCAAGAGAAGAGTGAGAGAAGAAAGCAGTGACAGGGAAAAATGCTATGAAGTGGCCACAATCTCTCATTTCTCTTCCTATGTTGCTGCTCTGTAGGAAGGACGTAGAAGTGCTGGAGATAAAGAAGTGATGATGTCCTGAAGAAATTTTGGGGAGAAAGTGTTGGTTTGATATTCTGTCTTTGTTTCTTATTACCCAAACCAATTTTGTTACTGAATTAAATTCGTTTTCCTACATCAAGTCTGTTTTGCCTGTGACAGTAACTGGTTAGGTAATTTCCCTGTCTTTATCTCAGTCTGTGTGCTTCTCCATTATTCTTTCTTCCCTTCCTGTTGAGGAGACAGAGTGACAGAGTAGTCGGTGGACATCTGGCTTTTAACCAAGGTTAACCCTCTACAGAAAAAGTTTACATTTAAGACAATTACTTCAGTCTCCCTTGTGAAAGAAGTCAATTAAGACAATGAAGAACTTCAATGATATGGAGATTTGTTTCACCTTATTTTAACATTAGTTAGATTGACCTTTTTTTATTTTCTTTTTTTTTCCTATTTTTGACAGTAAAGGAAAACTGAAGATGAATAACTCGGATGTTAGTTGCAGAGTGCTATACATAAAGTGTGAAGCATTGCCGCCCAATGAAGAATGAGACTGTAAGTAGTTCTCACATTCTACTTCTATATCAAAGCCACATCACATTATTTGCAACAAGACCATGTGGCCATAAGAGCTGTTGAGCAGGTCAGCAAAAGCAGTCAAAGCCAATACCTCTAGGCTATCACTGCTTTCAACTGAACAGCTAGTTCCAGTGTCCAGTACCACATGTGTCTTATACTGGGAGTTCTGTTGTTTGTGCTCAAGCTGACTCTGACCTTCTGCAGCTGTGTGCCTTGGATCACAGTGCTGTGAAGGAAGTTTTGTGGAAAAAAAAGATATGAGAAGCATCTTTCAGAGTAAGTGCAGAGACTTTTGTAAGCAGGATATAGAAAATGTATAACACTCATCAGATTTTAATTGACTACCACTCACAGGTAGTTAGGACTAACACATTGTTAGGATAAATCAGAATATTAATAGAAATGCCAGTGTTAACATTACACAATTATTTGGTGATAGAGCAGATGTCAATGAGTTTGGCACTGGTTAGTTAAACTGCTGACTTTTTACCATCTATTTTCAAAATTTGCATTGTATAACTCTTCACATCAATATTTTTGTCCTGAATCTGTAAGCTGCTGAACAGTACTCTCATTTTACAGGGAATTATTTACATATTTGTTTAGTGATCAAGATCTTTTTTTTCAGTAAGGCTGAGTTTAGTTCACACTGCATAAAACTGGGCTCTGAGTCACAGTTAGTGGAACTTTGGAGGTCTTTGTTGTATTACAGTCAATTAATTTCTGCTCACATTATTGTTTTACATAGAATGACAATTTCTTCAAGTTGAAACATTTTTTAACAGTGTATCAACTTAAAAAAAAAAAAAAAAAGAGAAGGAAAATAAAAAAGAAAAAAAGAAAAAAACAACCGAAATGTTCAAGTGGAATTATCTCCTCTAGTAAGTATAGTACTGGAATAGCTACACATCCTGAAAACTACAAACAGATTTAAATTGCACTTTTTTCTAATTCAAAACCAAAACATGTCTTTAAGCCCTCTATATTGCATTTGAGCAAAAGAGTCACAATATTTCTAATTGTTTTGTTCATTATTATTTGATAATTCTAGGTACCCCTAACAGCTTTTTGTATTTTTTTTCTTTCTTCATCCAAAAAAAAAACAAAAAGAAAGAAAATAGGACAGAGAGAGTAAAAGTCCTGAGGTTTGCCCTGTAATAAGCAGAGGATGAAAAGATATTCTATATAGAGAGCTCTTAAATTAGATGCCTGCTCCGAGTATCTCTTTGGAGGAATTTATCTTTCTGCATTGCCTGAATGAGCATCAAGGCAGACTCATCTTCTAATTTACGTACATATATTTGGGATTCATCTGCCCTACTTTGGTTATCTAAAAGGCGTGCAAGTCTTAATTAGTCACTCTGGTCTTACTTTGAAATAACCTCCAAAGACAATTCCTTTGTAGGAGAAGGCAGATGAGATAGTCTCTTGAGATGCTAATATCTTTCTGCAAGCTCTAGAAGGAGTTTGGGGTTATCAAATCATTATGACCTTGATTCAGTTGTTCATGTAAAAAGGTACCTATCCGACCAAGGATCTCCAAGGATATGAGACATCTGTGTAGAGCTTGAAACAATTTTATTGGAGACCCACTCCCTTATGTACCACAAAACAGATGTCAGGCAGAATAATAACCCGCAAAACAAAACATAGCAATAAAGAAACATTAGCATCTTTTGTCCAGAAACTTACCAGTATAATTGCAAATTACCAAAAGGCAACACAAAACAGCATAATAAACAGTTAAATAAACATTGAATAAACGTAGTTAAGCAATACAATGATTGCATGCACATTCATTAATTACACTAAATGTTTGTTAGGTAAACTTTGATTAAAGAGAATTCACACTGTGTCTGTGAAATAGTGTCATGCACCTGAGTTGTCATGGATAACGTGTACATGTGAATTAAGAGTAAAAATTTCCACTACAGGCATTAGACTTCTGTGACTTTGATTCACTTGCCTAATGAGATATGGCAAGTGCCATCTGAGTCCTAAATTATATTTTCTAGCCTCCAGCTCCTTCTTTGTAATAGCAGAGATCTCCCGTCTGTTCTCTCAGATAACCTAAACAATCTCAAATAACACTTAAGGCAAATTCTAGGCACTGGACCACACAGAGAGTTTATGCAGCCTGGAAAACAATTCATCACACCAGTCACTAGGGGTTAGGTTCAATTGGCCTAACCATAGGGTAACAGACCCACTCTTGCTGCTCTAATATATCTGAGAAATATTCACCCTAGCCACAGAGGACCTGCAAAATAGCTGTGACATATGGGAACAGCTGGAAATGTGGAAGGATACCCCGTTTATCTAATACACTGTGAGACCCTTTGTTTAGACAAAGGAGTCAAGCTTTAAGTGTCCATTTGAAACCATCAGAATTGTTCTTTTGTCTCCGCTAATACATATTCATTCCCAGTACTGAAAACTTAGATATCTAAATGTAAACACCTATACTGAGAGAGACAGAGAGATGTTACATAGGTTGAATATCTCCTGCATAATACATTATATAATGTGACTATCTAGTGTTCTGTCTTTCACAGGAAATCCTACATTTGTAATATCAGAAACCTGAACCTCGTGAAGCTACATTCAAGTAAAAGGTCTCCAAAACAACTGATTTATTATATCAAGAAAGGAGGTGTTTGAGAGTTGTGGCAGACATCTACATTCTTATTCTTGATACAAAGAGAAAAATAACTTGAAAATGTCACTGATAATTTCTCATCCAATTATAATCTATATAATATATAGTAGTGCTATTGTAGCTGAAGGATTGTCAGTGACTTGCATCACTTCCTTACTACATAGCTGACCAAACTGGAAAACTTACTTTCACTCCATACTTTCAAATCCTCTTCTGTAGGACAAGTTAGCATTTCACAGAATCACAGAATTGCAGGGGCTGGAAGGAACTTCAAGAGATCATGGGGACCAACCCCTCTGCCAAAACAGGAAGCCTACAACAACAGGTTACATAGCTAGCTGTCCAGACAGGTCAACCCATGTGACCAATTGTAAATGTATTTCTGTAATAATCTGCAGAAAAGAAAAGGCTACTATAGCTAAAATTTCAGTTTGGAAGTATATCATCTTAGCTTAAAACTGCCTTTGGAGTTAGGTTCATACAAAGGATGCCAGAGATTGTTCAGCACAAAACTAATCACAGAATGCTGATTCTTTCAGCTGACTCTGATGTGAGAATGTTACTGTACGGCAGAACACAAAGCAAAAAAAATAAAAACAATAGAAATCAAGTCTTCTCATGATTTTGACAGGGATGGAGTAAATTATCTCTGTAGAGACATATATGAAGCTGGTTTGGATTTTTCATGAAAATAGAGTGCAGATGACACACTAATGTTGAAGAACCAATTGTTGAAGAACAGTCCTTATACAAAGTCAAGGATTTTTTTACTCCTCATGCTGCCCTGCCAGCAAAGAGGCTGGGAGTGCCCAGTGTGTGAGGGAATGCAGTCAGAAAAGCTGATCCAGACTAACCAAAATCTGATCAGTCATATAAAATGACATATTGCTGGCATCATGCTCAGCAAGAAAAGGGGGAAAAAAGGAGGAAGACAGGGTACTTTTGAAGTGGTGGCATTTGTCTTCTCAATAAACTGTTAGAAGTGATGAGTCCTGTTTTCTTAGAAATGGTTGAATGCCTGTCTGCCAATGGGAAGCAATGAATGAATTCCTTGTTTTGTTTTGCTTGCATGCACAGATTTTGCTTTGTCTAATGAACAGTCTTTATCTCAACCCATTATTTCTTACTCTTACCTTTACAAATCTTTCCCATTCCACCAGAGTGGGAGTGAATGAGGGGCTGTTTGAGGCTTAGCTGTCTAACAACGTTAAACCATAGCAACCTTCCTGCTTCTTATCCATAACATGATTTGTCAATATTTGAGGTCATGTTTTCATACTACCTTTACATAATTTGTTAATTTCGAATAACTTCAAATTGCTTCAGATCTAACCCTTTTGTTAAACTGTCTGTTTTCTTGTTTCATTTCTTTTTCCCAAAGCTGTACTTTGACAATTTTGATTGACAAAACTGTGAAGTGTGCTTACGATATCTAGGTTTTCCTGAGCATCTGATTGCAATTAAAATAAAAAGACATTTGCCCTTGTCTACATAGCACAAGATAGAAGCTTCTGGGGCTCTAAAGGGTGAACCACTGTGAATAAGAATTCAAGTCCTATTCACATGAAGACTCATAGAGCAAGAGGAAGAATAGAAACATAAAATCATTATGGTTGGAAAAGACCTCCAAGATCACCAAGTCCAATTATCAACCCTACACTGCCATGCCTGCTACATCCAAGTACCACATCTACACATTTCTCAAAAATCTCCAGGAGTGAAGACACCATCACATCCCTAGGCAGCCTGTTTCAATGTTTGACTACTATTTCAGAGAATAATTCTTCCTAATATCCAACTTGATCCTCTCCTGGCATGACTTGAGGCTATTACCTCTCATTCTAGTTGCCCTGGAGAAGCAGCCAATCCTCAGTTTGCCACAGGCTCCTTTCAGGTAGTTGTAGAGAGCAATGAAATCTCCCCTGAACCTCCTTGTCTCTAGACTAAATGATCCCAGTTCACTCAGTTTCTCCTTATAACACCCCTCACCATCTTTGTTGTCCTTCCCTGGACACCCTGCAGAGCCTCAATATCTTTCTTGTAGTGAGAGGCTCAAAACTGAACATAGTACTCAAGGTGCAGCCTCATGAGGGCTGAGTATAGGGAGAAAATCACTTCCCTAGTTCGACTCGCTATACTATTCCTGATATATGTCAGGATACTGTTGGCAGTTTTGACTATCATGGCACGCTGCTGTCTCATATTAAGCTGGCTGTCAACTAGCACCTCCAAATCCTCTTCCTTCATGCAGCTTTCCAGTTACTCTGACAAAGCCTGTAGCACTGCATGAGGTTGTTATGACTGAAATGCGGAACGTGGCACTTAGTCTTGTTGAACATCATACATATGGCCTCAGAGTATTGATAGAGATATCTTTACCTATCTGAAGGGCCTTCCTACTCCCAAGCAGATCAGCACTTCCCCCCAGCTCGGTGTTATCTGAAAACACACTAAGGGCACACTCAATCCCTTTATCTAGAAAATCAATAAAGACATCAAACAGGACCAGCTCCAACACAGACCCCTGGGGAGCACCGCTAGGGACCGGTCTCCAGCTGGATTTAAATTAATTCATCAATGTCAGCTGGATTTAAATTAATTCATCAGGCCCTCTGGGCCTTGCCCTCCGGACAGTCTTTTACCAAGTGAAGAGAACACCTGTCCAAGCTGTGGGCTGCCAGATTATCAGGGAGAATTCTGTGTGAGACAATGTCAAAGGTTTTAACAAAGTCTAGGTTAAACTACATCCACAGTCTTTCTCTCATCCAACAGGATGGTCACACAATGAAGGTAGAAAAAGATGAAAGAAAGCTTTATCTCTTCATGAATAAAGTAATTTAATTGGAAGAAAAATATTTGTTTGTCCTTCTTATGTTTTGATTTTATTCATTTCTTTATTCTTTTTAATCAGTGTCAATTTAATGTGAAATTATTAAACACACCTGGAAGTGGAGACTGATAGCTGATGTCCTGTTTTCCCGTATAGAAAACCACTTCAATCACTATACTTCAGCGCTATTTTCTTTATTACTTGCTCTCTCATAGAAGGGCATGATAATTTTATCTTTCTCAACATACTGGACATTTACAATAGTGCAAGCAAAGATTTTTCATTAAGAATATGGTATGGTATATCATTTGAGACTGATTACATTATGGCTGTATATATGAGATGAAAAATCCCCAATATTCACTTGACAACTAAGCTTATTTACATGAAGTAGACAGAGCTATTTCCCTAAATTGCAGGAAGTATATTTATAAAAGACCACTAACTGAGATTTAGTTTCAAACAGAAATACATTGTAAAGCCAGCTGTTAAAATCTTTCTGAATTTTTAAACTATAATATTTAAATTTTTAAATAAAATATTTGAAAAGTATCTTTCTAATTTGCATATTCAGTATATGAACTAGTGTTAAGTATTTACATATTTGAAGTCATATTTTGAAATGAGTGTATTATAGAAGAAAATCTGCTATGCATAAAAATAGATTACGAGAACAAAAGCTGCAGTTATTTAGAGCAGTCTGTTTATCACTTAAAATAATTCTAAGGAACACACAGGATGTGTTTCCATAACTGTAGTGAAACACACAGCTATATTGTCTACACATAAGTTATTTTCCATCATATTTCTACACAGTTCTGCATGTTTGCTAGGACAATATCCACTCCAGAAAACATGAAAATTAAACAAACTGACTGTGAGCTGGACCTGTCAAGTATTCAACTGATCACTATCTTTAGGCTTTTTAGAATGTACCTATTACATAAAAGTTATACAAACTAAAACTACAGAAATCTTTACCATCGCTTTTTTTTTTTTCCCCCTCTTGTATAAATCTATATTTTAAACATGAGTTGATGATATTCATCATCCTGTCCTCACAGGGTGGGTAGTACTCAGCCCTCTGATCATCTTCATGGCCTTCCTTTGGACCAGCTCCAACAACTCCACGTCCTTCTTGTGTTGGCAGCCTCAGAACTAGACACAGTACTCCAAGTGGAGTCTCATGAGAGCATAGTAGAGGGTCAGAATCACCTCCCATGACCTGCTGATCATGCTTCGCTTGATCCCGCCCAGGACATAGTTGGCCTTCTGGGCTGCAAGAACACATTGTCAGCTTATGCTGAATTATCAACAAACACCCTCAAATACTTCTCCTCGGGGCTGCTCTCAAGTTGTTCTTCACCCAACCCACATTTGTGCCTGGAATTGCACCAACCTAGTGCAGGACCCTGCACTTGGTCCTGTTGAACTTTAAGAGGTTGGCATGGGATTACTTCTCAAGCCTGTCAAGCCATCCCCTGGATGACATCCCTTCCCTCTAGTGTGTCAGCTGCACCACTCAGCTTAATATTGTCTGCAAACTTGCTGAGGGTACACTCGATCCCACTGTTCATGCCACCTACAAAGATGTTAAATAGCACCAGTTCCAGTACGGGTCCCTGAGGAATGCACTAATCACTGGATTCCACTCGAACATTGAACCATTAACTGCAACTCTCTGAGTTCTACCATCCAGTCACTTCCTTATCCAGAGAGTGGTCAGTTTATAAAATCAATTTTCCTCCAATTTGGAGATCAGGATGTCACGTGGGACACTGTGAAATGCTTTGCATCTTCCAGGTAGACAAGTTGTCTTCCTTTATCACAGAATTGTAGTGGCTGGAAGGGACCTGTAGAGATTATCTAGTCCAACCCCCTGCCAAAGCAGGCTCCCTAAACCACACTGCACACATAGGTGCCCAGCTGGGTCTTGAATGTCTTTGGAGAAGGAGAATCCACAGCCTCTCTGGGTAGCCTGTTCCAGTGCCCTGTCACTCTTACCGTGAAGCAGTTCTTACGCACATTTTTGCGGAACGTCCTACGCTTCAGTTTGTGACCTTTTCCCTTTGTTCTGTCACCATGTACCACTGAAAAGAGTCTGGCCTCATCCCTTTGCTTCCCACAACTTAGATATTTAAAGACATTGATCAGATCCCCTCTGAGTTTTCTTTTCTCAAGGCTGAACAGACCCAAGTTGCTCAGCCTTTCCTCATAAGAGAGGTGCTCCAGGATTTTTATAATCTTTGCAGCCCTCCATTGGACAATCTCCTGGAGATCCTTGCTGTTTTTGTACTGTGGAGCCCAGAACTGGACGCAGTACTCCAGGTGAGGCCTGACCAGAGCAGAGTAGAGGGGGAGGATCACCTCCCTTGACTTGCTGGCCATATTCCTTTTAATGTACCCCAGAATCTCATTGGCCTTCTTGACCATCAGGGCACACTGCTGACTCATGGCCAAACTGTTGTCTACCAGGATCCCCAGGTCCTTCTCCACAGAGCTTCTCTCCAGCAGATCATCCCCCAGCCTGTACTGGTGCATGCAGTTGTTCTTCCCTAGGTGGAAGACTCTACACTTGCTCCTGTTAAACCTCATCTTGTTCCTCCCTGCCCAACTCTTCAGCCTGTCCAGGCCTTGCTGAATGGCAGCACAGCCTTCTGGTGTGCCAGCCATTCCTCCCAGCTTTGTATCATCAGTAAACTTGCTGAGGGTGGACACTATCCCTTCATCAAGATCATTGATGAAGACACTGAACAAGACCAGACCCAGCACTGATCCCTGAGGAACACTGCTAAATATACACCTCCAATCGGAATCTGCGCTACTGATCACAGTGCGTTCTTCCAGTCAGCCAGTCCTCAACTCACCTCATCGTCCACTCATCTATCCCACATTTCCTCAGCTTCATTATAAGTATGTTGTGGGAGACAGTGTCAAACGCCTTGGTGAAATCAAGGTAGACTGCACCCACTTCTCTCCCCCAATTCACCCAGCCATTGAAGACATCATAGAAGGCTACCAGACTGGTCGAGCATGTCTTCTCCCTGGTGAACCCGTGCTGACTACTGATAACCATCTTCTCTTCCAATTACCTGAAGATAGTATCCAGAAAATCTGTTCCATTATCTTTCCAGGAATGTGGGTGGGGCTGACCGTCCCATAGTTTCCCAGATCCTCCTTCTTGCCCTTTTTGAAGACTGCTACAGTGGAATTGCCAGGTCACAGCCTGAACCAGTACATAAATACGTGAATGCCTGAAGCACAGGGAGCCTAGATTCACCCTTCCTCTGTCTTCCAGCCATGCTTCTGGTGGCATGTATGCACTCAGAGCCTGAGCAGTTTGCCCTCTCCTCCTATTCTGGTGCACCAGAGTTCAAAGCAGAGGAGGCTGCTTTTCTCAGCTCACCCTTTTTTCCAAACTGTTGCTAGAGGGGTGAGTTAATTCCTCTTTATTTGATATTGTGTTCCATAGTTTCTGTGTCTTGAATACAGGCTCTGTCATCACCATTGTTTGCTCTTCAAATGTAGTGACATTGTCTGACCTCCAGTATTCAGGCACCTCTCAATTTACTTTATCTACTTTATCTACTGACAGTGTAATTCCATCATAAAAGGCCACAAAGTTTGTCAGGCATGACTTGCTCTTGGTGAAGCCATGTTGGTTACCACCAATCACTTCATCTATTTTCCATGTGCCTTATTGGTGCCTTCAGGAAGATTTGCTCCATGATCTTGTCAAGCACCAAAGTGAGACTGACTGGACTGTAGTTCCCTAGATCTTTATTTTTTTCTCTTCTTGAAAGCGGGGCTAATATTTCCCCTTTTCCAGTCAATGGGAACTTCAACAGACTCACACGACCTTTCAGATCTGGATAGCGTCAGTGTCATGTGTCAGTTCCCTCGAACTTATGCATATATCTCTTCAGATCCTATGAACCTGTGAACTTTCAGGTTCTTTAGATGGCCTTGAACCTCATCTTCACTTACAGTAGGTAAATCTACCATCTCCAAGTTCTTACTATTTCTTTCTGCAGCTTGGACAGTGCGGCTAGAGCTCTTGCTGGTGAAGACTGAGGCAAAGAAGTCATTGAGCACCTTAGCTATCTTCGTATCCCTTGTGACCGGGTCTCCAGTTTCCTTCTGGAGAGGACACACATCTTCCTTTGCTTTATCACTGATATACATGTAGAATTTCTTCTTGTTCCCCTTTATGTTTCTGGCTAGATTGAATTCTATCTGGGTTTTAACTTTCCTAACCTGATCCCTGGCTGCTTGAACAACTTCTCTATAGTCCTCCCAGGTAAGCTGCTCCTGCTTCTACTCCCTATGGACTTTCTTTCTGTTCTTAAGTAAGACCAGGAGGAATGCATTTATCCACAAAAGCCTCCTGGTATTCTTGCCTACCTTACTTTTTCTCAGAATGCACAGCTTCTGGGCTTGAAGGAGATGATTTTTGAATGTTGACCAACTTTTTTGGGCCCCTCTTCTCTCCAGGGCTGTATTCCATGTCATCCTGCCAAGTAGTTCCCTGAAGAGTTCGAAGTCTTCTCTTCTGAAGTAACAAGCTTGCCGCGCACGCACTCTTTGACTTCCTACATTGTATATGAGAGAATTTTGAACAAGCTGAACATAGAAACATATTACACATGATAGGAGTTACAATCAGAATAATTGTGAAAGAAGACAATGTCAAATGAGACAACAGATATCATTGTGTACAAATCATTTGTGTTTAAAATACTGCTTATTTTTTTCTGCTGTTTCACAGACAGTTGTTTTTTTTATATATTCCATTCATACTGCATAGATAATTTTAGATGAGTTAGTTACTCTATCCAAGTAATTAGACCATAGCTTACATTTGAAAATTTGTATTTATGGTGACTTAAAATGCAGACTGATATGTCTATATAACTATAACATCAAACCATGTGCATTACAAATGAGAATTCAGTAACAGATCTCAACAAAACATAAAACTGGGACACAAAAATGGTCAGGAAGGCTGAGGGAGCTGGAGTTTTTTAGCCTGGAGATGAGAAAGCTCCAGGAAGACTTCACTGCAGCTTTTTGATACTTAAAAGTTCTTGTAAGAAAGATGGAGACAGACTTTTTAGAAATGTATATTGTGAAAATACAAGGAATAATGTTTTCATATTGAAAGAGTGTAGATTTAAGTTAGATATTAAAAAATAAAATGGTTGCTATGAAGCTGGTGACATCTCCGTCCCTGGAAATGTTCAAGACATCTTTAGACATGTCTTTGGCAACCTATTCTAGTTGAATGTTTTCCTCTCATGGTAGGGGATTGGAAACGGATGATCTTTAAAGTCCTTCCCAAACCAAAACATTTTGTGATTCCGTGACTCGAATACATTATGATATCTAGCATTAGATATAACAATAGGAATATGGAACATTTTGTAAATAAAATATGATCATTTTCTACTTATTGTAATGGTGACAGAAGTAATGTTTAAAGTGATGAAAAGTTCTATGACGGCAGTATGTTCCAGTAAAGAAAAACATGCATAACACTTACTTTGTCTTTTCTGAAAAATGTTCATTGTGCCATTTCTGGTAAAGACACCAGTAACCTTATCAATTTGGGGTATGGTTAAAGAGAGTATTCTTAGTTTCTCAGTAAAATAAACCCTACAAAAAATAGAGATGTAGCAAAGAAATTATTCAGTGTTTTTCCAAGTGATTATTATGTCAGTGACAGTAGTGATTACTGCTATTGAGCCTATGGCACATTTAAGCCATGGGAAAGCTTGACATACATGACAGCATGTCATTTAGAAGTAGTGCCCAAATGTTATCCCTGGGGAAAGATTCTTTTGGCTCTAGTGGTTTAAGGAAATATTGAGAAACACAGGTTACAAAATGAGCAGTCTCCAGCTGTGTTACATGCATTTGTATTTAAGCCTACTAAGGTTATTCCATTTATGTTTAACAAATCTATTTTCTGTTGTTCTACTGACATTAGTAGATGTTCTCAACATCATATAGTGATATTGCTAATTGAGGAAAACTCTATTAAATCTATTTTATTTTCATTCCAGCACACTGCAGTAACAATTACAGTGGATCTAGAATTCATGCCTCTAGCACATACTCACAGTTTATCCAGATACCAAGTCTGCTTTCATTTGATATGCACAAATCTGTATCATCATGATCATCAGTAGACAGTACCCATAGGAACTGTGATTATGTGCAAACATCAAGAACCCCCTTCTATTACTATGAATCACGCCAATGGGAAGACAGTTATTTTAAAATTTTGTAAGATATTTAAAGCACCACAGGAAACATATAGCTCTTCCTTTGTTCTGAACAAGTTGATAAGAACAGAATAAACGTGCTTGTTTATTAGTGGTGTTGGATAATGAAACAGTATATAAAAATACTTTTCTGATTGACATGTAAATGTAGTCAATACACAGATCATAAATTTTCCCTTAAAAACAAACAAACAAACAAATAAATAAATAAATATTTCCTCTTAAGAAGTGAAACTAAGTAATGCAGCAAGTATTTCTCAGTTACTATGCTTTTATAACTGCCATTTCTTTATAATATTGTGGGATATTGTGCTCACAGTTTGATGAATCAAAATCCCTGGTATAGCTTTTCTGGAATACTACTAATAGCTTAGATATACAAAGGATGAATTTCTGGCTAAAATCTGACAATTTGCTTTCAGTTACTTGAAGCTAATTCACTTACTAGAGGCAAGAAAGCTATCTGAAACTCCTGAAAGTGTGAAATGCAAATGGTCAAAGTATCTCTTGTATTTTACCATTGATAATATAAACCTTCAACATGAATTTATGAGTTTGTAGTGAAAATGAGGTCATTTTCCAGTCTGAGACTATATAGACTGCTTAAAAGGTATAGATGTAAAGTTAGGTGCTTATCTCTTTTCCAAGACGGTGGTCAGGTGCTGGAAGAGGCTGTCTAGGGAGGTGGTGGTGTTTCGGAAATGTTAAATGTTATACTGAAGGACATGGTTTAGTGAAAAATGTTGGTGATAAGTGTACGGTTGGACTGGATGATCTTAGATATCTTTTCCAACTTCGGTGATTCTATAATCATGATAAGAAGCAATATCTGAACTACTCTAAAGAAAAAAGGTCAGATGCAGACAGAGAAAAATACTCCAGTGAAGCAAAGAATAATTAGGAAAAGAACAAAGAACTCTGACAGGATGAAGCAGAGACTGAGATAAGAAGAATACTAAGTTTATGTATGACACTTATGCATGTTTATGTGTCTCTGCATCATTTTTTCCAAACATTTTCCAGTCACTAGGTGAAGAAGCCAAGAATTAGAAATGTGTTAGACTGTAGCTGAAAGGTGGTTACTCCACAATTAAAGAAAGGTAGAGTCATCTTTCTTTTTCATTCACTCTTATAGGGAAAATATTAACATTACATGACTGTAATTGAATTAACTGAATCAATGTTTATATTTTTCAGGGATATGGCATAAAAAGTGAACAGTATATAATATATACATTATTTGTTTAATAATTTAATCAAGAAATCAGAATAAAACATAAATTTTCTGCTTTATTAAATACAAAGGTTCTCTTCTCTCCATCACTGGATGTGATTAGATTTTTCTTCTAGTGAATACTGCTGCTGTAAAATGCAAAATTTCTGTATCAGTTTTAGTGAACATATTTTATAGTTGATCGTTTTTAAATGTAATGCATTCTTATTTTATTTCCATGGAAACGACAATATATACAAAGAACACAATAACATTATTTGATAGAGCAAGTTTTCAGTTACAAAACTCTCTTTTCCAACAAAAACATCACTATAACCTATGCATTTTCACCAGCAATGAATACGGGCCTGCATGCTACACTAATAAAAATCTGATGTATCATTACATCATGATTAAGTGATTAAGTGATCCAGAAAACTGTTACTTCAACCTCATATTGGCTCAGTAAGTCCTGACAGACTAGCATACAATGTTCTTTCTGTTCCTGTGTGAGTGTTCATAGAACTTCCCTGGCACAAACTTTGCAATATTCCAGTGTTGCCACCATTTTCGGACAATTTCAGCCAATATACAGCTCTGCAAACAGATTCCTTGGTCATAATCTGCTGATTCATGTGGATAAGCTGATCGAGACAATTCTCATTTTGTGATGTGGCAGCTGTGCATGGCCATCTGGAATGTGACTTGTCTTTCATATTGCTGTTGCCACCACTGAAATGCGTCACCCAACACCTCACTGTGCTAACATCCTCTGATTTCAATAAGCATTCAGCAAGAGTGGATGAATGTCAACAGGTGAAATGTTTTCCACATGGAGGAATTCAATTACACCTTTGCTTCATACACTTGCCCATGCTGGATGTCATATTGTCATTTTTTCCCTTGTTGCCACTTATTGCATAACAGGAAAATGTAATGAAATATTGATGGAAAAGTTCAGCCTCTACTGCCATACCACCAACATCCACTGCTGACACTGGGGTCAACACCATCAAATAGGAAATAACTACTTCCAAAGTAGCCTTGCAGCATAACGATTTCTGCCAGCTTTCAGATAGCATTTTCTGCCATTTTCTGAATGAACCTGAATATTTCTGTTGAAAAGTTATTTTGCTTCAAAATATATCTTACATTGTATTCTAAAAAAATTAATATTGATTTACAAGATTTTTATTTGTGTTTTTTTTTTTTAATTTTAAATATGCATTTTCTACTAAATGCTGTTATCATGACTAATCTGTAAGTAGTTATTAGTCAAAAGATTACTCTTCGTAAACTGAAAGATTAGTAGGTTAAAATTAGCAAAAGTGGAGAAGTTATTTTTAAGAGCCAAGTGAATACAAGCTATAAATTCTGTGCAAAAGGAGCAAATGCAGTTATTTAAGATACACCACTAGACCTCATTCATACTGGGTGTCAGTCCCAACGTGCTGCAGCTGGCAGACACACACAGTTTCAGCCAGATTCTAGGCTTCACCACATGAGTAGACTGAGTTCACCAGTCAAGATATTGGCACCTCAGAGAAAACGTGCTTAAGAAAGGGCTAAATGTTGCCTGGGAAAGTTACAAAGTAAGTATGAGGAACAACTCTGCAGATACTGAGGTCAGCTGAGAACAAGAGGAAAGATGCGTTCCAGGTGCCAGAGCAGAGATTTCCCTGCAGCTTGTGGAATTTAGTTTTCTTGAATTTGTGTTGGTTTTGCTCACTAGAATAGCCAGTAAACAATCTCCCCATCTTTATCTTAAAACATTAGTTTTCTCATCCAAATTTATCTCCCTGTCTCACAGAGGATTAGGGGAGTGACTGAGTCTGGATGGGCTTTCGGCCTTTAGCCAAGGATAACCATCACATGTATATTCCGTTTATAAATTAGATGTTCATCATGTATCAGATTTCATTTATCTTATCCTAAATGTAAAGGTAGCCTTTAATAACACTGCTTTGTATTGTAAAGCTAATAGGTATCAGAAGAAATGAAATTGCAAGCTACATGGTAAAAAATATGATAAGCTGGAATAGCTAGACTATTAAAGCATCCTCTTAACACAGTACAGTTAGTAGGAGTTAAATTATATTTAAATACTAGCTTTATTTTTAACACATACGTTCAGCAACATATGGCATCCCAGTTGTACCATACAGAAATAATTGGTACTAAAAGTCATTTTTTAGTGACATGTTCCAGAATCGAGTTAGTCTATTCTCCTCTGATGTGAAGGTTGTTCCATTAATATACATCAGTGTAAAGTGCCCTACTTTTGGCTGAAATAGATTTAATTTTCTTCCTAGTAGTTGATCTGTTGCTAGGTTTTGCATTTAGGATGATAATAATGTTGATAACACACCTACATTTTAGTTGTTGCTGAGCAGTGCTTACATTGAGATGACTTTTCAACTTCTTGTGCTGACCTGCCAGCAAAGAAATGGGGGTAGAGCACAAGGAGACTTGGAGGGGGCAGAATCAGGACAGGTAACACAAACTAGGCAAACTAATATTACACACCATATGGTGTCATGCTCAACAATAGAACAGGGGGAATTTCAGATTCCATGGCTGCTGAAAGACTGGCTGAGAGCTGGTTAGCTTGTGGTGAGAAACTGAGCTATGCCACACGACTTTTATTTATTCATTTTATTGATATTTATTTTGTAGGCTTTCCTTTTCCTTTTCCTTTTCCTTTTCCTTTTCCTTTTCCTTTTCCTTTTCCTTTTCCTTTTCCTTTTCCTTTTCCTTTTCCTTTTCCTTTTCCTTTTCCTTTTCCTTTTCCTTTTCCTTTTCCTTTTCCTTTTTTCTCCTTCTCCTTCTCCTTCTCCTTCTCCTTCTCCTTCTCCTTCTCCTTCTCCTTCTCCTTCTCCTTCTCCTTTTCCTTTTCCTTTTCCTTTTCCTTTTCCTTTTCCTTTTCCTTTTAATAATTTTCCTTTCCTTTCATTTTTGTTTTTATTCTTTCTTGCTAAACTTTATCTCAGCATATGTTCTTGCAATTTTCAGTCGTCTCCCCCATTATACTGCAGTGAAAACAGACGTGTGGTGTTTAATTTCCTGCCAGGTTAAACCACAGCAATAATGCACATGTATGTATTATAACAGTACATTGAGTATTTTGATACCCCTGTCAGAACAGTTCCTAAAATTTTTGTTTGTTTGTTTGTATTTTTCCTAGACCATTCAATACAAGACTAATAAAATACTGAAAACAAAACAAAACAAAACAAAACAAAAAAAAAAAACTGACTCAGTGCTTGGGATGCTTAATAGCTCAGTTGGAACGCAGATGGATCCCAATACCATTTCCATTCACATAAAACAAACAAACAAACAAAAAGGCAGTATACCTCCCTTGTGATACTCTCATGTTGCTTAAGGCTGCAGGACATTAAACACTTAAATAAGGATGAAATATAACAAATAAATTCTTCCATAGAAGTCATGGTTTCATGATTTTTATTATCAATATTCCACATCATACAACATGTTGTGCACTGGGAGTTAAAGAGTTAATACAGCAGTCCCATGGATTGTTGATAGTTCTGTTTACAATTTTCAGAAGAGAAGAACAACAGCTTCCAGAAAACTTCATTATTCTGTTTCTGTTTTTCATTCAGAGGGAAAGATAAAACTGACTGGGAGCCATATGACATCTTTTTTTCTCCTAGTCTCTGTGGTGCCTAACCTTCCTAGCCTTCCTAGCCTTCTCGCCTACAGCATTAGAGTAAGGTGTTCAGTTTTTGGACACTCTCCCCCTCATTTATTTGATTTACTATTTGTGAGAACTATTAGTGATAGGTGGATGGTTGGACTGGATGATCTTATAGGTCTTATCCAACCTTGCTATTTCTGTGATTCTGTGATACTAGCTTGAATTCTAATTATACAATCATAGAATCACAGAATGCCCAGATCACCTAGTTCCAATCCCCCTGCAATGTGCAGGGGCACAAACCACCAGACCAGGCTGCCCAGAGCCACATCCAGCCTGGCCTTCAGTGCCTCCAGGCATGGGGTATCCACAACCTCCTTGGGCAATGTGTTCCAGTACGTCACCACCCTCTGTGAGAAACTTCCTCCTAATATCGAACCTAAACCTCCCCTGTCTCAGTTTAAGACCATTCCCCCTTGTCCTATCACTATCCACCCTCCTAAACAGCCTTTCCTCCTCCTGTTTACATATGCTCCCTTAAGTACTGGAAGGCCACAATGAGGTCTCCCTGGAGCCTTCTATTCTCCAAGAAGAGAAGCTAAACCATCCCAGGTTCCTCAACCTTTCCCCGGAGGAGAGGTGCTCCAGCCCTCTGGTCATCTTATGTCCCTCTTCTGGACCCGCTCCAAGAGCTCCACATCCTTCCTGTACTGGGGGCCCCAGGCCTGGATGCAGTACTCCAGATGGGGCCTCACAAGAGCCAAGTAGATGGGGATAATCACCTCGCTCTCCCTCCTGGCCACCCCTTTTTTAAGGCAGCCCAGAACACAATTGGCCTTCTGGGCTGCAAGAACTCACTGCTGGCTCATATCCAGAACCCCCAAGTCCTTCTCTGCAGGGCTGCTCTCAAGGTGATCTTCTCTCAGTTTGTATAAATACTGGGGTTGTCCCAACCCAAATGCAGCACCCTGCACTCGGCCTTATTGAACCTCATTAGGTTCACGTGTGCCCACTTCTCCAGGCTGTCCAGATCCCTCTGAATGGCTGCCCTTCCTTCCAATGTATTGACTGCACTGATCAGCTTGGTGTCATTTGCAGACTTGCTGAGGGTGCACTCGATGCCATTGTCTATGTCACTGATGAAGATGTTGAAGAGCAGCAGTCCCAAGACCGACCCTTGTGGAACACAGTTGTGACCAGCCTCCACCCTGACACACAACCACTGACCACAGCCCTTTGGCTGCGTCCAGCCAACCAATTCCTAATCCACTGAACCTCCATCCTTGAAATCCACACCTCTCCAATTTAGAGAGGAGGATGTCAAAGGCCTTGCAGATGTCCAGGAAGATGACATCCACTGCCCTTCCCCCTTCCACCAAATTATACAATTACATTGTATTATATTGCATTATCTCACATTCCAGTATCACATTTAGTAAATTAGTTTTCTCCCTTACTTCACTGCCGCTGTTTTGTTTTTAGGCTCTTCAATATACTTGTTCCCTACCCCTCTTCACCCTGTTCCAGGGCATGGGTCCATGGGCTCCCCCTGCCCCTTTAGTCCTGGAACAAGGCCAAAATGGGCACAATCTGTGACAATAGGTTGGTATTTTCTTATTTTATTTGCTGTACATCAGTAAAACTAGAAGTTCAGTATTGCAAACTTTTGAAATGGGACTGGACTAGAAAAAAAAGGTAGGCATGATATTTTCTTTGAGGTTTAAAGAGCAGTGAAATAAATAAAAACTTTTTAATGGAGATTAGAAAAGAATAATAGAAATCATAATGGAGATAAGCTCAAAAAGCATGATAATCAACATTAGGCTGTCATTTTTGGCTTAAGGTGCTAAAAAAACAAATCTAAGAATGAAATAATCAAATATATGCTGGCTGCGTTGTCTTGGTTAAAAATCAATGAGGTCTTTGCTCTTTGATTATGAAATTCACTTAAATTGACAGTAATAATTAAAATAGATCATATGGTTCTTTAATTATACCTTAATTAAAAGGACTGTGCACACTTATATAATCTTCTAGCCAATAACAATTTAGAGATCAGCCACTAGTAATTTAGTGTTGGTTTATCTAAATTCAAGATCAATACAATATGTACTGTACACTAATATATGGTGAAGTAAATTGCGAGAGCTACTCCAAAGGTAATGTTTCCCATTTTATTATGTTGCCCCATGGCATCAGAGGAGGATACCAGAGGTATGGCAGTAGAGGTTGAACTTTCCCAATAATATTCCAATCAATCTTGTTGCCACAAGACAGATAGAAGCAGAGGAGCAGTCTGACAAAATGGCATCTGACATGAAAGTGTGTATGAGGGTTTGGAACTGAATTCCTCTATGCAGAAAAAAAATGGCACCCACTAACACCTATTGATGATTGCTGAACATTTATAGTGACTGAACATTGGATGTGAGCACAGTGAGTTGGTGTGTGGTGTTTCATCAGTGGCAATAGTGACATGAAAGGTAAGACTCATTGGTCATGCAAATTTTTAAGAGTATGGTATGCAGGTTCTTATCAATGGCAAAAATGCTGAAAATAGTTCTTTGTAACCGAGAATTTACTATATCAAAGTATTACTGTGCTCTTTATGTCTTGAAACTTCTAATAAAATAAATAAAAGGTATTATATTCAGATCAATCTATGTACATAAGAGGCAAAAGAGAGAAAAATACATTTAATGATACAGGGATTTGTCTTATTTACCAATCTGAAATAGTTAACAAAAATACTTATTCTGCTGCAAAGTAAGAATATAATAGGCATGAATATTTTGAGATGGTTCCAGGATAAGTCAATTAGGAGTAGAAACTATTCTCAGTGGGTGGGTGAAGATAAATGTCACCTGATTATGAATTTTCCTAAGCCAGATTTTTGTTTTAACTGAAATACTTCAATGGTTTGTTTCAGCTATTTAGAATTAGCAGGAAAAAAACAACAACAACAAAAAAAAAACAAAAAAAAAAAACAAAAAAAACCAAAAAAACCACACACATACATTTATATGGCTACTAACATCTTGGTAGATCAATGATGGCAGAATAGGAATAATAAACAACTAATACTTTGGACAGGTAATGTAATTAGCATATCATAATACTACCTTCTCTGTATAACATCTTGGTGCTCTGACAGATGTGATACATCTGCCTCTTATCTTTTTTTACTGAATGACAGTGTTGACATTTATGTTACCAAAGAAACATTGTGCAAGGGGAGGGGGTGGGGGGCGAAGTACTTCCAGTCATCTAAGAGAACCAGAACAGCTGAAGTTTTAACTTCTGCTTGTGAAACTATGCAAGACCAAGCAATGCGTAAAGCTGTAGTGAAATAATATGACATGCAGTGGTTACAGAAGGCAAGCTTCTTTTGGCTGAATAACTAAGAATAACATGTCTATTGGCAAGACACATCTTCAAACACAACTCTTTAGAGTTTTTGTATGTCATTAAGTATGCAAATGTTTTTTTCTTTAAAAGAGTGACACTAAATTTTAGAAAAGACCACATAATTCTTTGTTCCTTCTATTCCATCTCTTTCTTATAATATATAATATAACCATATAATAGACCTTTACTGATCTACAAAACACAAAAATAAAGAGCCTATTCCTGATACATTTTATCCCTTACAGCAAGGGGTTCTGAAAGCTATCAATAATTGAAATGGTGATTTAAAATGCAAACTAACATTTAACTTCTAATAGTGGTGTTGCTATTACTGTAGGAAAAGTTCTTTGAAGCCACGCTGGAGTGCCATTTCATTATATTCATCTAAAGAATGTTTAGGCTCCTGTTGACCTCAGAGTCCACTACTGTGTAATACAGCAGATAATAAAGAAGAAAACAAAACAAACAAACAAAAAAACCAAGCACATAGGAATACAACTATATAATTTTTGGTGGTATTTTAAATTCTTAGGCTAACTGTATTTCACATGTAGTGGGATGTTAGTAAGAAAAAAAAAGGATGCTTTGTTGTCTGGGTTCAATTAACTCCACAGTCGACATAAAGCAAGAGATAGCACTTTACATTGACACTGATCTTTTGAAATGAACTATGCTCTAGGGTCACAAGTCATCTCCTGTCCAATTCTTGTTGTATGAAGTCCTATAAACTCTTCATACAGCAATGTATGAGTTGCTGTCATGTGCTCACTTTGTGACAGTGACCAGAAATCAAATGAAGGGAAGCCAGATCTCTCATATTCTTCTATATTTTCTTCTTGCACACCTGCTAGTAACCTACAATTAATGGAGCTTTCCAATTTCACTTACATACTATAATTCATTATTGCATGAAGTACTAGCAGGAGGCTTACACATGGTCAAATTTGTGCATAAAATTATGTAATTACTTTTTACCCTTGAGACTATAAGTAATTACAAATAACCTCTCTTAAATTATTTTGCTTATACCATTCATATTTTTATGTAAATATATTATTTCCCTCCACAGTTTTTTGTTTTTAATTTCAAGCTAAAAATCTGTTTGTTTTCTAACATATTTTTTTTCCCATTTTGGATGATTACCAGTTTTATAGTAGTCTGCACTCAAAGTAGGCCTCTCCCTCCCCTCTCTCCTCTAACCTGTTCTATGGGGGGAAGAAGGGCAGAATCATGGACTTAGAGTGAAAGAGTTATGCTCCTTTTTTTCTTTGATTTCTCTTCTTTTTCTACCAATTATCTCCCACCGTTTTCTCATTTCTCTCTCCCAGCTGCTGTTCTGCAGCATATTTTTCCACTTTCTCAGATCTGCTGTAACAGAGGCACAATCAGCATTACCCACTGGTTCAGCTCTGGCCAGTGGTGGGTCCTTTTTGGAGCCAGCTGGAACTAGATTTTATCTGGCATGGGACAGCTCCTGGGTTCTTCTCACAGAGGCCACCCCTGTAGATACCCACTACCAAAACCTTTTCATGTAGACCCAGTGCACAGTTGATGTTACAGAACATTTTTCTTTAAATTAAATTCATAAATTAAAATGAATTATAAAAAATATTTATTTAAAATTGAGAAGATTGTTCTATAACATTTTAAAACCATCATTTTTGATTGCTAAAAATATTTTATTTGATAATTTAATCTTTTTTATTATTCATACGTAAATAACTACAGGAATGTATCATTATGAAGACATATTGATAATAAATGTTTTCAGGATTTTAAGTTGTGAAAAATGTATTTAGAAAGGAAATGCATTTCCACCCCCATACTAGGTTCCCAGTACATAAAAATCTAGAACCCATGGGAAGAAAGTGTGTATTTTGCCTTTGACTGCTGCAAGGACAGGATGTCTCCATACTTCTTATTTGGCTGTAGTTCTGCAGTAAATCTCTTTATGCAGGAGCACGTAAAACTTTTTAATTTTCAAAATCACATTGACAGACTCTCAAATTGGTGGTTCTTCTTACTACTTGTATTTACTTCATCCACTGAATATTTAAATGAATGGAGAAAACTCTGTGCTACCACATGAAGCACTGATAAGGAAATCTTACAGCAACATTTAGTCTTGTTAGAGCTTTGGACAGGTGTCTCAGTTTTTGCTTGATTCTTACAAAGTCATAATTTTTCAAAAGACAGTTCTGCAGAACAACGTTTTATCAACAACTAATATTTTGCTTTATTTTTTTTTTAAATTTATTTAATCTAATTATTGAACGCTTAAAGAAATTGGGTCATTCGCTGAAAAATACTAGATTAAATTAAATATGAAATATTTCTTTATTAATATTGCATTATCAGTTACTGTATTAAATTTAATAATTATAATCAATTACTTTATTTCATGAATTTATATGTAACAAACAAATAAGTAAATCTAAACTAGTTGATATAAGAAAACCATTGTAGCATACTGTTAAACAGTGTGGTTCTTGAAAATACTTTCATGACTTACACTCTAAAGCAAAGAAATAGGAATCACAGAATCACAGATCACAGAATCACAGAATCACCCGGGTTGGAAGGGACTTCAAGGATCATGTAGTTCCAACTCCCCTGCCTAGCAGGGCCACCAAACATACACATTTAGATCAGGTTGCCCAGGACCCCGTCCAACCTGGCCTTGAACACGTCCAAGGACGGGGCATCCACAACCTCCCTGGGCAGCCCGTTCCAGGGCCTAACCACTCTCCTTGTAAAGAACTTCCCCCTAACATCCAACCTAAATCTTCCCTCCTTCAACTTGGATCCATTTCCCCTAGTCCTGCTATTGTCAGCCCTTTTGAAGAGTTTACTCCCCTCCTGGGTGTAGGTTCCCTTCAGGTATTGATAGGCTGCAATGAGGTCGCCCCGCAGCCTTCTCTTCTCCAGGCTGAACAAGCCCAACTCCCTCAGCCTGTCCTCATAGGGGAGGTGCTCCAGCCCCCTGATCATCTTAGTCGCCCTCCTCTGGACCCTTTCCAAAATCTCCATGTCTTTCTTGTACTGAGGGCTCCACACCTGGACACAGTACTCCAGATGGGGCCTCACAAGAGCCAAGTAGAGAGGGACAATCACCTCCCTGTCCCTGCTGACCACCCCTCTCCTGATGGAGCCGAGGAATTAGGATGTTCAAAATGTTACAAAAAAAAAAAAGAAAAAAAAAAAAAGAGAGAGAGAGAGAAAGAGAAAGTAAGAAGAATTTTAATCAGGATACTTGATTCTATCTTTAGCTCAGCTGTTCCATAACCGACCTTGGACAAGCTGTCTCAAGTTTCTAAATTTCCTTTCTGTCCCTCATTCACTTTCCTAGTTATATATTTAGATAATAAAGTATTGATTCAGTGCAGCAGTTGCATATTATTGCAAGTAAAATATATTGAACTATTGAGATTAAGTTTTCTTAAAATGCATAGACTATTATTCATCTGTATACAGTATAAATTCTGTATTTCTTTACCTGAACTTCTTTTAAAATTGATTTGGTGCTTTAGACACACAAATTTTATTCTGTGAGGCAAGGATTTTTCATTTAAAAAATTTGAACTGGTTAAAAAACTTTATTTCTAAGGAAAGTACCATATCTATCTGTCATTTAACAATAAATCATGTTTCACAGTTATAACAGTTCAAAATGAATATAAGTTAATATTTGGTTACTCCCATTCCAATGAAAAATGAGTTACCACTCTGTTTTTCAGATTTTGTTTTTCAGATTTACATCCCTGTGACCTAAATACTGCACTGAAAGTCCAAGAAACTGAGATGATGATGAATGAAAAGGAAATATATCAAGACAGGATTTTGCATGCTCTGTAATGCAGAGCTGAAAGCGCTTGAGGCATTCTTTTTTTCTTGAGGAGCACTCAGTCAGAAAAATCCGCAACACCTCACTCAGATAAAACATACATGGAAAAAATCTCTCCTCATGTGATCTTTCTAGATTGTTTTACCATATTAAAATCAAGAAGTAATGCTTATAGAAAGAAGTCAAAGAGATTTTGTAACAGCACAAAGTGGATGGGGCAGGATGAAGTGCTAAAGATTCTTATTCAAGACCTGCAGATTTGCTGCTGGAAGTATGTTTCATAGATAACCTTGGTAACAATTGAAGAAATTTACATCTGTGGTTACTCTAACTCTAGTCCATTCATCTTCAAGTTCTAAGGCATAAAGTAATCACCTGCTGAGAACAACAGGAAATCTTCTTCATGATATGTTATTACAGAGCAAAGTAGATTATGAGCTTTTCTGGTTCTGGAGAAGCAACCAACACTGAGCACAGCCATTGATAAAGGATCATAGAAACCATTGCTTCAATACAAGATAACCCACTTACTTTACAACATAAGTTAAATCAATCGTGCAAATTTAAGACCGATCGCATAGAATCATAGAATGACTTGGGCTGGAAGGAACATCAAGGACCATCAAGTTCCAGCCCCATTGTCACTGACGTGGTTGCCAGCTGCTAAATAAGGAACTAGGAAAGGTTGCCCAGGGCCCCTTCCAACCTAGCCTTGAAAACCTCCAGGGACAGAATATCCACAGCCTCTCTGGACAGCCCATTCCTGCACCCCATCACTCTCTCACTGAAATACTCTCCCCGACATCTAATGTAAATCTCCCCTCCTTCAGTTTAAAGCCACTGCCCCTTGTTCTATCACTACATAACTGTGTAAAAAGTTGACTTCCCTCCTGCCTACAGTCTCCCTGTAAATATTTGAAAACTGTAATGAGGTCTCCGCACAGCCTTCTCTTCTACAGGCTGAACAAGCGTATCTCCTTCATCCTTTCTTCATAGGAGAGGTGCTCCAGCCTTCTAATCACCATCCCTAATCTTAACCCATTCCTCTCAATCCATTCCTGACTGTTTCTCAGAGGGAACTCCTTACAGTCTATTCACTTTTTAGCATAGAGAAAGCCCCCACCCCTCCTTCCTTCCTCATTACTTTTGAAAAAACTTATAGCCCTCAATTACACTTCAGGTTCCCAAATGAAGCTAATGAATCAATCAGTCTGTACTGAGAAAAATAAAAGATTATAAATAAAAATATGAAGTGATTACAAAAATAAAAACCTTTTTTTTTTTTTTTTTTTTTTTTTTTTTGTAAACGCTTGAATTTTAAATAATATAGAACATAAGCAATCAACCAGGAGGAAATGAGCAAGTTAACAAGATCATTACAGATGCTTCTACCTTTAAATAGGAACCCTCTAAAATGCTTTTTAGAGAGAAAAGTTTAAGCTACGTAAGCTTCCTCACTCAAATAAGAAACTAAGAACGTGATTCAGTTAAACTTGATGGAATACAGAAAATGAGTAAACTAACTTTTCCATAGCAGAACTGACACTTTTTATTCTATTCACTCTTTCAGCAATGGGAAGAAAACAAACAAACAAGCAAGGAGAAAAGCTTGTTTGTTTGTTTGTTTGTTTGTTTGTTTTTTAATCAAGACTTCTAGTTAAAAATTCTTACAGATTCTACATTGTTTACACAATCATATAACAATGTAGATTCAAAGGCAAAGTTTTAGTGCCACTGAAGTCAAAAGTTTGGGTTTCTTACAAAGCTGGATTAGAAAAGGTAAAAGTCCTATGTAATGCCAGGATGTTTTTTTACAATTGTATTTTGCACGTGATGAAGTACTGGGATTTATACAGAAGCTAAAAGTTGTAGTATATTTTGAGAAGATAAAGAAGCAGAAAATAAATCAAAGAGGAGCAGTAAAAGAAGTTATAAATTCTGAAAAAATGAGTGTGAACTATTCAGTGTTAATCTAATAAGTAATTGATGAAGCAAAAAAAGAAACATATAAGGCACACAAACATTACATTCAGAAATAAGGTTGGTATAAGAAACATGCCAAAAGTTCAGCATTCTAAGTGAATACCTTGAAAATCATAAGAGGGGGGCTGTAGATTAGTTTAGAAGGCAACTAATTAATGGCCTCAAAGATTCTTAAAACCTGAGATTTTGATCCTAGTCTAAATTTATTTTTTAATTTGTAAAAAATTTAACGCAGAATACCACCTATTATTTTACCTGTTTTTATGTTTCTCTCCATTCAATTCAAGATTCCTAAGGCCAAGAAAGCATAATTTAACAGAATAACTTAACTATAAAGCACTTTTAGAAGGAAATTATATCAGTCAGATGATCATCGAAGTCTTTTTGTCTCCTGACAGAGACTGTTTTTAAAATACTTTTTATTTATTTTTTTAATATTATTATTGTGGTTTTTTTTCATAAGGATAAAATGTACTGAGAGCATTGGGAAAATACTTTGTAATCAATATTAATTAATTAAAAGGCTTTGTTTTAAACAATTAATATTGTTTTGGCTACATTACTAGAGTAAATTATGTGTGCCCATGAATGTATCTGGACACTGGGGTGATATGGCAATAAGCAGTATGTATTAGTGCTAGTAATTTAGTCTCCAGAGCTGGCTGTCTTTATGCAGGCTGTGGTCCCTAATACACTCCAGTGTTGAAGAAGTGTCCAGACTCCTGTGGCAGATTAGTACTTAATATTGGTGGTAAGCGAATGGTTGGACTAGATGATCCTGAAGGTCTTTTCCAACCTTGGTGATTCTGTGATTCTATACATCAAAATCATGCTTGGGAACTTTCTGTCACTGCTAGTATAAAAGGTTGTGTTCCAATTCTTCAGAATGCACTCAAGCACTATTAATAGAATGATATCATATTATCCCTTAGTACTACATCTACAAGTTTCTTAAACACCTACAGGGGTAGTGACTCAGTCACCTCCCTGTTTCAGCACGACTGCTCCTTCAGAGAATAAATTTTTTCTAATATTCATAGAACCACAGAATCATATAGTAGAATCACAAGGTTGGAAAGGACTTACAAGATCATCTAGTCCATCCGTCCTCCCATTATCATTGCTATCATAAGCCACTAAACCATATCTTGTAGCTCCTCATCCAGGCACCTCTTGAACACTGCCAGGGACAGTGACTCCACCGCCTCCCTGGGCAGCCATTCCAGTGCCTGACCACTCTCTGAGAGAAAAAGTTTTTCCTCATGTCTAACCTAAACCTCCTCTGGTATAACTTGTGGCCATTTCCTCAGGTCCTGTTTGTTGCCTGGGAGAAGAGGCCAGTATTTATTTTCAACCTGAACCTCTCCTGGTACAACTTGAGGCTTTAACCTGTAGCCCTATAACTAGTCACACAGGAGAGGAGGCTGATCCCACCTCACCACAATCTCCTTTCAATAGCTGTAGAGAGGGATCTTCCCTGATCCTCCTCTTCTCCAGACTAAACAATCCCATTCTTAGATGCTCTTCATAAGACTTGTGCTCCAGACTCCTTACTAGTTTTGTTGCCCGTCTCTGGACACCCTCTAGGGCCTCAGTGTCTTTCCTGAAGCAGGGGCCCAAAATCAAACACAGTACTTGAGGCACAGCCTTACCAATGCTGAGTATGGAGGGATAATTACTTTCCTGCTCCTGGTGGCAATGCTATTTCTGATACAAAACAGGGTGCCATTAGCCTTCTTGACCACCTGGGCACACAGCTGACTCATGTTCAGATAAGAGTCAACTAGCACTCTCAGGTCCATTCCTTCCACACAGACTTTGAGCCACTCTGCCTGAAACCTCTAGCATTGCCTGCTGCTGTTGAGGCCAAAGTGCAGGCCCTAGCCCTTTATTTTGTTGAAATTCATCCCATTGGCCTCAACACAGTGATTGGGCCTGTCCAGATCCCTCTGAAGGGCCTTGCTACCTTCAGGCAGATTGACATTTCCAACCAACTTAGTGTCATCTGTAAACTTACTGAGGGTACACTCAATCCTCTTGTCCATGTAATCACAGAATCACAGAATCACAGAATTGTAGGAGTTGAAAGGGACCTCTGGAGATCATCGAGACCAGCCCCCCTGCCAAAGCAGATTCCCTAGATCCTTTAAAAAAGATTCTCTGCATTAGCCTGGAGAACCTTTTCCCCCTGCCCTCTAACCTTATTGATTGCAGTGTTGTTTTCCTACCCCTTTCTGTTTTATGGCATTTTCTACACTTTCACAGAATCATAGGAGTTGGAAGGGACCTCCAGAAATCGAGTCCAACCCCCTGCCAAAGCAGGTTCCCTATACCACGTCACACAACTAGGCGTCCAGGCGGGTCTTGAATATCTCCAGAGAAGGAGACTCCATAACCTCACTGGGCAGCCTGTTCCAGTGCTCCGTCACCCTCACAGTAAAGTTCTTACGCACATTCATGTGGACCTTCCTATGCTGCAGCTTATGTCCATTTTCCCTTGTCCTGTCTCCATGTACCACTGAAAAGAGACTGGCCTTACCACTATGGCCCCCACACTTCAGATATTTATAAACCTGGATCAGGTCCCCTCTTAATCGTCTTTTCTCAAGGCTAAATAGACCCAGTTCACTCAGCCTTTCATCATAAGAGAGATGCTCCAGGCCCTTCACCATTTTTGTGTCCCTCTGCTGGATTCTTTCCAAGAGATCCCTGTCTTTTTTTTTATTGGGGAGCGCAGAACTGGATGCAGTACTCCAGATGAGGCCTTACCAGGGCAGAGTAGAGGGGGAGGATCACCTCCCTCGACCTGCTGGCCACGCTCTTTTTAATGCACCCCAGGATCCCATTGGCCTTTTTGGCTATGAGGGCACACTGCTGGCTCACAACCAACCTGTCATCCACCAGGATGCCCAGGTCCCTGTCTGCAGAGCTCCTCTCCAGCAGCTCATCCCCCAGCCTAATCAATAAAGATATTGAACAGGACAGGCCCCAGTACCGACCCCTGTGGGACACCACTTGTGACTGATCACTGGCTGGATTTAATTTCGTTCACTACCACTCTTTGGGCCCGTACTCCTGCTTCATCAACTTACCAACAACATAATTGCCAATATGAACTATCTTTAAGGGTAGCAATCAGAGGGTTGAACCAGTGCAGGAAATTTTTTAGTAATGTCCCTGACCAGGCACCAAGGAGGCACCACGTTTCCCTACAGATAGAGTCTGGTTGACACATGGTCTTGAGACATGGATTCAATTGCTTAATCGTAGACAACCTCCTGGTGGACTTCCATCACATTCTCACTATGGGGGAAAATGTAACTGTGAGCAGTCAGCAAAGAGTTTATCAGACTCCTTGACAGACTCTATCACTGTGAAACCTTGGGAGTCTGGAGCGTAAGACTGAGAGCAAATGGTATCTGTTTTCGTCTAAGGGTAAACAGGAGGTTCTTTTTGTATGCATTGTTAACCTTATCACACTTAAGAAACCTTTCATCCTTTATCACTGTTGTTTGGGAGAAGCTAGACCAATTAACTGACTAGAGGGACAGGATTTTCCTGCTTGTAAGTGAATGGCATATAAGATGTATGTTGAACACAATAAAGCAGAGCTATTCAGAGAACTGTTTGGAGAACTATTCTGATGCTACAAGAACTTGTGAGAACTCTCTAATCCGATTGAGCGCGACAATTTACCCCTCCCTCAAGTTCCAGAGCCTCAAACCTTTAGGAATGTGTGCCTGAGGAAGCAAGATAGAGAGAAGGTCTGCCTGTGGCACCAAGCTGGGACCTGTTTCTACTCCTCTTCATCTTTTAGGTCTCCTCCCTCTGCCCAATGCGGGAGGGATCCACCAGTAGTTAGGGTTATCACACCAGTGCCTTTAGCTTACTAGTACAGGAACATCATCCTGTATGAGGGAATCTTCCCATAGATGTCTTATGAGTTAGATGGTCCATATGTATGTTGCCTCTTGCTCATTTCATTCTGTTGTGGCTTAACACCAGTAGGCAGATAAGCACCACATAGTGGCTGTGTCCTCTCCTCACAATTTGCTATAGGGAAGAGATTATGGGATGAGATTAAGACAGTTTAATAAGTAAAGCAAGAGCTGCATGCACAAGCAACACAAAATAAGAAATTTACTATTTCCCTTCAGTAAACAAATGTTTATCCATTTCCAACTTCAGGTTCACCAAGCATAATGGTTCATCATGAAGACAGAAGCATCACAGTTAGTGTCCCCCTCCTAATCTTTCTTTCTCCCCATCTTTTATTGCTGAGTGTTGAATGGAATATCTCTTTGATCAGTTTGGGTTGAATGTCCTGGCTATGTGTCCTACTAACTCCTTGTGCATTCTCAGCCTATTAGCAGGGTAGTGCAAAAAGCAGAAGTGTTTGTGTAAGTACTGCTCAGCAACAACTAAAACATCAGTGTGTTATCAATATTGTTTTACTTACAAATAGAAGATAGCACCATACAAGTCTCTAGGAAGAAAAATAACTCTATCCCAGCCCAAACCAAGATATATTCCATGTATTTTCAGTCTTTTAAGTTGTTAGGCTGCACAGAGCCAGAGCTAGTGAAAAGAATGGAAGAGACCTTCTTGTAAAGTGATCTGTAGCTTGTTGCTTGCATATTTTTTTTAGCCAGACAGGTTTCCTGAGGCTGAAGTAGATCTGACAAATCTCTTACCTGGAATTAATTCATTAATCACTGATAGTCCTTTTGCTATACAGCATTTTCAACAGAAGAACAAGAATTATGAGTCCTGGATGGACAAGTTGGATTTACTGTCTGCTTCTGATAGAGAAATTTCATCTAACAAACCTACTTGCTTAATGTTACCTATTGGGTAGCTACTGATATTTTCAGGTTGCTCTTATTTATCACCTGAGATCACTAAATTATTATATGATAATTTCCTATGCAGTCTAAGGAAAAGAGAATTATCTAACTTAGATGTTTTGAAATATCTTATTAAGACATTTGTTTGTTTTTTTTTGGCTGTGGCCAATATTCTTTACTTCAGAAGTTTGGCTTATTGAATTGTATCTCTTTTTATGTTACAAAAAGAGTAATTTAACAATATAAAGCAGAAATGCTGAAGCTCATCTTACCTTCTGGAAGAAGAGAGAATTCCTCTGAAAGAGAGCATTATATATTTTACAGTCTACATAAGATATTCATCCTGCTTCAGAAAGTTGCTGTATTTTTATTCTACCCTCAACTCCCTGCCCCAAGCCTTTCTAAGTTGCATTTTTTTCATGACTTTTCATTTAAAATAGCAGATCAATAGGCAGTGCCCTCTGAAACTCTATCTTTTAATTCATTTATTTCTCCTTATATTAACATATTTATATACATAATATACACGCATTTGTTTTAGTCATTATAAACCTTATTGTTATATTGACATTGTAACTTCCTCAAAAAATTAGTTAAACCAGATAATCTTTTCCAGAACTCAACTGTCACCAGACTGGTTTTTATTAATAAAGATCTGTAGGAGCTTTTAATAGCCTCTAAAGAATGCATGTTAACACTTTGTAAAAAACACACGGGCAGTATATGATGCAAAAGGAAAGAACAAAGTCATCATGCTAAAATATCAAGGAATAATTCCTTCCTAAAAAATAATACTGACTAAAATAGAACTAAGGAGTTCCATTTGTTATTAAAAGAAGTAAAACAGAGAATCAAAGTTAGTCTAAGCATAGTCCCAATAAATAAACATTTTATGTTTCAGAATGCAGCAATTGTTTAGCCTACAATATTTAAAGCACTGCCAAATAGTTTTACATTTGTGTTTAGCAGCAAATGCCTTAAGAATGGCAATTATTACTCATTCAAACTGATTTTCATACTGAGTATAAGTCTGATGTATATTTCTGGAGTTTGGCTGCATTTGTAATCTACTCTGGAAAAATACTCGAGAAGCCATACTGCTTTTTTTTTTTTTTTTCCTATGCTCCAATACTGCAGTCCTTCCTTCAATTACAATTTACCAGAAAATTTATTTCAATACAAAAGATTAGGACCACAGCTAAATTAACTCCTATAGATTTTGCTGAGATCTGACATAATTTTAAGTATTTAAATGAATGGGGATTTCTTTAGCAGTAAGTCAGAAATTAAATCTTCATATACTTATAAAAAAGCATTATGCTGTTTGAAACAGACTTGCTTTAAAAAATTTCCATTTTTTTCATGTAGGTTCAGAAACAGTGCTTGGTTGTATTTATGCTCTAGCATACATGAAGAAACACCATTGACTTTTTGGACTCAGATAAACGTTGCTCTACAGGAAATATGCAGACAACCCTTTATTTAGTTACGAAATTATATGGATTTTTTTCAATCCTTTTTTTTTTTTTTTTTTTTTTTTTTTCCTCCAAGTTACCTTGACTTACAGTTAACATTCTTAGAGCAGTACTGGTACCAGATGTCATAGAATCATAGAATCCTTAAAGTTCAAAGGGACCTCTGAGGGCCATCTAATCATCGAATCCAACTCCCACTTCAGTGAACAGAGACATCCACAGCTAGATCAGGTTGCTCAGGGCCTTATCCAGACTTGCCTTGACAGTCTCCAGGGATGGGGCATCAACCACACCACTAGGCAACCTGATTCACTGCCTCACCACGCTCATTGTAAAAGATTTTTTTCCTTACACCTAACCTAAATCTACCCTCTCTGAGCTGGAAGCCCCTTTAGATACTGAAAGGATATTCAAGACAAGAAGGTACAGGAGACCTTCCTACTCCCTGCAGCCTTTTAGTCACTTTACGACAGAAATGCCCTCTCCCACACACTTACCAGTTTACTACAAGTACAACAGACCTGTGTAGTACTTCCCTTCCGTACACTGGGACCATCATTTTTGTTTGGCTGCCACTAATTCTAGGGAGCTACCTTTCTGTTAAACATCACACTGTTTTATGATTGCTTTATGACTGCTTTATAGTCATTTCTTGACACTGTCACACTTCTGTGTCCCTGAGACAGCCCTGTGACTAGATGGCAGAACAAGCTGCCCTGACAACATACATGGAATCTTGCCACGAAAAGCAATCCCATCATTACATACAGGGAGGCATTCATATCTGAGAGGATCATTCCCCATATATATTCACACTGCTCTGTGATTGGCTGACAGGCATTTCTTTATATTGTCATAACCATATGCTCTCAGAAAGCCCTGTCATTGCCCACTTCCTAATAACCAGGAAGTATTGAGATCTAAATATATGTAAGTTTTTATATAACATATAAAAATATAAAATTATACACATAAAGGAATTTACACATTTGTGTAAATACATATTTATACATTGATAAGCTATATATTTCTATATGTGCGTGTAATTAGAGAGTGGCTTGGATTGAAAGGAAATTTAAAGACCACCTAGTTCCAACTCATCTGCCATGTGCAGGGTTGCCACCCATTAGATCAGGCTGTCCAGGACCACATTCAACCTGGCCTTGAATACCTGCAGGTATTTGGCCTCTACAGCTTCTCTGGACAGCCTGATCTAGTGCTTCACTATCTTCTGAGTGAAAAATTTCCTCCTAACATCAAACCTAAATATCCCTTCATTTTGTTTAAAGCTATTCCCCTTTGTCCTACCTATCAGATCATGTAAAAGGCCAGTTGAACTCTATCTTGCCTATCAGCTCCCTTTAAATAGCAGAAGGTGTCACATGTAGCAGGGAGCCTTTTCTATGGTTGTGGGGTCCCTACAAGCAATCTGTAAAATCACTGCGGTACAAATTGTTGCTGCATGAATTTTCTTGTCCTTCAATTGATGAACTTGAATAAGAATATTTCAAAAAGTTACATGTAAATAACATAGAAGAGAGAAGTCAAAAGTGATATTTGACACATGTTTTTCTGTCCTGGCCTGCAACAGCCAAAGGAAAACAAATGTGCATAGAATGACAAGGCTGTTCAAGGAGGAAAACGAAACAAACCAACCAACCAAACAAACAAAAAAAACCACACTAATACATAAGCAAGAGAAATCTGATATAGAGCAGGTATGTTTTTATTAGCTATGAGCATACACCCTGGTGCAAGGGGGATAGCTCCACCAACTTGCACAACAGGAAGCAAAAGCATGGTACAGATAGGCCAAACTAATACATAATCAATTGAATTCGGTCGTATATTCATTAGATTTCTGAGAACCCATTAGCATACAGTCCCTCCCGCTCACACGTCCTTAGTGAATTGTGGGGTCTCCTCCTTCTGATCATGGATGAAGAATCATCATCTTCCTTGCGGAGGCTTGTAGTCTTCCTCACTGTAAACTTCTGGCCCTGTGGGAGGGGCAGCCCAACAAGAGGTTCTAGCTTGCCCAGAGGACATCTTATCACCTCCATGCTGGACATCCTCAAGCTGTTCTCAAACTCTTATCTTTATGTTCTCTACACCCCTCATTGTCTCAGTCCCAGTGGCTACAATCCCCATTCTTCTAACACCCTCTAAATATTTGCTTCTGTAAACTACCTCTAACTATCTCCAACTGTCTCTATCCCCAGTTCCTGTGAAGCCCTTTTCTCATCCTTTACTGTGGAGCCGATATCTCATCAAGCTAAAAATCTGTTTGTTTTCTAACATATTTTTTTTCCCATTTTGGATGATTACCAGTTTTATAGTAGTCTGCACTCAAAGTAGGCCTCTCCCTCCCCTCTCTCCTCTAACCTGTTCTATGGGGGGAAGAAGGGCAGAATGTCACTGATGAAGATGTTGAAGAGCACCAGACCCAAGACCGACCCTTGTGGAACACTGTTGTGACCAGCCTCCACCCTGACACACAACCACTGACCACAGCCCTTTGGCTGCATCCAGCCAACCAATTCCTAATCCACTGAACCTCCATCCTTGAAATCCACACCTCTCCAATTTAGAGATGTGTTGAGAGACCTTGTCAAAGGCTTTGCAGATGTCCAGGAAGATGACATCCACTGCCCTCCCCCCTTCCACTAAAGCTGTCAGTCCATCATAGAAGGACACCCAATTGGTCAGGCATGATTTGCCCTTGGTGAAGCCGTGCTGGCTGTCTTGAATCACCTTTTATCTCATATGTGACTTAACATAGCTTCTGGGAGGATCTGCTGCATGATCTTCCCAAGCACAGAGGTGAGGCAAAGTCTGTTCCAACCTCTGCAATTTTGTGATTCTACCCAAGTACAATTATGTAAAGCCACTTACCCAGGACAATTGAGACAGCTTTTGGTATATTCATGGAGGGAGACTCCATAACATCTCTGGGCAACCTGGGGTAGTTTATCTTCCAATGAAGGGTAAAATGCTTGAAACACCAAATAGTAATGAAAGTTAACTTTTTTTTTGCAAATTCTGGAATTTTCTACAGAACATTTTTGTTGAAAGTTTTATCTTCTTAAATATCATTTTGTCTCCACTCAGAAATACTACAAGATCTTTACAAGAAAAGTTAAATGAAAATTAGTAGTTGCATAAATGAAAGAGAAAGTTCACAAAGTGAATTATCAGTAGAATTAGACAATGCAGTCTTTTAATAGTTTAGAGGATTTCAATTAATTTTGAATATCATATGCTAGAGATATTAAAAGTCCAGAGTTATCTTATTGCTAATGATAATACTAAAAATGAAGGGGGGGGTGGAAGTCTTCTTATCCAAAGAATGTGCAAAAGTGAAAATTATTTAAGGACATGACAGAATATGCTGCTGATAAAACAGTAAAATAGTAGAAGCCTTTATAGGTGATTAGAAAACATCTTCACTTCTCCTCTTTGGGAATCATGAAGTTAATTACACATGTGATACATGATACAAAGGGGGTTATATGCAAGGGGTAGTGTATATTAGTCAGATCAGGAAGCCTGTAACCTCCTATTTCTTCAGCAAATGAGGAAAGGAGGAGAGAAATGCGGTCAGAAAGTATGGATAAAAACAAGGCTGTGACCTCTGAGGGGTTGAGAGATCCTGAGAGAGGAGCTGCCTGCATGGACTCTCCACTATTTGAATAAAGAAAGCTAAAGACTCCTCTCTTTCTGGGATAATTAAGCAAGCTTTTTTGAGCAGAAATTTTCCCAAATCAGTTTTAACTGATCTTATTGTTCTGTTCCATTTTACTATACTAGAGCTAACATGGAATAATAGGAAATACTTTCTGTATTGGGTGATATGAAGTACCTTCCTTTCTAATACTATTTTTTTTCATCATTGTCTATTGTTTGTGGTATTTGTTGGTATTCTAATCTTTCTGAAGGTCCCCACAAATATTGGTCTTAGCTAGAATATTGCTTAGCTAGAAATGCAATACTGCTTAGACTGGAGGATTACTTTCTCCAGAAGCTAAGCACTTGTTCATTATATGTTCTTCATATCTTGATTTTGGAATTTTGAAAGATGATGTGTATGGTCATAAAGGAGAACATAAATAATGCTTTTTAATGTGGCTTCTCTAGCTATTTTAGTTATCCTACTAATACTAATTAAAAAAAAAAAAATCAAAATACAAAAACATCTTTACATCTCTCTTTCTCTACATGGATGGTTCCTTTCCTCCAGCCTGCTTTTTTAACTTGTGTATGTGACAGGATCTGTTGATACTGTTAGGATTTTTGTAATTTGCAGTACAGACTGAGCAAAAACAATGAAAGCATGACAAAGCCACGTTAGATCCAAACAGATTATTATGACTACAGTATTATCTAATTGGAATACTGACAATATTGCTACAGCAGTCAATTTTACATGCTGCGCTAAATGTGTATTACATCTAAATTATTCTGATTCTGGCTGAATAGAGGAAAACCTGACTGCAAAACTAATGATAGTAGTGCCTGTTTGGAGAGAAAGACTCAAGCATTAAACTGCAATCATGTATTTCAAAGTGTAGATATTTATTTTCTGTACTTCTGTCGTAGAGCACATCAGGTAGTGGTGAGGGTTGCTTATTAGGCATAATTTGAAGCGCGATTTCTTTCAGACTTGTATCTGCCTGGTGAATCTCACAGAGGAAGAAGAATAATCCTTGATTTTTATTTACGTATATATATATATATATTTTTTTTTTTTTTTTCACACATTTCAAGGGGATGTGGGAATATGCCTCTTGACTTCTCAAAGTTTCCTGCTTTAACTTTCTCTCTCTAAGTCACATTTTGGGTGAAGGCAATCACATTCAGAGAAGCTATGCAAGTAGTTTATACAGAATTCGAGAGCAGAAAATAATCATTTATTAATAAATGCACATAGAATATAACTTAGTTTAACAAGCTACTAATTAGCTCAACAGTTTGTTCAGCAGTCAGTTGAGTAGAAAAGAATATGCTTTGTCTCATTTTGAACTGGAATAGCCCAAAATTTTGCTGAGCTTTTTTCTGATTATCTCCCATTTTGAGAGGAGAGGTCTGGGTACAATCTAGACATCTGTATTGTTCCTCTTGAATCTTCAAGCTGCTAACTGTCTATATCTCATTAATTATACATTTGTCTGTGGTTTTACTTCTGTTATCTTTCACGGTTTTAAATTGCTATTAATTTTTCATATAATAGCAACAATTTTCTCTGTGAGACTGACTCAAGGTCACACAGATACTTTGAACTAAAATAGACCTTGTATCATAGATAACTGAACAGAATAGAGTGAAGAACTACTTCAGATTGAATTGAGTTAGTTCCTCAGATGAACTGCAGTCCTAACTATCTAAATGATTGCTATGCTTCGATTGTCCGAACACTGGTGTCTAATGCTTTGTGAGATGTCCTAGCACATTCACTGAATTTCTAACAATCAGTAAGCATGAATACACATCTCCTGCATATTAAATGACATACTTGCTCTCTGTAGACTACTGGAATGTCTATGGCCTCTAAAATATTTTGCTTTATGCAAATGTTAAATACTTCAGTCATATGTAGATGTCCATACTTAGACTCTTAAATGGATGTGCTTAGAATTTGCAATTGAATTGCTTTCTTTATTTTCCCCATACTCTCTTACCCTCTAGATGAATACAATTCTCAATCACAGCATTACTGAATAAAACATAAATAATACCAGGAATTTTTTCTTGTGCAGTATATATTATGCATTACTACCAGAAATGTAAGTTCTTTGCCTTGTCTGGCAGCAACTCAAAATTTAGCTTAAAACTTCGGCTTTGCATTGCAATAGTTGCATGGTATTATTTATTGAAATATGGGGCTTCTTCTAATTACTTCTTTTATTTTACAATTAATAATCACTGGAAATTCTTACATTCATTGCTTCAGAAAAAAAAAAAAAAAGCAAAACCCAACCCCCACACCCCCACACACAAAACCCACAAAAAAAAAAATGGTACGGAATTACATATTTAAAGTAGATTCTTGAGTGCTGGTTAAAGGTTTTTAAGTATCACTTAAGGAACACTGTATTTCCTAAGTTATATAAGTTTTATATTGGTTAAAGCTTTACAGGCTACTTACTGATGGCAATCTGTGTGGAGCAATGATTTTATTGTTGTTGTTCTTTTTTTTTTTCTTTTTTAATAAATCCCAATTCATCATTAGTTGCTGTAGCACAAATCTTGTAAACTTTTCCTCATATTATTCTAATGAAATGGCTTTTAAAATACTTTTGTACTTTTTCTAATACACATTTAAACAATTCATGATAATTAGTACTGAAAGAGAACATGAGTTTGATAATGTTTACTCCATAGCTAGGAGATAATTATTTGTAATTGCAATTACACAACTTTCAGCAATTTGAAATTGCTAACAGCTCTTCAACTCTATACAATATTATAAACTCTTAAGATACGATAGTAGTTCCTTAGGACACCATCAGCAGAATGAATTCTATGAAAACATTCAACTATCAAATATTTTTGATGTAAACTTTTTTTTTTTTTTTTTTTTTTTTTACTTTAGTAAAACATCATTCACATTAAGCCCAGATGCATCCTGTTCAGCAAATTCAGTTCATTCTGAAAAGATCGGATTCAATCTCATATGTTTTTAGATCTGTTTACTCAAACTGTGTATCAGGGATTAAATTCTGAAATAATTTATTAACAAGTTAAAAGTTTTATTTGAATGTTATAAAAATTACTGTTAATTTGCTCATAGTGTGAGTGGTTGTCACATCCTTTTTATGTTTTTGACTTCTGAAAGTATGAAACAGCATGTCACTTTCTGCAGTCTGACTAGTAAAGTACTGAAACTGAAGTATAACACTGCAGTGAATATTTTCAGTCTGCAAAACCACACTGTTCCTTCTACCTTCCATGAGAAGTGCATGAGCTGCAAAAACGTATCTTTAGTCCACTCAGTTCAGGAATAGGAAATGACTACTGCAGCATTTTACAGCTCATAATTGTGTCAGAAGCAAAGACAATATGTTAGGAAACACAGAAGAAAAAAATAATCTGTCACAATGAGTATTTCATTGAAGAAAAATGGGAAAGAACATGAAAATATCTCTACAGTTATAGCAGAGGAGTATACATAACAAAAGAAAATATAAATAAGTGAAGAGAAAATAGTAAATGAATCATAAAATAGTATCGTTCGATTCATACGTATAGAAATAAATGCACCTGGAAAAATAAACAATCTTAAAAGCCAGAAAAAAGATTGGAGTAACGTAAGTTAATAAAAGTTTAGACTAAGGAGTAGGGAGGAACTGGTTTTAAAACTATTTAATCTTAAGCTAGAGAAATAAAAAAAATAAAAATTAATTCAAACAGTATTCATACACATTCTACCATTCTGGGTGTCAATTCTTCTGGCTGTGGAGGAGAAAGAAGAAGAGAACAAGGGAAGGGCAAAGGAAAGGAGAGGAGAGGCAGAGAAGAGGAGAGGAGGAAAAGGCAAGAGAAAGGCCAGACATTTAAAGCTTTTACCCTGAGGGAAACTTCTTAAAAATATTTCTTATACTGAAGCAATAACAGCAGTACAGTCTCTGTTGCCCTCCAGCCCCCTCAGAAGCTTTTCCACAATTTGATTTTGCTGCTATTTCATGCAAAGAGTTGCAACTTGCATTAGAATTCGTAACTGATTTTGGAAAATTGGTTTATTTATCATATTATGCCTATCAGTGACAGTCTTTATGGGACTGGGATCTCTAGCCTTTTACATAAATGTACAGATGTGAAGCTGTTCAACAAATGTATAAAATACAATTATTAAAGGGATACAGTAATAGGTAACATAAGGAAATATGTTACTGCCTATTAAGTTAGCAAATATACAAAATTATCTTCAAAACCACTCTTGTTGCCTTATCTTCCAAGAAGCTTGTACTTATGAATTTCAATTGAAGCAGCTCTGTTGCAGAATAATGTGTATCTTCAGATGCATCAAGAGAAAAGACATATCAGGGAATTTGGTGACTGCTATTAAAGGGGATTATGAAAATTATTTCATGTGATTTGCAGAATATGTTAATAATCAGATCTATGCAAAGGGAAAATTTAACGGAATATGGATGCAAGAGCAAGGTTATATTCTCTTCCCCCCTGAGCTTTATAGTTCATCATGACACCATATATTATGAGATAAGCCTTCGGCTAATTTAGATCAACTGCCCTGGTTCTGCTTCCTCTCATCTTTTTGTGCACCCCAAACTTTTTTGCTGGTGGGGCAACATGACAAGTATAAAAGTCCTTGAGTCTGTTCAGCAAGCAACAACAGAAGCATCATTGTGTTACAATACTGTTTTCACCACAAATCCAAAACATAGCATCTATGAAGAAAATGATCTCCATCCTAACCAAAACCATAACAACATATTCAGGACAACACTGATTTCAAATGAAGACAGTTTCTCCTTTATAACCCCAGCAGATGTGCACAATTTTGCTTTTGGAACGAGTTTGCTTCAGGGCATGATCTCAGTGAATCAGCAAGATCTGCAGAGAATATTCATATACAAAGTCCGCAGAAATTCTAATTTCCTAAGGCACAGATAAAATCAAAAGTAGACAAGTATTTTTTGTTTTGTTTTTAATCTCCTCCTCACCCCTAAGAATTAATTTCCTTTGTACCAGAATATAAAGCAAACCTTATTTCTTCACTGTTTTTAAATATGTTCTCCAGGTACCATCCTAAACTGACCTGTGGCAATTATCTTTGTTCATATCCTTTGCTGGAGTCCACATGCTTCATAAAATAATTTACTTCAGTCCAGTCTCACTGTGTCTGTCACATCATCTCATAGTTATTGCTGGCTTAGTCTATTTAAACCAAGACTTTAAGGTTATTTGATTGTCTTGTTTATGACATCCATTCCTTAATTACCTGTAACTATTTTTCAGGTGAGTCAGATTTATACTGTAGCATTCTTCAGCCTTTGCATTCCAACTGCTCTACTTCACCTTCAAGTGTATTATCTAAGCAGACTTTTGGAGACAGCATGCTTTGAATTGACAACAATGTCACAAGGAGTGCACTCTGTTACAGCATTTATGGAGTGAGAGAATTTCCTTTGTCATCCTCCTGTTGTTACTGACAATTACTGTTACTGACAGTTACTGTGTTCTGATTATTGTAAGTCATTAAGCAATGCTAACCTAATTGCATGTCTTTGCCCTCAGTTTCTATACATGCCATCTTCAAAAGTATATAATATATATAATTCTGAAGTGTATCATAGAATCATAGAATCATAGAATCACAAGGTTGGAAACGACCTATAAAATCATCTAGTCCAGCCGTCTCCGCATCACCATTGCCACCACAAGCACTAAACCATATCATGCAGCACGTCATCCAGACGCCTCTTACACACTGCCAGGGACGGCGACTTCACCACCTCCCTGGGCAGCCATTCCAGTGCCTGACCACTCTCTGAGAGAAAAAGTTCTTCCTTATGTCTAACCTAAATCTCTTCTAGTACAACTTGTGGCCATTTCCCCAGGTCCTGCTTGTTCCCTGGGAGAAGAGGCCAAACCCCTCTTCACCACAACCTCCCTTCAGGAAGTTGTAGAGAGCAATGAGTTCTCCCCGGAGCCTCCTCTTCTCCAGACTGAACAATCCCAGTCGCTCCTCATCAGACTTGTGCTCCAGACCCCTCACCAGTTTTGTTGCCCTTCTCTGGACACGATACAGGACCTCAATGTCTTTCCTGTAGTGAGGGGCCCAAAACTGAACGTAATTCTCAAGGTGCAGCCTAATATACATATATATATATACATATATATATAATACATTATATATATATTACATTATATATATAATACATAATGCGTAATACGTAATATATAATATATTACACTATATAATATATAATATTATATAGTATATAATATAGTATATATAATAATATAATAATATATATATAATAATATAATAATATAATATATAATGTAATATATATATAATATAATATATATAATAATATATACATATATATATATTATATATGTGAATAGTTTACGGGCTGGTTTGGCCCAGTTCTGTGACTAGCGGGGCAGAGGGATCCACGGATCTGCACCTCCAGAAAACAGGAAAACAGGGGACCCCAAAATAATAAGAAACAGCAGCAACAATCTGAGGAGAAACAAACTAATTTACTAAATATAGTATCAGAATGCAAGATAACACACCATAATACAATATGATTATAATTGAAGCTAATAAATCAAATATAATGAGAGAGAGAACGTCCAAAAGGTGGATAAGCCTCACCACAATGCTGAAGTGAGATGTGCACTACAGTTGAGCAGCACGGAGACAGGAGGAGAGCCGACGAAGAAGAACTGATGAAGAGCAGACAAAGAAGTGCAGACGAAGAAGCTCAGACAAAGAAGAGAGTATCAGGTGACCTTGCCAGGAGTTCTATCTCCTCTCTGACCGCAAAGCCCCCTGGGGAATGCAGTTCTTCTTCTCTTGTGGACAGGTACCCAGAACTTGAGCATTAACAGTTAAACTCCCAGTGCACTACATGATATTATGATGTGGAATACCGATAATCAAAGATCATAAAACCATGACAATATAATATATAATATATATTATAATATATAAAATATTATAACATATAATATAGAATATATGTAATATACAATATATATACAACATAATATAATATATTGCATATTGTATACTATATACTATATATTATATGTTATATGTTATATATTATATATGTTATATATATACGTATATACGTATATATACATATATATATATTATTCTATTCTTCCAGGACAGCTTGCTGTCTTTATCTTTGTTGAGAGGCAAAATCATATATCAGAGGATAGATATGGTCTTTCAGATTTTATCTAAAAATAATATTTTTTATTTTCTTTTCTTAACAAAATTGCATTCCATTTAAAATATATTCAGATAAAATAATAATGTACTTCATGAGACAGATAGGAAAAAAAAGGAACACACCACACTGATGTCATTTTATTGTAAGAAATGACTTGGGAAGAATTATGTCAGCTGTTAGTTCACTTGAGGAAATTATAAAGAATTTAAATCTGACTGAAAAATGCTTCAGTTTGTGGAGTCTGCTACCTACAGAATGTGCTTAACCTAGTAAACGTGTTATGTACCTGTGTTTTGTGCCCAGTCATGGAGTGTGAGAGTCTCTTCTAGCCCCAAGTTACGGCCCTAGTCCTTTCTCACTAAAATTGTTGAAGATCATGATTTAAGCACTTAAAATCCCCAGACAACACCTGTTGCACATATGCTCATGTACAAGGAAAGAACATTGCACAATGGTAAAAATATCTATCCAGTTACGAAGAGGAAACTATCACATACTGGGCTTGAGTGAGAATTGTAAAAGCAATAACTTCCCCTTTTCAAATCATTTTAAAATGTCTTATATCATGACGGTGCATGAAATACAGTATTTGGCATGCAATAAAACTATTAGAATGCTATGTGGGCTCATTGCCAAGAAGTGTAACCTTTTCAAAAGTGCAGATGCACTAATTTGCAAAGGGAAGACATTTAAGCGAAAAGGACAATTGAGATTAGGCTTCTGAAAGATTAGGTCAAGTATCCATGACATTAATTGCCATTTATGCAGAATTTACAGTTATCACTAGGAGTGCAAATATGGGAAAAATTGGTGTCTTCAGCTTCAAACCTACAGTTTCCATCATAAGTCTCCTGAAACAAGGAGAGGAGAAGGCAGGCATTTAATAATGCTTTTTTTTAAAAAAAAAAAAGAGAGATAAGAATCCTCAAGAAGGTGCTTCATCTTCTGAATCTCTCATGTTCACATTTTGTACTGAACTTGCCAGCATGCAGCATTCTGCCTTCTTTGATTGCTAATTTCCTGTATTCAGTATATAGCTATATCTTGCTACTGATACCAACACTGCAAATTCAGATTTCGTTATCAACGTTTTAGGTTTTACAGTGCTGAGCATTACAATAAACTCTGTTGAATAAATGACTGTTCAAAACAAGATTTGAAATTAGAATCAAATAAGGTATTAATTACCTAAAGGAGGGCTATGGCATCTAAATCATGCTAGTCATGCTTAAGTAATATCTATCCTTGACATTACTTATGTTTTAATTTTAATTTTTTTATTATTATTTTACTTTTTTTTCTTATTTATATTACATAAAATGCATAAAGTTTGTCTCTGGTCTGAATGTTTTCTGTTTTTTCTATACGTCAGTGTTCATCTGTACATGCTTAGACAGGCTCTCAGAATCTCCTCCATATAAGGTTGTATTTGGGAGACAAATTCTGTCATAACAACTAAGAAATATCAGGAAGAATATGCCTGTTATACTTTTGCATTGCTTGTTTCATAATAGTAGCACATTTGAAAATAGTAACCTAACCATCACTTTTTCCTCCTCACATAAGATCTGACACTAAAAGAACTTTTCTAGGAAACAGAAAAGCATATTGAGAACTCAAAAGGATTTTTAGTATGAGTACCTTGCTTGATATAGGGAGTGTTCAGTTACTAGGCTTGCTGTTTTGTATTTACACTTATATAAAACAACAACAACAACAACAACAAAAAACACAACTGCCATTATTCACAGATTAAGTGTAATAATAATTATATATTTTCCTCTTTCAAAGTATTTTGAAAGGACTATAATGTTTTAAATGATAGATTATTATTATTTTTGCTATACTGTACTATTGCAAGTATTATTATTAAGAACTTTTCATGAACAGTTTTCTTAAAATGCATTATTTTGGTCTAAAGACTATTTTTTTTTTTCGTATGATCCAACTGCATAACATAATTATTATGAAAGATTTATATTGTTTAGGGTTGTCTTTGCTAATGAGAACTGTCACTACCTTTTTGAAGCTCAAATGAGTTACTTCATGACACCTACCCTTCCTGCTTACCATTTAGCAAAAACTCACCACCAAACATTATATATTTCTATAAAATTAATTTGCTAAACTTAGTCATACTTCATATTTTCAATGGAAGCAGACTCCAGTGTATAAATTTGCACTGAATTATAAAGCTATTACTTGATGTCTCATTCTTTACGAGACAAAAATCAAACCTCCAAAATTTCAGCAATTTTTCACAGTATGAACCATGTAGATGATGTTGAACTACACAACACTGGGAAACACCAGGGTGATCTCAGAATGTTCTTAGATGAAATCTAGGACATTGTCTTCAGTGGTTTACCTATGGAATAATTTAGGTTTACGGTGGCAACTGTTCCTCCCTGAACAGAATGGTGATTTATGACATGAGAATAGAAAGTCAGAAAAATAATCTCGGCTTTTTAATTCCTATTAAGAGCTTTAGAAGTAAACTGCAATATCAATACAGAGCCTACACAAATTCTTACAAACAGGTTTTTAAAAATCAAACAGAACAAAATATTAAATTGAGCTGTTTTTCCTTAGCTGTTTTGTTTTAGATAGATATTTGCTATGAGATTGAAAAAAACTATATGACAGTAGTCATGCTGTACACTGGCATTAGTGGAGAATCTTTCTATATATGATGCCAATACAAACACTGTTGAGAACATGTAGAGCAACTGAGCCAGAGACATCTATTATGTAAAGACCAGGCAATCTATTTCTGGAAACTAACTGCTGCTTATCTACTCAGCAACAGCATGCCTACTCTGCTAAATGAAAGAAGTCCATGCAACATGATGATGTCTGATTATCTACACTTTGTAATTGTAACTTGAGCAACATTTAAGTGACAATCTCCTAGAAAGCGTGAGGAGTCTTAAAATCTAGGGATGACTCCCTTAGCCAACATGCACAAAAAATGTTAGAGGATTTAATTCCTTTACATCTCTTTCCAAAATTTACACAGAACACTTTGTACCCTCATCTACTCCTATACGTTCTAATTCCACAGCCCAACACATACAGTGCGCTGACTCGCTGTCACACCAGGAAGGCAAAAATCAGCTGAATCTTTTTTCTTTTTAATTCATTTATGTCCTGATGAGCCGAGAGAGCGGGGGAAAAAAAAGGGAATACAATCATGGCTTAAAATCATACAGCTTCTTAAAAATACAATTCAAGAACTATGTGCTATACAGTGGATATATATCCAATCTGCCCTACAGGAAGCTAGGCTTAATAGTAGAACAGTGTTTTATTTATCAACATGCATATAGTCCAAGTAATGCAACTATCATGAGCCTTCCCTTGATCTAGTTAACAGTAAAAGTTCCTGGTAATGATTCTTACTCATGATATATCTATATCTTTTGTGCTCTCAACAAAAAGATCTGAAAATAATCGAAGAAGTCTTTTTTATTTTTCTTAAAACATTCCAAACAGACTACAGCATGCTATGGTTTGCATTATACTATCTGAGCTATACTTCTTTCTTTCTTTCTCCAGAGGATTATTTCACTTGTCTATCCTTTATATTGGCAAAAATACAGCGCAATGGAAAATTTTGTTTAAAAGTGTTTGCCTTCTGTTAGCTTTTTAAATGCTACTGTCTGATGCCATTGTAAGGAACTCTTATTGCTGCAAATGTATTTAATTCTTTTCACTCTGATAGGAAGAATTATCTTTCTGCAGTAAAGAAGGTAGCTATATTGCTAAATTAAGTCTTATGCCTGTAGTAGCTGCAGCTCAATTATAGATGCATGCATTTGACTATCAAATAATTGTTCACCAATTCTGGTTTCTCAGTGCTTGAATAAAGACACCTCAAAGACATATGAGATAGAAATAAAGAAGACTTACTATGTGTGGCTTAAAGTTGCTAGGCTTAAATTAAATAATGAGAAATCAGGAAAACTTGGAAAAAGATGTCTTTAGAAAGTCAAAATTTCCTCTATTGTCACTCCTTCTAATTTAAAATCTGTATTTGCTTCTTAAGTCTTTTAAAATATGCTGAGAGAGAAAGAAAAAAAAAAGTGCTATTAATTTGGCATATAGAGTAAGAAAGAAAGAGAAAGAAAAGAAGGGAGAAAGGGAGGGAAGGGCATGAATATGGTCATTGAGATTTTTTGAAACCTAAACAGAAGTACTAAAGCAATCAAAGACGAAGCTTAAGCCTCCTATGAAAAGTCAATTTAACCTTTTAAGCAAAGAAGTTGAAGTTGGAAATGAGTGCATTTGATGCAGGAATCATAGAATCATAGAATCATAGAACCACCAAGGTTGGAAAAGACCTTCAAGATCATCCAGTCCAACCGTTCACCTATTCCCAATAGCTCCCACTAAACCATGTCCCTCAGCACAACATCCAGCCTTTCCTTGAACACCCCCAGGCTCGGTGACTCCACCACCTCCCTGGGCAGTCCATTCCAGTGCCTGACCACCCTTTCCAAAAAGTAATACTTCCTCATGTCCAGCCTAAATCTCCCCTGCCGTAGCTTGAAGCCATTCCCTCTGGTCCTATCACTAATGACACGAGAGAAGAGGCCGACCCCCAGCTCACTACAACCTCCCTTCAGGAAGTTATAGAGAGCAATGAGGTCTCCCCTGAGCCTCCTCTTCTCCAGGCTGAACATTCCCAGCTCCTTCAGCCTCTCCTCATATGGCCTGTGTTCCAGACCCCTCACCAGCTTTGTTGCCCTTCTTTGAACATGTTCCAGGGACTCAATATCTTTCTTGCAGTGAGGGGCCCAAAACTGGACACAGTACTCGAGGTGCGGCCTCACTAGTGCTGAGTACAGGGGAACAATCACCTCTCTGCTCCTGCTTGCAACACTGTTTTTGATGCAAGCCAGGATGCCATTGGCCTTCTTGGCCACCTGGGCACACTGTCGGCTCATGTTCAGCCCAGCATCAATCAATACCCCCAGGTCCATTTCCTCCAGCCACTCCGCCCCAAGCCTGTAGCATCCCCTGGGGTTGTTGTAGCCGAAGTGCAGGACCCGGCATTTGGCCTTGTTGAAACTCATCCCATTGGCTTCAGCCCAGCTCTCCAGCCTGTCCAGGTCCCTCTGTAGGGCCTCGCTACCCCCAGGCAGATCCATGCTTCCAGCCAATTTGGTGTCATCTGCAAATTTACTGAGGGTGCACTCGATGCCCTCATCGAGGTCATCAATAAAGATATTGAAGAGGACAGGCCCCAGCACCGACCCCTGGGGAACACCACTCAATGACTCATTAAAAAATGGTGTAGGAATATTCTACATGCTCCAACTTAGCACCACTAGTTTTTAATAAAGAAATACAAATACATAGCTTGTAAAATGATTTTTTCTTAAAAGGAAGTATTTAGGACACTGTTTTCACCTCCAAGCTTGTTTCTTAATTCCAATTACTACTGACCAATATTTTTACATGAAAATGGGAATAACACTTAATGTTGCTAAACCTTATTTTTAACACATTCATGTTCAAAATAAAATCCAATCTTATCATCTTAGACTATAATATTCTATGTGAAGATGAGTAAGAAACCTAACAGCCATCACTGAAGGATTAGAATTGCATCTTTCCGTTGTGATCATTAATGTGCTCCAAAATATTTCTTCAAAATGAGACCAAAATAAAACTCATTTAATTTCACTTCAATTACAAAGAAGTATTTACTTTCCTGAGGCAAAGACTTGTCATGCATTCAGATGTTCCTATGTTTCCTCCCTTATGTCATATCCACGCTGTCTCAATCCCGGAGGGAATAATAATTTTTAATAAGAATGTAACAAAGAGAGAGTTTAATTTACATGTGTAAGGTTCTGTCTGAGAACAGTTATCAAGAATACCATGATTACAGAAATAAATAAAAAAACCTTAAAAACGATTAACAGTTTTTTTTGTTTGTTTGTTTGTTTGTTTTTGTTCCTTGTCCAGACAACTCAATCCTAAAATTACTAAACTATAAAGGTAAATATGGTTTATAAGCTGTTTATTGATGAAGGAATCACAGAATCACAGAATGTCCAGGGTTGGAAGGGACCTCAAGGATGATGAATCTCCAACCCCCCTGCCACAGACAGGGCCACCTCCACGTTCAATACTAGACTAGGTTGCCTAGGGCCCCATTCAATCTGGCCTCCAGGGACAGGGCATCCACACCCTCTCTGGGCAGCCTGTTGCAGAACCTCACCACTCTCTTGGTAAAGAACGTCCCCCTAATATCCAACCTAAATCTTCCCTTCCCCAGCTTAAATGCATTTTCCTGCCATAGTCCTGCCATTATCTACCCTTTCAAAGAGTTGATTCCCCTCCTGTTGTAGGCTCCCTTTAGGTACTGAAAGGCTGCAATGAGGTCATGCTGCAGCCTTTTTTTCTCCAGGCTGAACAAGCCCAGCTCCCTCAGCCTGTCCTCACAGGGGAGGTGCTCCAGTTCCCTGATTATCTTTGTGGCTCTCCTCTTGACCCTCTCCAACAACTCTGTATTTCTTGTTTTGGGGGCTCCAGACCTGGATGTAGTACTCTAGATGGGGCCTCACAAGAGCAGAGGAGAGAGGGACAATCACCTCCCTGCCCCTGCTGTCCACCACTTCTGATGGAACCTAGGATACCATTTGCCTTCCGAGCTGCAAGAGCACACTGCTGGCTCATGTTAAGATTTTCATCCATCAAGACCCCCAGGTCCTTCTCTGCAGGGCTGCTCTCAAGGACTTCTCTTTCCAGTCGGTATAGATGCCTGGGGATTCCTGTGGTCCAAGTGCAAAACTCTGCACTTTGTGTGTTGAACCTCATCAGGTTCACCTGGGCCCACCTTTCTAGCCTGTTGAGGTCCCTCTGAATGGCATCCGTTCTTTTAACCATGTCAACCACAGCACTCAGCTTGGTGTCATCAGCAAACTTGTGAAAGGTGCAACTCGATTCTGTTATTGATGTCATTGATAAAGATGTTAAAGAGCACCGGTTCCAAGACAGACGTCCTGGGGGATGTTGATCGTTACCGAGCTCTGCCTGGACATGGAACCATTGATGACCACCCTCTGTCTGTGACCTTTCAACCAATTTCTTATTCATTGAGTGTCCACCCACATCTTTCCAATTTGGAGATAAAGATGTGGTGGGGGACCATGTCAAAGGCCTTGCTCAAGTCCAGGTAAATGACATCGGTTGCCTTCCCCTTGTCACTCCATCATAGAAAGCCACAAAAATAAGCATGACCTTCCTCTGGTGAAGCTGTGCTGGCTGTCTCGGATCACACACTCATTCCTCCATGTGGTCAAGCATGTTGTCCAGGAGGATCTGTTCAATTATCTTCCCAGGCACAAAGGTGAGACTCACCAGCCTCTTTTCTCCCTTTCATGTAAATGGGAGTGACATGACCCTTCCTCCAGTCATCTGGGACCTCTCCTGACAGCCACAAGTTTTCAAATATGATGGAGAGCAGCTCAGCAACCACCTCAGTCAGCTCCTTCAGAACCCTGGGATGCACACCATCCAGCCCCATAGACTTGTACACATTCAGTCTCATGAAGCCATCTCGGACTTGCTCTGACCTTACAGTGGGGGGGGGGAATTACTGCCCAAGTCCCCACCTTGAGGTTTAGGGATGCAGGGCTCAAGGACATGAGAAGTACTGGAATCCTGGCCTCCAGTGAAGACCGAGGTGAAGAACTCCTTCAGTACTTCAGCCTTCTCTTTGTCTGAAGCCAGTTCTCCTTTTACATTTACCAAAGGAGTACACTCGCTTTGGCCTGTCTCTTCTGACCAATGAACCTGTAGAAAGTCTTCTATTGTTTTTCACGTCCCTCACCAAGTTCAGTTCTGCCTGTGCCTTGGCTTTCCTGATCTCATGTCTGCAAGTCTGGATGGCATCCCTGTATTCTTCCCAGGTGACACGCCCTTGTTTCCAGAGCTCGTACCTTTTTTTGCCCTCATGTGCCCAGCAGGTCCTTGCCAAGCCATGCCAGTTTCCTACCTCCTCTGCCCGCTTTCTTATTCAGAGGGATGGAGAACTCTTGTGCTCTCAGAAAGGCATCCTCGAAGAGTAGCCAGCTCTCTTCAACATCTTTGTAAGGACAGCATCCCAGGGGATCTTGACCAACAATTCCTTGAACAGCTTAAAGAAGTTTGCTCTTCCAAAGTTCAGGGTCCTGATGCCACTCTTTGCCAGGCCACATTCCTTGAGATCACAAACTCGACCAGGGCATGGTCGCAACAGCCCAGGCTGCCTCCAACCTTAACACCTTTAATGATCTCCTCTGTATTGGTGACTAGCAGGTCCAGCAATGCTTCACCTCTGGTCAGTCTGTCCAATACCTAGACCAGAAAGTTATCATCAATGGATTCCAGGAGCCTTCTGGACCTCTTGCAGCTCACCGTGTGGTCTTTCCAACAGATATCCAGACAGTTGAAGTCCCAAGACAAGAGTCTGTGAGCATGATGCCTCCTGCATCCGAAATAAGAAAGCCTTGTCAACTCATAAGCCTCATAAATTTTAGAGAGAAAAAGATATCTGAAGCTTTGAATTTCATCATGTTATTTCTTCTTGTATGCTTCTTGTATTTTCTAATTTTCTTCAACAGCTGCCTGCTTGCCCATTGACTTGTTGCATTTAAAATTATTCAAATCTCACATGCTTTTAAGCTTATAATTCAATTACTGTTCAATCACTTTTAGTTTCTGTTATAAATATTATGTTTGGGCTAAAGTTTATTGTCTTTTCTATGAAAATTCTGCAAGCTCTTGTAAATGCTTACACAATCAATTCAAATTTTGGAGTTTTCTGAAACACTGTTTGTTGTCTTGTCTCGCTTTGTATAAAAATGTGTGTTCTCTTTCATTTTTTCTTCTAGTTTGGTGAGATTCCAGCTCTGATCTCAGAAGATATCTTTCTGTTTCTCTCTTTAATAGATTGGAATTATGATTTTTACTTCAGAACTGGAGATCACAGACACATATGCTGAACTGCATGATCATCTTGTTTGGTAATTTCAATTTTAAGAGTTCAATTTTGAGTCTTTCACAAAATTTGAAAGTTTAATTCCATAACAATTTATATGCCATTTACATTTCCAGGTTCAATGAGACCAACTCTTCACTAGCACTAATATTTTTGCAATGCATCTTGTACCTAAGTTGGCTTAGAATTTTGAAGAAATGTAAAACGCATACTCATGCAAAAAGAATAAGGTTTAAAAATATATATCCATATTTAGTTCTTATAAAAATAGAACTAATTTATTTGTGTTCTTCCTGTTACTATTAATTGAAAATCCAGAATAAAATACTGACTTAACTTCAGACAATTGTCCTTTTAGTATTTTAAAGTTTCAATTAATTTTAATGACTTCCTTCTCCTGCTTAAATGATTGTAACAGAATCATCTTTTGAACAGTAATCCCTCAGTGTCAACAATATTAACAGAGTACCTTGTACTTTTAATTGAGTTTCAGACTTACCTGAATTCATGTAACGTTTTTGCATAGGTCCTTGTAAATATGTTTCACATTTATAATTCCTCAGTTTCAAAAAGAAAAACAAACAAGCAAACAAACAAAAACAAACAAACAAAAAAACCTACATCACATACTGTCTGAATTCACACATTATTTCAGATTAGTGTATTTAAGATTTGGTAATGAAATAATGTATTGATGATTTCAATAACACCTGAAGTCCTATTCAGTTTAATCTGCTTGTATTAATAAACAACCACAAAGGCAGCTCAGACTATAACAGCCTGGGTTATTATTTGTGATCTTTTTAAGAAGCAGAATATTCTAGTAGAAAGTCATGAAAATGAAATCAAATGTTAATTCCTTACAGATCTAAAGGACACTGATAATCACAATTGGTCTCCAATTCCAATAATTTTGACATGGTCTTCCAGAACTTTTTCTTCTTGGACAATTGTGATTAAACATTTGGTAATATCATGAGTTAGTATAGGTAAAAATTCTCCCAATGTTTTTGTTGTTCTTTGTGCCCAGAACATTGTTATATGTACATGTGTGCTTAGAGAGAAAATCAGTTGTCAACTGAAGTTGAATAAAAAACAGAATTAAATGTTTCTGGTAAGAAAAAGTATTTACAGGAAATGTATCAGTCAGCAATTTTAGGTTTACAGTAATCAGAGTAATAGGAAAGCAAAATGGCATATGTCTTTTTATTGATCCTATATACATCCATCATAGCTGTTTGGAAGATTTTTCTTACTTCTCTAGCAAGTAAGTTCCCTTAAGAGAAATACCTACCTTTTGAAAGTTGTAAAAATCATCTTTCTGTAAGGCTTCAAAACTTTTGCTACATAAGAAGTGTTTTTTTGTTTTTATTTTTGTTTTTTTTGTTGTTGTTGTTTTTGGTCTTGTTTTTTTTTCCTTTTCTTTTAAATGTAGTATTTGCTGAAGGCCATTCATTTTCTATTTTCAGGCCTCTGAAATAGATTTGCAAAGACTGCGAAGGGCTGAAATTTAAGCCTAAATTTGGAAAATCAAAATATATTGGATTAGATTTCCATAGTCTTATTCTCTATAAATTCCATTTGTTATCAGCTGGGTTAAGCAAATAATAAATACAACCATCTACCTACCACATTGACAAACAGCTTACTGTGGGACTCTACAATGTTAATGAACACATGACTAACTTTCTTAGAATAGAATATACTAAATTGGAAGGGACCAACAAGGATCATCAAGTCTTGGCTCCACACTGGACCAGTCATAATTGAACTCTAGGTCTGAAAGCACTGTTCAAATGCTTCATGAACTACAACAGGCTTGGGGTCATGACAACTAGGGAGCTTGTTCCAGTGCCTAAGCACTCTCTGGTCAAGAACCTTTCCCTCTTCCCCAGCCTGAACCTCCCCTGATGCAACTACCTTGGGTCCTGCTGCTGTCATCAAAGAGAAGAGGTCAGCACCTGTCCCTTCACTCTCCTTGTGAAGAAGGTGTGTTCTCCTATGTCGACAGCAGAAATCTGTTCAAGATTGGATGTTAGAGAAATACAATGCCAAGAAAGCAAAATACTTTCAGATACAATAAACACAGAAAAAGTAAAATGCACAGAGAAAGGAAAAAAAAAATACAAGGCTGAAAAAACATATTTGGAAAAGTTTCAGACTGACATAATCTCTTAGATGAGTAACTTTTTTATAGTGCTTTCTTCTGGCCTTCACATACAATTAAGCAGATGATTGAAGCACTATACATAGGGAAATTATAATTTGAAATAATACTGACTGATATATTCTTGACAGCAGAGTGTGCTTTCCTGAAATATCATGAAATATTATGAAATGCCATGAAATATGACATTGTCAAGATGTCTTTCAGAGTCAAAATTGCTGAGAGTGCTTTTAAAACTATGTTGAGAGATGTAGCAAAGGAATCTGTTTTGCTAGCTTCTACTACTGAGGACTTTTCTAGATCTGACAAGATACAGCTGCTAGGGAGTTTGTAGTGGACTAAAAGTACAGCTGCTGTTGGAGAACATGAGCACATATTGAGAGGCTGAATCAGTTGAAAACTTTCAAAAATATTAGTTAAAAAATAGATAAAATGAAATTAAAATAAGCAGGAGTGAACCATGATATTTAAAATGCTTCAAAATCTATTTTAAGATACCACTGATCGGGAAAAGATAAATCACCTACTCACAAGTAAACTGAATCTTAAGTTTATAAAAGCTTAGGAATAAATAAATAAAGAAATCAAACACATGAAAACACACACACAAACTATCACAAATACAAGCAAACAAACAAACAAGCCACATAAACAAGAAAAAAAAAACAGCACAAAAGAACAAATGAAGAAAACAGCTAGGAAATCTTGTTTCTCTTCACCTATAACCTAAATTTAAATTTTTTTAATTTTCATTAATGAATGGGAGAGGGGGAAAGATGAGAAAGGACATTCAGCAAATAAAGAAAATTAATAGGCATCAGGCAAGAAAAGCCAGATGATATTTTTATTTCCCAACAAGTCTATAGAGCAGAATTCATCTTCCAGAAAATTTTCAATGAGCACAATATTTTGAAGATAAAGACCAGGTGTATTTCCCAATGATCAAGGGAATAGTAATGAATATAAGAGAAGGTGATCTGCTGGATTATAAGATCATTATTTCACCACACTAAGTTGTATCAAATGCCAAAAATGTCCATGATTGTCATCATTTGTAGCTGCTCTACTAGATACAGATTTTGTATTTTCAGGGCACAAAACCCTCTAATCGACAACCACAAGAAGAATGTAAATGTATGCAAGTTACAGCTCCCTAGTATTAAGCATGACATTCTTTCCCTATTTCCACATTAACTGGAAAGGACAGAAGAGTTGTTTAAAAAAAAAATAGTAATAACATTGAAGAAAACACACTCATATATTCTATAACATAATAGAAATCAACTGGTTTTATATTCTCTAACAAAGATATTATGTTTTGAGCCAATCTGATACCAAATTCAGTCTCTGAGATTCTACATTCTCAGATGGAACTTTCAAATATCTTCTTCTACATCTTTCTCTGGCCATGGATTTATTAGACTTAAATTTTCCATGGTGCACTGGAGTCATGTGTTTGTTGTAAACAGGAAATAATCTCAGACTGTGGACGTTAAGACTGCTTTCTCTGGTATGCATTCAAGATACAAATCTTAAAAATAAAATTGTGGCAATTTGAAATGCATATACTAAATGTCCAGCAAGACCTCACCATTGCTTATATTTGAATAGTGACCCAAACCAAATCATTTTCTCTTTTTTTTTTTCTGCAATAAAACCCACATTTTTTTAAGATGAGTTTTGTGGAATCTGCATGTCAATCTAATAATTAATTCAACAGGAATAACTTCAAATTCTACTCTAGAGTATGTAATATATGTGCTGCGTGATTGATATCAACCCAACTTTTATGTTTAGTGTATTCTTTTATGTTTAGTGTAGTGAGAAGAACATTCCAAGCAGAGAAATCAATGGGTAGAACATTGTTCACAGCTCTATTCCAGAAAGTTTTATATTATTTAAAATAAATGAACAAATAAATCTACTTATCAGTGACTATGTATAAACATGAACATGACTACATGATTATTTTGTGCAAATGTTTTCATAGTCCTCAAATAGTATGGTGCATAACAATGCAATATAAGAGATCCTTTCATTATCCTACAGGGACATTATACTTACATTATAAAACAAGGACAGATGATATTTCCTAGAACCATTTCAGACATACATATTTGTACTAGGAATAAAATTCCAATCTGTCTTTATAAATACATGAAAACATTCCAGAAAGAAAATGACCCATATGCTATCTTTAAATAAGAGATATGAATAATCTCGTTAGAGTTAGAAGGGACCTTTAAAGGTCCTAATCTAATCCAACTCCCCTGCAACAAACAGGAACATTCACCGCTAGATCAGGGCCTAGATCGAGCTTTGCCTTGAAAATCACCAGGAACAGGGCATCCACCCTCTAGGCTCACATCTTTGGCAACCTATTTTATTTCTTTTGATTTGTTTTCTCACATGGTATGAATTAAACACTTCAGTATTTTTTAATATAATAAAAATAATAATTCAATTGCATATGCTTAGTTTAAAACATTTACTCAATAAACAAAAGTAAGAAGAATCATAGTAACAGTAGCAATATGAATAATGACAGCATTAAAAATACATATATTTTTGATGACTCACAAAAGCTTTTTTTTTCATAAGAGATGTTAGATATTTTTAAAACAGACAATAATTAAGAGATTCTAAGTCTGAGTAGAAACACTATGATTAATATCTTACATAATGCAGTCCAAAGAACTTCTTTAAATATCGTATTTTGCAAGGGAGTCCAAAACTTGAGTACATAAATCTCAGCAGTCTCCTTCACTGACACTCTCTCCCAGGAGGGAGATACTCATACTCTAATTCTGGCTTACAATCTCAGGGTCCAGCTGCATAAGGATATTAGAAGGACAAACTGGGCATTTAATTAAAAAAACTTGAATTACTTAAAATTTACTTGTTTTGTTTTGTTTTGTTTTGTTTTGTTTTGTTTTGTTTTGTTTTGTTTGCGTGTGTGTGTGTTTGTAGCTACAACACTGCATTTGCACAGGACTGTCAGAATTAGTGGATCAGTGTCATACTGGAAATAAGAATGAAAGAAGGCTGCACAGCACAGGTAATATCATTTCCTGTACCCAGGAAAACATGCAGCACTGCTGATAAAGATGAGCAGTAACAGAGATCTCTTTCACCAAGTCAGGAAATTAATGTCCAGATTAGCTTTTAAATTTGATCAAAATCCAGAAAATAAGCATTAAACCTCTTTACACCCTAATCACTATCTTTGGGCTAACCACAATGCACCTGTCTTCTGCAGAGGATGGAAACATCCACTGGGGCTCTAAGGCATGCTAACACACACACTAACAGAATCAGGCATCAGGCTCCATATGCAAATTGTTGACAATTCCTTTAAAAAAAAAAAAAAGTGATTTGCAAGCTTACTTTTAAGAAATAACTTAGGACTTAAAGCAATGACAGAGAATGCAGGTAACATATTATCAATTTCCTCCTCACTCTTTGGTGATTTAAAAATCTTGCATCAATCTCATAGTCAGGCTAATGTTTGTGGTCTAATGTGGAGGTGCTGGGACTAAAAGAATGGGGGCAAGGTAGTATCAAATTCAAACTACCCTATTGCTCAGGACAATTTTGTTGCTTTTAATTTAATTTAATTTAATTTAATTTAATTTAATTTTATATTTTATTTTATTTTATTTTATTTTATTTTATTTTATTTTATTTTATCATTCTTTTTCAAAAAGAGAAAATCATGCATTCTGGTTTTCACTCTGGAATTAATCTCAGATAACACTCAGCTATTCCTGTCTGAACTTGCCACGTGTATAGGCAGCTTCAAGAATCAACTAATTTGATTCAGGACCGGAGCCCCCAGAACAAGAAAGACACAGAGCTCTTGGAACAGGTCCAGAGGAGGATCATTAAGATGATCAGAGGACTGGAGCACCTCTCCCATGAAGAAAGGTTGAGGGTACTGGGCTTGTTTAGCTTGGAGAAGAGAAAGCTCCAGGGAGACCTCATTGCAGCCTTCCAATATTCGAAAAGAACGTATAACAGGAGAATAGGAGGGAGTATGACTGCTTACTAGGATGAGAAGTGATAGGACAAGAGAGAATGGTTTTAAACTGAAACAGAGGAGATTTAGGTTAGATATTAGGAGGATATTTTTCACACAGAGGGTAGTGATGCACCGGAACATGTTGCCAAGGAGGTTGTGGATGCCCCATCCCTGAAGGTATTCAAGGTCAGGCTGAATGTGGCTCTGGGCAGCCTAGTTTAGTGGTTGGCAACCCTGCTCATGGCAGAGGGGTTGAAACTTGATGATCATTGTGGTCCTTTTCAACCCAGGTCGTTCTATGATTCTAAAGCATATGCTCAAAATAAGTAAGTTCAATTTCTTCAACCTGAGCTTTTTTCTTCAAGTACAAAAGAAGACATTGGAGGTAACTTTTTCAAATATCACAAAACTAGGCAAAGTCTCTGCATGATTATTTTGTAAAATATGAATATAGGAAAAATTTTGTTCTCCCTTTTATCTAATAAATCTTGAGATCATTTCTACATCTACACAATGGACCTGCTTTAACAGCAGTACTAAAAATTGATCCTGAAACATTCTTAAAAGTAGAAGATAAACTTTTCTAGACAAGAACGGTAGTAGCAGGTGCTGAATTTTGATTTTTTATGTGGGATAATATTTCAATTCCCAAAACAGAGTATTTGACAGTATTTTAGAGCAGAATTTTCATGTAGCTCTTACGGAAAAAGGTAGACACTGTTAAGGTTGGAGAACAACATCTAGTTCATGGGTATCCAATCTTACACCTTGCCCGAGCCTGAGTGAAGAAGTATTGTTTAGGGCCACATCTATGTAGATTGCTCCAAAAGTAATGCATCCTAGTTATTTCCGTGGAATTTACAACTGTTACAAAGTACACAATAGCACTGTGTGATGGAGGAAATTGTCAGCTACAAAACACTATTTTTCCACACGGCCATCACCATTAGCTATGCATTTTCACCAGCAATGAACAAGAGCTTGCATTCCACTCTTGTAACAATCTGCATCAGCAGAGGTAACTTGCTATTGCTGTTGATACTGCTGAAATGCATTACCACCATCTCACTGTGCTCACATCCACTGTCTGGCCTCCATAAACGTTCAGCAAACCTTGATGAATGTCAATGCCTGCCATTTTTTCCTCATGAAGAAATTCAGTGACACACCTTTACTTCACACACACTTCCATGTCAGACAACACTTTGTCAGACTGCCATCTATCACACTGGGACAAAATGGAACTGAATATTATTTGGAATGTTCAACCTCTACTGCTGTATCACTGTCGTCTGCCTTTGAAACTGTGGGCCAGCATAATATAATAATAAGTATTACATTAAGAGCAGCATCTTTTTCACTGTTCAATGAACTGTGTTTAGCAATGCATCAAAAGCCATAAACATCATTGGCATAACTTGAGTTAGCACTGCATAGCACCTTCCCCATGCCCTGATTTCATCCCAGATGGGTTTAATAGTTCACCAGTGTTCCATTGGTGCTGAGTGATGGTTGTGTGCCCAAGCCCATACAAGGCCACTCAGAGGTGAACAGAGCAACCATGATGTCATTGGGCAGGGGGTGGTCACATTGTGAGCTGTATTGGGTCACATGTGGCCTGCAAGCAGCAGGTGGGACATGTCTGAATAGACTGTGCAGCTGATATCTTGATCTAGGTCTAAGAAGCCATCTCAGTGTCAAGTTAACTTGGGTTCTGAAACAGCTCTCTTCACGTGTTGCTTAAAGAGCCTGAACAGTTAATATCCCTATCTCATGGCCCCAGTTTAAAATTATACTTTGATAACAATTGGTTAACCTTTAAAATAATCAACATAAAACATATTAATAGTATTTTTCTCAAAGGTCACATCATGTAGCATGCTGACAGTGTCAGATATACATGCAAGGGTAATCTTTCAACTAAACTTTCAACTAAAAACAGCACTTTAGATTTTAACTCTCATAAAAAAGGTATTAATATACTATTAATATGTTTTATGTTGATTATTTTAAAGGTTAAATCATAAAGTATCCAATAATTTTGAAAAGATTTTTATAAACCCATGTTAGTTTGCATTAATAAAAACATTACAAATTAAGTTCCATGTCATCTGCTGAGTTGCTACTCTTCAGATCAATATCAGGATGTCTGGAGTCTGGCTTGCCGTAGGTGATCATTCTTGCTTGTGTAGAATAGACTTAGTCCTTAATGGAGTGTTTTAAAACTAGCTGAAATATATTCAGATCTGCCATTTTATTATTTTAAATCTAATTTTAGCAGTTGACTTTTTATATCCTTCTGGCTGATACTGGAGTCTAACACATTGTCATCATAACCAATATAATTTCAAAGGTTGTTCTCCAAATGCAGAAAGAACTTACAGAATACTTTTACCCATACTTGATTACTGTTGTCAGAAGTTCGAAAGGTGTCATATTTCTTTAAAAAGAGAAAACAAGTTATTTAGCCCAAGTACACACTTTGGATAGTTATGCTAGCTGGAATTTTCCACAAATATGATGGATAAAATGCAAAATGCAAGAGGAAACATTAGCTTTATACTCTGCTGTATTGTATTTTAAAACAAAACTGTTACAGAGGAAAAAGGCCATCTGTTACTGTACTCAGAAATGAAATGAAACCTACTGGGAGACAGAAAAAAATGTCCCCTCTATTTGAGAGTAAATACATCCCTCTTCTGGGACTTTCTGTGAAATGTATGACAATTAGGATTCAGAACACTACGTGAAATACTACAGTTCTCTGTACACATATCATAAAGGAATGATGGCCATTTATTCTTTTCAATTTACTGTATCATTAGTTTGAGGAAGTAAAGAATCATATATATATGTATCTTTCTACATTTTGTAATTGGAGCTTCACGTCTCTTAAGAGCCTAATTTTCTTTGCTACAGAAATAGTCACAAACTGTGGAAGTAAGACAAAAGGAATACGTTTCTCAGATTCTTTATTTGTGACATATTATCAGCATACTGCAAAACTATTTCATTTGTCTTTTAAATTATTGAACACATTAAGACCAAATGAAAAGACACTGTATCAGACAGTTGCCTATGTTGTGTTAAATGGTTGGTCAATTTTCATGAATTTTTAATAAAATAATTTAGCTTTAAGAATGTTCATTAATGTCTAAAGGTTTAATCATTCACCAGTCTCCCCCTCTCTGTGAAGCACATATTCCTAAATTGGATCAGTGGAGATTGGAAACATTTTTCAGGCTTAAGCGTACACACCTGCTAAGGCACTTATCAAGTATAAACGAGTTTTTAACCTTACTTCCAACTGCCATAGCACACATAGTGTGCTATTGTAGATGTCGCCACCAGTCAAATCACCACAGCTGTAATAGTATATAGACTTTACATAGATAATAGCACAGACTTTATCTAGACTGTTAGTACTGACAATCATAATTTATATGTGCAATATCTTCTAGCAGTGAAACTTTCCAGAGTTATAAAAAAGTTGCTGTGATCAATTCTCAGGTCTTTCTTGTACTTACTTTTGCATGAAGTACTGGGTAATCTCTCACGAATGCAGGGAGAGCAGTTATATCTAAAGCAAAATACTTCTATTTATATGCATGTAAACAAACATACATTTACAGACATATAAGATATGAAAAATCTGGGAACACATGCACTTGTACTTATACACATAAAATAAAATTACTAGTTATATGTAGGAAGTTGAAATATGCAAATATATAAGGCGTACACATATACAGACAGATTACTGAATATATATGCATATTTACTGAACATTTTAAGGAAAATACTTTACAGTCTATGTACCATGTAAGGGCTTAAGTTATTTCATTCTTCTGTTAAAGATAATGAATATTGTAGCAAACAAATAATGTTGTATTTAAAATATTTTAAATCTCTTTTTTTTTCTTCATTAACTAACTTAAAGGGAATATATAATGATAACTTATTTCCTTCCTTCCTTCCTTCCTTCCTTCCTTCCTTCCTTCCTTCCTTCCTTCCTTCCTTCCTTCCTTCCTTCCTTCCTTCCTTCCTTCCTTCCTTCCTTCCTTCCTTCCTTCCTTCCTTCCTTCCTTCCTTCCTTCCTTCCTTCCTTCCTTCCTTCCTCCCTTCCTTCCTTCGTTCCTTCCTTCGTTCCTTCCTTCCTTCCTTCCTTCCTTCCTTCCTTCCTTTCTTCCTTCCTTCCTTCCTTCCTTCCTTCCTTCCTTCCTTCCTTCCTTCCTTCCTTCCTTCCTTCCTTCCTTCCTTCCTTCCTTCCTTCCTTCCTTCCTTCCTTCCTTCCTTCCAATGATTCTCCATGTATTTCTATGTTTTTCTTTACAAAAATAGAAGACAATATTCATTAAATTGTGAGTGGTCTTTTTTTTTTTTTTTTTTTTTTTTTTTTTTTAACTTATGACACTGAGAAAAGAAAGAGGTCTGTATTTCCAAAGCAAGTAACCAAGGTAGAATGCTTAATCAGTGTGTGTTGAATAGAACACCCAAAAAACTTTTTTTAAAAAAAGTACTTCGTGTTAAGAATTTCAGAACATTTTTAATCACTGAAGTCATTCAAATTCCTAGTTCTAGTGATTGCCATCTCCTCTGCAGCATCTCAGAACAAACAAAAAAAAACTAAATTTGGACATCTCCTCGGATTATTTTTTCTCCGCATCATTTAGTTAACAATGTGAATCCTCCTCTTAACAAAGTGTGCTTTTAAGATCAAACTCCTAAATTTGAATTAATTTTATACCTCACTGAACACTGTAGAAATTTATTGTTGATCTTCTTGCAATATACATAATGATATGCACACACACATACACAGTTTTGAATGTCTTCAAAGAGGGAGACTTCACAATCTCTGATCTGTGGATCCCAACAGCAATGATTCCTGATGCTAAGACAAAACTTCTTATTCCCATTTCTTCATGTCCTGCCCCTGGACACCACTGAAAAAATCCTCATTTGGTCTTCCTTCAGGTAGAATGCAGCATTCTGCCTTCAGGTATTTATATACAGGAATAAGATTATGCTTAAGCCTCCTCCTCTTCTCCATGATGAAGAATTTTTTTCAGCCCTTCCTCACATGATAGGTGCTCCAGTTCCTTAACTATCTTTACAGTCTTTCTCTGGATTCTCTCTCGTATACCAGGTCTCTCTTTCACTGAGTGGAAATAACATATTCCAGGTGCGGCTTCACCAGCGCAGAGTAGAGGGCAAGGATCAACTCTCTTGACCTGCTGCTGATACTTTGCAGTCAATAATATCATTATTCTTCTTTAGCAGCAAGGACACAATGCTGATGAATGTTCAACTTGGTGTCCAGAAGGACACCCATCCTTTTATGAAGAGTTGCTTCCAGCAGTAAGGGCCACCAGCATGTACTGGTACCTGGGGTTGTTCCTCCCAGGATGCAGAACTCTGCATTTATTCTTATTGGATTTCATAAGATTTTTATCTGTCCATCTGTCACTCCAATTATCAAAGCAAGAGGGGGGATTCTTTGATATCCCTGGAGTGAGACTGAGACATAAGCAAGGTCAAATGTAGTCATATCAGTTTATTATCAATTAAAGTGTTGGGGAAGGAAAAGGCTGGCTATTTTTACAAATTAGGGAGATGGGGTAGGGAAGGCAAGAGATAGGAAAGACAGGAAAAAAACAAGAATTATGTAAAGTGGAAATAGTCACTACAAAGGATCCAGAGGTGTCCTTTGTGTTCTGTTCCTACAGTCCAAAGTTGATGCAGAAGTAAGAACAAAGGGGGAGGCAGTGGCAGAATGGCTGGCCTTAGGCAGCCATTAGAAAGCAGGTAAGAAGTAGGCAACCAACAGCTGGTCCAGGAGAAACACACAGGTCTTAGGTAGCAGCCCCAGGAGAATCAGGCAGCAGGCAAGTATCGTACCACAAGGCGTACAGTATTGGGCACACTCCTTGGTTGTAAGCGCCTTGTAAAATCTTCTTCTTCTGCCAGTGTGGCATTCCTATTAGAATCACATGCAATACCTGTGGGCATGCAGATCCTCTAGGATGGTTACCTCCCTAGAGATGTGCCCACAAAAGGCAGCTCATTGGCCATTTAGCAGGTGCTTATCTCTGGCAGCAACTTATCTCTTATTGCCCCTGGCCTGTAAGTCTTCAGACAAAAGATTTCTTGGCCTTGCCCTGTTGAAGTTGCCAACAGTAAGATTTGAAACAGGTGCAGACTGTCTAGGACTTACTTGTCCATCTGTTGGAAATAGGCTCTTACACCATCTCTCCATCCTGTCAAAGTCCCTCTGAATAGCTGCACAATCCTTTGTCTTATCTATCACCTTCCCCATCTTTGTATCATCTTCAAACTTGCTCTGACCCATCATCTGGATCATTAGTAAAGATGTTGAACAGGACTGAACACTTGTTTACCCCTGGGGCACTCTGCTTGTTACTGGCCTCCAATTATATTTTGTGCCACTGATGACCATCCTCTGGGCCTGGCTATTCAGACAGTATTCAGTACTTCATCAGTTTGGCAGTAGCACTGTCAGTAACATTTGTCTTAACATTTAATAACAATAATAACAATGTTTCTCTTAACTCAAAATGCTACCATTTCTCTCAAGGGCTTTTAAATGTTTTATTCAAAGAAAAATGAGAACAGCTCTTTTGTTTCCCTTGATTTTGCAGAATGACAAAATTTACATGAGAAGAAATAAAAAAACTGTTCCTCTCAGAAAGTCAAGGGACCACAATCAGTACTTTTGCTTGGATCTCTGTGATTCCCTGTAGACTATTAACAAACAATTAAAAAAAAAAAAAAAATAGGCATGAAGAACTTCTAAGCTACTCGACAGTTTCATGCATGCAGATCAAGAGCTGCTTAGAAATTCAGTAGCAAATGAACTGAAAGAAACTCCCTGGTCCCTGAGAATACAGTCACAATCTCTTTAAGGGTAGTGGGAATTGAATGTTTTGGTTTTTTTCTGCATAAGATGGTCTTGATTTATAGGTATGTGTCTTGCTCCAATTTATAGGAAGCAGAGGAGGTTCTTTTAATATCTGTATACCCGGCATGAGATTAAGAAACAATGGTTCAAATGTTGGTCCGATCAGTTTATTACAAATCTTAATTAGGGAAATGGGGAAGGGGAGGACGGATACTATTATGAACTAGGGTAATGGGGAAGGGAAGGACGGTGATAGAAAAGATTGGAAAGAAGCAAAGAGTCTTTGTAGGCAACAAGACGGAGATATCACCACCATGGATCCAGCAAGGTTCATAGTTCAGTCTTTGATCTTCAGTAGTGGTGGGTCTGTTGATGACAACAATGGCAACAGTGATGACCGGGGTGATGATGGCCCCTTTTCAATGGATTCAAAGTGGTTGAATCATCTCTCTTTTGAGTGACAGCTCAAACCCAAGGTGGTTGAGTCAGCTTCTCTTGGAGTGGCAGCTTCTGGCTTTGGGATCTCAGTGGAAACTCCTTAGTTCCTATCTCCCTGGCCTTGCCAGCAGATAAGAGGGAGCAGGGAGGTGCCCACTTGTATCTTGCCTTCACAGGATACAATGGCATCATCCCCCAGCCTCCCATAGCAAACAGGAGTTATTTGGTCACAGGCTAGATCTTCCGCCAGTAAACAGTCCTGAGCACTATTTTCCAAAGGCAAGCAGCTAAAATTGTCCACACAGTGATGTTGATTGCCACACAACAACACCCATCACTCATCTGGAATACCTCTGAGCCTTGAGTTAAAGAAAAGTTAGAAATCTCACTGTAATCACTTCAACAAATCAAAAACCCTTGACAAGAATAACAATTAGGCTTCTATATTGTAAGAATAGTAATTTTTGGTGCTGGACATACAAGACCTAAGAGATAGAAAATTTAAGGAGAAATAAATAATATACATGGATAGCTAGCATTTCATGCTCATACACACTGCATGAGATAAAAACATGCCTGCCTGAAGAAGCATCAGGAAGACTTGGCACTCCCTCATGTACTGTTTAACAAAGAAAATGTTCTTTGGACAGAATGGAAGAGGACTTGGAGAGAATCACTACATCAATATGATAAGAACAGCACTGAGACATCTTGGAAACATCAGATTGGCGATGGGCTGGCAACAAGATAGACTATGAATTAACAAGCGTCAGAATGTAATTAACAAATGTAAAACTTTCTTAAGATTGTGTACCTGGAATACCCAGCCATTAGGAAAACAGGGGAGGGGGTAAGCTTAAGGGACCCAAGGGGTTGGAAGGGACCTCAAGGATCATCAAGATCCAATCCCCCTGCCACAGACAGGGCCACCAACCTCCATATCTAATACCAGACCAGGTTGCCTAGGGCCCCATCCAATCTGGCCATGAACACCTCTAGGGATGGGGCATCCACAACCTCTCTAGGCAGCCTGTTCCAGCACCTCACCACTCTCTTGGTAAAGAGCATCCCCCCTGATATCCAACCTAAATTTTCCCTCCCCCAGCTTAAATGCATTTCCCCTTCTCCTGCCATTATCTACCCTTTCAAAGATTTGACTCTCCTCCTGTCTGTAGGCTCCCTTTAGGTACTGGAAGGCTGCAATGAGGTCACACTGCAGCCTTTTTTTTCTCCAGGCTGAACAAGCCCAGTTCCCTCAGCCTGTCTTTGTAGGGGAGGTGCTTCAACACTGATAATCTTTGTGGCCCTCCTCTGTACCCTCTCCATCAGCTCTGCCTTTCTTATATTGGTGGTCCCAGACCTGGATGTAGTACTCCAGATGGAGCCTTACAAGGGCAGAATAGAGGACAATCACTTGCATGTCCCTACTGACCACCCTTCTTCTGATGGAGCCCAGGATACCACTTGCTTTCTGAGCTACAAGGGTACATTTAACTCAGATATCCTCCCTATTAATGTTTCTAAAAGTAATTTGCAAAGAAAACCATCTCTGACTCTCTGGTATCCATTGTTCCTACTCATGTTCCTGGAATCCCCAGGCCAGTGGCTTCAGTTCCCCTCACTACTGAGTGGTGGTTATCCCAGGAAGTACTGGCACCTTGTGGAACAAGATTTCTGCAGTAAGTGGGGCAAGGGGTCAAAGAACCAGTCAAGGCTACCAGAGTTTGTTTTTTTTTTTTAATCCACCCTCCCTTGAAATAAGGATGGTGTCGTTACTGCTTCCCTGTTATTTATTCAGCAGAACTTCCAAGAACATCACAGGAAGCATCAAAAAGGAGTTCCAAGTCAGGGAACGCATCAAAACCTGGAGTGTTGTGATTCCTCTGAACTTAATGAGAAAAAAAGTCTTCCCTAGTCTGAGAAGAGCACTTTTTTTGTGCAGTAAAATTTATAATAATGCAGTATGTACAAGACTTCTTTTTCTTTAATCCATAATGAGTGAAGTTTATGCAATCTAAAAAGAAAAAAAATGTGAATATTACTTACATTTACAATGAAAAAAAAAAGAAAAAAAGATAAGCAAAGCAACAGCAGCTACAAAACCCATAAACTACTCTTTTCTAGGAGTTTAAACTGTTCTTCATTATAGATCAAAGCAATACGTTGGGTTTTGATTGTATTTTTACTCTCTAATGCTTTATTCCAGTTTAACAAGTAATATTTAAACAGTCTCTGTGCGGCCCCTAGTGGAGAGACTTTTACAGAAAGCATTATTATTTCCCAAACAGGAAATATTTAAATGTTGCAAGTACAGAATTTCAACTGAATTAATTCAAAATAAAGTATATTCTAATGAAGCAGGCTCTGGGTTTGTGCTGGATATGTGGTGGCTGTAGAATTTATGATTTTGAGGAGGATGAGCCTGGCAAAAAGCAGTCAGGACAGGACTTCAGGAGAGCAAACTTCAGGCTATTTAAGGGATTTACTGGGTGAAATCCCATGGGAAGCTGCCCTTAGAGACAAAGGAGTGAAGAAAAGCTGGCAACCATTTAAGGAGTCTTTTTGAGAGTGCAAGAACTCTCTGCCTCCCAGTATAAGAAAACAAAAAGAGGAGGCAGGAAACCAGCATGGCTCAGCAAAGACCTGCTGGTCAAACTATAGGATAAGAAAGACATACACAGGCAGAGAAAACAAGAACACATTATCCACAAAGAATACAAAGATGCTGTCTGGACATGCAAATACAGGATTATGAAAGCCAAGGTGAAGATCAAATTGAACTTGGTGGGAGATACTAAAAATGACAAGAAGGGACTCAATCTCCTCTATTGCATTGGTCATAAAAGACAGGCCAGAGAGTATGTACCCCACCCAATATAAACAAGAAAGGAGAACTGGCTACAACAAACAAGAAGAAAGCTGAGGTACTTAATGAGTTCTTTGCCTCAGTCTTCACTGTCAGCCAGGATCCTTATGTCTCTCAGATCCCTGAAACTCTAGATGGGAGCTAGAAGAGCAAAATTCTCCCAACTGTAACAACAGAACAAGTCTGAGTTTGCCTTGTGAGATTGAATGTATATAAGTCCATATGGCTGGACAATATGCATCCCATGGTTCTGAGGGAGCTGGTGAGGTGTTTGCTGAGGCTCTTTCCTTCATATCTGAAAAGACTCAGCTGTCAGGCAAAGTCTCCGGTGACTGGAAAAAGGGAAACATCACTATATCACTTATAGAAAGGGAGAAATGAAGACCCAGGGAACTACCAGCCAGTGATTCTCACTTCTGTGCCTGGGAAGATCATGGAACAGATCCTCCTCAAATACATTTTAAGGCATGCGAGGAATGAGCGGATGACCTGAGATAGTCAGCATGGTTTCACCAAGGGCAGATCTTGTGTAACCAAGTGATCCAGTGGCCTTCTATGATGGAATGACAGCATGAGTGGACAAATGGAAGGCAACTGATATCAACTATCTGGAATTCTGCAAGATCTTTGAAATGGTCCTGAATTCCTAATCTCTAAATTGGAGAGATACAGATTTGAAGGGTGAACTATTCAGTAGATAAGGAATTGGCTGGAAGGTAGCAGCCAGAGGGTTGTGGTCAATGCGTCTATGCCCAGGTGGAGGCCTGAGGAGTGGTGTCCCTCAGGGGTCTTGAGACCAGTACACTTCAACATTTTCATCAGTGATAGAGATGATGAGATTGAGTGTATCCTCAGCAAGTTTACAGATAAAATATTGAGCTGAATCGTGCAGTTGATTCAGCAGAAAGAAGAAATACCATCTGGAGGGACTTTGATAAACTCAAAAGATGCTTCCATGTAAACCTAACTAGGTTCAACAAAGTCAAGTGCAAGGCGTTGGTCTTGGGTCATGACAATTCCAGATTTGTATGAAGACTGGAAGAAGAACTTGTCAGAAGCCTTGCTGAGAAAGAGTTAAGAGTCCTTATAGATGAAAGACTTAACATGGGTCAGCAGTGTGCACTTGCAGCCCAGAATGCCAACAGTATCCTGGACTGCATCAGCAGAGGAGTGGTCAGCAGGGTGAGGAAGGTGTTTGTCCTTCTCTACTCTGCCCTCATGAGATCTCATCTGGAGTACTACATCCATGTCTGGAGCCCCCAGCAAAGAAAGATGTGGAGATTTTGGAAAGGGTCCAGAGAATGGCCACAAAAATGATCAGAGGAATGAAGCACCTCTCCTGGTTTTTTTTTTGTTTTGTTTTTTTTGTTTTGTTTTGTTTTCCCCCACAGGTAGGTACTGATAGGATAAGGAGAAATTCTTTTAAACTGAAGGAGAGGAAATTTAGATTAGATGTCAGAGGGAAGCATTTCAGTAAGAGGATGATGAGGTACCAAAACAGGCTGCCCAAAGAAACTGTGGATGCCCATTCCAGGAGATTTTCAAGCCTGGCTGGATGAGACCCAGGGCTACCTGACGTACTGCTTGATCTAGAGGCTGACAATGTTACCAATGGCAGAGGGGTTGAAACTAGATCTTTGAGGTCACTTCCAAATCAAGCCAATCTATGACTGTATGAAACAACAGTAATAACCTACATGGGCACAGGTACAGATATTTTATGCACCTGAATTAGGTTATTATCTTAATTGGTTTCTTACTTTCTGGTTTCTGCTAACTGGTGTATACATTTCTCTATGATAAAAAGGGTTTAGACTTCATAGGCAGCAAATACTTGATACAACTGGCTTGCTATATCTTTCTGCAAAGTTTTTAATCTTATAACAAAGTGCAGATATCTGGCTAGTACCAGGATGTTTTTTCAAATACTGGTGATGGAGTGATAACACCAAGAACGAAAAGAGTCTTCCATTGTGCACTGATACGATGGTCATTAGGAGAATAAAAGAGCATTACAAACTCTTTCCACAGGATTAGGGATAGGAATCATCAGGTTAAAAGAAATACACTGATGAAATTTTATTATTTGATAATTCACTAATATTTTCCAATTCTTTCTCATCTAAGAAGCTATAAGTAAATAGAAATAAAACCTAATAATTCTTGATCCTTTGTTAATAAGTAAGTATGTACTTTGAGACAGTTCTGTTACACATGTGTTGGGATTCAAGAAAGAATATTCAGAGAAGAATCTGCAGAGCAAGAAAAATGGCATAAGAAAAGAATGCTGAGAACTAAGGAGGGCTCCAGGAGAGAAAAACTAAAGTAAAATGCATGATACCTGTATGATAATGACCCTGATTAGAGGAAGAGTGAGTGGCTAGCAACACTCATGATTCATGGGAAAGTTACAAGAGAAAACATGTGAATGTATACAAGGGATGTTAGAACCTGCCATAAATGAATCCATGCCTCAGATGCTGCACAGGTGTTTTTGTTTTATTTCCTGTGGTAATACTGAAAGAAAAATTATATGGAATCAACAAGTTTAATGGAGTGGCTCAACTCAGAATACTGTATAACAGAAACTAAATTCAATACTATACACTTGCAGATATCCTTTGAGCTTTCCAGACCACGAGATGCTTTACTGTTGAGAAATACATGGTTTTAGTCTTCTCTGTTAATCTATGAACCAGTATGTCTATTATGATAAATAATGATTACAAGTAATTAAATTATACATTACCTCATGTTTCTTAATCAGGTTTTCTTTTTTTCTCCTAAATTCTGCACAATAATGCCAGCTACTGGTGCAGGCTCTGCAACTGTGGTGTCAGCTACTGGGCTGAGCAGAATCCTAGTGCTGTAGTTTGAAAGTACGTATGTCTCTGGACTTGAAAGGATCCTACAGACTTTGAGTCTAGAGCACCAGTTGCATGAGTGAACTGGATGCCAACTTTGGGAGCAAATGAAATCCTAACATCAGCTACTGGTATGAGTGGGATCTTCTACTGACAATCGTGTTAACGGTTGCTATATGAGTTCACAAGACCAGATACTGAAGGGGAAACCAGTGTAAGTAAGATGAGAGTGTGGCTCTGCACTAGTAACCAAGGCAGAGCTGTGGGTCACAGGGCTGAGTCACAGGGCTAAGTATCTGTATTTTCTCTAAGTCTGGTATGTGTGGGGTGTTTTGCTTTTTTGTTTGTTTGTTTGTTTTTTCGTTCGTTTGTTTTTTGTATTTGCAAGCAAACTCTAAGCTTCAAATTGGCATGTGATAGAAAATGTCTGTGACAGAAAAAATAAAACTTTGATGTGATATGAGAATTCCTATCATGGATAATAATTCACTTGTATTAAATGTTATTCATTTTTTAACTCATGACCAGGTATGCATTTATATGAAATATCATAGACTATGCAGTAAACAAAGAATTCTAACATAGCATTGGTAGGCATCCAGATAAGAGTCCTACAGAACTGTAAGCACCAAATATGATGAAGTCTGGACTGTTCTGTGGGGAGAAATGAAAGCAACTAGAAAATCCTAAAAGTAAATTAGTAAAAAAGAAGGTACTTCTGGCTTCAAGGTTTTCTCTGTACTTCTGACTTCTGACAATTTTATTGTCACTCTGTGCTACACTGAGGAGTCTGCACAACTTAAGTGAAAGGGTGGTTCAACTGCTATTACAACTAACCACAGAAAATCTTCCAGGATGGACTGTGTTCAAATCTTTAGCTACTACTGCAAAAATACATCAATATATATTTGCAGGATAGTTTTGTTTACTTTTAGATCACTGATTAGTTAAGAGTGTTGGAAATTCAATTTCTCTGCAACTTGATTATCAGAAGCTACAATGTATTTCAGCAAAAATCACTGTTTTGATGGCTGTTTGGACTCAAAGAGTATCATTACCATTTCACATAAGCAGTGTGTACTTCTTCAACTTCCATTTATTTATGCTACCAGCACAAATACCATAATTGCAGTACTTTGGTTTTTGGATTCTAGCAACATGGACTGAAGCTATTAGAAGAATTTAATGAGAGAAGTTTTTATTCCTCTCACAAGTACACTTGCCTTGACAGTAATAGTTGTAATTATGTGTAATGATATTTTGAAGATTTTGAATCATACAGTTAGTAAGAATATGAAGAGGTGTCCATTATTATGAAAGCGAAAAGTAGAAATAATTCTTCGAGATTATGATGTGGAAAGAGAATGTGTTATAAGAATAAAAAAATGCCAAGATGTAATCTGAGATGATCTCACAAAAAAAAAAAAAAAAAAAAAAAAAAAAAGCTCTATTTCTTTCCATGCTTAATACATGAACAGATTTTTTTGTTTTATATATATTTCTGTATAGTAAAGGTTAAAGATACTCCTCAATAAAAATTTAATGTTAACAGTGCACAAGTCAAAGAGTAGCTTGGGAAATTAAATTTATTGGGTTACAAAGCCAGTTCTCATGAGAAGAAAAATGAAGCAGAGCAACAAATCAGTGTCAAACCAAATTAACCAACAATTCAGACCTGTATATGTTACATGCAGAAAATTAGAACAGAAATAAAAATCAGAGTTTAAAAAGCTTTTCTGAACATCCACTTTTCTGGTAATAAGCACTTAAAATCTTTTGCTGTACCTGGAAAATCCTACATCCTAGCAAATGTCTTGGTGTTTAAGGTCAAGGCTGATTGCTCACAGTCATCATGACTTACTGAACATAATAAATCATAGAATCATAGAATGGTTTTGGATAGGACTTCTAGGTCATCTGGTTCCAAGCCCCTTGCTAAAGACAGGGACACCTCCATCTAGACTAGATTGCTCCAGGCCACATACAGCCTGGTCTTGAATGCTTACGGAGAGGGGGCATCTACAACCTCACTGGGCTACCTGTTCCACTGTCTCACCAATCTCACAGTGAAGAATTTCTTCTTAATATCTAGTCTAAATCTACCCTCTTCCATTTAAAACCATTTCTCCTTGTTCTGCCACTACATGGTCCTATAAAATGTTCCTCACCATCCTTCCTGTAGGCCCCTTTCAGGTACTGGAAGGCTGCTATGAAGTCCCCCTGGAGTCTTCTTTTCTCCAGGCTAAAGATTTCCAGGTCTTTCAGCCTTTCCTTGTAGGATATGTGCTTCAGGCTTTTGACCATCTTTATGGCCCTCCTCTGGGCCCACTCCAACAGGTCAACGTCCTTCTTCTGTTGGGGGGCCCTCAAACTAGATGCAGTATTACAAATGGGGCATCACAAGACCAGAGCAGATGGGCAGAATCACCTCCCTCAACCTGCTGGTCACATTTCTCTTGATGCAGACCAGAATATAGTTGGCCTTCTGGGCTAAAAAAACACATTGCTGGATCATGTTGAGTCTTTCATTAGCCAATATTCCCAAATCCTTCTCCTCAGGTCTGCTCTCAAGCCTTTCTCTGCCCAAACTATTTGTGCTTGACAGTGCCTTGACCCAGGTGCAGGAGTCTGCACTTGGCCTTGTTGAACTTCATGAGGCTGGCTTGGGCCCAGTTCTCAAAACTGTCCTGATCCATTCAGCATTCCTTCCTCCTAGGTGCCAACTTGCACCACATGGCTTGGTGTTGTCTGCAGTGTTGCTGAGGGTGCACTCAATCCCACCTTCCTTGTCGGCTACAAAAATGTTAAATAACATCAGTCCCAGCACCAATCCCAGAGAAATGACACTCCTCAGTAATGACACTTGGTAATGAGCAATTGACCACCACTCTCTGAGTGCAATCATCCAGCCAATTCCTTATCCAGAAAGAGGTCCATTTATCAGATCCTTTTTTCTCCTGTTTAGTGAGCAGAATGTCATGCAAGACAGTGTCAAACGCTATGCACAAGTCTGAGTAGATGACATCAATTGTTCTTCCTTAATTCACTGACTCTGCAACTCTGTCATGAAAGGCCACCAAGTTTGTCAGGCATGATTTGTCCTTGGTGAAGCTACGCTTCTTACCACCAGTTACCTCATCTTTATTTTCCACATGCCTTAGTGGGGCCTGCAGGAGGATCTGCTCCATGATCTTGCAAGGCACAGAGGTGAGACTGTAGTTCTCTGATTCTTATTTTCCCCTTCTTGAAAATGGAGGTTAGGTTTCCTCTTTTCCAGTCATTGGGAACTATACCAGACTGCCATGACATTTCAAATATGATGGATAGTGGCTTGGCAACTTCATCCACCAGTTCCCACAGAATCTGTGGATGGATTTCATCAGGTCCCATGGACTTGTGTACATTCATGTATTTTATGTGGTCCTGAACCTCAAACCCCTCCTTCTCCGCCTGTCCCTTCTGAACAGTTTGTAGCCATTTATAGCCACACTCCAGTCATGGGAATCATCCCACCAGGTTTTTTGATGATGACAACTATATCATGGTTTTCAAGTAGCACAGTAGCTTCCAGCTCCTCCTGCTTTTTTCCCAAGATGTGTGCATTGGTGTAGAGGCACTTGAGCTGGCAACTCATCACTCCATTAAAAGACCTTAGTTTCTTCTATGTATTTCTGTTGATTTTCTCCACTGCCTTCTCCTGTTGCCCCAACAGTCACTGCCTCATCACAGAGTTTTGTATGTGTTGCAGAGCTGCCAGCACCTCTCAAATCATTCAAGACCCCTGCCAGCACCCTGTCTTTCTAGTATAGTTATGTCTTCCCATTACTTATCATGGGAATATCTTGGGGGAACTCTGTCCCCCACACCCCCCTTCACATCTAGTTTAAAGCCCTCCCAATGAGCTCTGCTACTTTTCCCCAAGGACCTCTCTCTCCTTTCGAGAAAGGTAAACCTCATTCAGTGACCTCAATCCCAGTGCAGTGTAGGGTAATTTGTTGTCAAAAACAAAAACCAAAAAAACAAAACAAGCAAACAAATAAACAAAACAAAACAAAACAAAAAACAAAACAAAAAAAAAACAAAAAAACAAAAAACCAATGAAGTTCAGGCAATGGCACCAGCCATTAATACAAATAATTAAAGATACTTTATTTTATAATAAATACTATACTATACTATAATATATAGTATAGTATATATACTATATGGTATATATTATACATATAGTATATATACTATAATAAGTACTATAATAATTAAAGATTCTTTGGTTTGTTTCTGTGTCCTTACCCAATACTAGAGGCAGAGAAAAAAAGATGATCTGTGCATTCCAAAATGTTAGAAGTGATTCATGCACTAATTGGCAGAACTGTTATACAAAGGGATCAAAACTGTCTGGAGAAATGGGATGACAAGATGATATGATAAAATGTTTAGACGTTAGAATAGTTTGACCAGAGAGGTTGTGTACCACAGATGTCCAATATTCTGGCTTGCCTGGGCTGCACTGACTGAATAGGAATTGTATTGGGACACATATAAAACAGGTAACAAATAATAATTAACTATATTATAAAGTTAAAGTACATAAGTAATAAAACTTATTTTATTTTTTAAGTATATTTCTATTGAAACTACAACAAAAAGGGACAAAAAAAAAACAAAAAAACCCACAACCATTTAATTTATGCTGTAATTAAAAAAAAAAAAGCCAGTATTATTGATGTTACATAAATAATTATAACAATACAATGAGAAAAACAAAACAAAAAAAAAAAAAACAAAAAAACAATTTGATAGATTTTTGTACTTCTTATACCAGAGTTGTTAAAACACTATTTTAACACATCAGCTGCTATTGTTTTAGTCTTTTTTTTTTTTTTTTTTTTGTGCTGAGACGTGGTCACATTTGTCTTTTCAAGAATTATGTTTAAAAATTCCCATGTTGCACACACTGCTGTAGAAGCTTAGTTCTTGCAGGTGCTGGGAACTCTACTGCACAAGGTCCTGAATAACATTTTACGTGCTGGCTTTACTTTAAGAATGGGATTGGATGACGCGATTTCTAGAGGTACATTCTAACTTAAATTATACTGTGGTTCCAAGAAGCGAATTGGAAAAAAAAAAAAAAAAAGTGAAAGAATATTTTCAGGTAGATTTTCTTTTGATTGCAGTTGAGGAGAGAGAAAATATATATATAGGCAGTAACTGAAAAGGCATTATGCATATCCACATTATAACATAACGTGCAATAAAGCCAATATATACCTATATGGACTCATGACTATGGACAAAGATCCTATGTAATACTGTTTAAGGTTCTGCAATCATCAGTCTATCTTTGAGTTTCGAATGAAGTAATCAGTGAATATGACAACTTCAACATCTCCTCCTATATTTTATGCAGATAAGGACTTGTTATTGCAACATATTGTAGTTGCATTTATAAACAACATAGCTATGAATATGACTTACTCTGCATAAATCCAATCCTAGTATGAATTATGAAGCAAATATAATTGATTATAGAGAATCATCCTCTTCATTTGATTTTTTTTTTTAATGAAGTCAATTATGTAAGGTCAGTTTAGAGTGCCCCATTCTGAATCACCTTAGAGACTTCTTGTTGATCTCTCTTGTTTCCAGCATAAAAGAAAAAAAACACCCTTATCATTCTCAAATAGAAATAGTGCTATAATAGTCATTAAATTTCATCAATATTAACTAATTATTCCTTGCACATAGCATTCAGAAAGTAGCAACTATATTTTCTTTCTTGCTCTAAGCTGATTTTACTTTAATATTTCTGTTACATTTTTTGATGTATCTTGCTAAAATTCAGCAAGAGGTAAGCAGCCTTTTCTCTTTATCTTTGGAGTAGAGATAAATATCTTTTTTGTGGAAACAAGCAGGTTTTGAATAATACATGGAAATTAAATGTCACTCATTGGCATTTAAAGGGGATATTGGGAACAGTGTGGTCACTGTTGTAAAATGCTACTTGCTGTAATATTTAATTCAGCATCCATCAAAAAATCACACTGAATCCCAAAGCTTCAGTAAGTTAAACAAGCTAAAATAAAAGAACACAGTGATACAGCACTATCTGTGATTTTTACATATATTTAAATGTCTCAGACACATGTTATGTTTTTAACTCACATTGGTATATACGTAATAATAGGACTGTATGTCCAGCACATCTGTGTTACTTATGTAAGGGTTTATAAACCTAAGTTAACCTGTAGACATTATATATATTTTTCTCAACTTCTATAAATATCTGTTATATCTGAACACAAATAAACATGAAAAGAAACAGAATCTGTGTGCTGTCAACATTAATACGATTTCCAAAAAACACTGGGGTTCAAACATAGAAATTGAGGGGATTTTTTAGAGTCTGGAGTTCATAATTTAAAGATAAATTTTCCCTCAGCAAACTCTACATTTAGCAGAGAAGTATTGGTTTCTTTGGAAGACAACTCATAGAAAGATGTTCTGAATATTTCCATCTTCCCCTCTGGACAAACTTGCGTCACCTCATTTCACAGTGTGAATTTAGGAAATTATATTCTCTAGAAAGATCAACTGGAGTACTGGTAAATATTATATTAAAAATGTCCACAAATTGAAGGGGAAGCAGCTATACAAACATTTGGAAGCAGAGATAGTATATAAGCTGTGCATTAGAGCAAAAGGAAGAAAACATAAAGCGGTATAGAATGAGGAAGGTTTTGAAGAAAAAGTAATCTGTGAATTTGGTCCAGTAGAACAAAAATTGCATCTTCAGTTATGAGTTAGAGCTAGATTAACATCTTACAGAACAAAATGTTGCAAAATCATCTAGCCCTTTTAAAATAATTTCACATAAACATTTTGCAACATATTTGAAAGTCAAGAACTCAGTAGGGAAGTGCAGACATTCAAATGTAAAATAAGCTTTTCTTTTGTTGCTCACTAACTGATGTCTAACTTCAATCAGGATAGCTAGAAACCCTTCCCATTTACTCAGTGCATTGATAACTGATTCTTTAAGGAAACTGTGAAAGCAGTGTATATACAGGCTAAATAAATAAATAAATAAATAAATAAAATAACTAAGTAAGAAAATAAATAAATAAATAGATAGACGGATAGACAGACAAATAAATAAATAAATAAATAAATAAATAGAAAAATAAATAAATAAATAAATAAATTCTGGCTTAGCATACCACTACAGAGCATAACTGGGCTGACATAAAATGTCACCTGTGACATTTCATATGAATTTGCAGTATTGGAATAGATCTTTTAAGCACCTTAACGAATTCTAGGGTTTGGTAGTCTTTTGGGGGAGCTAGTGTCATTTCTAGATTATACTAGGTTAGACCTCTCTTTTCTGATTTTTTTTTTTCATTATACTATTCATTTTTTAAGCACATATGTGGTTTGAAGAGCCAGTTTCTAATAATCACCCAATGGCTCCATCATTTTTTATCACAAACAACCCTCATTTGTATTCTCTCCTGCTTGTGGTCCTCAAAACTTCAACAGTTAGCTTAACCTGCCTTAAATTGGGATCAAGTCTAGGAAGACATTCTCTCTTACAAGGTCTACTTTATATCAATTTCTCACTTGGCCAGGTGTTTCGGTTTTTGGTTTTCAGTAAAATGAGGAGCAGCTCCAAAAGTAGTGCTTCCAATTTTATTGATCCATGACACCGGAGTCAGATATTGGTGGTATGGCAATAGAGGTTCAACCCTCCCAATATTTCATTCTATTTCCTTGGTGTGCAACAGACATCAGTAGATGGATAATCTGACAAAATGGCATCTGACATAGAAGTGTGTATGAAGCAAATGTATTAAATTTCACCAACTGACATTCATTGACACTTTGAAAGCAGTATCTTGCTCCAATTTATAGGAGGAAGATGAGGTTCTTTTAATATCTGTATATCCAGCGTGAGATTAAGAAACAATGGTTCAACTGTTGGTCCAATCAGTTTATTATAAATCCTAATTAGGGAGATGGGGAAGGAAGGAGGGAGACAGAAAAGATAGGAAAGAAGTAAGAATTGCATAAAGCGGGGATAGTCACCACCAGGATCCAGCAGCGGTCCCAATGCACGACGTTTCGAAGGTCCAAGGCAAAAGCAGAAGGAGGTAGAGCAGCAATGTGGCCGGCCTTTTGCAGCAACCAGGTAGCAGGAAGAAGTCACAGAGCCAATCTGGGAGGAAGCAGCAAGACTCATGTAGCAGGCCCAGGAGAGTTCATCAGCATGCAGGAATTCTGTAGTGAGGAATCTGATGGCAGATGCATTTGTTCTTCTTCAGCATGCTAGTAGAGCACAAAGCAAGTCCAGGAGGGAGAGAGGCAGGTCGTGAGGCTTCTCATGTCAGAAACCTCTTCTTCTTCTCGAGGAATCTGTTGCCAGAAAACCTAAATCTCATGATTGTAGGTCCCTATTTTATCCTTCTTTTTCTGCCTACGTGACATCCCTGCGTGCTCGAGCAAGAGTCCTGTGAGTACCCTCTGAGATGGCCATGTGCCTCGAGATAAGCCCACACAAAAGACTGCTTCACAGCCATTAAGCTGCAGCTTATCTCTCTCTCCTTGCCCCTGGCCTTGTCCATCTGTGTCCCTCAGACAAATGATTTCACAACCCTTTCCCAGGACTTGCTTTGACTTGTTCATCTGTGTCCCCAGCAAGCTTTGAGACAATGATGTAAAAGAATAATCTCTTACAAGCCGTAGTGCAATGTTATGCTTTGGATTTTTACTGCTGTGATGAACTCCAAAGCTTTCATTAGTTCATATTTTTCTGCAGAATTATCATTTTCTTGAAGATGGTTGATTATTTGTGTGTTGATTATTGTGTGGGGGAGGTGCCTGAAGACTGGAAGATAGCCAACGTCACCCCAGTCTTCAAAAAAGGCAAGAAGGAAGACCCAGGCAATTATAGGCCAGTCAGCCTCACCTCTGTCCCTGGAAAGGTGATGGAACAGCTTGTACTGGATGTCATCTCCAGACAACTGGAAGAAGAGGAGGTTATCAGGAATAGTCAGCACGGGTTCACAAGGGGGAGGTCGTGCTTGACCAACCTGGTAGCCTTCTATGATGTTGTCTCTGGCTGGGTGGATGGGGGGAGAGCAGTGGATGTAGTCTACTTTGATTTCAGCAAGGCATTTGATACTGTCCCCCACGACATCCTTATAACAAAGCTGAGGAAGTGTGGGATAGATGAGTGGACAGTGAGGTGGGTTGAGAACTGGCTGACTGGCAGAGCACAGAGGGTCGTTGTTGGTGGTGCAGAGTCCGGTTGGAGGCCTGTAACTAGCGGTGTTCCTCAGGGGTCTGTGCTGGGTCCGGTCTTGTTCAACATCTTCATCAATGAGGTGATGAGGGGATAGTGGCCACCCTCAGCAAGTTTGCTGATGATACAAAGTTGGGAGGATTGGCTGACATGCCTGAAGGCTGTGTTGCCATTCAGCAAGACCTGGATAGGCTGGAGAGCTGGGCAGAAAAAAACCGGATGAGGTTTAACAAAAGCAAGTGTAGAGTCTTGCATCTGGGGAGGAATAATTCCATGCACCAGTACAGGTTGGGGGATGACCTGCTGGAGGGGAGCTCTGCGGAAAGGGACCTGGGTGTCCTGGTGGATGACAGGTTGGCCATGAGCCAGCAGTGTGCCCTTGTAGCCAAAAAGGCCAATGGCTTACTGGGGTGCATTAAAAAGAGCGTGTCCAGCAGGTTGAGGGAGGTGATCCTCCCACTCTACTCTACCCTGGTAAGGCCTCATCTGGAGTACTGTGTCCAGTTCTGGGCTCCCCAGTACAAAAAAGACAAGGATCTCTTGGAAAGAGTCCAGCGGAGGGCCACGAAGATGCTGAAGGGCCTGGAGCATCTCTCCTATGAGGAAACGCTGAGTGAACTGGATCTGTTCAGCCTTGAGAAGAGAAGACTGAGAGGGGACCTGATCCAGGTCTATAAATATCTAAGGTGTGGGGGGCAGAATGGCGAGGCCAGACTGTTTTCAGTGGTGAGTGGAGACAGGACAAGGGGAAACGGCCGGAAACTGCAGCACAGGAAGTTCCGCACAAACATGCGCAAGAACTTCTTTACAGTGAGGGTGACGGAGCACTGGAACAGGCTGCCCAGGGAGGTGGTGGAGTCTCCTTCTCTGGAGATGTTCAAGACCTGCCTGGATGCCTACCTGTGCGACCTGCTGTAGGGAACCTGCTTTGGCAGGGGGGTTGGACTCGATGATCTCTGGAGGTCCCTTCCAACCCCTACAATTCTGTGATTCTGTGATTTTACACTGTCACCAATTGATGATTATGTGGCTTTTATTTTTTAATTTTTAAATGTACGGTTTCTTCAATCCTCTCTATTATTGATAAATTTTATTAAGAATAAATGCTTTCTTTGTCATTTTCTAATCATTTCTTTCTTTTTTTTTTTCTAATCTGTAAATAATGACTAGATTCCATTCTTTCTTTGTGTATTGCCTTGAAAATATTTATAGATTTTTATGTGCTATTCTTCAGTATATTTGTAGTGTATAAGCACAAGCAGTCCCTTTTTCAGAGATTATCCTATTGTAGCTGACTCAATAAAGGAGTTGGATTCTAATTCATAAAAATGAATTATATACTTCAAGTCTAAGTCTTAGCATTTCCATTAATGATCTTAGCACAGAAATTAGAAATGTATTGATGAAAAATGCTGATGACACAAAGTCATAGGAAGAATTTGTCAATAAATAGGAAGACTGGATAAAATATGGAAAAAAAAATGAATGACACTGAAGGTTAAAATAATTGAGGTTGTAAGAAATTAAACAATGCAAAATTCAAGGACAACAACTGTAAATAATAACAATAATAATAATTAAAAAACTTAAGAAAGGATCTGAATGTATTCTGCACTTAAAGGATCTTTGATATTTCCAAGTGATACAGCCACAGGAAAGCAAAAAAATGAAAAATAAGCACTTCAGAAAGAGGAAGGAAAACGTTATTCAAGTTGTGCAGTTGCTTGAAATATTGTGCTTGAGTATTGTGAGGTTGTCTATGGTGGAGATTAATTGAAAGCAGAGTTGAGGTAAGGAATAGGTATTTGTGGTATCAGAGGTATGGAAAATCTGTCTTGCTGATGAATCAGAGAGCTTGAGTTGCTTAATAGCATTTAAGTGCTGAGGTAATGACTGCTGCTTGTACTGGAGGAATCCAAGAGGTAAATATTTTGGAGGAAAAGCAAGTATTTAAAATGCTTTGCTGTACATTATAACTATTTTTATTCTTAATATTGGTGTAGTTTGAAAAGTGATTCACTCCAAGAAACTTTCTGCAAAATTAAAATTTCAGATTTGACTCCCTTCAGTGTATTAGCATTAACTCATTGAACTTTGCACTCCTGAACACTCCCACATTACTTTGTACTTCATCTCAGAGCACACAGCGCATAATTTCCATTTCAGATTGGTGGACTGCAACACACATTTTACTTTATTTCTTACTCAGTAAACAGAAAAGAATATGCAAAGCACAATAATTCCATATTTTGACTCTTGGTGCACTACAGAGGAGATCAAACATTAGTAATATGTAGAAGGTCTAGTCCTAAGCAATGTAAACTTTGTCTTGGCCTTTTATATTTAGTAATATTAAGTAGGACAAAATGGGAAGAAAAAACATACATGTCAACTTTGCAATAAAATCCATTTTCATTTTGTTAAATTTCAGAGTATGTAAAATGTTAGGGAAAATGTTAATAAAAATGTTGATTCTCTCAGAATGATAGTAAGATTTGTCTTAGGCAAGAGAGAATCTTTTCCTTGACGGATTTGACTAATGTTTTAGAAGAAAAAAATTGTTAGTTTGGACGCAGAATGCCATCAACAGTCTTTCTTACATGTTTGGTTTGAGAGGCAATCAAAGGTGTGTTTCCTATAACATCAGAGGAAAGAGGGATATTTTTTATAATATATTATTAATGAATAGAAAGCTTTCAAGATCAGAATGGAAGGATGCAGACATGAGTAAGCTACATATGGTCAGAAAATGCATAGAATATTCTCTTTCTGTGACTTCAAAAACTTACTGGAGAACAGAGCAAACATAATTCAAAGCAATATTTTACATAATTCTTAGGCTTTGACATATGAATACTACCAAAGAAAAACACATCTATAATATATATGAGCAGAAAACTTAACATACATTTGTGGAGAAAATTCAGGAAGAGAGAGAGACCTAATTAATTATTTAAGAACCTGTTGCAACTTTTATTAATTATCTCTTACAATCTTTGCTGTATAAAGTTGGATATACAGAGAGTTATGAAGATGATGGGTAACAATTTAAGTGCTTTATTGGTAGATAAGGAACACTCACGTTAATGAAAGTTACTTCAGAAATGTGCATATGTTAAAACACGATAAACAGCAGTAAAAATCAGAAGGTCAAAAAAGGCTATTTTATTTCACAGAGTTTCACTTGGAATAGAATTTTCTTCTAGTTATGCTTTTGTCCATACAGAGATATTGGAGAGCTTAGAAACCCTTCCGTCCTTTTCCTGAATAGCACACGCAGAAAAAGTACGACATATAATTTCAACATATTTTAGGTAAAAACTGTACAGGGGAAAAAAAAAATAAAAAATCCATAGATGTTATGATATGCTGTTATGGTATTTCACACTCTAATGATATCATACATAAACATACTTGACGCAACATACACATGCATACCTCGTACTGTGCCAGTTTATCACAGTACAGATTGTTAAAGTTGCCAACATTACCTATTTCACAATTAGTTGTCTATAATTTGCAGCAGTTTAGCTGAACAATCTAACCCTTTCCAAAATGGGAAGTTGTACATATCTGTGTGTTTGTATGTGTTCTTGCAAAATAAAACAGAAAAAGAGAAGGACTTGTCATTTTTGTTTGCTGATAGTCAAATAGATGAGATTACTACATTTATTAAAACAAATTATTTACACATTTCTCCCTGGTTTTTCCAAATTAATCCATGTCAAGAAATTTTTTTCAGAGATCCTTTTGTCATTGTTACTATACTTTGAAGAAAAGAAACTCACTGTTACTTTCTTTTATTTGTATATTTGGCAAGTAACAATTTCGAATTCCAATACTGGAATGCTAAGAGCAGGGAGAGATGATCTCTTTATCACTATGGTAGAACATGCAATAGAATTCCACAATTTCTTCCACTACCTGAAAGAGAATATTACTCCCTACCTCTGCTTATTTTTCTACACGGAGATCATAAGAATGTAAAAATATCTTTATTAAGCTAATTAGCATACTTATTTTCATGAATAACTACTTCCTTTAATTTACTATTAAGTTGCTGTCTGTTTTATTTTGATGTATTCTTGTTCTTTTGCTGGGACAAGACAGTGAATAATATATTCATGTTTTCCTTAAGATTTTATAGAATTCTGTCATATCTCCCTTAGTTACATTTTTCTAGGCTGACAATTCCTATCTTGTATATTTGTGTCTTATATGAAAGCTCTGCTGTGTAGTAGATGTTTCATTGGTTTTATTTCTTTGTTCATTTCCATTGTTGCTGTTGATATAGTGGTTGTTTAGAACCATAGAATCATTTATATATTATATCTATATATTTATATTTATATGTTATCAAGTTCAAAAATCAGTTAGCAATATAAAGTCCAGCATTAAACTATGTCCTTAAAAACCAAACCTCCACATTTCTTAAACGCCCCAGTACATGATGCAGTGCACCAGAGATGTATACATGGTAAATTTTTTGTTTTATTTTCTTTCTTCTTTGTTGTACTGTTCTTTTTCTAAAACCTCCTTATATTGCTCAACTGCTATTGAGCATGAAAAGGAGGACTGTTCGCTACCTCTGCATGTTGACTTTACCTTCACTAGCTGCTAGGTTGCCACCTAGGTTTTTTCTCACTCCCTCTCCTCAGGATGACACACAGACAAAATAAAATTAAGGAGCTAGTTGACTGAAGAAAAGACAGGGAGGTCACCAATTACCATCACAGGAAAAATATATTCATCCTGGGGAAAAATAATTTTGTTTATTGTCAATTAAATTTGAGAAAGAATGGTGAAATATAAAAAAAGCAAACAAACAAAAAACTAAAACCTTTTTTTTTTTTTTTTTTTTTTTCTTTTAGATCACAGTTTACTTCTTTCTCTCTGTCATGGTACCCATGACAACCCATTGTAGTGTTCAATTTTACCAGAAGCTGGTGCGTGGTAGGAGATACGATAAATCTACTCAATGCCGTGATCTTTGGCCCAAGTTTTTGCAAGAGAATTCTTGAAATGTGTTTCATTATCTGCCTCAATTCTTTCTGGAATGCCATGTCGTATATACATAGGTTTGTGTGTACATGTTTTAATGCTTGGTAATTACAGTTTGTTTGTATATATTAAGCATGATGTAGTGATGTGGAATAAGGGGTGGAATGTCATGGTTTTTTGATTTTTGGTTTTCAGTATTCCACATCATAATATCATGTAGTGCACTGGGAGTTTAACTGTTAATGCTCAAGTTCTGGGCACCTTCCGGAAGAGAAGAACTACATTCTCCAGGGGGCTTTGCAGTCAGAGATACAACCCCTGGGAAGGTCACCTGATGTGCTCTTCTCCATCAGCTCTTCTTTGTTGGCTCTTCTTTGTCTTCCTGCTTCTCAACCAGACTGCCCATCTCACTTCAGCATTATGGTGAGGTCTATCCACCTTTCAGACACTCTCATTATATTTGATTTATTAGCTTCAATTCTAATTATATTGTATTATAATGTGTTATCTTGCATTCCGATACTATGTTTAGTAAATTAGTTTGTTTCTCCTCAAATCGTTGCCGCTGTTTTTACTTATTTTTGGGTCCCCTGTTTCCTTTTTCCTGAGGCATGGATTTTGTGAAATCCCTCCGCCCTGCTAGTCACAGAACTGGGCTGAACCAGCCTGTAAACCGTTGACACCCTCATTCCCAAGTCCTGGTAGCAGAGTGTCAAGGGGAATGAAGGAATATGCTGAGTCTATTACAGTTGCTTTCTGCTGCTCCTCATTCTCTTCACACTTTTCTCCTGCTGTAGTCCTTCAGAAAGTGTTCTACCATGCTCTTCCCCATGTATTGCAGAAAAATCTCTGCTCCAGCATCTGGAGCACTTCCTCCCACCCCATCTTCAGTGACTTTGATGTCTGCAGGATAGTTTCTCACTTTTTTCCTCACCACTTACTGCCATGTGGTGATTTGCCCTTTTAAAAATATGATTTCACTAGGTGCCATCAGCTTAGCTGATGGGCTCTGCTTTGGCCAGTTGTGGGTCTGTTGTGGATCAAGATAGAAGATCCAGTATGGGTCAGCATCAGTCTTTTCTCATAGTGGCCACTTCTGATACCCTCCCCCCAACTGCAACAACAACAACAACAAAAAAAAATAGCAATTACAACATTTGTGTTATATACGATTAGCAGATTTATCTTTTTTTTTTTTTTTTTTTTTTTTTTTTTTTTTTTTATTGCATAGTCAAAGCAAAGGTATATAAAGGTTTTACACTCAAAAAAGAAAAAAGATTTTTACAGCAGAAGACTGACAAGGTGAATATCCAAAGAGGAATATCTTTCAAAAAGCAGGCATAGTCTATTCACTGAAGGGAGAATTGATCATCTGAACAGAAGGAAATGAATCTCTGTTGTTATTCAACCCAGCAGGTAGCCAAACACTACACAGCCCTTCTCTGACTTCCCTCTCTCCAAAGGGATGAAGGAGACAATTGGGAAAATAGAAAACAAAACAAAACAAAGTTGTGATTTCAGATAAAGGCGGAAAGGATAGAAAATGAAAGGAAAATGATGATGATTATGGTGATAATAAAATATACAAAGGAAGTGATGCACAGTGCAATTACCTACCACCTGCTGACCACTTCTCAGCCAGCTCCCATCCAGTGGCAGCACCCCTTCAGTCAAATTCCCCAGTTTTATATTTCTACATAATATCATATTGTATGGAATAACTGTTTGGCCAGTTTGGGTCAGCTATCCTGATTCTATCCCCTGCCAGCTATATAAGCGACCACAACCAGAAAAAGCAGGAAGATGAAAAACTTTATCATTTCCTAAGCTTATTTAACTTTTCAGGTTTTATGATAATATTCCTCAGATGTAGAGGCAGGCATGTAAGAAAGTACACATCTCAAAGCATGCATGGAAAACAATTTTCTTAGAACAGAAAGCTTTAATTAATTTACAGCTTTTGAAAGACGTTTTATTAAAACTTAACATTCCAGAGGAAAAAATAAATTCATTTTCACTAATAAAATCAAGTGATAGAAAAAGTATATCTAATGTAAACTCCCCTTCCCTTCCCTTCCCTTCCCTTCCCTTCCCTTCCCTTCCCTTCCCTTCCCTTCCCTTCCCTTCCCTTCCCTTCCCTTCCCTTCCCTTCCCTTCCCTTCCCTTCCCTTCCCTTCCCTTCCCTTCCCTTCCCTTCCCTTCCCTTCCCTTCCCTTCCCTTCCCTTCCCTTCCCTTCCCTTCCCTTCCCTTCCCTTCCCTTCCCTTCCCTTCCCTTCCCTTCCCTTCCCTTCCCTTCCCTTCCCTTCCTCCATGGGAAAAAAATTGAACCCAAAGACATTCATTGACACTTTCTGAACATTTATGGAAACCAAACAGTGGGTGATGACACAATGAAGCAGTGAGTGCTGTATTTCAGCAGTGATGACAGAGAGAATGGGTCAAAGATGTGGTGCGAATTTTTTCTGAGCATGGCATGCAGATTCCTGTTCATGATTGTCAAAAATGTGTAGTTAGTGGTCAAGACTATGTTGAAAAATAGTGTTTTGTGGCTAAAAAATTGTTCTATCAAACAGTGCTATTGTGCTCTTTGTATCTTTTGTAGATTCCATAGAAATGAAAAGGATGCATTACATTCAGTGTGGCCAAATATAACTAATAGATTTTGGTGGATTTTTATGAGAACATAAGGATACACGGAAAAAATGTTGTAGTGTTTCATATCACATACATGAGAATAATAATAAAACAAACATAAAAACAAAAACCTAACAAATGCTATTCTGGTTAAGAAGGAAACAAGTATCAAGGGAATTTAATTTTATGTATATATGTATATGCATACATATACATTTGTGTGTGTGTTGTAGTATATTTTATAGAGTGCTAGCCATTCAGTGCAGTGAAAATACTCCATACTGTCATGCAGCAAAAACACTTCATAGCTTAAATGCTTTTCTTTATGATTCAAAAAGATCAAGGAATCAGAACATACAGGATTGATCAAAAGCTCATCAAAGGTGCTGGAAAGATTCTGTTACTGGAGTGGGTTATCATCTATGTTTACATACTCTCAAGATCTAAAGTCACTGTGATCTACAGTCTACAACGGAAAACAGAGCAGGATATGTCAGATTCCATATTTCAAGCTTCATTTATTAAGTCTTTGCTTCACATGTTTTTTATCTACTAATCTCAAAATCTCTTTATTGATATTTATAGCTGATCTTAGTCTAGATCATGCAAAAGAAAACAATGGAGTACAAAGAACCACTCACAAAAGTAGAAGTCTGATTTTTCTTATTTAAATTACATTTCTACACACATATTTGCTTATCTAAAACTCTCTCAAATACAACAATCTACTCTTCTTTTCCATGATTTCAAAAGGACAGAAGCTTTTATCTCTAGGTAACCTTAGGTACCCTTTTTGACCTTCACTTGCCGTGCTACAGGGGCAGTTCATTCTAAAAGTTCTGGTCATATCTTCCATGTTGACAGAAAGAATTTAAGTAGTCTAGGGCTTATGAAATGATATTGAACATCCAAGTTGATAAGTATAAATTGAAACCTCTCATTTCTGACAAGAATTAATAAAAAATGACTTTTTCTTTCCACACACTTCATGGAACATGATATATTAGTAAGGAAATAACGTCTGATTGTGCAACTATGATGTTCTAAAAGTTTTTACGTTATGCCTTTGACTTATGATGGGCATTTACTTCATACTTGACAAATGGCTACTTATAGTTAATGAAGATATCAAGTTTAGCTCCCTATTTAACTAGAAGATGATTTGGTCAAATAGGCCAAAGTATGACCCCAATTTTTTTTTAGTGTAAATGATATCTACTCGTTTATTGAAAGTGCTGAAGTGTATTATATTGATTAAATGCTTTATTTGCGAAACCTCAGAGGGAAAATATTCAACCTATCAGGAATTAATAACAATTCTTTATGCTACGGTTAATATTCTTTCAATTTTAGCAATCATTCTGGACTGGACGGTAAAATAGAGGAGTCTGATTCTTGAATCAGATCCTTTTTGACAACAGAAGTGAATAGAACAGATATATGAATAGAAACAATTAAGGTGTCCTTTAAGATGCATGGCCAAATATATAAACATTTATTCATATAAACATATAACATTCTTGAGAGCAGCTCGGCAGAGAAGGACCTGGGGGTCCTGATGGATGAGAGACTTAACATGAGCCAGCAGTGCGCTCTGGCAGCTTGAAAGGCAAATGGGATCCTGGGCTCCATCAGGAGAGGGGTGGTCAGCAGGGACAGGGAGGTGATTGTCCCTCTCTACTCGGCTCTTGTGAGGCCCCATCTGGAGTACTGTGTCCAAGTGTGGAGCCCTCAGTACAAGAAAGACATGGAGATTTTGGAAAGGGTCCAGAGGAGGGCGACTAAGATGATCAGGGGGCTGGAGCACCTCCCCTATGAGGACAGGCTGAGGGAGTTGGGCTTGTTCAGCCTGGAGAAGAGAAGGCTGCGGGGTGACCTCATTGCAGCCTATCAATACCTGAAGGGAACCTATACCCAGGAGGGGAGTAAACTCTTCAAAAGGGCTGACAATAGCAGGACTAGGGGAAATGGATCCAAGTTGAAGGAGGGAAGATTTAGGTTGGACGTTAGGGGGAAGTTCTTTACAAGGAGAGTGGTTAGGCCCTGGAACGGGCTGCCCAGGGAGGTTGTGGATGCCCCATCCTTGGATGTGTTCAAGGCCAGGTTGGACGGGGTCCTGGGCAACCTGGTCTAAATGTGTATGTTTGGTGGCCCTGCTAGGCAGGGGGGTTGGAGCTACATGATCCTTGAAGTCCCTTCCAACCCGGGTGATTCTGTGATTCTGTGATTCTGTGATTTATCAGAAAAATAACATCCCCTGAAAGTAAGTGCTATGCAGTGTTCTTGGTAAATAACAGTACAGTGGGGAGTGACTAAATACTGAAATTTCCCACTGAGTTTGTAAATATACAGCTTGCTTACATTTTCTTTTACTTTACATAAATGAAGGGAAAATAAAACCTGGTCTAGAAACAAGAAACTAAGGAAATATGATCTCTTATGGTTGGAGGTTTTGTGCTTGACTTTGGTATCTAAGAATATATTAGCTGAAAATGAAATTATTCCCATGGCTGAAGAATTCATAAAAATGTATTTTCTCTCTATTTTACATTCTCTTCCTCTCCTCTGTTGATTTTCTATTTTAAAATATGCAAACTCCACCTACTCACCTAACCTCCAGCTATTTCCACAGTCAGGATGGTTATTGGAGTCCTGTACACAGCTGCCCAGTTTCATAGAAATTTAAGACTTCTTTTATCCTGAAACCTCTGTGAAATTAGGCTGAAATTAGCTAGTAGATGCAAGCATTACTGAGATTTTCTTTAAAGGTAGAATGATGAAGAAATGAGAGCATACACAAGGGCAAACACAAAGCATTGGAATAAATCATATTTTCTTATTAATTCCATCTAAAATCAATACAACTTAAGTTGCAAATACCTTATCAGAGTTCCAATATTAAAATGATATTGTTAGGTAGAAACAGTTGAGTGGCAATGTTTTAATAACATAAAATTCAAAAGAAGCATCTCAGTGACACTACCAACTCCTACATGTCTGATAAACAAGGCTGAATAGTAACAATAATCATCATCATCATCATCATCATCATCATCATCATCATCATCATCATCATCATCAACTGAGTGATAACTATTGATGTCTTCTACAAAAAGAAATATGCAGACATAGTCCTCATTATCAAATATAGTGGAAGAAATTATTCCTGTATTTGCTCCTAATGGGAAATCACCATTCATTCATTTTATCAAACTTTCATTAGCCCATTTTTGCAGTGATGACATTTATCTAAGATAACAGATTTGTATTTCACAGGCTCAATATTTAGCTTAGGATCTGTTTGTTAAGTTTCACTTGTATTCACACTCTATGATAAAAAAAAAAACAACCTAATTAAGATCTATGGTAACCAAATACGTAAGGGAGGAAGCATAGGTGTCACTGATATTCAGACAAACGTATAATGGCTAACATTAACAGCTGCATGAAAAATCCCAGTTTCCTCTTGTAGCAGAACATTCAGAGGAAAAACATGCAACTCATTTTAAGTTCTGTGCTACTTAAATTAAAATGTAACACAGATTACATCCGGTAGCAAAATTATTTCCCTTCCAGATACAACTGAGATACTAGATTCTGTAAATTACTTATTTCTATTTAAACTTAATGCAAATATTACTTTTTAGTACAAATAGTAACTGCTTTTGATTTCATATTCAGCTTTCGTTTTTGAATGTATAGAAAAATACGTCTGTTGTGAATGGAATGAATCACTTTTTGATGAAAATTTATCTCAACCAAGATAAATGGAGAGGGAAAGAGGAGGAACGGAAATGGAACTTACCGTTAATTGTGTCAAAATAGAAGTACAATGATGTTATGGAAAAGTTTGGTGCCTTTATTTGACTAACTGCTGGCAGGTTCATGACAGTTAAAATGAGAAGTCTTATTTCCTTCTATGACTCCTTACTGAGCAACTGCTACTTCCTGAGAAAGGAATCAGGGAGATGAATGATTTTCATTAGACATTATTTGCCTTCTTGCTCCTTTTTGTGTTTGTTTTCCACACTTGACTCAAGCTTGATCTTCTCACATGTACCAAAGTGAAAATATATTGCAGAATTTGTTAAAAATATAAAATATTTGACTTCCTTTAAGTTCTTTGTACTTGATTAAAAAGAAAATAATATAGGCAAATAGCACAGTAATAATCTGAGTTTTAAGTCACAATTTATGGCAATCATAGGTCTAACTTAGCCCTTATCATCAATACTAAAGATAAACAATAATAAACTAAAATTTCTGCACCATACTGTTACTCATATTCTGCACTAATTAAGTTGTTCCATTATTTTGTCTGATCTAATAATAATATTTAAAAAAAATAAAAACAAAAAAAAAAAAACAAAAAAACCAGTACCCATTTAGTGAATATGAGCTACATTTGCAAACGTAGGAATAAAGTCGAGCCTGAAAAAAAAAGGAGAAGGGTAAGGAAATGTTTTAGTTTCGTGTGTTCATTTGCTTGTTTCCATGATTCCTATCATAATATTCTACTTTAGTTGTCAATATATTAAGCTAGTTTTCCTAAAGCTAAACCTGTTTTGCTTGTTACAGTAATTGCTAAGCAGTCTCTCAGTCTTTATCTTCATCCATGAGCTTTTTTTATCTTATTTTTCTCCACACCTCCTGTTGAAGAGAGGGGATGACAGTGGCTGAGTGTGTGTCTGAAACTCAGCCAAGTCCAGCTACCATGTACCTTTGAAGCCTTTGAAGGCAAGATACTCTGATACAATGAAATAAAGCTCTACCGTATGGACTACATGGTATTCCCTTATTGGGTGTTTGAAAATCTGGTGAAAGATTAAATTCAAATAAAAGGGAAAATATTTTATTTTTATTGAACCAGAAAAGTTATGTCAATATTTTTTGGTTAAAGAAGTTTTGAGTCACGTTACTTCAAAATACTTGCAGAAGAAAATCTTGTAGTTTCTTTTCTTCCTACACTTTTACATAGGCCATTCTGGAAGTAATGCCTCCTATTTATTTTAATGGAAATAATAATAACACTCTATGATAGAGCAAAGTCTAAGCTACAAAATACAATTTTTTTAACATAACCATAACCACCACCATTAGTAAGTTTGCATGGATGATGTGATCAAGACAGTTTTCTTTTTGTGGTGTGACTGTTATGCACAAGCTAGAAAGTGGCTTGTCTTTCATGTTGTTATTGCCACTGCTGAAACATACCACTCTTCACCTCACTGTTCTCACTTCCACTGTTTGGTCTCCATAAATAATCAGCAAGTGTTGATGAATGTCAAGTGATTCATTTTTTCTACATGGAGAAATTCTATCACACACTTTTTCTTCACGTATGCTTCCAAATCAGGTGGCATTTTCTTGGACTACCCGTCTGCTATCTGTTGCACAGGATCAGAATGTAATGGAATATTCTTGGGAAAGTTCAACCTCTACTGCTATCCTATCAATATCCTCATCTAACGTTGTGGACCAACATAAAAGTATAGGAGGAATTAATTATGGAACACCCTTGAACATTTTTGATTTATTTTCCTATCTTAACGCACACAGAAATTGTCACGAGTTAACTAGATCAGTCTATGCCTGTGACAGTAAGCCCCTGCCCTCCCCCCATCCCCCGGCCCCACAAAATGGAAAGGGAAAGGGAACAGGGATAGGAAGACGGGAGCTGGGCTCAAGGAAGGAAAAAAACCCAGCAGCAAAAATCTATGGAGGAAAACTTATTTTATAACCATGAAATCAGAATGCAAGATAACACAATATAATACAATCTAATTGAAATTGAGATTAATAAATCAAATAAAATAGGAAAGAGAGTTCCTGAGAACGAGTCAAACCTGAAAAGCTTTGTACAGCTAGGAAAGCACTCTCCAACATCCATTACAAGGCAGTAAAAGACCGCCCAACCAAGAAAGGCCCGATCCAACAACTTCTGCTACACACAGGTCAGGTATCCAGGATTGAAGAATAAAGAATTTAACTCCCAGTGCACTACATGATGTTACGATGTGGAATATCCAAAACCAAAAATCACAAAACCATGACATTCCACACCCCTTATTCTACATCACTACATCATGCTTAATATATATGCATATATGTAAACAAACAATGATTAAAATGCATTACACACACTTGTCTGTATACATATATACATACATAGAATTACTGACTGCACTCCCCCAACATCAAATTTCCTTGTGGTACGCATTGGACGTTCACCCTCTCATATGCAGCTAAGATCTCCTTTTCAGTTGGGGTGTAGCGCTCTTCCAACCCTCGGTATGCTCTATACCAGAATTACAGGGGTCGGCCTTGGGTCTTTCCTGAGGCTCTTTGTCACAGACTCCAAGTGGGACCGTTCTCTCCAGCAGCAGTGTAGAGGATGTTCTTTACGCCGTGTCCAATCCATACTGCCCTAGTGCCATGGCTTGGACTATCTTATGCTTACTCTGTTCGAAAGCCTGCTGCTGCTCAGGACCTCATGTAAAATCATTCTTCTTCCACATCACCTGATAAGTGGGCTTACAATGAGGCTGTAGTTTGGAACATGCATTCTCCAAAAGCCCACTGCACCCAGAAAAGATTGTGTCTTCCTCTCGCTAGTGTGCAGTGACATAGCAATGATTTTGTCGATCACATCTGCTGGAATGTGACAACGCCCATCTTGCCACTTTATACCTAGGAACTGAATCTCCTGGGCAGGTCTTTTCACTTTGCTTCGCTTAATAGCAAAACCAGCACGCAGAAGAATTTGGATCATTCGCTCTCCTTTCCTGAAGACTTCTGCTGAATCGCTCCATACAATGATATCATCAATGTACTGCAGGTGCTCAGGAGCACTGCCCTGTTCCAATACAGTTTGGATCAACCCATGGCAAATGGTCGGGCTGTGTTTCCACCCCTGGGGCAAACGGTTCCAAGTATACTGAATGCCCCTCCACGTGAAAGCAAATTGTAGCCTACATTCTTTGGCCAAAGGAATGGAAAAGAAGGCATTAGCAATGTCAATGGTGGCATACCGTTTGGCTGCTTTTGACTCCAGTTCATACTGGAGTTCTAACATGTCCGGCACAGCAGCACTCAGTGGGGATGTGAATTCATTCAGGCCACGGTAGTCCACTGTCTGCTTCCATTCTCCACTGACTTTATGCACTGGCCATAAGAGGCTGTTAGAAGGTGAGTGAGTTTTGCTGATCTCTTTAGTTGATGAATCAACTTCTGAATGGGGAACAAGGAGTCCCTATTTGTGCGGTACTGTTGTCTGTGAACTGTTTTTGTGGCAATTGGTACCTGTTGCTCTTTCACTCGCAGCAATCCCACAACAGATGGATCTTCTGAGTGGCCAAGAAAAACTGACAGCTGCTTAACACCTTCTGTGTCTACTACAGCTATTCCAAAGGCCCACTGATACCCGTTGGGATCCTTGATATGCCCCCTTCTGAGGTAATCGATACCTAGTATACATGGAGCCCCTGGGCCAGTCACAATAGGATGCTTTTGCCAGTCCTTACCAGTGAGGCTTATCTCAGCCTCCATCACAGTCAATTCTTGAGAGCCCCCAGTCACTCCAGAAATACGGATTGATTCTGTCCCTTGGTGACTCGAGGGCATCAGAGTGCACTGTGCACCAGTGTCCACCAGTGCCTTATATTTCAGTGGTTCTGATGTGCCAGGCCATCAAATCCACACAGTCCAACAAACTCTATTATCCCTTTTCCCCCCTGACTAAGGGCAGGGCCCCTCCATTCGTTACTTGCGGTAACTGAAGCAAGTGTACTGATGATTGATCTGCTTTATAATTCTCTCACCCGTGCTTGTAGTACAGAAGTAGCTTGGTCATGCCACTTCCTCATCACTTCTCCATGGTCACGTAGGTAACGCCACAAGGCAATTCGCGATATAGTATTCCTTACTGGAGCCGGAAAGCATTTGTCTTTAACAGCTGAGATTTTTGATGGCACACGTGAAAAGGAGGGTTCATCATCTTTAATTAGTTGGATTCGCACTAGTTTGATCAGCTCCTTCATTGGACTCTTTTGATTATCCTGATCTTCATCAAGCATTTCTGATACTGCTACAGGTTTGTCACGATTAATCAGTAGAGACACTTGCTCTTGCATTTCATTCATTTGGTCCATTATTTCTGAGATGGCAGAAATGGAAGCATGAGTTGGGGGTAGCAATTGTTCATAGTTTTGCAGTGTAAGAATCAATTCAAAAACTAAGGGTGTTCTCTGTTAGTCCTCGTATCTGTCAAACATTGCTCTTAGTGTATTAGTGTATCTTTCTGGTGCTGCTGTTGTGAGTTTCCGCCTTATATAAGGTGTCATCCTCACTCTCTCAGGGTCCTGGTCTTGGCGTGGGTGGTTAGGAACAAAGTTAGGGTCATACAACATTTTCACCATGGCTATTTCCCTCAAATATTGGATACCCTTTTCAACTGTATCCCACTTTTTCATCACAGGCTTCAAGCCATCTTTGAAGGGATACTTTTCCTTCATGGCTATTAACACTCGTTCCCAGAGAGCGGCAGCCACATCCAAACATCGACTAATCCCTCTGTCAGTAGCTGAATCTCTGGCAATGCCTCCTAGTTGGCGAGCTTCATTACCATCTAGAGACAAGCTATTGGCCCTGCTGTCCCAACAGCAAAGCAACCAGGAAATGTGAGTTTCATTCAGGCAATGTGTAATCTCCTTTCTTGAGCCTTGGATTTCAGTCATCTTCAGAGGCCAACAACTAGTAATAGAGACTTCTTTTTCATCACTTTCTTCTGCATGTCTCTTAGTTTTTTCTTTTGCCTTCCCTGATGATAGTGGTTCTGACGAGGGCCCCTCGCATGGATCTTCGTCTACTTCCTCCTCTACTTCTTCTTTTTTCCGTCCTAGACACGAGACTCACATTTCCATTTCTTGTCTTCCTCAGGGGCAGCTGACATTGTTACTGGTGTCTCCTGTGATTGATCAGATTTGACTTGGAGAATTTCCCCTTTGGCTTGAACCTCAGCTCGGATACTCTCTCTCTCCAGAATAGTATTATTTAAGGTGCGGTAAGCACAAGCCAAACCCCAAATAAGTTGCACCTCCTTAGATCTATGTAAGCCGCATCATCCCTGACTCAAATACTGGCTTATTTTCTTGGAATCCCACAGGTATTCAAGAGTGAAATCCCATGACACTGTGGGTCCCCATGCTTCTAAGAATTTTCCTAAACCTCTCCATATTCCCTGCCAATCAGCATTCTCTAGTTTTGGAGGAGACTCCTTCCACATACCATGAATGCATAGGAATATATTCAGGGAGGCTGATAACACGCACAGGAGTATGCCCACAAAAAGGAGCATTAATTCGGCATTTGAAAAACATGTGACAAACTGAGAAGAAAGCTTGGAAACTGGTCTGAACATCGTGTTGTTTGTAAAATTAGCTATTCCATTTGGGATGTGAGTGTCAAAATTCAAATCATACCACACTGCATATAAGTACCATGCAGGTGTCTCCATCAGTGCCCTTATTTGGTTATACACGAGCACAATACTACAACAAGTAATTATGACATTGATAATTGGCCAGTAAGTCACGAGTAATATCATGGCTTTTAATCCCTTACACAGCGCCCCCACGATCAAGAGTGGGTTCATTGCTGGTAGCTGCTAAAGGATGTTAATGAATGTAAGCTGACAAAGGGAAAAAAAGAAGGAAAAAGCACTGCCCAGACTAAGTATTGCTCAAAGTTTACAAATATCCCAGAATTCTGGCAGTATACCTGGGCTTTCAAAGTCAAGCTTTCCAGCACGGAAACCTGAAATACTGATAATGTTCCCTGAAGAAGCTCTCCTAGAGCAGAGAGACAGATTTATTTTAAAGGCTAAAAAGCATCTTCTGCCCAAATCCTCCACCAAAAACTGTCACGAAGTTAATTACATCAATCTATGCCCATGACAGGGTGGCAGTAGGCCCTTGGGCCCCTCCGACCCCACAAAACGGGAGGGAAAGGGAAAAGGGATAGAGAGATGGGAGCTGGGTTCAAGGAAGGAAAAAAAAAAAGAACAGTGTCAACGATCTTTGGAGGAAAACTTATTTTACTAACTATGATATCAGAATACAATATAACACAGTATAATACAATCTAATTGAAATTGAGACTAATAAATAAAATATAGGAGAGAGAGTTCCTGAGTCAAACTGAGTCAAACCTGAAAAGCTTTGTAGGGCTAGGAAAGCACCCTCCAGCAACCATTGCAAGGCAGAAAGAGAGACCACTCCACCCGGAAGGGCCAGATCTCATGACTTCCATGATGTATAGGGATAGGTACCTGGAATTGGAGCACTGACACTTTAATTCCCAGTGCACTACATGATGCTATGATGTGGAATACTGTAAACAAAAAAAAGAAACGCAAAACCATGACACAAGTATTATGAGGAGCGGCTGAGGGAGATGGGATTGGTTAGTGTGGAGAAGAGGAGGCTCAGAGGCAACTTCATTGCACTCTACAACTTTCTGAAGGAAGGATGTGATGAGTAGGGGTTTGGCCTCTTCTCCCAGGCAACAAACAGGACCTGAAGAATTGGCCACAAGTTGTACCAGAGGAGGTTTAGATTAGACACAAAGAAAAACTTTTTATCTCAGAGAGTGGTAAGGCACTGGAATGGCCTGCCCAGAGAGGTGGTGGAGTCACCATCCCTGGCAGTGTTCAAGAGGCATCTGGATGAGGAGCTACGAGATATGTTTTAGTGGCCTGTGATAGCAATGATAATGGGAGGACTGTTGGACTAGATGATCTTGTAGGTCCTTTCCAACCGTTTGATTCTACAATTCTCTGATTCTATGTCTTGCCTTCAGCATTTGAGTACGTCTTTCGGGTTTTTGTTTTTTTGGTTTTGTTTTTTTTTTTTTTTTTTTTTTGTTTTTACATTCTCTCTCATTTTATTTGTTAGTTTCAATTCTAATTATATTGAACTATACTGTGTTATCTTGCATTCTGAGAATATATTTAGTAAGTTACCTTTCCTCCTCAGATTGTTGCTGCTGTTTTGTTTTTCGGCCCATCTCCCTACCCTTTCCACTTTTCTCACTTTCCCCTTTCCTGAGGCAATGTATCTGTGGGCCCCCCCTGCCCTTTTGTCACAGAATCGGGGCAAACCAGCCTGTAAAATATTGACTGAAGTACTTCAGCATATTTAATAAACATGATGAGCTTACTTTGATTTTTCCACATATTACTAGTATATATTTACAGAATATTAATTCTAAACTGTGTTCTTTAAAGGCAAAGCTTAGTATATATTTTAAAATATTCTAATATTCCAAAAAATGCTGATAAAACTTTGTAAAAAATACAAAATAAAGAACATATGCCACTGTTTTTCTTCCTGGACTTTAGTGAAGTTCAAAAGAAACATTTCTGTTTTCAAGCCTCCAGTAGAAATCACTAGTTATGAGTTACTGCCAAAATATAAAGTAAGTGATGCAGAAGAAATGCTGGATACTTCAGCTACTTTCTTTCCTTTGAATCATGCATTAATAAACATTCCAGCTTACCCTCAATTTAAAATTAATGTTGTGTCAAAACTATTAATTTCAATGTGCAGGTGAGAATATATGAAAATAAATGTAGCCTATTAATGATCTTTTAACCCTTTTAGTGTGGATGTCCAATCTTTTGGCTTGCCTAGCCACACTGAGTCTTGGGCCATATACACAAATATTGCTCTGAAAGTAATGCCCTCTATTTATTTCCATGGGAACTACAACAGATACAAACAGCACAATAACACAAATGGAACAAATTCTTAGCTACAAAACAGTTTTTCAATATAGTCATTACCATTACCTATGTACTTTTGTTAGTGATAAATTAGAGATGCATGCTGTGCTCATAAAAAATATGCACCAATGAAGGTGACCTACAGTCACTGTTGCCACTGCAGAAACACACCATCCATAATCTCACTGTGCTCACATCCACTGCTTGATCTCCATAAGAATATGGCTTCTTGAGGGCAGACTTCAGCTGTGTGTGACAATAAGACAAGGGGAAATGGCCACAAACTGAAGCATAGGAAGTTCCGCACAAACGTGCATAAGAACTTCTTCACAGTGAGGGTGATGGAGCACTGGAACAGGATGCCTAGGGGGATTGTGGAGTCTCCTTCTCTGGAGGTATTCAAGACCTGCCTGGACTTCTACCTGTGCAACCTGGTCTAAGGAGTGTGCTTTAGCAGAGGTGTTGAACTCAGTGATCTCTGGAGTTCTCTTCCAGGCCCTACAATTCTGTGATCCTGATTCTGCGAAATGTTGAACAAAAGTCAGTGAATGTCAGCAGGTGCCATTTGTTCCATGCGGGAGAATTCAGTTCCACACTTTCGCTTCATACACACTTGCATGTCAGAAACCATTCTGTCAGACTGCCACCCCCGTTGCCATCTGATGCATGGCAACAAAATATAAGTGGATACTGGCAGAAAGTCTCAACCTCTACTGACATGCCACCAACATCTGCCTCTAGCAACATGGGACAAAATAATAAAATAGAGGTCATTACTTTTGGAGCAGCACTCAAAAAATATATACTGTATATAATATCAAATGGTTTCACTTAGAATTTTTAGTACTGAAATTCAAAGTATGTGTTCAGTGAAACAGCAAGTGAACCTTGGCAAAACAGTCTGAAAGGCACAAATTGGTAATGTAAGATGAAATGTAAACAGCATGTAAAACTGTTTAATGGAATAATAATATGGATGAATCTCACTGTTTTGCTTTGAAAGATGGCTATTTTCTAATGTTTTTTTATGTATATATCAGATGAGTACATATACCACAGAAAACAGGAATTGGCATCAAATCCTTTTCACAGTAAGGCCTTAAAAATATCTATTCACTGTAGTGGTTTAACAGTAGTAGGTAGATCAGCACTACCATGCCTCCCTCTCACTTCTCCTCAGAAAAAAAGGGTGAGAGAATGCATTGAAAAAAAGGTTCTCAGGTTGAGATAAGGATGAGGAAATCACTAACCAATTATTGTCACTGGGAAAACAAACTTAGTGTAGGGAGATTAATGCAATTTATTGCCTACTGATAACAGATTAAAGCATTGAAAACTACAGGCAAGCTACCCACCCCCTACCACCACCCTCAGTAGCTCAGGAGAATGGGAAATTGGGCTGTGATCAGCCCATAACACTCAGTCTCTGCCTCTCCTTCACAGTAGCTTTCTATCTCTACTCCAGCATTGGGTCTTTCCTATGGGATATTATCCTTCCCATACTGATCCTGCATGGGCTTCCCACAGGCTGCAGCTCAACATGCACTGCTCCAACACAGGTCTGTATCACAGAGTTCATCTTTCAGGAACACGTTGCTCCAGCATGGGTCCCCACCAGTGTCAGCTCCTTCAACCCTCCTGCCCTACCACAGGCTACTTTCCACAGGCTGCAGCTCCTGTGGGGCCTCTCCATGGGCTGTGCCTCCTTCAGGCCTCATCCATTGCTACACCATGAACTTCTTCATGGCTGTATTGGAAATATCCAAATAATTTATCAGGATGCTATGTCTGATAAAGCAGATTTTATTCGCAATTGCAATGGCGGGCCTCCTGCAAGCAGGAGAGCACATAGAAAACAGTGTTATATCTTTAATGCCCTATTTCCCGATGCTTATTTCTTTCTCCCCTGGCTCCTCATTGGCTGAGTACTTTAGGTTCACAATCTTCCCGACGCTTCACTAAACATACAAACACTGAACAAACATAAATCTTTGCTGGTTAAGCATAAACTTCTAATTAATTAATCTAACTTCTGACCCTCACTCCACACTTGGTCATTGTTTCTGAATATCCCCTTGTCCTAAGCTTGGAAGGAGGACAGAGGGGAGTATCTTGATGCCTGCCTGTTACATAACAACCTTCTCACAAGTCCAGCCTTGTGTAGAGGCCCTAGCTTTTTGATGTTTATTAAATCTGTTTTTATTTGGCTGGGAATTTCTTATCAACCCTACAATATGTTTTCTAATCCCTAACACTATACCCATGTTGTTTGGAACATTTAACAACTATTGCAGTTTTGCAAGAAAGAATTAATCACATTATTCAGTAAAAATGTTTCTAAAACATGCTGCTAACATATACAGTATTTCTATTTCATAGGTCAATTATTTCTAAGGATAAGTTACAGAATACAAATACATTATGTTTACTTCTTCAAACCAATTGCCTTTTTTAACATCTAATGCAGAAACAACATTCAATTCCCACATCCACAAGTGGAGATCTGCTCTGCATGGTGCCCATGGGCTGCAGGGGGACAGCCTGTTCTCCCATGGGCATCCCCTAGGCTGCAGGGAGCTTCTGTTCAATGCCTAAATCACTTCCACCTCTCTTTCTTATTGCACCCCGGTGTCGTCAATGTTGTTTCTCTCTATGTTTTATTAATCTTCTTTCTCAATTGTTGGGGTGCAGTATTATTTTTTTGTTGTTCTGAAGTGTAGACTCAGAGAGGCACAACTAACATCACTGAGTGTCTCCATTTGGCGGGTAGTGGTTCTAACTGTTACCCATTTTCATTTAACATGGGGCAGCACCTGGGCTCTTCTTACATAAGCCACACATGCAGCCCCACCCCACTCTCAAACATAATGCATCAATATCTAAGATGAAATTTTCAACAATGACTGGAATCACTGTGATAGCCACAATTCTTCACTCCTAACTGAAACATGATTGTTGGTATTTAAAACCAACAAAAGTAATCATATTCTGATAAAAGGCATATTAGAGAGTGAATTGCACAAGTAAGGGAGGCAAATCCAGAACTTCTATTTCAGTAGAGTGAAAATTCTTGGAAAGTGGTAGAGAAATGTCACTGAGAACAGCCATTCTGTACTGTTATTCTGGATTATCTTTTCTGATAACAGTTACTGCAATAGCAGAAAGAACACAAAGACAATAGCTGACTTAGATTTTCTCTTAAAAGAGGTGAAAACATCCAGCTTCAAACATTCTTGGTTACAAAAGAAGCCTGCATAAAATATGTTTTGCAGAATAGATTCCCATTTCTCTCTTCTGTATTATCTTTCATGGCAATAGAGAAAAAAAATTACGTATTTATCAGACTTGATTTAGTTAATGTTAAAACAATGTGCTTCTTCTGGCATTTGAGACCAGCTAGTTTATTTAAAACCTTTACGGCTAGCAAATATTAAGAAGTTTTCCTGAACTGGCAGTGTTAGGCCATCCAAGTTAACCAAATTGACTAAAGCAACAGAAGAGAAGAAACTGTCTCATCAGCCAGCAGCCTCATTTCTAGTCTCGCATGATTAAATTGTCCACTTTTAGAAGGGAGCTAGGAAAGTCTGTCAATGCACTCTTATTCAGCCCCACATTTATTACACATTCAAATTAAGAACAAGGATATTGAGAGCTTTTAGAGGGCTATTTGCTCAGTAGAAGAAAGTTCAAAGGACTCAGGAAGAAATGTTATGGAATTACACCTTATGCAGTAGCAGATATGGCAATCTAAAATAAGGATTTGTAATAGTTAATTAAGGAAAGAGGACAGACAGTTGGTATTGATTTATGTCCCTTTCATTTTGAGGAAAATATTTGGAGAAAAATTACATATGATTCATTTGTAACTCTCCAGCTAAAGAAGCTATAACATACCTCCCTTAAGAATGTTAGTAAGGAGATAGGCAGAGAGTTATTAGTTAAGCCAGCATTTTGTGACTCTGATATCAGGTTGCTAAGAAGTTAAAAAAATTGTGATGACAAATACTGGTAAAATTTCTAATTCACTATAGATTTATAATTTGCTTTATCAGCAGTGCTATTTGTATTTGTTCTCTGCTAATATTCCAATGAATTAATTTACTGGCAACAAGCTGTAGACACATTATGTATCATAGTATATTACCAAAACAATTCAAACTGGAAGTAGAAAGAATTATCATAAAAAAATATGCAAGATTAAAGATTGCAAGGATGGAGTTACAGCATGAAAAGTTGTGACTGACTATTCAAATAACAGCTTGAGTTTCAAGTAAATGCATACAACAAACATATCACAGCCTATTTGCAGAAAGTATTCATCAATGAATTTAGAATAAATTAAAGCAAAATATCTTCACAGATAAATGTCTAGTAAATATGCTAAGAAAATTCCAAAACTTGTTAGAAATGGGGAATATAAATTGCTTTGAACACTGTAATGAATGATAAAGTCATAGTTTTAGTTTTTTTCTATATTAATCTAGTCAGGCATTCTGGGATAAAACTTTATTTCAGTATTCCAGTCTTCCCCATAAAAAGAATAATCATGTAATAAGTTGTTTGACTGAGTTTGCATAAGAACCGGGAAAAGTATTTCTCGCTTTCAGGAAGCAGTATATCTATTTAATGTCTCTATAAACCAGACAGACAGCGATCAGGATCTAAATTTAATCAAGGGTGAAAGGACAAAACCATCCCAAAATAATGTTTAAATCGGCTAACTTATCCCCACGCTGTTCTATTATCTGCTTTCTCTAATAACTTTAAGTTTTAATGTCTTAAGAGCATAGAGTTGATTAAAACTTTTGATTTTCATGATTACATTCAGATCTTCTTGAATGCGTACTGACTTCCTTGGAATAAGACTGGTTTATGTCCAGATTATGGTACTGCCTTCTGCAACTAAGACACAAATTTTTCAAGCATAACTTCTCAAAATAAAGCAATCCTGAGGAGAGAAAATTTTGGATTCTTCAAAGTAGTATGGATTGTGGATTTTGACTTTGTGTGTTGGATGTACAGTGGGGCCAAGTGTTTTGTACTGGTGATACAGTCTTTGGAAATAATTCAGAGTTTATATCCATATGGAAATGAAGTGGTACAAGCATCAAAATATTTTGAATGTTCAAATGGACTTTCAGATTTGGTCATGCAGAAATTGTTTTTAGATCTCTCGATTCCCTTCTCCTCTTCCTGTTTCTTGTACAGAAAATACAATAAATCATTACTCAAAATTCAACTTAAATATTCAATCAAAAATTGCAAAAAAAAAAAAATAAAAATACCCTGTATAAAGGAACACACCCATAATTTTTATTTTTTATTTTAATAAGAGAGCATGATATAAGAAGCCAGGAAGCATTTTCTTTCTTTCTTTCCTTTTCTTATTGAAATATTCTGTATTGTGAACCACTTTTGTTGTTGTTGTTGTTACTGTTTTTCTTGCTTGCTACTTTTCTTTCTTTCTTTATTTCCTAAGATCATTTTCTAAATGGTCTTGACAATACACAACAAATAATTACCAATAGGATAGTTCCAATAAAATTACTGCATGTATTTCAAATTACTCAGAAAAACAAACAAACAAACAAAAAAAAAAACCAAAAAAAAAAACCACCTCTGAAATTACTAAAGAGGTGCAATAGTAGTCATGTCAAAATGCAACAGTAACAATGTAAGCATTATCATCTTTTCAGCTACCTGATATTCTGGTAACAGGTCATATGTAGGAAGAGCATCTGCAAACATTAGTTTCAATATACTCATTTACAGATTCTAGTAAAATTAACTCTTGTCAACGGATAAATTTTGTTTATCCAAACTCAATACAGTATATTCGAGAAGTCAGTGTTTTGTTATACTTAACTAGTTCCTAAAAATTTCATGGGACAAGATGTTAAGAAGCCAATATACAGATTAAACAACAAACAAACAAAAAGAAGGAAACAAATACAGAGTTTATTGTATTGACATTTATTATTATAAGCAGCTTTCTGATTACTAATCTGAAGATTTTTCATTCATGGTATCATAGGATATATAAGATGATAAAGTATGACTAAAACTAAGAAAATTCCCTTATTCATAAGTTTTATTATGGTATGTGTTTTTTAATCACTGTATAAAATACATACTTAATTTTATATCAGATAGTGAAATCCTCTAAAAGTAACTAAAGCTAAAGTCGAAGGTTTGTAAAACTCTTCTTCCTTCCTATTAGATAAAAATGTTTATTCACATGAAAATATTTTAAGGATAATTGTCTGGATGTGCTATTTTATGTCATTTACCATAAAACATAACAGATCAGAGAATGAAAAGCTGATACTAAAACAAAGCCTACTTTAAATTAATTTCTATATAATTAATTAATCAATTAATATAATGTTTGTAGAGATTTTCCTTGAAAAAGGCTGTACCTCTGAGAGTCTGACAAAATAAACATTCTTTGTTGCTTTAGAAAGGAATTTAATTAAAATGTTGCCATTATCTGTGCTTTTAAAAGCTAAGCTAGGTGCAATGCTAAGCAGTTAAACTCAGCAAATAAAATAAATTTATTGTTGATGAAAATGGGCTTTAGGATATATTTCTATACTGTAACATCACAATGAATACTTTCATGTTTTGAGATGACTGCATTCATTAGCTGAAAAAAGATACATACAGTTAAGCGTATTACAGGTCATAATGCCCAGGTTGAAGGAGGAATTTGAGGGCAGGACAACACACTGTCACTGCTGATCACACCTGAAATGGCTAAAGTACCGAACAAGTGTCTCTTTTTTATATTTAAGGATAATAAACTCTACCTAGAAGTTGAAACTAGTATATTGAAGATGAAATGTAAATTATAACTGCTCTGCTCAGCATTGGTAATTTACATGGCAGGCAAGAATATCTAACTGCAGAACTGGTTTACCTGGCTAAAAGAAGGAATGCTAAAGACATCATAACTCATTGTGTAGGGGAATGACATTTCCCTTGCTGATGAGATAAGAAATGATGTAGTATTATCTTTTAATTGTGGAACAGGAGTGCTCATCAGCCACTGTTGAGAACTTGTTCTGGGGAATAAATTCACTGTCCCATGCTGACACTCAAAGTTTTGGTGCTGCTGCAAGTGTATATAAGGAGTGGGTTTCTGATGCATTTTTGCGGACTCCTTGCAGATCTGCTGATGGTTTACTTTCAGAAGAAGTTATTCCAATGCATTATTATACATTTTTTTAATATACTTAAGCACAAACATTTTTAATTCACCTCAAATTGTACAATAAGAAATCACCAAAGTACCTCAAAATACCCTGAAACTTGGGTCCCTCAGTCACAATTGTTAATCTTTAACTGTCTTGCCATCACAGGAGAAATTACTAATGTAAATCTATGTCTAATTGAAAGTGGTATACAACCAAAGTTAGGAAACCACTATTTTAAGCACACACATAAGCATCTCTAAAATATTGAAAATTTGAAACTATCACTTCTTTTCTGGTTTTAATTTATTTTGAAAATAAATGACAGAAAAGTAACCTTCAGATATATTTAGATGAATCTCCCTGTGCTGCATGAGTATATTTCTATCAAAACTGACTTGTGAAGGGTATACACAGAATTAGGTTTGTCCTGCTAGCTTCAGGATAAGTTCTGGACTCTCACTGTCAGATGTGGAAATGGCTTATGACTCATTTTCTGGATCAGACTCAAGTACTCATCCACACTATGGATTCAAGAGAAATGAGAGGAGCTCGCAGGCTAGATCACTGACACTCTAAGTTCATGAAAACATGCCATCTGAAGTAGATTTGGATACAATCATAGCAAAACACTGACTCCTAACTCTGTTTTCTTGTCCCTTGGACAAACTGCATCTATTAGAAAGTAATAAAAAATAAGTGTATTTCAATTGACAAATGCAAGTAGACCTGAGACACTAAAAGTCCAGGTTCCAGGTTTTTTGTTTGTTTGTTTGTTTGTTTGTTTTGTTTTATTTTGTTCTATTTTTGTTTTTTGGTTGTTTTGTTGGTTGGTTGGTTTGGTTTGGTTTGGTTTGGTTTGGTTTGGTTTGGTTGGTGGTTGGTTGGCTTTTTTGTTGTATTTTTTTGATTGGTTGGGTTTCTTTGGTAACAGAACAACCTTAGGAAGTAATTACAAATTCAGGAGTTGCAGTCCTGTACCTGTATTTTTTCAGAAATTAGTGCCAAAGGAGCAAACAAACCACATGTAACCCAGCCTCAGGATGCATTACTACAGTGGTGAACCAAGATATCTTCATGTTTTTTTTATGAAGGCTTCTCTGAAAATAATGCCTCCTGTTTTATTACGCTGGATCGCAATGTCAGAGGAGGATCTTGATGGGATAGCAGTAGAGGCTGAACCTTCCCACCAATATTCTATTACATTTTGTTGCTGTGTGACAGATGGCAGCCCAGGGGCAGTATGACAAGATGACATATGAAACAAAGGTGAGTATTTGAATTCCTCCGTGCAAAAATTAGACTTAATGACATTCATTGATGCTTGCTGAATGTTTATAGAGATGAAACAATGGATGTTAGCACAGTGAGATGGTGGGTGTTGTGCTTCAGCAGTGGTGACAACAACACGAAAGACAAACCATGTTCCAGGTGGCCATGCATAGTTGTCATACCACAAAATGAAGAGTACCTTGAACAGTAAATTAGCAGATAATGACTAGGAAACTGTACAGAGCTGAGTATCAGCTTCAACATGTTGGAAATAATGCTGACAATGTTGGAATGTTGCAAAATTTGCTCTAGTTGGGTCCCACAAGTGCTCACACAGAAAAAGAAACACGCCATGTGCAAGTTTGTTGGAACCAACACAAGACTGAAGGTGACAATTTCTTTCCTTGACAACATCATTACCTATGTTGGCACATGGTGTCACCACTACAAGCCAGAACAAAACATGGAGTGGCAAAATGGGATTTCTCCATCAAAGAAGAATTTTGAGATGCAGCCCTCAATGGGTGAACTGATATTTACTGTGTTTTCGGGTAGGAAAGATGTGATCTTTTTTGGATAGCCTGGAGACTAGACATATCATAAATTCTGCTACATTGCTAAGTTGACTAAACCGAAGGCTTGAACTTCCAAAATCAGATCAGAGAAGAAGACAAACTTTCTCTTGCAACATAATGACACCAGGCTGCATAACAGTTTGAAGACAATGGAGACATTATCAGTCTTGTCTAGACTGTCCTATTGCACTTACTATATAGTTCAGATGTGGTGCTTTTTCACATCCATCTGTTCAGACCAGTGAAAGATGGAGTCTATGGACAACATTTTCCTAGCAATTATGCCATCGTAGAAGCTGTAAAATAGAATCACCTCCTCTGGTGCAGATTTTTATGACTGTGGCATGCAGCCTTTTTTCCATCACTGGCAAAAATACACAGCTAATGGTGGTGACTGTGTTGAAAAACAGTGTTTTGTAGCTGAGAATTTGTTCTAAAAAATAGTGTTATTGTACTCCTTGTATCTGCTGTGTGGAAATAAATGGGATGCATTATTTTCAGAGTGATCTATGTATTTCTAATCACTACGTATTTGAGTTATAGGAAATTTTAGTATTTGTATGTTACACTTCCATTCTTTCTCTCAGAAGACACCCTCTACCTGGATCAATTCAACTTATAAACACAAAAGAAAGCTCATAAACAGACATTTTAAAGATAATTTTATCCTTCTCTTTTTACAGTTTGTTCTATATGTTCCAGGATTTCTTGGGGAGTGCTTGTTTCTTTCTTATGTATATTTTAAATTGTACTGATAAAACCTACAAACTAGTTTTATATTTATCGCAAGATATCATTACAGAATGTAATTTATATGATAATGGTTCAATGTATGACTACAAAGCGACTAGTTTTCATGAAATTTCAGATACTGCCAAGCAATCCTCCACTGTTTTATTATGGAAAATATTAGACTTATCATTGCCACAGGAACTGATATTTAATGCATCTGAGTCACAGGAAAGCATCATGCTCTTTCATTTTGGTTTATTTAAAAACAAATTTTGCAGTTAAAAACAAATTTGCCAGATACATTTTTTTCCATGTGACTTAGCTTTCTTATCTTAAAGACACAGAATAAAACTTGCATACTTTAAAAGTGATTTATGTACTTAGAATCCTGAATACTAGAAAGAAATAATGTAATATGGAGACCTAAGTATTCAGGCTTTTCGAAAACCCAGATTCTTACTTTCTTTAGAGAGAGTAAGGACTTAAGTCTCATACATATTGTCTCGCTCCAATTTATAGGAGGGAGAGGAGGTTCTTTTATTAACTCTATACCCGGCGTGAGATTAAGAAACAACGGTTCAAATGTTGGTCCAACCAGTTTATTACAAATCTTAATTAGGGAAATGGGGAAGGGGAGGACGGACACTATTATGAATTAGGATAATGAGGAAGGGAAGAGATAGAAAAGATAGGAAAGAAGAAGCAAGGAGTCTTTATAGGAAGCAAGAGGGAGATAGTCACCACCATGGATCCAGCAAGGTTCATAGTTCTGTCTTTGATCTTCAGTAGTGGTGGGTCGTCATGCAGAGTTGTTCTATTGACCATGACGATGACCATAGTGATGGTGGCCCCTTTTCAATGCTTTCAAAGTGGTTGAGTCAGCTGTCTTTTGAGTGACAGCTCAAAACCAAGGTGGTTGAGTCAGCTCCCCTTGGAGTGGCAGCTTCTGGCTCTGGGACCTCAGCAGGAAATTCCTTTGTTCTTATCTTCCTGGCCTTGCCAGCAGATAAGAAGGAGCAGGGAGGTGCCCACTTGTATCTTGTCTTCACAGGATGCAATGGCATCATCCCCCAGCCTACCATACCAAGCTGGAGCGGTTTAGTCACAGGCCAGATCTTCCGCCAGTGAACACTCCTGAGCACTCTCTTCCGCTCTTCTACAGAGCAAGCAGATCTGGAGGAAGGGGCTTTCAAATGTTCCCAAAGCGAAATCGATTGTCACACAGTTAGCACCCATCAGTTGCCTCCTTGACAAGTCACACAGAGTCTTATCACAAGAAAAACCTCAGGAAGCAAGCTTTGAGCCAAAAAACAAAGAAGGATTCTCACACATATATAGCCATGTATTAACATTAACTATGCATCTTCTCACAGAATGAATGGCGCTACTATAACTGAATCAAACAGTCAGGAACAGAATGGAAACATTTTTTTTTGCCCCTTTCAGTGTGTCTAATAAGAGAAATGGGTCATTGACACAGAAAAATAGGAACATACACAATCTCTTCTCTTGCCACATCTCCACAGAGCATTAACTACAGAGGGCAAAGAAGGAAGATGAGTTTAAGCTTTGAATTTTATGATGATGGATATACAAATGCACTGTGTCCAGTTCTGGGGCCCCCAGCACAAGAAGTACATGGAGTTGTTGGAGAGACTCCACAGGAGGGCCACGAAGATGAACAGAGGGCTGGAGCACCTCACCTGAAGAGCTGGGGTTCTTCAGGCTGGAGAAGGCTCCAAGGAGAATTTATAGTGGTCATCCAATATAGGGGGATAGAAGGGGACTGTGAGAATCCTTCTTTGTTTTTCATCTGAAAGCTTGCCTCCTGAGGTATTTCTTGTGATAAGACTCTGATTTATTGACGAGGCAAGTGATGGATGCTACCTTGTGACAATCAACATAACTGTGTGGACATTTCAAAGCACCTTCCCTCCATTGCTGCTTTCCTCCAGAAGAGAGTGCTCAGGACTATTTGCTGATGAAAGATCTGGCCTGTGACTAATAGCTCCAGCTTGGTATGGGAAAACTGGGGAATGATACCATCATGTCCTGTGAAAATCTCGGCTCCCTCTTATCTGCTGGCAAGGCCCGGAAGATAGGAACTAAGGAGTTTCTGCTGAGATCCCAGAGCCAGAAGCTGCCACTCCAAGGAGAGCTGACTCAACCACTTTGGATTTGAGCTGTCACTCCAAAGACAGCTGACTCAACTACTTTGGACTTAATAAATAAGTTGGCACTGCCATTGAAAAGTGGCCATCATTGCCGTGGTCACTGTCCTCAACAGAACAACAATGCCGAACAACCCACTACTGAAGATCAATGACTGAACTATGAACCACGCTGGATCCATGGTGGTGACTATCTCCCTCTGGCTTCCTACAAAGACTCCTTGCTTCTTCTTTCCTATCTTTTCTATCACCCTCGTTCCCTTCCCCAATACCTTAATTCATAATAGTGTCTGTCCTCCCCTTCCCCATCTCCCTGATTAACATTTGTAATGAACTGGTCGGACCAACATTTGAACCGTCATTTCTTAATCTCATGCCAGGTATAAAGGTATTAAAGAGACTTTTTATAAGGACAGATGACAACATGATGAGGGGGAAATGGTTTTAAGCCATTGATGGAAGATTTAGACTAGATAATGTGAGGGTGGTGGGGTACTGGGACAGGTTGCCCACTGAAGCTGTGGATGCTCCCTCCCTGGAAGCATGAAAGGCCAGGCTAGATGGGGCTTTGAACAACCTGGTCTAGAGAGAGGCATCCCTGTATATAGCAGGGGTGTTGTAACTAGATGATCTTAAAGGTCCCTTCCAACCCCAACCATTCTATGATTCTATGATTATAAAATCTTTATAAATTCTGTGGATGAGAATAGATTACCTGAACAGTAAATAGTCTTATAGTTGAAGTAAAGAAATATTATTGAGATAAATGAGGTGATGTGAAATGGTGACAGCTTCAGTTATAATTTGATGCTGTTAGTAGAAAAAGGACAAGAAATGAAGTTAATTTGCATTAATATAGAACATATATGCAAAATTTTTTGATTGAAAAAAAACCCCACATACTGGAATATCCCTACATTTGTTAAGAGGGATTTATTCTCCTTCTCTCTTCTATTTTAATAGTGGGATTTTTTTTTCCTAGAAAAAAAATATTTATTACTATATTTATAATATATAAATATGAAAATAATAAATATATAAAAATAGAATATATATTATATAATCCTACATATTATATATATTTATAATATGTATTTGTTATTATATTATATATTTATTTATAATAGTACTCAAAGATAAGACTTGTGAATGTTTCAGAGGCATAAATGCATCACTTCTTGTTGGCTGCTAAGTATCTTGCCTTTTTCTCTCATTTAGCATTTGAAATATGATGTATATCTGACATTGAAAATCAGAATTCAGAACATATTCTCACTTGAATTTGATTGTACAATTTCTGGTGTTGTAGACAACCCCTGTTTTGGTACCTCTGCCTCTTCTAGTGGGGTCTTCTGACCACATCCAACTCTGAGTCAAAGCATTTATCAAAACACAGTTCCACATTGACACATTGTCTTAATGCAACCTGTTAGCGAAGAATGAAAATAGAAAATCCAAACTATTCTCAAGATTTAATTGAAAGGTAATAATAACGTATTGATCTTTCCTCTGATGTTCAATAACCAACACCATAGAAGAATAGGCGTGAGGTTATTTTGTAATTGTCCACAGAATTGCTGTAAGGTGGTGTGATTAAAGTCTTATTTTGTGCTTTTTAATCTGAAAAAAAATTATTCCATGGCATTACAGACATTCAGAAGTTGAATCTTAGGTGCTTCAGTTCTTGCTGCTCTATTATGTTCTGCAAATATTGCCTGTGAAATACGTGTAACTGTATTTTTATTTTAGTAAAAAAAAAAAAAAAAACAAACACTAATTTCGAGGCATATGATTATATATAATTAATTTTTACTTTTTCCACTCACTTTTAATTTCATGCTGATGCAATAATACTTTCAAGAAAGAAATTTCAGATAGTAGCCAATGGCAATCCTTCACCATATACTACTGAATGTACTGCTGAAGGATTGTGCTTCTTTTCTAATACCTAATCTGAACTTACTGTTTTTTAATTTTAAGACATTACCTCTTGTCCTGTCACTACAATCCCAGATAATAAGTCTTTCTCCAGCTTCCTCATATGCACGTTTTAGGTGCCCCTGGGGCCTCGAACTTCACCCAGAGCTCAATATTTGAGCAATGATGGGCAAAACATCTTTACTCTCAGCATGACCTACTTGAAAGTATAGTCTTATATGTATTTCTATCTTTCTGAGACTGACAGCATAAACTGCATTTTCAGATCCATACTATACAATATTTGAAGATGATTTCACATATTCAAATGTTCGTTTCCATAGCTCATTATTTTTCATGGACAACTCATATCACAATAGCCCTTTCAATAGTGTAATACTGATATAATCAGGTGAATAATGCAAGATATATGGCCCAAAGGGCTTTTGTTCCCTGTAGCACTTTTCCTAGTGATATCCCTACAACAATTATAAAAAATCTGCTATGCTGTGCTATGTTTTCCTCTGACACCCTTGGGAATTCTACAGAGACATGTCCTTGGACTTAACTTGATTGATTGATTGATTGATGTCATATAGGTCTTTTTATAGTACTACGTATGTGGATGATTTGTTATTCTATTATCTGTGGAGCTCTTCAGAGAGTGATGACCTTGAACCCCTGCCAAAGCTGTTCCCTGAAGGTACCCTATTAGACAAGCATGGATCATTTCCATCCTTTCAGAAAAGGAAGTTTATTAATTGGAGATTTTGGAGAGAGTGATGACTCTGGCAATGTATGTTTGACTAAAATTTTAGATTGACAAGACCCCTGAGAATATTCCAGGTGGGTGTTTTGTCCTTCTGTTAATTGTATTTATACATAGGGCTTTTCTGTTGTTGCTTTTTTCTTTGTAATTACCAAGCACTAACTGTTCTCACTTACAAAATCCCTGGTGTTTTTCACATCTTATGTCATGGTCTTACCAAAAACTGCTTTTTGTTAATTGAACATAGACAATATAGAAGTGATATAGAAAATGTCTGAATATTTGTAGCTGTGGAAATACACTAAAGATGATATCATGGAAGTCATCAAGAGTGATATCTGATTCGTAATTCCAATAAAATTTAAGGAGATACATGATTTAAGGAAATTCCACTACCTTGTAGTGGGATTAGGAGACATATTGACCAAAGAAGCAAAGTAAGAATAATAAAAATTAAAAACGGTGGGGAGTTAAGAAAATCAGAGATGATATCTCCATCTGTATTTCAGGACACTTACTAGCATAAAGGTCAGGAGAATTTCTGAAACTATACCATCAAAGAGTTGGAAATAAAGAGATCGATGATGAAGTGTAGTAGTGAATGAGATAAACTTGGTTTACTTTATGTCTTACTGGATCATCATGGAACTTAATGCCTTTCAGTTTTAGATGACAAAAAGAACTCCAGTGATTCAGCCACTGAAAAACTTGCCTGCATATGTTCTTATAGTTATGAATGCAGAAATTCAGACAGCTGTTTATAGAAGAGAAATGAACTGAGAGCAGATTTAAATTAATATCCTGAAATAAATCCTAAGATCGTAAAAGCACGGTTTGAATTTTTAATAATTCTTTGATTTCATTTTTTATGATCTTATTGAAGCATAGTCCTGTGTATATTACACACACGTATACTTTTCTGACTGATGAATTTTTCACTCTAACTTTTCCAATTCTTTCTCTCCTAAAGCAAAATGAATTCAGCATTATTAAAATAAGTATATAAGAGCATTTTCTGTCACAGTCTGCCTACAGGACTCTAATTACATATAGAAATAATTGAGCTATCTAATTAAAAAAAAAATTGCAGATTCTTTAAAACAGCATACCATCATAAATATGTATTCTATTCTGTACTTCAGGAATTCTACACAGTTTTTTTACTGTTCAATCAATTCATGTGTTTACTGTGCAAATCCAAATCTCATCTCTTTAAATAAAATTGATTAAGATTTCTGATATGGAGGAAGTTATCTAAGATGTTCACAGGCTCAAAAAAAAGTATTTTGAAACTAATTTGCTTTTTTTTTTTTCCCCTACAAATAAATGATCTAGTTTAAAAATGAAATAAAGGAAATATCAGTGAGATCAAAGCATACAAAACATCCTAGATGAAAATGTTTAAGTAGTATTAATATATACCAAGAATTGCATTTTGAGAACTAGCAACATTGGAACATTTCAGCAGATGCAGGCATCCAATTCTGGTAGAAGAGCAGTATAGCCAAAGACTAATAATGTGCCTCAAGTTTTGTAAGGTTTTCATGAATTTCATTTGAGGGCTATGATTCTTTTCAACAACAAAAATGACACAGTAAATTTGGGATAAATATTAGTATACACACAAAACTAAAGTCTCCTAACAGTACTCTATTCATGCCCACTAACTGCCTTTTGAATATAAATGACATTTTACAATATTTTTTTTTTTAAGCAACGAGGTTTTTTCCTACAACAGTAGTATACCTTTGAAGTGCCTGAAATGGAAAAGCAGCGCTGTAAGATTGAGAATAGTTCCTTGTTACCCTGGTGATTTGCCATCATGTGCAATTGCTACTTTTTTTTTTTTTTTTTAAACATAGCTCCATATTAATATCTATGCACAAGCTTACCTTTGTATAAAAATAAAAATAAAAGAGTCAACTTTTTGCAAACTAATTGAAAGATGAGCTGTGTAAGAAATTTTTATAGAGGGTGCTGTACAAGTCAATGATTTTATGTCACTGCAGAATATTCATTCACAAGTCTTATGAGTGTTAAATCTCATAATATTTTAATACCCAGAGGGAATGTGGAGGTGAAATGAATGGTCTACTTGTCTTGCACTGGGATAATAAAGGAGAGAAGAAAAAACAACCCTGTTTACCTTTCATTTTCCACATTAGTTTCTGAAATAGCATTACAGTTCGCCTTGGGAGTAATGCAAGAGCATTATCAATAAATAATGACCCAGTCAGTAACCAATGTTAAGATTTTAAAGACATAGATTTTTTACAGGTTATTATACAGCTATGTCCAATCTCACACAGTATGCATGGGATTTACATAGCACCAGTGGAATGCCTCCTCAGTGCACCTCCAGAGACTCCTGATCCTAACGTGTGTGTGAGCCACTGGTAGTATGTGTTAGAAACACAGGGCCACAGAAGAGACATTAGGGTTATAACCATAAAGTGAAGGACCACATAGGAAGAAGGTATATTACAAACCAGTCTATCAGACCTTTTATTGTGTTATATTGTGTTATATTGAGTTCTAGCACCTTAAGCCTGTGAATACTCACAAGCTTGATGCACTTCAATTGAAGAGATATGACTTGGAAAAAAGAGGCATCTGAGAGACCTTACCTGAAAATTCCTGTATTCAGTATCACAATCCTGCAGTCTGTGTTCCTGATTTTTTCACAGCAGTCTCGATCAATCTATCCTGCAGTATCTATTTAAAAACTATTAGTTCTGCACGCTCTGCCATGAAGACTCCTGGGAAATTCTCTGGATGTGCTGTTGAAGTTGTTCAATATGTGGGAAATACTTCAGGATTTCTTCTCCCAGTGGAAAAGAAACCATGCAACACTGGAGAATTTCTGTCCTTGTTGTTAAGTAGGTTTGCAGACTTTCCATTGTAAAAACTATAAAATAACAGTTACCAGAAAAGCCATAAGACCTGTGGGAACTAAAACCCACAGGTGCATTTTGGGAAAAAGCTCTGTTCCCATTCCAGAACATGTTATCTTTCAAGTTCATATTTCAAAGAAAACTTTTTAGTAGTCAAATGCATAGTTTCACAAGGGTCTTAGCTGAGCTGAGATTTGTCCCTGCATATTTGAGCTGAAACCTCTGAGATTTAACTTTTTCATTGGTATTTCTTACTTGCTACCTCTTACTGTCCACATACAGCATCTTTTGTATTTCAGCCTTGGGCAAAATACTCCGTTTAAACACTGTATCCAGATACAAATTTTTGATATATGCTCTCCAGATACTACATAGGAAATGGAAGTATTTATGTTATTAATCTCTTTATCTAAAGATTGTCTAAGGACACCAAAATTGTTTTTCAGGTAGTTAGATGCCAAATAACTAAGGTGTATATTTGATCAAGCTTATCTATTCTTAGTAGTCTTAGTATTTCTCTCCTTAATGATCTTGAAAGAGTTACATTTAAGAATCAATATATTACTACATGTAAGGATTTGTCTTCTGACACATATTTTAGAGAAGGAAGGGCTAAAAAGAGTTTCTTGTGAATTAAGAAAAACACAAAGGGTGCTTAGAAAGTAATGTCTCCTGTTTTGTTACATTGACCTACAGTGTCAAAGGTGGATACTGATGATAGCAATAGAAGTTGAACCTTCCCACTGATATTTCATTACTTTTTGTTGCCATGTGACAGATGGCAGCAGAAGGGCAGTCTGAAAAGAAGGCATATGACATGGGAATGTGTATGAAGAAAAGGTATAGAATTGAATTCCTGCACTTGGAAAGAGTTGCTCCATTTACATTAATTAATGCTTTCTAAACATTTATGGAGACCAAACAGTGGATGATGGAACAGTGAGGCAATGGGTGGTGTGTTTCAGCAGGGGCAAGAGCAACAATGTGTCATATCTGCTAGTACATATTTTTATGATAATCTGGTTTTATGAATGATATTCTCTTTCAGATAGCTCCTATTTTACCCAAAAATTTACAAAGTACTTAATTTGCATAATAATACATCTATTAATATTTGCATTTAATATCACTTAGAGAATCTACAAGGCCTATGAATAGCTTCCAGTAAACATGCACTACAAATTTCTCAAAATCTAACAGAGCTTTCTTAGCATTAACATTCAAATAATTAAGTAAATACAGTTACTTAGTGTAACACAATGGAGACCACAGCAATAACAATGCAGAGCTGCAAAATTCCAGGCCACAGTGAGTAAGGATTTGCTCAAATGTAGCAGTATTAAGTACAGAAATAAAAGAAGGTGGTTACCTTTTGAAGGCCTCAGGCCTGCAGAAGTCTCCAAAGAGACATCCTTGCTCCACTACCAACCCTTAAATGGGGTATGGAAAGGATATTTGCTCCACACCTTCTGGTCACTCAGGTGGGTTACAATGCACCTGAATAGCTCTGGGTTGGTTTTGCTTCCCATCTGGTGCTCAGTCACTGTTTCATGCCACGACTTAGCATTTCCGCTACACTTATGAGATTTGGTAATCAAAGAAGATTGTACTGCAGCACTTCAATGTTTGGTTTCAGATAAAGGTTAAAGAAACAATATTGTAACCTTACCTGATTTTTTTATATATATTTTTTCTTCTTGCTTAATGCATACATATGTATCTTTGAGAATAGTTGTGCTATTGTATTTTTTGTTCCACAGATGCATTGAAGTTTTCAATTAAATTTAAAATAAATCATTAAAACACTAACATTGCACTCAAAACTCCTTTTTTTTCTTGCCATATTTTTCCCTCTGACTTGAGTTAGTATACTGAGATTTGCGACTGCCTCAGAAAGAAAAATCAATTCATGCTCCCTTATTGTAACAAAAGCAAAAGATAGAAAGGTGGAGAAAAATGCAAATAAAGTTGGACAGGAAATGCACTTGTGTTCTCACCATGAACTCAGTAGCATTAGCACTGAAGACCTCAAAACACTGAGCAAAAAGGCCACCACTGGTGGAAATATGTAGATGACATTTATCTCTGATGTTAGTGAAGCTACATAGGTAGAAGTACTAAACTATTTTGCAAATAAATATTATATCTGCAATGTACATTTTATTGCAGCTTATAAATTTTCTGTGTCATAGAGAAACAATAAAAAAGCATTTATAGTCAATCAGATAAAACCATAATTTGCTGAATAAAGAAAGCTGTATATTTGCTGTATTTGCTGAAAAAAAAAGAAAAACAGATCAAGAAGAAAGGGGCCAAAATGAACATTTTATTTTTGCTGCAGTGAGGGTGGCATTCTGTCAGAATTTTGGTAACATAATATGTTTTTATTTAGAGAAAATTAGCATTCATGATGGTATACAATGATAATAATGAAATTCAATAATGTTTCACTCTGGCATTTTTAGAAAAATGTTATGCATCAAATAATGCAGCCTGATACAAGTGAGTATTTCTTTCTTGTTTCTGGTATGGATCATTACAGAATAGAAAGGTAATGTTTATGAACTTTACCAAAGCTTTTTCTTAAAAAAAAAATAACAAACTAGTCTCTGTGGAAAACATCAGTTCCTAGGGCATCAGTGTTTAGACACTGAAAGGACAAAGAGGAGGAAACAAGCAGTAAAACATATTTGGACTTGGGAGAAATTAACTGGAAAAAGTGATCAAAAGCTGTAGGACAGACAAAACAGTAGATAGACTTAGGATGAGGTCTTTGAGAGGATGGTACTATTTCTTGACATATCATATAACCTAGACAGGGATTACTCTTTGTGAGCCTGGAAAAAAATATGGTTGTCCCTTCAAAATTATTCGGCAACTGTAAACTCTTTGCATTAAACCCAGCATTGCTGACACTCACAGTATTTACAGAGCTAACAAGTGCTATAAAATGAAGACCATTTGGAAAGGTGAGGGTGGAAACAAGTAACTGCTTTCATCTGTGGTGCAAAACAGTGCAGTGGGTACACAGCAAGGAGGAGGACTGATGTCAGAGGAAAATTCCAGTCTAATCAATTTGTAAGACCTGCAGTATATTACGATGCAATTCAAAATGAGTTTAGTGGTTATACTAATTCAACTGGAAATGTTCTGCTGAAAAAGGACAGATTATAGCCATGAGGTATGTTTAAAGCTTGATTTTAAAATCTTTAACTTATTTATGCTTTAAAAATACATATATATTATTTATCCCCTCAGCCTTCTGTTTTGCTTTGTGTTTGATATGTGATTCTAATTTACATTGCTCACTCATCCAAACTTCTTAGACAAAAATAACAGAAATCATTCAGAACACTGAAGACCTCTGCTGTATTGATCAAACCTGAATCTTCTTCTGTCATTGAAAAGATCTTTTGTCAGAGCTGCACTTCTAGCTGGTTCAGGAAAGCTGATGAAAAAGTCAGATGGTTCCACTATGCTTGAAACAACAAAGGGAACAGAGAACAACAGAAAGTACTGAAAATCATTTTGAATGCTCACTTCATAAATAAAGTTATAAATGTTTCTCTCTGATCGATGACTTCAGGGACTTCAGCACAAAGGAGAACAACAAATTCAGATTACTTGTAAATACTTGTAAAATTGTGCCAGATTCCTATAGGTGGAAAAGGCATGTTGATTGACCTTTAGAAAAGCAAAGCACAGGAAAAAGAAAGTTATATATTCACCATCCTTGACATATTCCAAGTCCCCAGTGTGTAGTTAAATGAACTCTTCATAACATGAGAATGCATCAATTCACAGAAATTCTTTCTGTTACCATAATAGTTCATGTTTCAATAACTGACATAAAAACAAGCATTATATTTTTGTGGGAGTGAAAAAAGTTTGAGAGAAGACACTTTATTCATGTCATTCTCTTCACTTAAATATACATACATACAAACTAATTTTTCTAATAATGATTGTTTCACTGTACATTCCTTCTCATTTATCATCCATCAGTGGAAAGCATTACTTCATCAAGTAGTGAGATTTAGGGTAAAAAAAAAAAAAAAGAAAGAAAAGAAAAAAGAAGGAAAGAAAAGAAAAAAGCTCTCTACCTCTCTACAACCTATCTTTGAAGAGATGGTAAAGAGATGGTAGTAAGACAGTTTCTGGACAAAGAAGGGAAAAAAAATATTGTAACAGCTTTTAGTCAGAGACCCCTACTTCTAAGGTAATGAAGATAAAGATTTCCTCTGTGATATTCCAAAGAAATTTTCTCCCAGTACTTATTTACTGAGAAGCAAGGTCAGCCTTTCTGTATTTCTTTCCAAATGAAAGAGAATTTTTCTTATTCTCCTAAAACTATAGAACTCCTGAGATCATTTCATTATTGATGAACAGATTGCAACAGACCTGCACAACTTTGCCCTACTGTTCAGAATGATTTCAAAGCCATCTCTCTTTTGAATCTAGCTACTCTTTCAGTCCTACCATTTTTGTTTTTGTTTTTGTTTTTTTCCCTTAAATTTCAGAAATGTCAAGACTATTTCTTATTATCTGGAAGAAAAAAATGAAAACTGAACCACAGAGGGAGAGTAAGATGAGTGTGTTGTCTAGATGGATGTCTCAGAAGTATGATTAAGTTCTCAATGAGAAAATAATAACTTCTTCATGAAATTGGCATTTGTAAAATATGTGTGGTATTAACATAATAGATAAGAGACAGTGAGTACATAAAAGAATATTCAAGGCTTTGTCTAAATATCAAGAAGCAGTTCTTTTCTGTATTACAGAGACTGGAATAGGTTGTGGAATCTCTCAACTTGGAGATTTTCTTGAGTAAAGAAAACTCAAGTTTCTGTAAGTATCTCTGCTCAAGGAGGAGTTGGACGAGACAGCTTCCAGGGGTGTCTTTGAGTCTTATCTATTCTCTAATTCTGTGATCAGCTGCCTAACAAAAAGAAAATATCTATGAGACTCTCTGAAGTGTCTTCTGTTTATTCAGAAAAAAAAAAAAAGTAATAATAATAGTAGTCATGCCTTCACAATTCATTTTCCTCTTTACTACTTCCTTTTTTTTTTTTTTTTTTTTTTTTTTTTTTTTTTTTTTGCCTATGGCTTGATCAGGAACTACCAAAGTAACAAAAAATTGTCAATCAATGTCACAGAAGCTTTCTAAGATAATGTCTAATGGGTAGCAAATTGATTTCCACAGCAGCTGCCAGTCGTCCTTACCAATTTTCAATAATGTTTCAGTATTGGGAAAGTTTCCACTAGTTTTTTAATATCAAATCAACATGCACTGCAAGGTGCATAGCAAAAAGATGTATAGCAGCCACCATTTTAGATTAAGTGAACTGTCTAACTGCCACAGTAATTAAAAAAAAAGTAAAATAAAATAAAATCTTTATTAATCTGTGCTAGATATCAGAGCAGGAAAAAAGAAAAATGAAGCTTGCTATTTTCAGCAGCAAGCTTCTAACCAAGGAGACTTTGTATCTATTTTAAATTTATAACGGCAGAGTCAATACTTTTTGGCAAGGTTAATTGCCTTTCTCTAGGTGAGTGTTTTAAGGGAACCAACCAGACAAAATATACTGCTTCTTGAGAAACTTCTAAGAGATATCCTTGAAATGTTAAATATGAAATAAATAAACAAAAATGATTACGAATGAACTTGTATTTTTTTCACTAGAAAAATCTTCTTGTTATGATTATACGGATTAATTTTTTTTTATCTCACTTTTTAAATTGTTATGCTCTTCCCTTTAGTGTTTCCATATGCAAGTTTCCGCTTCTATAAAGAGCACAGAAGAAAAGTAAGTCGTTGGAAAAGTAATAAACTTTTTTTAGAAAAAGATAACTGAAAAATAAAGCAAATCATTACAGCATTATGTGTTTATCATAGTAAAAGACATACATAGATAAAATTGTAGTATGGCGAAGATTCAAATAATGTAGATGCAAACTTGCACTTTATGAGCAATTTCATGTTAACAGTAATATAATCTATCTGTATAATCATTTGAAATTAAAGATTTAAAAAAAAAATCTATCTATCAAGGAAGCGCTCTATATATGTGCATTTCCAAGACTGTTATAGAAGTGAGAGTTAAGAGAGCAGGAAATTGACTCAGTGTAATTACTAACCTTTTGCATTCATCTTCATCCAAACTCAAAATCAGTGGTGTATCCCTAAGAGTAGAAAATCGGGGAAGAGAGGCAGGAGACCTGTATGGATGAGCAAAGAGCTCGTGGATAAGATCAAAGGGAAGAAGAAAGCTTATGAAATGTGGAAAAAGGGCCTGACTTCTTGGGAGGAGTATAGGAATGTTGTTAGGGTCTGCAGAGAAGTAACAAAGAAGATTAAAGTTCATGCGGAGCTGAAGTTGGCTAAGATGAAGAATAACAAGAAGGTTGTTTTTTTTTTTTTAAAGTACGTTAACAGTAAAAGCAAGACTAAGGATAACATGGGTCCACTGCTGAAAGACACAAAGCTAGGAGTGGCTGACACACCTGAAGGCTATGCTACCATTCAGCAAGACCTGGACAGGCTGGAGAACTGGCCAGAAAGGAACCAGATAACATTCAGCAAAAGCAATTGTAGAGTCTTGCACCTGGGAAGGACTGGGAGTACAAGTTGGGGCATGTCCTGCTGGAGAGGAACTCTGCAGAGAAGGACCTGGGGTCCTGGTTGATGACAGTTTGGCCATGAGCCAGCAGTGTGCCCTGGTGGCCAAGAAGGCCAGCGGGATGCTGGGGTGCATTAAAAAGAGTGAGGCCAGCAGGTCAAGGGAGGTGATCCTCCCCCTTTACTCTGCTCTGGTCAGGCATCACCTGGAGTACTGAATTCACTTCTGGGCTCCCAGGTATAAAAAAGACAAGGATCTCCTGGGGAGAGTCCAGCAGAGAGCCACAGAGATGATAAAGGTACTGGAACATCTCTCCTATGAGGAAAGGCTGAGCAAACTCAGTTTGTTCAGTCTAGAGAAAAGAAGACTCAGAGGTGATCTTATTAATGTTTATAAATGTCTTAAATGTGGGAGTCAAAGAGACTCCCAACCTCTTTCCAGCCAACCTCTTTCCAGCCAACCTCTTTCCAGCGGTCTGTGGAGACAGGATAAGTGCAAATGAACATAAACTTGAGCATAGGAAGTTCTGCACCAGTATGCAAAGGACCTTCTTTACAGTAAGGATGATGGAGCTCTGGAACAGGCTGCCCAGGGAGATTGTGGATTCTCCTTCTCTGAAGATATTCAAGATCTGCCTGGTTGCCTACCTGTGCAGCCTGCTGTAGGGGGCCTGCTTTACAGAGGAGTTGGACTTGATTTCTAGAGGTCCCTTCCAGCCCCTACAATTCACTGATTCTGTGATTCTGTGATTCTGCAATCTTTCCTATGTGGATATCATTTGATTTCTTATCAGGACTGCTGTTTTTTGTACTTGAATACATTGTGTGAGTGCATCATTTTAAGCACTTAAGCATTTAACAAGATTGACAGAAGATATATTAACACTACCAATGAAAAAAAATATATATTTAATACATAATCTAAAATATCCTGTTCTCTATCTCCATCTACTGGGTGATGTTTGACAGTTAACAGATACTGACATTTTTTCTTTCTTCTTTTTTTTCTTTTTCTCTAATTCTTCCTGAATGTATCAGCTGTTTTCAAGAAAAGCTAAACCTCATTTCAGAAAAGGATCCAAGGCTATTTTTCTCGAAAATAATATTTGGAGGAAAATCTCATTAGACAAATCAGCTTTGTTTAGACATAACATTTTCATAAACACCTGAAGTTGTAGAAAACAGAATTTAGTGTTCTAAATACCAGAGTATTTACTGAAAGAAATCTCACTGTCTTAGAGAATTAGAACTTCTTGTATGCTTCCATTCACATTGGTGAAGTCCCCTATAAGTAGAAACTCTTGCAACTTTAAGGCTATATCTATGTTAATACTAACTGTAACTCAGCAGTGAGTCCTGTTAACAACTGGTGCTGAGAATCCAGCATGCATATTACATGCATTTTTCAATGTTTCACCCTGATGTAAGGGTAAAACCCCTACCCTAGATGTAAAGTCTGTGTACTGAAAGCACATCAGCAGTTAAAATTCCTTTTCTGTTAAAATCATTTCTGATAAAGTTTCATTTGAAAGATGTCTGGACCTGGAGACCACTCCACAGTGCGCACCTTAGCACAGTAAGTGAGGACAATTGAACAAATTACTTAAAATAAGCAAACAACACCAGATCTGAAACAAAACACTGATGTTAGTGCATAATGCAGCCTTGCTGACATCACTACCTGGGCAAGGCTGCGCAGCTAACAAGATATCCTTTGCCTTATGATATTTGAAATTTGTTCATGTTTCCACAGGATCCAAATCAAGCCAGCATTCTTGCAGTCCATATAACACAAACTGACAGCATCACATTCAGCACAAAATGCAGCAGTCACAGCCACATTCACTTAATATCACCGTTATAAAAATGGAGCTCCACATTAATGAGTGTTTTGAACATAAAGTGGAAAATCGCCATTACATGTCTTCCTTACCTTCAGAGTGTAAGCTTTTTGTTTGCCAAGCAGCTTACTGTCTGACTAGGGCAGTTGTTTGGATGAAGAAGGGGTTACATTCTGGTTACTTCTGAATCTCCCGTTAAGACTCCATGACTTTGCAGAAAGGAAACTCAGATTTATAGGGACAAACTCATATAATTAGAAAGAATTGGTGAATTAAAAGTGAGGAAAAAGATGAACGTTGGGGATTCTCATGACTGCTCAAAGTATTTGGTACTAAAGAACTATTGAATAAACTAATTATACAGAGTGAACATGAATAGGAAATCAGCTTTTTGCTATCACTAGAATTTCATTTGCTTGCAGAGTCTGTCTCTCTCTTAATCCAGTGATCATTCAGTTTACGCAGTGCACTTATAAAGTTAGAAAATATGATAACATGCATGCAAATTCCTCTAGAATGGCCTTTCTCTTTAAAAGTAGGAAAACCATTTGGACACAGTACTCCAGATGTGGCCTCAACAGGGCAGCAAAGAGGGGAAGCATAACATCTCTTAAATTGCTGGCTATGCCATTCCGAAAAACCAAAGGCCTTTTTGGCCACAAGAGTACAATGTTCCTATCAACCTTGGTGAGACCTTGTGTTTAATTAGTATTGTGCTCATTAGCTGTCTAAGCAAGGCTTTGAGAGCAAAAAACAGGCTAAAAAATGAAGAATGTATTTTGGGGAGCATGCCATCAGAAGAGCGCACTCTGGGATGAGCTTCAGGCCAGAGCTGAAGCCAGTGACCAGTGTAATCAGAACTAGGTTGGAGAAGGCCTTTATTGAAGGTGTCATGGTTTTATGATTTTTGGTTATCAGTATTCCACATCATAACATCATGTATTGCACTGGGAGTTAAACTGTTAATGCTCCAGTATCAGTACCTGTCCCAGAATTGAACAACTACATTCCCCAGAACACTGTTTGTTGTGTTGTTGTCATTTCTGCTCAGGGGGAACAGATATAAGGACTTGGTATGTCATCTGACCGCTCTCTTCTTTATCAGGATCTCCTCCTTGCTGCTTAACCGGATTGCATATCACAGAAAAACAGAATAATGGAATCACGGAATCACGGAATCATGGAATGGCTGGGGTTGGAAGGGATTTCAAGGATCATGAATCTCCAACCCCCCTGCCACAGGCAGGGCCACCAACCTCCACAGTGAATACTAGACCCAGACTGCACATCTCACCTCAGCATCATGGTGAGGCCTATCCACCTTTTGGACACTCTCTCTTATTATATTTATTTATTAGCTTCAATTCTAATTTTATTGTATTATAGTATGTTATCTTTCATTCTGGTGCTATATTAAGTAAATTAGTTTGTTTCTCCTCAAATCGTTGCCAGTGTTTTTAATTACTTTTGGGTCCCATTTCCCCTTTTTCAAAGGTGCAGATTCGCGAAATCCCTCTGCCCTGCTAGTCATGAAGTGGGGCCGAACCAGCCTGTAAACCGTTGGCATTTTTGGTGGAGAATGCAGGCAAAAGCTGCTTTTTAGCTTTTAGAACATATCTCTCTCTGCTCTTGCAGAGCTTCATTGGGAAAGTTTATCTCTTTCACAGTGCTCACTGAAAACTTGACCTTGAAAGTCCAGGCGGACTGCCAGTATCCTGAGATATTGGTAAACTTTGTGCACTACTATCTTTCTTCTGTAAAGAAAAAAAAAAAAAGCTTTCTCTTGTAAAACTGCCTTTCAAGGAACTACATGCCATCATTGTTTCTTTTTTAATGCTCAAAATGTACTGGGCCTTAAGTTTGCCACTTTGCTCTTTGGAGCTATAGGTATATATAATCAATTGAAAACACAGATGAAAATACCTACCTGGTATCTGCATACAATGTGGCATACAACTTAAGAGAGAGGTGATAAATCTGTGGAATTTGGGATTTTTAATCAGGCTCCCAGTCTCTCCTTTGAATCCTTTATGCCGTTTTTGAATGCTCATCCAATGATCATGGTGTCAGTCTCCCTGAATGTACTGTTTATTGTTTCACTCAGTATTGTATTTATCATATTTTAAGGAAGCCTTCCCCAGAACCAACCCCAAAGAATACTGAGTGGCAGGGAGTGTGGAGAGGGTTGGGAGAGACCTTAGAGAGATGGATATCTTCAGTGTCGTGGAACTTTACTCCTGATCACCTGAAAGACACTGAGAGCCTAAACAAATACTTGAGACAGGGAATGTTCTGGCTCAGGCAAATCTGAGGAGGCACAAATGATTTGGGGCCTGGCTAATGCTTATTGGGCCTTACTCAATACTATCCCAGAGAGGGAGAAAGTTTCTGAAATTGAGAGTCTCCATGCTGAAAAGAGTGTCTCAGAGCTGAAAGGGAAAGTCTCAGGGAGACAGTGAGTTTCCAAGCCAAAAAGGAGAGTTTCCAGAAGAAACTCCTAGCCGAGAAGGAAAATCTCCAGTCTGAGCAAAAGAGTCTCCTAGTCAAGAGAGAAGACCTCCAATTTCAGCAGGACTCCCTCCTATCCAAGAGAGATGCCCTCTGAATCAAGAGAGACTCCCTGCAATCCAAACTCGACAGTCTACAATCTCAACAGGACACCCTCCAGTCTGAACGGGAAGCCTTCCAATCTGAGAGAGATGCCCTCCGAACCAAGAGAGACACCTTTCAATCCAAACTTGAATACCTTCAATTTCAACAAGATACCCTCCGGTCCAAACAAGATGCCTGCCAGTCTGAGCGAGACACCCTCTGGTCTGAGAGGAACATCCTCAAGTCCAAACTTGATGTACTCCAAACTGAGTGAGATGAATTCAGGCTCATCAAGCCATGCTCAAATCTTAACTAAATATCCACATAATAGAATGAGACAGACTCCAAGCTGAGCTGGAGAGTGAGAGCATCGGACCTGACAAACTTGATCAACCACAGGAGGTACCAGAATCGATGTCAGTCACCCCTGTAAGAGGAAGGAAAATGAAATGAATCTCGACTTAGAAAAGAATAAAGAGGAGGAGGAGAAAGTAGCCACTGTAAGAGAAGAGGGGGAAAGAGGTCTAGGTGAGTGGCTCCAAGATCCAGGGGAAGTGCCCCTGAGTCCAAGGAAGGGGCCCTCAATAAGACTGCGGTCACCAATGCCCAGGAAGGCAACAAGAAGTCCTGAAAGAGTAAGAGGTGAGCAAGCATTATCATTGTTGATAAATCTCTGAAAATGAATGAAATTCGAGGTCTGAGAAAAGACATTTCACACCACCCAAATGAGCCTAATGTCACCTGGTTACTTTGATGCTGGAACAATGGGGCCAACAGTGTGTGGCTATATCTACAGAAGCTAGAGAAGCTCTCCAACTGGGTGGCATTGCTAGGGACTCAGCCATTGACAGAGGCATTAGTACATGCCAGAATGGGTCCCTCACCCTCTGAAAGCGGATGATGTTAGCTGTAAAAGAAAGATATCCCTTCAAAGATGATCTGATGCCTGAGAAAAAGAAATGGGCTGATATAGAAAAAGGCATCAGTTATTTGAGAGAATATGCTGTGGTGGAAATGCTACATAGCCCAGATTTCATTCCTGATGAGCCAGACCAAGAGCATGATCCTGAGAGAGTCAGGTGTACACCAAACATGTGGCGTACATTCACAAAGACTGCACTGGAAAGTTACGCCAGTACATTTACAGCAATGTATGGCAGAGGGGAAAGAAGACCCCTAATAAATGAACTGATTAATATACTTCAAGATTTCAAATTACATTTAACTCTTGTACAGTCTTGTGTTTCAGCCATTAGAAAAATAGCTGAAAAGCTGGATAAAATGTAGAGCAATCAAGAAGATATAGTAGACAAAGTGTGTACCGTACTTAATGCTGATGGATCCAAGATGGTATCAGAAACACCCAATGGGGATCAGGATTCCCAAAATGGCCTACTGCAGGGGCTGATCAACTTGCTTTCTACCCAGCCTGCATCATCCAATGTCTCAGCTATCAACAGACGTCCTCCTGCTCGTGCAAGTGACAACAGTAAGGTTACGTCACGTTTTTCCTTGTGGCATTACCTACATGACCATGGAGAAGATATGAAGAAGTGGCATAAAAAACTGTCTCGCTCCAATTCATAGGAGGGAGAGGAGGTTCTTTTATTATCTATATACCCGGCGTGAGATTAAGAAGCAACGGTTCAAATGTTGGTCCGACCAGTTTATTACAAATCTTAATTAGGGAAATGGGGAAGGGGAGGACGGACACTATTATGAATTAGGGTAATGGGGAAGGGAAGGAGGGCGATAGAAAAGATAGAAGAGAAGAAGCAAGGAGTCTTTATAGGCAGCAAGAGGGACATAGTCACCACCATGGATCCAGTGAGGTTCGTAGTTCCGTCTTTGATCTTCAGTAGCGGTGGGTCGTCGGGCATTGTTGTTCTATTGACGAGGAAGGACGATGAAGAACGACGACGACGACCATGGCGATGATGGCCCCTTTTCAATGGTTTCAGAGTGGTCGAGTCAGCTGTCTTTGGAGTGACAGCTCAAATCCAAAGTGGTTGAGTCAGCTCTCCTTGGAGTGGCAGCTTCTGGCTCTGGGATCTCAGCAGAAACTCCTTTGTTTCCATCTTCCGGGCCTTGCCAGCAGATAAGAGGGTGCAGGGATGCCCATCTGCATCCTGTTTCTCACAGAACACGATGGTATCGTTCCCCAATTTTCCCACAACTAGCTGGAGCTGTTTAGTCACAGGCCAGATCTTCCGCCAGTGAACATTCCTGAGCACTCTCATCCGCTCTTCTACAGAGCAAGCAGCTCTGGGGGAAGGGGCTTTCAAATGTTCCCAAAGCGATATCGATTGTCACACGGTTAGCACCCATTAGTTGCCTCCTCAACAAATCATTCAGAGTCTTATCACAAGAAATACCTCAGGAAGCAAGCTTTGAGCCAAAAAACAAAGAAGGATTCTCACACCACCCCGTGGCTCAAAGATTGCTTGAAATAAAGCATAAGTGACCCTCCATGGTGGTGAGGAAAAGAAAAGGGAGAAAATGAAAAGACCGCAAACAAGCAAGAGGGAAAGAGGAGGGGGAGAAGGGGAAGATAATCGTTACACAATTACTATAAAAGATTTCTTGGGCTTGGTTGCAAATGTTGCCCTGATCTGTTGGACTTGTCCATCATCAGTTGAAGTAGTTACAAAATACATGGAAGATACAATACGTTGTATAAGTTGAATAAAACATGGAATCATACAAGGTACAACCATAAGAGTTGCAACAACACATAGTAGATAAAACAGGATACATTTGACCCATGGGACACCTGGAAGCCAGGAAAAGAAATCAACGTCTAGGCCCTTCCAGGTTTGGGCAGGAACATGAGCTATTTTCCATATACCCTGGGCAATTTGTTCAACAACTTTACCATTATCATCAATCTTTAGACAACAATTAGAATCATTCAATTGGCCACAGACACCACTCAGTGATACCTCAGGAGTGGTGACACAAATGTTACATGATGAATAAAAGGTAGAAAGTGAAAAGAGACAACCATACATTTAGCAATGACCACACATTTAACAATAACCAATATTAATAAATAAGTAAAACAAACAGAGGTATTTGTGTCAGCTGCTTTCCCCACCCAGGATCTCCCAGTGTAAGCCAGGATCCAGATGGGAATTTTTCAGTAGAGGTTGTGATGTTTATGAATAGCCATACAATATTACACTTCAGTTAATTCACGAAAAGCTAGTGTATCTAGTTTAATTTGAAACTAGACTAGTATCTAGTCTAATTTGACAATATGTGGACTTGCCATGTAATGTTTTCTAAGATGATTTAGTGTCTCAAGAACTTTTCACTTGAGCATTTCCAAAGCAATTCAAATGCTGAGAGATACAAACATTAGTTTGGCAAGTTCAAGTATTGTTACAGTCCACAGAACTTTTCACAGGACAGTGTGTGCAGGATACCCCCACAGTACAAACCATCAAAGAGGGGTAATCCCAGAAACACACACATCTCTTTTTAAAACTTAGGCACTTTCCAACAACCATGTTTTGGATGGAACTCCTGGACTGATGTGACACTGAAAAGCATCAGCACAAAAGGCTTTCTGATAGATTTCTTTTGTGACCACATCTAACAGATATTAGATGGGTCCCTTGATTCATTTCCCAGTTTGTTAGGAATTTGGAAACACTGTGGAGGAATTACATGCAAATCATAATCAGTTTGGTAAAAACGGGTGAAAGAAGGGGTCAAAAGAAATGGTATCACTGTGCAGGGAGTACCAGTAAGCCAGGATGACCTGTAAAAACCCTGAACCCAGTTGTTAAGTTTAACAGATCCAAGGACTGGTACAAATCACCACCCATACCCATAACAACACAAAACATAACACTATTGAAACCAAAAAATGTAATCAAGAGGTACATTCAGTATTCTAGCATGATCAAATCTTCAGTATTTCTGTCACAAAACACAAATAGTTAAAATCAGCTATTAGCCTTTTTGTGTTCTGTCAAGGTCCCACGGGGATCTTCTGTGAAATAAAACAAGATACAAACTTGCCCTTTTTGGGCTTTGTTAATAGGGTTAAAAAAATGAGGGAACAATCCAGCAAGTGTTGATTTCATATTCCTTTTTCGGGGTGTCTTTAGCCTTCCAAAGATATTTGTTAAGGTTAGGGGAAACTGGCCTCAGGCTAGCTGAGTCAATCGACACAGTCTGGCCAGGGAGGTAAGAGTGTTTCCCTGGCTTATCAGCTACTGGATCGTGACTCACAGGGATAACTGGCAAGAGTGGTGAGGCCTTTGGACAGAAGGTGTTAAATCGAGGATCTTGCTTCCCTTTGTTGTGAGCTTTCTCATGCATCCACCCTTCACCGCCCCCACCCCGCTCACTTGGGAGGGGCGAAGACATCAGTTTTCTAATGGTTTGGATAGCCGTTCAGGTTCTCTGGGAAAGACCCTAGGACCCGGGGTTTTGCTTTCCTCAAGATTCTGGAGCTTTTGTTCTGGCCACCAGTTAACTAACTTCTCTAACCTGACAGTGGGTAATCCATTCATCAAATCTCGTGGAACACCCTTTTGCCAGCCCAGTCTCCAGAGACAATTACGTTTATGATCAATATTTCGCCTACCTGTTTTTACTGACAGTGAGACCCTTCCAATCCCACTGAGTTTTGAGCTAGGAGGCCTGGGGGCAAGGCTGACTGCTGCAAGTCGTACTTCCCTTGGCTCAAATTTAATGGAGGAAGAAACCACTGGCCCATATTTCCTTCCATAGTTAATTAACTCTTGGGCAACCTCTCCCCACGTCCATGCTTTGTTTCCTGACTGCAGATGGTTGGGGGTTACAGTTCCTTCTAACACTGTCCGGGTTCTCTCTCCCCGAGGCATTACCTGTATTTTTCCTTGCAGTTGAATACCTATAGGTTTTAACGACTCTGGAAGCCCCCTAATTAGAGGGGTCATTCTTTCAGGATCGACAGGCATCATCATAGGTGATTCATGGTGCGGCTGCAGCTTTCTATCATACATCATTTGGAGACAAGCAGCCTTTTGAACACTCTCTACTAACTGATCAACTGTTCCAGTAATGGCAAGAGGGTCTCCCCTTTCTAAAGGGTTGAGACCACCTGCCCAATAGGCAGCCCTTTGCGTTAAGGACCAGGGAGCACGACTGTTGCCAGTAGTTAAAAATACTCCTGGTCCCCAATAACCTTCCGCCTCCTTTTCTGTTAGCAGAATCTGGTCTCCACCAGTGAGGCTAACCCTCCATACATACTCTGTTTCAGATTCCTTTGGAGAGCGGCTAAAATCTTTTTTCAATTTTGCTAGTTCAGTGGCTGAGAAGGGAATTTCCTTAACATTCATTTGAGGATCTAGATCCTCACTGTTATCGAATGTGTATTCAGTTTTTATCAAAGAACGCAATGGGGCTATTGGAGTTTCTAATTTATCTAGCCTTTCCTTCATTCCTGGTAGTTCCACCTGAGGAAAAGTTTTTTCTCGAGGCAAACTATGGGTGACGGTATGGCTGGCATGCTTACACGTTAGCAGTTCCTTAAAAGCCATTTGCAACAAAGCCGAATTACGTTTCTCTCTTTCTAATTGTTCTCAAGATTCACTATTTGATTCTGCAGAGTTTTCACCAATTCTTGTGTAACTCTAACCGATTCCTGTAGTGCTTCTATGGTTTGGAGTTCTGCCGAATGCTTTTCATTTCGGAACTCCACAGCAGCTTTTAAAGTAGCCCCGAGTACGGCACAAATAAACGACTTTCCTTTTCCAGCTCGGGTACGAGCCTCATTCTGTAAGACACTAATGCGGTCCGAAACACTCTGTAAATTATGCCAATTCTGTCGTGCCCAATCCATACCTGATAAAGAGGGTCGAGCACCATGTTTTTCTAAAAGATCAAATAATACATCTTCACTTTTCATGGTGGCAATGCTGTCGCTCATTTTTTCAATACAATGAAAGACCAACACTAAGGGAGGTGGAGGTGCACGTATTCAAAAGCTCAAGTGACTCCTTATCTCCCCAGGGAAACAGGCACTTTTCAAATGCAAATGCTCAAAGCACTCTTCCCTTTCTCTGAGGGGAGCACACAAAAAGGTCCAAATTTCACACTTAAGTTACAAGATACTTAAATCACAAAATTGCAGAGAGGTCTTCTCGAGGAGGCACACACGTAATCAAAATTAATTCATACGTCCCCAAAAGGCATACACATAAACAGCAAAGTTTCAAAATGCGGAGCGGTCTTCCTGGAGAAGGACTCACGTCTAAGTTTTCAAAAATATCGCTCCATGCAACTCCAGGAGGTGCACACAAAGAAAGTTTCAGACTATATCTGGAAGGACAACACTCTCACAGAGGGTATCCTGCCGACTACGCCATTAAATAAATGTCTCGCTCCAATTTATAGGAGGGAGAGGAGGTTCTTTTATTATCTATATACCCGGCGTGAGATTAAGAAGCAACGGTTCAAATGTTGGTCCGACCAGTTTATTACAAATCTTAATTAGGGAAATGGGGAAGGGGAGGACGGACACTATTATGAATTGCGGTAATGGGGAAGGGAAGGAGGGCGATAGAAAAGATAGAAGAGAAGAAGCAAGGAGTCTTTATAGGCAGCAAGAGGACATAGTCACCACCATGGATCCAGTGAGGTTCGTAGTTCCGTCTTTGATCTTCAGTAGCGGTGGGTCGTCGGGCATTGTTGTTCTATTGACGAGGAAGGACGATGAAGAACGACGACGACGACCATGGTGATGATGGCCCCTTTTCAATGGTTTCAGAGTGGTCGAGTCAGCTGTCTTTGGAGTGACAGCTCAAATCCAAAGTGGTTGAGTCAGCTCTCCTTGGAGTGGCAGCTTCTGGCTCTGGGATCTCAGCAGAAACTCCTTTGTTTCCATCTTCCGGGCCTTGCCAGCAGATAAGAGGGTGCAGGGATGCCCATCTGCATCCTGTTTCTCACAGAACACGATGGTATCGTTCCCCAATTTTCCCACAACTAGCTGGAGCTGTTTAGTCACAGGCCAGATCTTCCGCCAGTGAACATTCCTGAGCACTCTCATCCGCTCTTCTACAGAGCAAGCAGCTCTGGGGGAAGGGGCTTTCAAATGTTCCCAAAGCGATATCGATTGTCACACGGTTAGCACCCATTAGTTGCCTCCTCAACAAATCATTCAGAGTCTTATCACAAGAAATACCTCAGGAAGCAAGCTTTGAGCCAAAAAACAAAGAAGGATTCTCACAAAAACTCATTCCTGCACTTCAAGCATGGGTAAAAGAATTACAAGACAGATTAACCACCAGGGTGAACACCTCCAGTTGCTCAGGATACAGCAGTATCCATAAGACCAACAGAGGTAACAAAAACAGGAGTACCAATTGCCACAAAAGCAGTGCACAGACAGCAATATCACACCAACAGGGATTCCTTGCTCCCCATTCATAAGTTGATTCGCCAACTAGAGAGTCAGGGAGTGATCAGCAAAACTCATTCGCCTTTTAACAGCACACTACGGCCAGTGCTTAAAGCCAGTGGAGAACTGTCTCGCTCCAATTTATAGGAGGGAGAGGAGGTTATTTTATTAACTCTATACCCGGCGTGAGATTAAGAAACAATGGTTAAATGTTGTTCTGACCAGTTTATTACAAATCTTTATTAGGGAAATGGGGAAGGGGAGGACAGACACTATTATGAATTAAGGTATTGGGGAAGGGAACGAGGGTGATAGAAAAGATAGGAAAGAAGAAGCAAGGAGTCTTTGTAGGAAGCCAAAGGGAGATAGTCACCGCCATGGATCCAGAGTGGTTCGTAGTTCAGTCTTTGATCTTCAGCAGTGGTGGGTCGTTGGGCATTGTTGTTCTGTTGAGGACAATGACCATGGCGATGATGGCCACTTTTCAATGGCAGTGACAACTTATTTATAAGTCCAAAGTGGTTGAGTCAGCTGTCTTTGGAGTGACAGCTCAAATCCAAAGTGGTTGAGCTCTCCTTGGAGTGGCAGCTTCTGGCTCTGGGATCTCAACAGAAACTCCTTAGTTCCTATCTTCCTGGCCTTGCCAGCAGATAAGAGGGAGAAGGGATGCCTTCCTGCATCCTGTTTTGTACAGGACACGATGGTATCATTCCCCAGTTTTCTCATACCAAGCTACAGCTATTAGTCACAGGCTAGATCTTCTTTCAGTAAACAGTCCTGAGCACTTTCTTCTGGAGGAAAGCAGTTGTGGAGGAAGGAGTTTTCAAATGTCCACAAAGTGATGTTGATTGTCACACGGTAGCACACATCACTTGCCTCCTCAATAAATCAATCAGAGTCTTATCACAAGAAATACCTCAGGAAGCAAACTTTGAGCCAAAAAACAAAGAATGATTCTCACAAGAATGTAGGCTGATGGTAGATTGCTGTGGCTTGAATGAAGTCACACCCCTACTGAATGATGCTGTACTGGGCATGTTAGAACTGATATATGAATATGAATTGGAATATGAATTGGAGTCAAAAGCTGGCAAGTGGTATGTCACCACTAACATTGCTAATGACTTCTTTTCCATTCCTTTGGCCACAGAATGTAGCCCACAGTTTGCTTTCACCTGGAGGACATTCAGTATACCTGGAATCATTTGCTCCAGTGGTGGAAACACAGCCCAACAATTTGCCATGGGTTGATCCAAGCTGCACTGGAATATGGCAGTGCTCCTGAGCCCTTACAGTACTTTGATGACATTACTCTGTGGGGCAACACAGCAAGGGAAGTTTTTGAGAATGGAAAGTGTGAGAATCCTTCTTTGTTTTTTGGCTCAAAGCTTGCTTCCTGAGGTTTTTCTTGTGATAAGACTCTGAGTGATTTGTCAAGGAGGCAACTGATGGGTGCTAACTGTGTGACAATCATTTTCACTTTGGGAACATTTGAAAGCCCCTTCCTCCAGAGCTGCTTGCTCTGTAGAAGAGTGGAAGAGAGTGCTCAGGAGTATTCACTGGCGGAAGATCTGGCCTGTGACTAAACCGCTCCAGTTTGCTATGGTAGGCTGGGGGACGATGCCATAGCATCCTGTGAAGACAAGATACAAGTGGGCACCTCCCTGCTCCCTCTTATCTGCTGGCAAGGCCAGGAAGATAAGAACAAAGGAATTTCCTGCTGAGGTCCCAGAGCCAGAAGCTGCCACTCCAAGGGGAGCTGACTCAACCACCTTGGTTTTGAGCTGTCACTCAAAAGACAGCTGACTCAACCACTTTGAAAGCATTGAAAAGGGGCCACCATCACTATGGTCGTCGTCATGGTCAATAGAACAACTCTGCATGACGACCCACCACTACTGAAGATCAAAGACAGAACTATGAACCTTGCTGGATCCATGGTGGTGACTATCTCCCTCTTGCTTCCTATAAAGACTCCTTGCTTCCTTTTTCCTGTCTTTTCTATCGCCCTCCTTCCCTTCCTCATTATCCTAATTCATAATAGTGTCCGTCCTCCCCTTCCCCATTTCCCTAATAAAGATTTGTATTAAACTGGTCGGACCAACATTTGAACCGTTGTTTCTTAATCTCACGCCAGGTATATAGACAATAAAAGAACCTCCTCTCCCTTCTATAAATTGGAGCGAGACAGAGAGCAAATAATCCAGATCCTTCTGCATGCTGATTTCGCTATTAAGTGAAGCAAAGTGAAAGGACCTACCCAGGAAATTCAGTTCTTACGGATAAGGTGGCAAGATGGACATTGTCACATCCCAAGACATGTGACTGACAAAATCACGGCCATGTCTTCGCCCATTAATAAGAAAGAGACACAATCTTTTTTGAGCATAGTGGACTTTTGGAGAATTCATATTCCAAACTATAGACCTTTATCAGGTGACATGGAAGAAGAATGAGCCCTGAGCCCTGAGCAGCAGCAGGCTTTTGAGCAGATTAAACAGGAGAAAAACAGTCTGAGCCGTGGCCCTAGGGCAGTATGGATAGGACATGACGTAAAGAACATCCTCTACACTGCTGCTGGAGAGAAAGGTCCCACTTGGAGTCTGTGGCAAAGAGCCTCAGGAGAGACCCAAGGCTGACCCCTGGGATTCTGTAGTAGAGCATACTGAGGGTCAGAAGAGGGCAACACCCCAACTGAAAAGGAGATCTTAGCTGCATATGGGGGTGTTTGGGCTGCTTCTGAAGTAGTCACTACTGATACACAGGTCCTTCTGGCACCTCGACCACCAGTGCTCAACTGGATGTTTAATGATATGTTCCCTCCACCCATCATGCTACTGATACCACCTGGGCTAAGTGGATTGCATTGATTATGCAACGAGCTCAGATGGGGAATCTCAATCATCCAGGAATCTTAGAGGTGATCATGAACTGGCCTAAAGGCAAACAGTTCAGAACATCACCAGCGGAAGAGGTATCACGAGGTAAAGAAGCCCCACTATACAGTGAACTACCAGAAAATGAAAAGGAATTTTCCCTGTTCACAGATGGATTGTGTCATACTGTGGGGAAGCATCGCAGATGGAAAGCTGCTGTGTGGAGCCCCACATGACAAGTTGCAGAGGCCACTGAAGGCAAAAGAGAATCAAGCCAGTTTGCAGAGATAAAGGCTGGCCTTAGATGTAGCTGAATGGGAGAGGTAGCCAATGCTTTATCTTTGTACTGACTCACAGATGGTGGCAAATGCCTTATGGGGGTGATTACAGCAGTGGGAGAAAAATAACTGGCAGCAGAAGGGTAAATCTATTTGGGCTGCTGAACTGTTGGAAGACATTGCTGCCTGAATAAGGAACATAGTTGTAAAGGTGCACCATGTAAATGCTCATGTGCCCAGCAGTTGGGCTACTGAAGACAACAAAATAACCATCAGGTAGATTGAGCTGCCAAAATTGAGGTGGCTCAAATAGACTTGGACTGGCAACACAAGAGTGAATTATTTCTAGCTCGGTGGGCCCACAAGACCTTGGGCCATCAAGGAAGAGATGCAACATGCAAATGGGCTAGAGACCAAGGGGTGGACTTAGCTATGGATGCTATGTCACCCCCCACTGCCTCGTAAACAGGTGGGAGAGGGGAAATGTCAGGTGGAAGAGGGTAACCGGTAGGCTGGTGGTGCTGCAGTGACCCCCCATCCTCTCTTCCCCCTAGCAACAATTTGAGAAATGAGGAGGATTGTAAACAGGTACTGGGTTAGCAAAGTGGGCATCCCCCACCTCAACCATCCATGGCTCCCCAGGTGTCTCTGTGCAATAGGTTTGAGGCCCTGGAACTCAAGGGAGAGGTGAGTGGGGAGTGGAGGGATGTCCAACCGTGAGGTTGCCTCGGGTAAAGTGGTCGACCCCACGCCTCAAGACTGCCTACACCCACAAGGACAGAAGGCTGATTGTTGTAGGCAACTTCCTGCTGAGAGGAACGGAAGGCCCTATACGTCGGACTGACCCTACCTGTAGGGACATGTGCTGCCTCCCTGGGGCACGGGTCAGGGACATTTCTAGGAAACTTCCTGGACTGATTCACCCTTCTGATTATTACCCCTTATTGATAGTACAGGCTGGCATTGGTGAAGTCACTGAGAAAAGTCTCAGGGCTATCAAGAAAGACTTCAGGGGACTGGGGTGGGTAGTTGATGGAGCGGGTGTGCAGGTGGTGTTTTCTTCTATTCCTTCAGTGGCAGAGCAGGATACTGAGAGATACCAAAAAACCCATCTCATAAATAAATGGCTTAGAATTTGGGGATTTCGACCACAGGGCAACTTACTTGGAAGCTGGCACGATGGCTGCAAATGGAAGTAGCCTGTCTCTGAGGGGTAAGAGGATCTTAGCTGAGGAACTCTCGGGACTCGTTGAAAGGTCTTTAAACTAGGTATGAAGGAGGAAGGGGACAAAATGAGGACTGCAGGAGCTGAGCAGGACCAAACCTGATGGGCGATGATGGTGCAGTACAAAGGGATGGACTGGTGCTCGGGATGCTGCTGTTCTAGGGGATCCTAAATCTTCTATAAAGGCAGTAAGATGGAAAGCCCAGGTGAAGTGCCTTGATACCAATGCGCACAGCCTGCAAAATAAGCGGGATAAGTTGGAAACTATGATGTGCTTGGAAAGTTATGACCTTGTTGCTGCCACAGAAACATGGTGGGAAGACTCCCACAACTAAAATACCACCACTGAGGAATATCAACTCTTTAGAAGGGATAGGTGAGGTAGGAAGAGTGGGGGAGTTGCTCTCTATGTCAAAGAGTGGATAGACTGTGAGGACAGTCTATCCCTCTGAGTCAGGAACAGGTTGAGAGTCTATGGGTTTAATTAAGAATGGGTCTAACAAAGGCCAGCTGGTGATAGGCATATACTACAGGCCAACTGATCAAGGGGAGACTGTTGACGAGGCTTTCTTGCTTCAGATGTGGGGGGCATCATGCTCATGGGTTCTCATCCTTACTGGGGACTTCAACCATCCGAATATGTGTTGGAAAGACCACATGGCGAGCTGCAAGAGGTCCAGGAGGCTCCTAGAATCCACTGATGATAACTTTCTGGTCCAGATATTGGACAGACCGACCAGAGGTGAAGCGTTGCTGGACCTGCTGCTCACCAATACGGAGGAGATCATTAAAGGCATTAAGGTTGGACGCAGCTTGGGCTGCAGTGTCCATGCCCTGATCGAGTTTGTGAATGTGGACCTGGCAAAGAGTGGAGTCAGGACCCTGAACTTTGGAAGAGTGAACTTTAAGCTGTTCAATGGACTGTTGGCTAAATCCCCTGGGATGTCTCTTTAAAAACAAAGATGTTGAGGAGAGCTGGCTACTCTTCAAGGATGCCTTCCTGAGAACACAAGAACTTTCCGTCCCTCAGAATAAGAAAGCAGGCAGAGGAGGTAGGAAACCGGCATGGCTCAGCAAGGACCTGGTGGGCATGCCGAGGGCAAAGAAAGGTACGTACAAGCTCTGGAAACAAAGGTGTGTCACCTGGGAAGAATACAGGGATGCCGTCCAGACTTGCAGATGTGGGATCAGGAAAGCCAAGGCGCAGGTGGAACTGAATTTGGTGAGGAATGTGAAAAACAATAGGAAAACATTTTCCAGGTACATTGGCCAGAAGAGACAGGCCAAAGCGAGTGTACTCCTTTGGTAAATGTAAAAGGAGAACTGGCTTCAATGGACGAAGAGAAGGCTGAGGTACTGAATGAGTTCTTTGCCTTGGTCTTCACTGGCGGCCAGGATTCCAGTACTTCTCACATCCCTGAGCCCTGCATCCCTAAACCTCGAGGTGATCCCCATCACCACCACTGTGACGACAGGGCAGGTCTGAGACCATCTCATGAGACTGAATGTGTACAAGTCTATGGGGAGGATGGTGTGCATCCCAGGGTTCTGAAGGAGCTGGCTGAGGTGGTTGCTGAGCCACTCTCCATCATATTTCAAAAGTTGTGGCTGTCAGGAGAGGTCACGAATGACTGGAGGAAGGGTCACGTCACTCCCATTTACAAGAAAGGGAGCAAGGAGGATCTCAGGAACTACAGGCCAGTGAGTCTCACCTCTGTGCCTGGAAGATCATGGAACAGATCATCCTGAATGACAAGCTTGATCACATGAGGAATGAGCGTGTGATCTGAGAAGACAGCCAGCACGGCTTCACCAGAGGAAGGACATGCTTAACCAATCTTGTGACCTGGTGATGGAGCGATGGCACTGATGGACAAGGGAAAGGGGACCGATGTCATTTACCTGGACTTGAGCAAGGCCTTTGACACGGTCTCCCACCACATCCTTATCTCCAAATTGAAGGGGTGTGGATTTGATGAGTAAACAACTTGATAGATAAGAAATTGGTTGAAAGGCAGCAGACAGATAGCTCTATGTCCAGGTGGTGGCAGGCAATGAGCAGCATTCCCTCAGGGATTTGTCTTGGGACCAGCGCTCTTTAACATCTTTATCAATGACATTGATAACGGAATTGAGTGCACCCTCAGCAAGTTTGCTGATGACACCAAGCTGAGTGGTGCGGTTGACATGGTAGAAGGAAGGGATGCCATTCAGAGGGACCTCAACAGGCTTGAAAGGTGGGCCCAGGTGAACCTGATGAGGTTCAACACGGCAAAGTCCATGGTTTTGCACTTGGGCTGGAGGAATCCCAGGCATCCATACAGACTGGAAGGAGCGGTCCTTGAGAGCATCCCTGTAGAAAAGGACCTGGGGATCTTGATGGATGAAAAGCTTAACATGAGCCAGCAGTGTGCTCTTGCAGCTTGGAAGGCAAATGGTATCCTGGGCTTCATCAGAAGAAGGGTGGCCAGCAGGGACAGGGAGGTGACAGTCCCCCTCTCCTCTGCTCTTATGAGGCCCCATCTGCATTAATGTGTCCAGGTCTGCAGCCCCCAGTATAAGAAAGACAGGGAGCTGTCAGAGAGGATCCAGAGGAGAACCACAAAGATGATCAGGGGACTGGAGCACCTCCCCTATGAGGGCAAGCTGAGGGAGCTGAGCTTGTTCAGCCTGGAGAAAAGGAAGCTGTGGGGTGACCTCATTGCAGCCTTTCAGTATGTAAAGGGAGCCTACAAACAGGAGGGGAATCAACTCTTTGAAAGGGTAGATAACTGCAGGACAAGGGGAAATGGCTTTAAGTTGAGGGAGGGCAGATTTAGGTTGGATGTCAGAGAAGTTCTTTACAGAGAGAGTGGTGAGGCTCTGGAACAGGCTGTCCAGAGAGGTTGTGGATGCCCCATGCCTGGAGGTGTTCAAGGCCAGATTGGATGGGTCCGTAGGCAGCCTAGTCTAGTATTCACTGTGGAGGTTGGTGTCCCTGTCTGTGGCAGGGGGGTTTGAGCTTCTTGATCCTTGAGGTCCCTTCCAACCCCAGCCATTACGTGATTCCATGATTCCGTATTTCTGTGATGCACAATCCGGTTAAGCAGCAGGGACGAGACCCTGATGAAGAAGAGAGCGGTCAGATGACATACCAAGTCCTCATATCTGTTCCCCCTGAACAGAAATGGTAACAACAGAACAAACAGTGTTCTGGGGAATGTAGCTGTTCATTTCTGGGACAGGTAACTGGTACTGGAGCATTAACAGTTTAACTCCCAGTGCAGTACATGATGTTATGATATGGAATACCGATAACCAAAAATCATAAAACCATGACAGAAGATCTGCACCATGTGGTACAGGCCTATGTTGAAGTAGTTCTTGAAGAACTACAACCTGTGGGATCACCATGTAGGGAGGTACCCAGTGCTGGAGTAGGGAAAGAGGGCAAAGATGAAGGAACTGCAGAGATCAAGTATTATAGACTAATTACTATTCCCTAGAGATGCTTGGAAGGTGGATGTAGAAGAAGCTAGATGAGGGGAAAATGGTCTTAATTTGCTTTTAGTTTATCACTGCTCTAGTCAATTAATGATAGACATCAGAGTACCTTAATTATTCCCAAGCCAAGTCTGTTTTGCCTGTGACAGTAATTAATGAGTAATTTCCCTGTCTTTAACTCAACCCACAAACATTTTTTCATCATTTTTTTCCTTCTGGATATAAAATGGAGGCCTAAAGAAGATGTGATTTTTCACCTAATTAAAAAAAAAAAAATACAATTGCAACAACCAACAAGACCAACAAAAAGAGATTTGGTGATAAACTTGTGATAGCAAGAGCCTGAAGGCATTGCTTGAGATATAGTGATACTGCCAACTCAGCAGAAATGCATCACAGAATGCAGTCCTGCCTGGAGCACAGTGACTTAGAAAGTGGGTATGTTTGCCCAGCCTGTTATGGAAGGCTTTAAACTAGGCTTGCTGGGGAAAGTTAAGCAAAGGTTACAGAAAGCATTAAGGAGATGTGCTAGGAAAGCCTCCTTTGAGAAAGCAATGTGTCTAAGAATCTACCACGAGTGACTGTACACAGTGCAAATGTACCATGATTAATAGACAGAAGGAATTTTCAAGAGAGTTCACACATGCTCTCAAATGTATGATCCCACTGAGATTAGAGGAGTGACAGAATAGTTAGCATGACCGCAGAGTAGTGATGTGTCTAGATTTTTCAGATAGGACAGGTCAGGGAAGAGCAAGATTTGCATGTGAACACAGGAGAGACTCAAATATACAGAGCTCTGCTTGGGGATGGCTGGTTAATTAACTGAGAGCTTATTGGGTGACAGTAAGAAGGGAGATGAAAACAGTGATCATGGTCAAGTGCCTGTTCCTTAATGCCTGATTCAAAAATGAATAAACCTTTGTGGAAAAGCATGCAAAGCTGACCTTGGATGGAAAGTATTAACAATATCAATATTTTCAGAGGGGCATTGTAACAAAGTATAACCAGTGTAGGAGATTTTTGGAAATCATGGAAAACTGACTGAATAGAAAACAGTTCTGCAGGGAAAGTTGGGGTATATACAAATCATCAAGAATGTGTCCTTGTAACAGTGAAGATCAGTGGCATCCTGATCTGTACTGGTAAGCATGCACCTAGTAGGCTAAAGGAATAGATTATTCTCCTTTGCACACACGAGAAATATGTGTAACATTGTCCAATTTTGAGTGGAATCCATAGAAGAGAGACACTGAAATACTGGAGTGAGTCAAGAAGATGGACACATAAATTGCAGGTGTCTGAAGATTGTGAGAGCATTACAGAGATAGATTTGCACAGCCCAGGGAAGCACAGACTCAGGGGAGGATTGTGTTACGGTTGTCAGCTACTTAGTGGGAGGATTCAGAGAAATTGGAAACAAATTCCTCCAGAATATTTGATGATAGAAGACAGAACAAACACTGGCTGAAGCACAGAATGTTGAGCCACCAGCGAAAAGGATCTTTGTAATGGATTGTAGTCAAACACTGCTTCAGGCTGCTAGAAGATGCTCTGAAATCTTAATTCCCTGACACTCTGAAAAGTTTACTGTCCCTAAGCAACAATATCGAAGTTTGAAATTGAGCCTGCTCTTATTGACACTGAGACAGTTGTTCTCCAGAGCACCCTTACAATTGGAATTATTTATTATTCAGTGCTCTTTTAAAAAGCCAGTGAGAGAAAGTCACACAGACCTGCTGAAAGGAAGGAGCTAGCCCCTCTCTGTTGGGATCAAATGAACTTAAAGTGAATCATAGAACATCCAAGAAGAGGGAACAGTTGGAAGCAGACAGAATTAACAGACATGGAGTAGATAAGACTGTCACCTCCATCACAAACAGAGATGTATGGAGAAGAAAATGAATATTTAATCTGTCCTCAGTGGAAAACTTCCTAAAACCAAAAGAGGAGATGCAGAACTGACAGTCAGGCAAGAAACAATCTCTTCTCATTGACATAAATCCTGGAAGAAATAATCATGGGACTGTACAATAGCTTTGGTTGGAAAGGACCTCAAAAATCATCCAGTTCCAATCTCCCTGCTTTGGACAGGGTTGCCAACTGGTAGATCATGCACTAGATCATGTTACCCAGGGCCACATCCAACCTGGCCAGGAACACCTCCAGAGACAGGAAGTCCACAACCTCCCTTGGCAGCCTGTTCCAGAACCTCACCACCCTCACACTGAAAAACCTTCCTCCAGACATCTAATCTGAATTTTCCTTCTCTTAGTTTAAAACCATTCCCACTTGTCCTATTACTATTTGCCTATGTCATGGGAGACCATATCAAAGACCTTGCACAAGTCCAGGTAGATGTCATCAGTTGCCTTCCCTTTGTCCACTCATGTCGTCACTCCATCATAGAAGATCACCAAGACCGTTAGTCATGATCTGCCTTGCTGAAGCTGTGCTAATTGTCTCAGATTCCTCATGTGCCTTGACATGTCTTCCAGGAGGATCTGTTCCATCTTCCCAAGCATAGAAGTGAGTCTCAACTGCCTGTAGTTCTTCAGATCTTCCTTCCACTTTTTCTTAAAAATGGAAGTGATGTTTCCCTTTTTCCAGTAACCAGGGACAGGCACAATTTTCATACATGATAGAGAGTGGTTTGGCGACATCAACTAGCTTCCTTAGAACCCTGGGTGCATATCATCTGGTCCCACAGGTTTGTACACATTCAGCCTCATATGGCGGTCCAGGAATTGCTCTGTTATTACAGTGTGGGGGATTTTTCTCCCCTACCTCCCAGCTGGAAGCTCAGGAACAAGAGTTTCAAGGATGTGAGAGGCACAAGAATCCTGGCTGCTGGTGAAGACTCAGCCTTCTCCATGTCATTTGTAGCTGGTTTGCCTTTCTCAGTTATTAGAAGGCTGCTTTCTCTTTGGCCAGTCTCTACCAGTCAATATGGACTCAACAGAGTCCATTCTTGCTTTTTACATTCTTTGCCAAGTGCAGTTCCACCTGCACCTTGGCTTTCCTGATATTATTACTGCATGTCCTCTTATACATACTTGAAAAGACACTGCAGATAGAAAAGAGCCCCACTAATGTTTTAGACAGCAGCTTAGAACACGTTTCTTTTAGGGAAGGTTGTCAGTATTATACTCATCTACGGGAAGGGTGTAGGAGAAGACACAGGAAACTTACAGACCTGTAAGTCTAACCTCAGTTCATGAGGTTTTAGCAATGAAAATTATATCTAAATCTTTTGATCTCACTTTACATATACTTGCAAAAACATGTTGATACATTACACAATTGTTCATCACCTGCCACCTGATTTCCAGCCTGTCCCTGAGCAGTGGTGAGCTCCCCACAGTTGTCATGGTTTTATGATTTTTGGTTATCAGTATTCCACAAAATAACACCATGTAATGCAATGCACTGGGGGTTTGACTGCTGATGCTCAAGTTCCGGGTGCCTGTCTGGAGGAGAAGAACTACATTCCCCAGGGGGCTTTGCAGTCAGCAAGGAGATACAACTCCTGGCAAGGTCAGCTGATGTGCTCTTCTTCACCTGCACTTCTTCGCCTGCGCTTCTCTATCTGCTCTTCTCCACCTGCTTTTCTTCATTGGCTCAACTGGACTGCACTTCTCGCTTTGGCGTTGTGGTGAGGCCTATCTACCTTTCAGACACACTCTCTCTTATTATATTTTGCTGATGCTATGTTTAGTAAATTAGTTTGTTCCACCTCAGATTGTTGCCGCTGTTTTCAATTACTTTGGGGTCCCGTTTCCCTTTTCCGGAGGCGCGGATCCGCGAATCCCTCTGCCCCACTGGTCACGGAACCAGGCCGAACCAGCCTGTGAACTATTGACAACAGTCCACATGGTTTCATACAGTATGGAATACCTCTTTGTTCAGTTTAGGTCGGCAGTTCTGGTTCTGTCTGCTGCCACTCCTTATGCAACTACAGCCAGAGAAAATGTAAGGATGGAAAACTTGGTCAACTTCTCAGTTTCTCTTACTTATCAAGTCTTATGATAATATCCATCAGATGTAGATGCAGATGTACGCCTCTCAAAATATGCATGGAAAACAATTTTCCTAGAACTGAAAACTCTTAATTTTCAGCTTTTGAATGAATTTTCATTATTAGTATGCTTTCCAGTTTCACTAATAAAAATAAATTTATATAAAAAAAGAAATATATTGTAAAGTCAACTTTCCCTTCCTTTCCTTTCCTTTCCTTCTACAGAATTTCTCCAATGGACAAAATCTAGGAATTTCACAGAAATCGCTCTGAATAAGTTGGAATCTCCCATCTTTCAGAGCCTTAAATTTGAAAGTCCCTTAAAATTAGTCAGCATTTTTCTTTACAAAATAATTGACACATCCTGTATAATATGATTCTGAAGATGGAAAATAACATTTTATCAGATATTTACTACATGTATATATATATACATAATTCAAGCTCCTGTCTAAAAACATGTTGCATAAAAACAGTCTCAAAAAACTGAATTTTGTAATCAGTCTAAGATTAAATAAGCTAAAATCAAAAATATTTTTGTTTCTCAGGGCAAAGAAGTTGCATTTTGTTATTTTGCTTTTTTTCTTTCAAGAAAAAGTATGGCCACTAGATGGCAGAAGTGGATAGTTTTTAAATTCCTTGAAGTAGCTGTGGGTTTTTCTGCTCTGGTCGTTCTGCTGATTGGGGAAAAGGGAGAAAGAGGACTTTTTTTTTTTTTTTTTTTTTTTTTTTTTAATTGGTTATGGCTACACATCGAAAAATGATGATTCAGGTTCAAATATTCATTTGAACGCCATTAATCATTTAAAATAATAGAAAAATTACTAAACATTATTGATGAGATATGTAGTCAATAATGGATGAAGACAGTGTGTTGGAAAGATATTAACATGACAGAGTAGTAAAGGAAAATGGGAAAGAGGTAAACAATATTTCCTGTTACCAAAAAACAAACAAACAAACAAACAAAAAAGTATATTGCTTCAGGTTCTTAAATTTACTTAGTAAAATACAGATTTAAAATTTAATGTTTTGTAGTTTCTCAATTAAAGTTATCCATACTAACTTTATTCACGTATGACACATCTGTCACCAGGTCAGAGAGAAATTGATATTGAGTACATTTAAATTTTTCCAAGATAATAGAGTGAGTAATGGTAATTTACAGAACTTAGCATGGTTTGTATATCTTATTTAAAAGTACTAACTTCTAAACAGGTAAGCACTTCCCATTGCATTTTGTTGGTTTTGTTAAACTTTCTATGGGATACTAGGCTGGGAAGAAAATAATCTTTTAATTACATTTTTAAATTTACATAGTAAACTTTTATTAGCATAATGATATCTCTTATAATGTGCCTATAATTATACAAAATGGTGTTAAAATATATTTTTAATAGTAGATGTAAGAATATTTTTCTGCAGTATGATAGTTACACATAGTCATTTGTTGGCTGACATACAGATCAGGTATTAAAACACCGAAACATAGTTTTCTAGTCCCCAGTTCCATAGTTACTGGAGAACTGAGATTCTATTCAGTTACCTAAATACAAACTGATGATGTTCTTCCTATAAGATAAATTTAGAACATCAAAGAATTCTAGACGAACTTGCTGTTATGACACTTGTATTACAAAAGAGATGCAACTCTTGGATGGCACCAGAAAACCATACAGGATATGCTGGGATGCCATGTACATCTGTGCAGTAAACAGGACCAGAGCCAGTGTCACACTCAACATTTTTTCTATAGGTAGAGAAATCACAACAAATATAATAAAAATGTTGAGTGCAATCATTACTAATCCACAATTAGAAACTGGTGCAGAAAGATAATAAATGATAATACAGCTAGAACAATTACATCTCCTACTTTTCTACTCTTATTTCTGGTGTTACACACATTTCCCAAACATTGCTGTTTGGGGTCCTCAGGTTGGCCTCTGCCATCATACCAGGCCTGCCTTTCTCTGAGCTATATCATTATGTTAGTCATAAATAACTAATTCTACATTAAAATAAAAATAAAAACGAAAAAACTAGTTGTTACTGCTATCTGCATGAAAATATGGCTTAAATACAGAGAAGTTCAAAGGTATAAAAGATAAGACCTAGGCACCTGGTCAATTAGAGAAATTGCTGTTAAGAGTAAATGGTATAAAACAAAGCTTCAAGCAGATCAACAAAACTCAGAGAGCGTAAGCCTGAAAATGTTGAGGCCTTTTGAAGCTCAGCACAAATCTTACAGCACGATACTAGCAATAGTCAACATGGTTTCACCAATTAGTAGGGAGCTGTGCAGCTTTACAGCTAATAAAATGTAAAACACCACTTCAAAATTTGGGCTTAATGACATCTGAGAAACCCTTCGAATTGCCAGTTTCTTTCAGTTGCTATTTTAGTAGTGTACAGGCCTCCACTTATCTGCTACACACATGCAGATGATCCATACACCCTAGGAAACTTCATCTACCAGACTGACTGTCCAGGAAAATGAATATAGCCTGATTGCTCTACCTTTTGAGTGAATTAGCAACTCTTTAGTGTCTGATGACAGTTATGATTTATTAATGCACTGGGGATCTGAGAATTTGATTTAATTATGCACAATCAAATGCAGGAATCTTAAACTCTTTGCTGCATACTGAACTACTTTTGGAGTATACTCTTTATTTTATTTTATTAAAATTTTAGACATTTTTAGACATTTTATTTAAGTTCTATTTTTTTTTTCTTTTATTTTTCCCCATACTCATAAGTAAGAGTATATCTTTTAACTTCATAATTCCTGTTTAACCTCTAGGTTAGCATACAGAATGGGTAATTTGCAATTTTCCTTTATGGTTATAGATGTTTATTTCAACAAAGCTTGTAGAATAATATTGTCTTTGCTTTTCCTATTTCTTTGTTAAATTTGCTGTAGTTTCTAGTGGATTAAAAAATTAATCCACTCTGAAGGAACTTTCACAATCAGAAAGGCAGTTACATAAATACATGCATATATGTAGGAAAACAAGTAGGTAGGAAAAAGAGACAGCATGACTATGTCACTCTATATTTTCAAGTTAATGGAACTGTCTAAGATAGATTCAATACAATTAAAATATTACTCTCCCCTCCCTCCCACACACACACGTGTAAAATTACCAAAATGCCCCTGTTTAACAGGAATCTTGCATTCAGTTCAAATACATCCTCACCACGAAACATCTAATTTAAGCAGGAGTACATTGCGATGTCTGTTAAACAATTAGATAAAAATTATGTTTCCAGATCTCCTGCCTAGGCAATCTACTAATTGTTGATATTATTTCATATTTCATTAGGTTATCTGGAGCCATTATATTATTTGTCTGTTCTTCAGTTTCTCTGGGAAACTAAATTATTGCAAGAAGTGGTATGCTACTAATTCTTATGGTTTATAGGTTTTACCATTAAAATTCAAACTTTATCAGGAAGACAACACACTAAAATCCATACCATCTAGAGATACGATTGCAAATATCAATATTTTTTATCTCCACATGATAGTAGATGTAGTGATATTAACAGTTGTGACTTTTTTCAGTCAGTAGTTTCATTATGCGGGTCTGTAATATTTCTGAGGTTGGGAGGTCAAATTTTCTAGCAGTATTGATTTCACTAACCAAATATCATCCTATATGACCTCTTTAATGGACATATATCTATTGACCTAAAATGATGATCAAAGAAGGGTTTTTTGCGATGGATGAAAGAACTCAAATTACCAGCTTCTTTGTAACATGACATCTTGAAAGAGAGTGACACATAGTGCTAAAGTACATCACCCAGAAAATTTGAATTGATAGGTCTAATTTTTCATGAACGCTGAAGTTGAAAGAGAGACGCTAGCTGTACAAATACGAGTCTGTTGAAGCAATTTTCTCTGCAGTATTGGAAAAGTTTATAAGAAATTAATACTGGGGATTTTTAAATAATCATTGAAATTAGAATTTCATATTCTGGTATATGCGAGGAAGTTTCAAATTTTCACCAAGATGCTTTAAGTCAGGAAATTGTCTCTAACCACTGCATGCTTGCTGTGATTAAAACAGATCTGTAACAATGTCTCATGTGTTCACCAATATGTGTTTTCTTCCAATGTTTTTCCATTTCCTTATACACACAGAGACAACTGTCTAACTATACAAAACTTGCTCTTAACACACTTTAATGGGAAAAGACTGTGACTCTTTCTATTACCTGAAAAAGAAAAAAAAAAAAAAAAGAAAAAAAAAAAAGTATACCCAGCTTTATTTTGAGAGCAAATATGGAAAACTGCAATTAGATCTATTGTGTCAAAACAATATATACCTCATTTCATTTCAAAGAAAGACACTGTAGAAGAGTTAAATGGTATCCTGGTACAAACAATGACATGTGTACAGCTTCTTTAAATCATAATTAGATTGGTTTACTAAAGCAAAATAGGTGAGCTAAAAACATGACTGTTATTCCTTGCACTAAATGTATCACTTTAGATACAGGAACTTTTCCAGTATTTATAAAATACGTATTAGTTTGATAGAATACATCTTTTCCTGCTACAACAGCAAATGGATAGATGCTAGAAGTACTAAATTTATTTACCTCTTAGCAAGCATTTTAGAGGAAAAATGCTAAGTTTCTCTTAACATTTGTCCGATGGTAATTGCACTTTTGCCATCAAGTGACTATAATGACTTGTTTTTGTCCAAGGTCTGAGTATACTATATACAGCAGAGGTTTGACAAACCTAGGTAGTCCATGGTCTAACAAACAGTAACCCTTTTGTTAAATGAGACTAAGGAAAGATCATCTGCAACTTTAACACTCTACTGAAACAGAGAAGAAATCTAATAAAATAGTTCTAGTCAGATTAAACAGCAACAAGGCAGTTTCTGTACTGTTGCTCTCAACTATTGGCTGTCCTCTCTGTCACAAAGAGATATAGGCTGGTATGATCAATCAGAATAGAACTACTCTTCAACTGCTGATTACCTTTTTTTTTTTATCTTTTTTTTTCTTTTTTTTCTTTTTTTTTTTTTTCCACAAATGATTCAGCTGCATACAGGTTTAGGTAATGAAGATGGATAAAAAAAAACAAAAACAAAAACATCTGTCACCCACATTTTCCTTAGTAAAATTTTCCATCATACAACTGTAAACAGAAGGTAAACAATCTCAAGCCAAAGAATGCCTAAAGAAATACTCATACTATGTGCTGTTAAATCAATACAAAGTATACAATCTTGTGCTAGCTATAGCAAAAATTCTGTTTCTTCTGCTGCAACTTAGATAAGATGGACATATTCAAATCCATGGAGACTATCCAAAGACTATCAGCTATCTTAGTCTGTTTAAACACTATTGAGAACAACATCTAGGAATCCATTTCTAAGTTTACCAAGTAAATACAATTCTGCCATTTCCGGGAAAGCAATATATTTCACTGATACAATAAGGTTTGAATTTAGCCTGAGTTGGATTTAATTTGTTTTAGCTGTGACAAAAGCTGCTTAGTAGTAAGTGGGCTGCCTAAGAATTGATGCCTAAGAAGTTTTACTCTAGCTTCATTAACATCATATCATTAGTAAAAATCAAACAAATTGATATGGTTATTGAATACCAAGCATTAGCCCCCTTATGTTAATTGTATCTGAGGAAACAATCATGTTACTTTAAATAATAGCTAACCAGTGAAGATTTTCAAACATGAAACAGAAACCACTGGCTTAAGTACATTTTGTGTTAAGAAAATATAAAAATAATCCCAAAAAGAGACAAGTCAAGAGGAAGAGGTATTTGTCATCAGCATCAATTCCTTCCCCGTTCAGGATAATAATGACTGATCTCAGCTCTTCTTGAGCCCAGACTGATGCCGAAAGAATGAACTTAACAACGGAAGATAAAAGGAAAATATTCCATTAAGTCTTTCAATAAATAATTTTAACTGTAAATTAATTAGTCCTTTTCTATAATAAATGATTTGATCTCTATTGCTAGTCCAACTACAATAAAACTTCTACTGCCTCATAAATCATGTAGCCATCATTTCATAATAGAAGACAATAACATTAGTAAAATAAATACTATTATGTAGTTTTTATTAAAACTGAATTAGCATTAACAATATTTTTGGCAAGTCCACTGATTTCTATGATGAAATGACTGTCTATATGAATAGTGAGAGTGATGGTTATACTTCAGTAACAGTTATGATAGTATATATTACAAGTGTTGCACAGTGCAATTGCTTAACACTCACTGATGGATGCTCAGACAGTTCTTGAGCAGTGGCTGTTCCCACCCCCCCACACCCCCCCACCATGCAATCAACTCCCTCCATTTTTTTTATTTCTATGTGATTTTTTATGGTACGGAATATCCCTTCATCCAGTTTGGTTAGCTGTCCTCCAAATTGGTTGTGCACACCAGCCTCTTCAAAGACAGAACAGTACAAAAAGCAACAACAGTACAAAAAGAGTTCTTCACTCTGCACAGCACTACATAGCAACAACTAAAACAATGATGGGTTATCAACATTGTTTTTCTCCTGAATACAGCATCATACCAACCACTATGAAGAAAATCAGTTCTATCACAGCTGAAACCACATTAATGCTTATAAATATTGTAAAGGGTGTGTGTCAGTAGGACAGAGCCAGGCTGTTCTCAGTGACACCCAATGATAGGACAAAGGGCATTGGGTGCAAGCTGGAAATAGGATATAAGAAAAAACTTCTGTACAGTAAGGGTAACAGAACACTGGAACAGGCTGCCCAGAGTGGCTGTGCAGTTTCCTTCTCTGGAAACCCACCAGGATGTGTTCTTGGGTGACCTAATCTATGTGTTTCTGCTCTTTCACATGGATTGGACTAGATGATCTTTAGAGGTTTCTTCAAATCCCTGACATTTTGTGATTCTGTGATTCTGTGAAACCAGGACAGCTATACACCCAGGTTAAATAGCAGTGAACAGTATCTTGAAGCCCAGATACTGTCCAGTAACAGAAAGAACGTTCCAGAAACATCTACTAGATTCCACGTTCCTGGGCAACCTGATCTTGTGGGCAACAACCGTGCCCACATTGGAGGGCTTGGAATTAGATGATCTTTAAAGTCCCTTTCAAACCCAGGCATTTTATGATTCTATAAAAATAGCATTAAACTACAGTATTGTTTTAATATTACTGTTATTGTTATCTATTACTGGAAAAAAGAATAGATAACAGGTTGTCAAAGACTAGCAACTAAAGAAACTTCTGAAATCTTGCATATAAAGATAGTGAAATCAGATTACTTTGTAAAAGCTGAAATCAGTTGTAATGAACAACTATCCAGGTTTCTATTTTGCAACATCTTTCTTCCTGAAAGGTAAACATAAAATATTTAAATTTTATACCTTTAAATAATAAATTTATATGTAAATACCTTTAAATATGTATTATACCACAAAATATTTAAAGGTATTTAAAGGTATAAAATTTAAATATTTTTCATATATTATAAATAGAAACTTGGATAGTTGTTCATTACTGATTTTGGTTTTATATTTCAATGGTCATGGCTTACTTTATCATTTCTGTTGTTGATATGTTACATCACATCATTTACCAGCACATCAAAACGTATCAATAATGTATGAACTTACAGCTCCTCGAAAGTACATAATGATTATTTATCTGGCTTTGAAATCTTTTGGTAGTCAGTGGTTTATGATATTTCAATTATTATTCCTGTGTTGAAAATATGAAATGGAATCTATAAATTTGCAAGATATCTTAATTAATGTATAGATTGAAGCAGGTTTTAAAGATGTAAATTCCATATTTTTCTGGTAGCTTGAATTTGTACATACATCAAAGCTCAATTTTTTTTTCCAGTGAAATATGTAGATGTCATCAAAAGCTTGTCTATAAGTAAGAAAAAAAAAAAAATTGTTAAAAAACATGGAGTTAGAATGCGATTATCTTTCTCTACCTCCTATTTGATTTTCTTCATGAAAACTGTCTAATTTACTTTAGATACCCTTTCCCTCAACACTGGGAAGCTACCTTATAGTGCAAAAGCTTGTAGCTACCATTGGATGAAATTTTCAGTGGAAAAAAAAGTACAAAAGGTACATGGGTGCATCATACACAGTGCAATCTCAGAAAGAACCTTTTCTAAAAACAGAAGAACTGTTTTAAAATCAAAGATGGAAAAAGTAAAAGTAATTTCATATAGTGTAACTAAATGTTGATTGTGAGTAATACTCTCTATATTTTGAAACCTACTACCGTAATCTATTTATATGGAGCACTTATCAGTGAAGCAACTACTAATTCAGACAATCTTCCTACCTAATAAGTCAACAAGCCTATATATTAAAAAACTTTCTGATTTAGGTACACAAGAATTTGTTCTCTTTCACAAATTCAAGCAACTTTTTTGTCCATCTTCCTCAATTTATTGTCTAGGAAAACTACAAATTGACAGTGTAACAAAATTTGGAGAGCAGGTTTCATTCTAAGGCTACAAAAATGCAGAAAAGACATTCAAGGACTTGTTTTGTTCCTGTTTCTTTCTGGTTAAATTATTTCATTATTTATAAATCAATATCTCTCTCTTTGGGTGGTCATATTTCGCAACCACAGGTACAGTTAAGTACTGATTACATGACCTCAATTTTTTCCACAGAACTACTGACACACAAGACAGAAACAAATTTCTTTAATATTTTTCTTGCTTAATGTAAAAATGAATAAAGATAATAATCACAGATATTTATTTAATTATAATCAACTCTAATTTTCATCGCCACGCTCATACTTAGATAGGTGGCTTTCAGCATTATCACTGTGGGTGGTTTTTAATGTTTCAGTTTTGTTATTTGTTCTGCAGTAATCCAAGTAAAAAACAAAACAAAACAAAAAAAATTAATTATATTAACACCTGTAACTGGGTGGAGTATTTCTAGCAAACATTGCCAGACTATTGATTCATTGCATTACTGTAACTCTTAAAAATATATCAAAATATTATGAGCATGAATAAGAACATCAATACAAAGCATAGAATAGGAAAGCAGGAACATATAGATTAATATGTGCCAAATGAAACTGCAGATTCAGTTAAATGAATGTCAAAATTTGGAGTCTCTCCCATATGCTCTGGACCTCTTCAGCCCAGAGAAAAGGAGACTGAGAGGAGATTTCATCACTGATGATCTAAATATCTAAAGTACAGGAGTCCAGGAGTCAAGTGGATGAGTGCAGTGGGTTTTATTCTGTATCTGAATCTGGGTTTCTAGAAGATGCTCGAACTAGCTTACGTGGCATAGGAGCCAGGGACGGCTCGAACTAGCTTGCATGGCTTAGGAGCCAGGGACAGTTTATGCTTGGAATATAGCACAGATTGTACCTAAGCAGCGGTGCTTGGTGAATAGGTTTCTGGAATGCTCGCCTTTGTTCCTTTGACATGCTTGTCTAACCACTGTACCCTAGGTATGTGATTTATAGAGTTGTTTATAACCATGGTTTCGGGTTCTGTATCTATATAAGGTCTGCTGTGGTTACCAATAAACGAAGCTGTTCACTCATATTGAGTTGGTGTGCTTCCCCAGGTTTATCAGCAGGTTTTCCCTGGCCAAGTGGGTTATTCCCGACATTTGGCGCCCGAACAGGGACCTGACTGATGTGCCTGGCGTTGCGAGGCTTATGCGGTTAACAACCGGGGCAGACTCGGAGGGCAAACCTGTGTGAATAGCTGGCCAGCTGAGCGCGACCGCGGAAGGCGGATTGCGGATCTCCATCAGACGGAATGGAGCGGGAGGTAGCCCAACAATTGCTTTTATGTTTTTTAGAAAAACGCGGGGTGGATACGGGAGTTTTAAAGTCGGTACCGAGCGTTTTAGATTTCGGGCGATCGGCAGGGGTGTTCTTGCATGCAGGAACCTTATTTAATGTTGATGAGTGGCATACGTGTGGTGATATACTTTGGGATCAGGTGATTGATGATAAAAAGGAGGCTAAGAAATTGATGAAGCCTTGGAGAGAGATTATTAACTGTATTAAGAGACATAAGGTGGAGCAGGATATGGCCGGTCAGGCAGCTCAGCAATTGGGGGTTGGGACGGCTACGGGGAGAATCCAGGATCCCCCTCATCCATCTATGGGCATCCCTGTCCCCGTTAAGTTGGATAATTATGTTTTGCCCAGCGCTCCACGAAAGGAAGAGTCGGACTCTGAGCCCGACTTATTCCCTGAGGAGGAAGGTAATGGGGACTTGCCCCCCCCCCCCCCTCCACTCGCCTCTGCACCTGTGCCGGCGGGGGTTTTGCCAAGGAGAAATGAACAAAAGGGCTGTGACAATGTTACTCAAATAGGGAAAAATAGACGGATTACAAGACTTAATTGGGCTAAGATTGCGGAACAAGCCGCACATCAGGGGAAAATGGATATAGTGGAGGTTGTGAGTCAAGCTTTTCCAATTCGTTATGATGCAGGACCGGATGGTGAGGTTCATGGGGTACATGTGCCAATCGGTTGGAAAATGTTATTTCAGTTGCGGGCTACAGTGGCCGAGCATGGGTTACATAGTGAACCGGCTCGACAGCTGTTGACGTATATGTGGGCTAGTAGCATTTTGGTTCTGGAGGACATAAAAACTATAATGCGCATGATTATGAAGCCCTCTGAGCAGATGTTGTGGCAAGCACATTGGCGGCGGCTGTGTGAGCTGTCTGCACAGACCCCGCAGGATATGCACCACCCGTTGTTTCAGGTTACGGTTGATCAGTTGACAGGCAGCAATATGTTTTCTTGCCCTGACATTCAGGTCCAGATGGGACCTGAGGTTTGTATGGAAAGTATGAACTTGGCGCGGGATGCATATAACATGGTAAAGACGTCAAAGCCGACACCATCATATTTATCAATTAAGCAGGGCAGAGAGGAAACTTTTGCTAGCTTCGTTCTAGCTAGTCTTGTAGTCTTCAGGTTTTCCCTAACGGCCACTGCATGGGCTTTCCCGATCCGATTGCGATGGATTTCTGATCATCCCATTTGGATTGATCAGTGGCCGTTGAAACAGGAAAGCCTGCAGTATGCCAGTCAGTTGGTACAAGAGCAATTGCAGCAAGGGCATATCGTGCCTTCTACCAGCCCTTGGAATACTCCTATTTTTGTGATTAAGAAAAAATCAGGGAAATATCGGCTGCTACATGATCTGCGTGCTATTAATAATCAAATGCAAGCAATGGGGGCATTGCAACCGGGATTGCCAAACCCATCAATGGTCCCGGAGTCATGGCATCTGTTAATAATTGATCTGAAGGATTGCTTTTTTACAATCAAAATTCACCCTGATGATTCAGAACGCTTTGCTTTTACATTGCCAGCAATCAATAAGAGCATGCCAGCAGCGCGCTATCAATGGGTCGTGCTTCCGCAGGGGATGAAAAATAGCCCTACCTTATGCCAGTTGTTTGTTGATTACGCGTTAGCACCGGTCAGAAAAGCTTGGTCTCATGCTATCATTTATCATTACATGGATGATATTTTGTTTGCTCAATCTGAACCTTTTACTATGCAACAAGAAGTTTTCCTACAGGAGCAATTACAGAAAAACGGCTTGCAGATAGCACAAGAGAAGATACAGCTGGAGACCCTAGTCAATATGAATACAGCAAAAGCCCTTCCCCCCGGTATATTTCTAATTTGTGGGGATAGGGCATGGGCTGGGGTACCTAAGAATATAGTAGGAGGACCCTGCTATTTAGGAAAGCTAACCTTGTTTGCACCACGGCGAGCGGAATGGATGAACATCAACAGGATGCTATCTGGAGACGACCGCCTGAGGGATCAACGCTCGGCAGTGATTCTGACTGAGGATTGTCGTGACGAGGTACAGCTATGGACGGTCACTGCGAACATCTTTGCGTCTATCCTAGCACCAGGTCTGGCGGCTGCACAAGCCTTGAAGCAGATTGAGCGATTGGCATGTTGGACAGTCAAACAAAGCAATATTACGTCCCAGATCCTTGAAGAAATGCTGGAGGACATGGACAGTTTACGGCACGCGGTGTTGCAAAATAGAGCAGCTATAGACTTTTTGCTGTTAGCGCAGGGACGCGGGTGTACTGATTTTGAGGGAATGTGTTGTTTTAATTTGTCTGATCATAGTGATTCCATACATAAGCAGATTCGCTGGCTCCTAAATCACACGCAATCTGTGAGTAAAGATCATAATCCCATAGATGATTGGCTTCGTTCTACTTTTCCAGGCCTTTCCTCATGGGCATACGGCCTGATAAAAGAAGGTTTGCGATGGTTAGTGATCTTGCTATTGATAATTATATGTGGACGAATTGTATATGGCTGTCTTCAAAGGGCAATCGATCCCCCTCGAGCCATGCCGGTATTTAGTACAACGTTTTCGACGAATGAGTTCATTCAAGATTGGCTTAAGGAGCAAGGAGGTCATAGCTCCTTGGAATATCTTGAGATGCGTCCATAAAATAAAAAGGGGGGAATTGCAGTGGGTTTTATTCTGTATCTGAATCTGGGTTTCTAGAAGATGCTCGAACTAGCTTACGTGGCATAGGAGCCAGGGACGGCTCGAACTAGCTTGCGTGGCTTAGGAGCCAGGGACAGTTTATGCTTGGAATATAGCACAGATTGTACCTAAGCAGCGGTGCTTGGTGAATAGGTTTCTGGAATGCTCGCCTTTGTTCCTTCGACATGCTTGTCTAACCACTGTACCCTAGGTATGTGATTTATAGAGTTGTTTATAACCATGGTTTCGGGTTCTGTATCTATATAAGGTCTGCTGTGGTTACCAATAAACGAAGCTGTTCACTCATATTGAGTTGGTGTGCTTCCCCAGGTTTATCAGCAGGTTTTCCCTGGCCAAGTGGGTTATTCCCGACAGATGAGGCCTGATCTATTCAGTGGTGCCCAGCAACTGGAAAAAGGGGCAATGGTCACAAACTAGAACAAATGATAGTTCTGTGATTCTGTGAAACCTTACAACATTTTCTATAGATCCAAAACACTCTTCTACCCTGAGATAAATATTTGCATAATAATGTGTTCACCATATATTCTACCTGTTTTGTGATGTAAGATTATTACTTATATATATAGACAGAATGGCAAAGATTTCTGATGTTAACGTGAAGCTATGATTCAGTTTGACATGTTGTTTGGCTGCTGTGAAAAAGATGTTGAGCTCTGAAAACAAAATTAGCCTTGTTGTTCATACCAGGGGTCATCTATTTTCACGTGCACATGATTATTATTTTTGGGACCAATATAAATTAAGATGGTACCAGGAACTGATTCCACATGACCTTTACCATACCTTTTCTCTTAGGCTCATCATGTTATTGGATACATTTCACTGCTTTAACAGAAGTGGTGTATTTCTTGAGATAGATTTTGAAATTTTGCCAAAAAACCAGTCAGTGTTGGAAATTAATTAAAATAGAAAATCTGGAAGTGTGTAAGAAGCTATTACATAGAACTTACAAAGTAAACAGAGAGAAGGAAAATCAGTTATGCTTCATCAACATATAAATCAAGCAGGTAAGATTTCTTATTACTCTCCTCAAGGTCTCTATTTTCTTATCTTTTTCACAGTATACTTGAACTGGAATAAATTCCTGATCTTTTATTTTAAAATATTTCCCCTGTTTTCCCCCCTGCTCATCTCTGTCAATTTGGTATACTGCATTAATCTAGTGATTCTAGATTAATGAATCTAGTGAGTCTAGTGATTACTAAAGGAATGTATGTGCACATGCTGAATGGCTGTGAAGATACTCAATACTTTGATAATTGATGTGACAGCATCAGCTCATTGATGTACAATACTTGTCTGCTTTGTGTTTTAGACATACTAAACAATATAATTTTGCACCAGTATATTGAGAAAATTAAATTGACAGTTGAACAATTCTGATCAATTGTGGGCAGAAGACCTGTGACTTTCAAATTATGTTCTGTATAGATTTCTGATTTGGTCCATATTACAACTAGTTGCCAGCGCTTTTAAACAGATATGAGACAACTCTTCCTTATAATAGTTTCAACAATAAAGTGTTTCCAAAATTATGTAAGAAATGTCAGAGATGTGACATTTTTTGAAGACCATAAACTGCCAGCTTTCATTATCTGCTTTCTCCATTGGAACAAGAAATATCAAGTACTATATATGGTATACCTTTTATCTTAAAATTACTTATTTCAAAACTAGGTTATGTCATTATTTTTAATTGTGTGATATCAGTGTCTATGCTTGCCAGACCATCCATAAATATTAGGAAAGAATCCAGGATGTGTTGTGGTTTAAAACGATAGGTGGCTCAGAACTGCACAGTCGCTCAATCCCCCGTTTCCCAGTGGGATGGAGGAGAGAAAAAAAAAGCAACAAAAAAAAACTTGAACATGTGAGTTGAGATAAAACTATTTACTTAGATAGAGAAAAGGAAAAGGAAAATGGTTATGACTACATATATATGCAAATGTATAAAAAAGTGATGAATAAACAACTGCTCACCATCCCCCCCCGTCCCAGCTGAAACTAAAAAAAAAAGAAGTAGCATTAAGTGAGTACTTGATTTCTCCAAGTTAACATTAAATGATCTGTCCAACGTGAAGTATTTTATGCTGACATGATATTTTAGTGCTATTTGCTGTTTTCAGATAATGAAAGTAGTATTTCCATAGCAACTTTATACATAAACCTCATAGCATTGTATAGAATCACAGAAAAAATCACAGAATAGCTTGTTTTGGAAGGGATCTGAAAGATCATCTAGTTCCTACAATCCTGCCGTGGGCAGGGATGCCAACCACTAACTCATGCTCACCATCAGGTTGCCCAGGTTTCCATCCAATCTGGCCTTGAACAACTCCAGGGATAGGGCATTCATAGCTTATCTAGATAGCCTGTTTCAGTGCCTCACCACCCTCATAGTAAAGAGTTTGCTCCTAGTATCTAATTTACATAGATCTCTGACTTGCCCCAGTTATTAGAAGTGAGTTGATTCATGCTGTGTACCCAGAGTGTGACTAAGACACACACAAAAAAAAAAAGTCAAATGTTATTCTCTCAGTTTACCACAAATTCATAGTTAGGATGATGGGAAAGAATAGGCAGATGATAGTAAAAAAAAAAATAGGAAATAAAAGCAAGGTTCTCTACAGAAAGCAAGAAGTAATCATCACTATGGATTCCAGTGGCATTCCATTGATCCAAGATGTCTTACGGTTGATGAGGAGAATTCTCTCTCTTTCTTCCTCTTACTTCCCCTTTCTCTTGTTTTAACAGTCCTTTTACTGTCCTGTCAGTCTTGGGTTGCTAGGTAACAGCACATGTTGGTGAGTGCATCCCCTCTCAGGTGGTTGATCTCCTTCAAGGACCACTCTCCAAGAGATTGCTTGGCTGTACCTTGGACTCTGGCAGAACCAGTTTTAACTTCATTGCCCTGGCATTCATGAATGGGCATAGGCAGGTCTGGCAAGACAGGAAGTGGCTATGGGCCTTCGTGTAAAACTTGAGACAAAGAGTGCTAAATGGCTCATACAAACTTTGAGATAAGGAAACTCACAGCAAACTTTGAGTCCAAAACAGAGTACAAGAGAACAGCTACTGAATCAGTAGCTGTCCTACTACTAAGGTCACGCATGCTCATGGTCTGTGATGGCTTCGCACATATGCTAGTATATGGTTGTTATTAGAACAAACATTAATCTGTAAAGTCTCAGGTGAAAATGAGATAAATGTATTAAATGTAAGGATAGTTTAAGTGCTCATAAAAGGCTTTATATGTAAGCAAGGTACATAGCAGGTAGGGTATAGCACAAATAGAGTTTTGGAAGTATATACTGCATTTAGCAGTATCACTGAGAGAAAGTAAATGTGTGTATCATTTTGACCACAAAGATGAGATGGACTGTCTCAATAAAGAACGTCACTACTTCACCCTATTCTCATCTTCTTCAATAGCAAAAAAGAACATAAAGTTCACTCTTCCTGTCCTACTTTCTGCTTTTTTCTTTACTGGAAATATTCCCACTCTCATCTCTCACCTCTGAGGAAATGAAATTTTCTTTCATCTTTATAAAGAGGATTTTCCATGATTTTCCCATTTTTACAGGGGCAAAGTGACCGATTCTATTGTACTAATGGTTTTCCTAGCCCATATAAGCAAGACAGATTCATGATTTAAATAAAATAGATAAGATGCTTCATATGAATAAATACAAATATATGTTGTATATGAACAAAATGATTTTATTCTTACTTGCACACACTGCTCAAGTTCACTTTGCCTGTATATCTGCATAAAAAAGCAAAACTCAACATTTGCCTAAATAACGTTTGGAAAATAGCACTGAAGAAAGATACATAAGCATGTTCTTACTTCATAAACAGAACTCAGCCTAATGAGTTCAATGTTAGAGTTATAATTCTATCATCAAAATTACAAGATAAACTATAGATATAGCATGCTTAACTGATCAAAAAAATACCTCCCAAGTGCTTAGTTCGTATATATGAGATATATGTTTTTTAAAGAGAAACTTGACATTCCTTCTGCAAAAATGAGCTGAGATATAACAGTATTTTTTTTTCAACAAAATTTCATCAAAAATTTTAAAATTAGCTTCTTGTAATTAAAAAATATACAAAACCCATGAACAATTGTATACTTTCTTATTCAGTTCATTACTTTTTTCTTTTAATATAATAACTTCAGTAGTGGTCAGTATGACTCTCATATCTTTAAAAGTTAAATTCTTAAAATAAATGTCTATTTTAGAACAGAAGCCAAAATGAAATCATTGGCAGATGTGCATTTGTATGTTCTTCCCAGCTAGACAGAAAAGCTTTTAAATATTTCTGGAGTGAGTCCTAAATCTGGTAAATTTAATTATTGTAATGGGTTCTGTTTGCTCTGTGATAATAATATGAATAATATGAAATAAGAACTGTGGCTACAAGGCAGAATGAAAAGTTGAGACAATATATTCTAAAGTGCAGGAGTGAAGTTGATGAGGCCAGACTCTTCAGTGATGTGCAATGGAATGAGGCAATGGGCAGAAACTAGAACACCAGAAGTTTAATGCAAACACAAGGAAGAACTTCTATACTGTGGGAGTGACAGTGTATTGGAACAGGTTACCCAGAGACACTGTGGAGTATCCTTCTCTAGAGCTATTCAAGACCTGCTTGGATGTTTTTCTATGCATTTTTCCCCTGAATATGGACATAGCATCCTCATGTGAATGCATTGGGTATTTTAAAGTGAATTATGTTTTAAACTTGACTGTCTATTGTAGTACAGTTTTTAGGTGTTTCCATTTCTTCAAGCTGTCAAGTATAATCTATGTTGGCTGAGTTTCTGTGGAACAGAAGTATCATGTAATTTACAATTAGGCTATGTGCAGGCATTATTATCATGAACAGGCTTAGGCATACTCAGCATGTAGAACCTAATTTGCATCTAATAAGATACTAATATTTTACACAGCTTTTCCACTATTTGATAGTTTCCTATTTAGACTTACTGGAAAAAAACTAAAACCAATGCTTTTCAACATGAAAAAGAAACAAACAGAAAAACATTTAAATTGTCATATCTTTTGTTCCACTTGGTGATAACACATTTAGTGATTGTTTTTTCCTTGTTCCCTTTTCCTGTAAATGCTTATAACATAGTATATCTGTATATTTGTGTTCTGAGAGTAAAATTTAAAAACAAATTAATTTCAAGCTATCAGTTCATCTGGAGCTGTTAACATCTTGAAAAATTACAGTTTTCAAAATACATGATAAATTTGTACAGTATGTGTATGTGTGTGCTTGTCTACAACCCATCTTAGGAACAAGAAGACAAGACATTATTTTTTTATTTTATTTTATTTTATTTTAAAATACTATGGCACACAGGACAGAACCGTTCTGTTACTAATTTTGAAAACTACACAATTTCTTTAACAGTGGAAAAGTAAATAGAACATATGTAGCATATATTAAATTATAATTATATTTTAATTTATTTCTTCATACAAATGTATTTTAAAGAATATTGCCAAGAGGTTAGGAGTAATTATATAAAAGATGTCAAATGCCTATGAAAACAAGGGAAATTCTTCTGCTGATTTCACTTTGGGTTTTCTCTCCTACGTGACAAAAAAGTGCTTTATAACAAACTGTCTTAAAAGTTTCAGTGCCTATGTGGCAATGCAGAGCATTACTTGACTCTAAAACTACAGTAAAATTATTGCTAAATCAGTGGACAAAAATTGCAAAGGTTGCAAAGATTGTTAGGATAATGGATCACAGATGGAGTGCTACAAAGATTTTTAGGCTGTTAGCATACTACATAATGTCAAATCAGAATTCAATTGTTTGGTTCTCAGGTAATTGGCAAGCCAAGTACATCTAAAAAGTATGAATTTGATTCATCACAATGGAAGACTGCAAGTACTCAGGTGACTTTTGTTCTCTCCAGACCAGTCACCTCCAGGCATTACTTTCTGAATTGACACCATTCAAATATTGCCAAGCTCAGAAGGAAGACAGAGGGGGAAGTGGGAGAGAAAGGAGAGAAGAGGAAGGAAGAGAGGGGGGTGAGAAGAATACAGATTTTCTCAGAACAGGTTAGGATAATTTAACTTTGATAATAAACTCTCCCTACATTGTGCATAACTGTGAGTTTTCTGGCAGTGAGTAAACAAAGGAGAAATACAGAGGAGATTCAAGATCTATTGCACAGAAGGAAATAATAGAAGTTAAATAACAGATTGCACACTTCCAGTAAGATAAATAATACAATAAAGTAGGTGCACTAAAGAAAAAGTACGAATTATTTTCATAAATCAGTTTAGTGTCACCTGTTCCTAAAATAAAGGCTATTTATACCCACTATATCATATTCTATGAAATTACTAAGAGTACAGTAAGATTGTTTTTGTTCAATCCAGCAACTAATTTAAAGGAACACAGAACTTTTCAGTTTGAAAAATGAAACAAAAATAATAAAAGTTTCAGCACAGCTTTTCTTTAAAATCCTTTAGGGAATGTGATATTTACATGACGATTATTGTTAATGTACCAAGAAAATTAATGTTTTCAAGCATTTCAATCTGTAAATTTAAACTTCATGACTACATTAGTTTAATGACTACATTTTATATTCCTTATAAAAAAAAACATTCTCCAAAGTAACTGTATTTATAAGTTCTGACTGACAGGATGGCTTTCTGTTACTTCTTACAGACTTCTCTGTAGTCTTCAAAATTTTCCTGAAAAGAACGAATTATTAAGACTTTCATCAGACATCAAACAAAGTATTCCAGAAGAGCCTTGAGGGTTTTTTTTCTAATTGTATCAAAATGTAGTTTGTGTCAGTAGTTTTGTCTGTAATGTATAGGCGCCTGAACAGATTATCATATAACATAGAATTTAATAAAGTTTGACACATAGCACTCAGTCATTCTCTGTCAAGGGTTAAATACAAGGCATTGTAATTTCCACCTCTATCTGTTCCAAAATTCAGTACCTGGGGGGATAATTCTGTAGAACATACACATTAGTTAGAGAACTGCTGTCTCCTTACTTATGATATGTGGAGATATTGTAGTTAGTGAAGAATTAAAGAGAAATGATATAAAATATTTTGGCTGTCATGGAAGTAAGTAAGCATGACAGTTTTAGATTTTATTTATACAGCTTCAAAAATTTTAACATTGTCAGAGCAACTATAAAAATGATAAAGATGAACATTTTAAGTGGAATCTGCAAAATTCGTATCGGTTCAGTCTTATCCATCAACAGGCACTTCCAGAAACATTCTTTATAATAACTTAATAAACGATTCTTTCATTTTGGTAGAAAAACAACCATTAGCCATGTTTTTAAAAATCTAGTAAATAAGTAAGGAATAATAAGAAATGACAAACATTCTCAGTGTTTTTTTTTAATTATATATGATTATGAAATGCATTTTTGTTTTCTAGTAGTTGATTTATGGAAACATTTTTGTAATCATGTTTTACTCTAGTGGATGTTAACTTAAAAGTGTAGTAAAGTTGTTTTCATTTATGACACAAATGTATAATTACTGATATTCTCCATCTCAATCAAGTATGAGGTATGAGAACCTGTAAAAAATTAAGCACAAAGGATTTTCTCCTAACAAGCCCAAACCTCTATAAATATATACCAATATACATGTATGTATATATTTGATAAAATTTTGGTAACGTACATTATATGGAACATATACCATTATACCTTTTCACCTGGAGGGCTATCAGCACAAAAGGAGTTACTGGAGCCTGACTGGTATAGGGCCTCTAATAAGCAAACTGTAAAGTAATCGGGATGCAATAAGAACAAACAAAATCAGAAATTATATACTGTACATTATTAATATGCCCAAGTACCAGATCTGTTGTTGCTTACCAAAATGTCTGTGGCCTTGTGGTAGTAGGATGAACAGGAAAACAGCATTTACAGCATGTAAATTCAGCTGAAGCAGTGTAGGAAGGCTGTTCCTTGGATGAATGAAACATTTTTCTGTAGTCCTACAGGGTCTGCTAATCACTTGTTTATGAACACAAAGAAATTAATACTTTATTCAGAAGACACACATTTAAGAATGCTGTCACACTGAGAACAGACCATTTCTCATCAAAGAAATATTTCATGGAATTAGAACAGAATCTCACATGGATAGGTACTAAAACTCTGTGCTATAACATCTGTAAAATAGACAATTATAACTAACCCAGTTCTCGTCCTGCAGAACAAGAGGGGTATTTTTAAATAAGACTGACTGCAATCACTGTGCAAACATAATCAGTATGTATTTTTTTATTTTTCAGAAATAAAAGACAAAATTGTAAATAATTTTCTACTCCAGTCACAGTGAGTTGACTGAACTAAGCTGTACAGTTTCATTTATATTTTTGAGTAATCCTGCATTTAATTGTGATATACATATTTTGCAGAGGACAGTGTTTCCCTTATGGCATGTTTTGTGAAGTGCTTTAAGTCTAAAATGTTTACAGTATTTAAAGCAAGCATTTACAGATATAAATTAAATGCAAGATCTGTCTCAGAGAAGAAATGAACAAGAGCCACCGTAGGTGGTTTACTGCTTCACAAAATCAACAATTAACAGTTATGCACAAAATAAGTAGCTGAATTTTACTTTCTCAGATTCAGTTAGACACGGGAAAAAAGGAGGTTTGCACGTTGCAGGAGGAAGAGCTGATCTGTCTCAAGGTGGAGCTAGATCTTATATTAAATGACACTGGCAGATTAAAGCTCTCTGATGGGGAAGGGCTTAAAGGCTGAGTCAAAAGCCAAGAAGTCTCTTTATTCACGCCTACCTCCCAGCCCCTGGCAATCTGACTAATAACAAACTGAGCTAACAAGAAAGACTAGAAAGAGCACAGAGAACACAGAAGCAGCTAGGATCTAAAAATCTGACCAGCCGAGTGATCAAGTAAAGCTGTGCTTAACATCTTGTTTGTTTACTGCATTCGAGTGCTTGCAAACAGTTAACTGTATGCAGAAAAGTCAGCATAGCTGTGAAGTATGCTGTGAATTTTAATTGAGAGAAAAGGAAAACTGCTTACAGGATGGTCTAATGTGCACTCTGTCTGGATTTTTTTCTTTTCAGTTGTACGCTTTGTACTTCGTCTTCTGAACAAGGATTTTGACTGTAGTATCACGAGAGCTTTCAGCAAATAAACTGAGAAGAAAGTATCTATTTTTCACAGAAAAAAATTACATTGCATTCACACGGCTGCTCCAACTGTGCATTACTGAGCATTTCAGGGGGTTTTACTGCTGTACAGGTAAGTAAAATATTCCAGTTTGTTAAGTAGCTCTGAGTTTAAGAAATTCATTTCTCAGTACCAATTAGTTTTATTTTTTTCTGTATGATTTTGAATTACTTTTAGGTTAAATGATAGTGGTTTATACTCTTATTGCAAACAGTCTTCCCGGTGCATTTATTCATCTTGTGAACAGTATATCTGAATAGTAGAATATGCTTATTAAGGAAACACTGACATGATGTCAGTTGAAGGTGGAATGAATAGATGTTACCTTTTATTTTCTGAAGTGCAAAAATTGTCTTAAATACTTTGACTGTGTTCCCTCCAGAAATTAATAAACAATCCTAAAGGCTTTTAGAAAGTGCCACTTCCAGGATGGAGGTTTTGAAATTCCTTGTTTTTTTTGTTTTTGTTTTTGTTTTTTTTTTTTTTAATAGTTGAATTAAAACAAGCAAAAAATAGAACCCAAGTAAAATGTAAAATAATAATAAAGCAATTTCAGTGTCCTAAGAACCTGTTGTTGATTGTTACTTGTCAATCACGTAAGTTCTTTGCTGTAAAGTGATTAATTCTGAAAGTATTCAACATTGCTTTGTAGAGAACACTGTGACATTTTTTGTCTTTCAGAATTCATACTGCAAAAACACATTATGCAGTTAGACAGTGACCTACTGAAAGCAGATTAACTCAGCTAACTTAAGTTACTAGATAGAATTTTCTGAGAAAGCTCACCCCAGGAAACAGAAAAACATCAAACTTACTAAGTCTTTTAAACCAAATTTTATTTCATTGTGAGTTCATGTTGATCATCTGCCACTGGAAAGCAGTTTTCATTTTACAGATATAGCCCACCGAGAGTTTCATCAGATGTTCTTGACTGTTCAGAACAAAATCAAAATTTTAAAAAAGGGAAAATAAAAGAATTCTTGTATTATTTTCTAAGTGTGTGTGTGTGTGTGTGTGTGTGTGTGTTTATGTGTGTGAGAGAGTTCTAGCAATGTTGTCCACAGAAGTATGATGATGATTAAAATGTGACTGCTTTCCAACTGGTAACAAATGTTATTTTCATTTCTAAGAAGAAGGCTTTCATTTTAATAAATATTCTTTTAAATATGTGCTTGAATGCAACATGCTTTTCAGATTAGTTTTTTTTTTTCATTTATGTTTCCCCAGGGATTTTTTAACTACAGTTTGCATTTGATGCAGATCAAGGCTGGAATTTCTATAGGGGGAAAAAAAAAATTGTACACAGAGGTTCAGCTAGTCATACAGTAGGTTTGGAGATGGCGTCTGTGAAAAGAGCCTGTGTTCTTTTACCTTGGGTCAGTGGAAAATACACTGATGAATATAAATCATAAATAAATTTCTAGCATACTCTGATCCTAGCATTATTCTGCTAGGAATATAGCAAAATATCAAATATCTGTATCAAAATATCTATATAAAAATAAAGTTTTGTTGTGTTGTATCTTACCCTATACACACTGAGAGAAAAAAACCAAACAGCAACTTAAAAGATATAGTAAACATATGCAGTTAGAGTTCAAGGACTATTCTGTGAGACAAAACAAATTATTTCCTGTACTGAAACAGACATGTATTTAGGGGGCACTTTCAAACACGACAAGTCACTACTTCTAAACTCACACATCTGCTTCCAGTTATCAAAATTTTCTAATGGAGAAAACACAGTTCACTTTGCATACATTTACTGTTGGTGTGTGTGTGTGTATAAAACACTCATACCAGAGCACTAAGGTGCTTACATATGTAAGTCCTTGCATCCTTGAGAAGAGGTGCTTCTACTAAGGTACCACTATTACTAAAAATGTATTTTTGAGAAACATCAAAACATATGGTCATAGTTTGAGAATGCTCATGCATGTAGTTGAATATATTCTCAGAAAGGGCTCTAATCCTTCTGAAATTAACACTTGAAGTGGTTAATTCTGTAGTGATAGTTAATTGTGCAGTGACATTTTGTACTTTCTGTTATATTAAGTTACTTTGAAAATTAATAGAAATTTAGTATCTGGATTTCTTAAGAAACCTGCTTATATCAGTCATAGAATGGAGTGCACCAAAATGTTGTTCTGTAGTAAATCTTCCATTCCATTTGAAGATTTCACTCCATCCCACATATCAAGAAAAAATTTTCATTCACACAATTAGATAGAAACAGAGAATCTTCACTTGAAAAAAGTAGTATAAACAAATTTCAAACAGTAACATATAGTTGACTCAAATGTGTACGTTTTGCTCTAGACATCACAGTTGTACAGTAATGATGCATTTCTCAGGTATTGAAAGTTTGAGACGAGTATGGTGGCTGACAATTTAAGTTACATAACTTATTGATGATGCTGCCAATAGTTTTTAAGTAGTAAGGCAAAGTTAACTCAGTGTACATTTCAGAATTCTTGTGTCAATTAATATCTGTAATAATTGAAAGGAACCGAATAATCAGTCCCCAAATAATCTCTTTGTTACTTGCCCACCTATTTCTTCTGAAATATGCTGCAGTTTATTTTCTCTCTTCTTTTTCTTTAATTGCATACACTATTATGTGTATATTTTATATAATAATGTTACAGTATTAAAGAGGTTTAAAATGTGTTCTTTTACTAAATATACATGAACTACATTATGCCCATTAAAAATTATCTACAAGAAAAACAGTATTTTGTCTACTTCCTTCCCAGTTTGAAGAAATAAGAATTACAGAGGAAATAACTTTTAACTTACATACGTAATGCAGAATCAAAGGAGAAGTTCCCTCTATCCTGTTAGAATATATATATATATATTTTTTTCTTAAAACACACTGTTGAATGAAACCAAATCTTGTATCATCTCTTTAGCAGCTGGACAACATTAAGCTGAACTTAGAAAGGTACTTTTAAAATCTGCAATGTTATATGGTGACGTAAAAAAATAATCCGAAATTTATAAGCTTTGATGTAAATTGCTTGGGGCAGTAATTTACTATTTCTGTACATTGGTAAACCATATCCTATATATAGGAATGCTTTTCTGATTATCTTCTACTGAGGTGTATCAGCATGAAAATACTGAAGCACTCCTTATGACTGTCTCTTGATTCAGTACATTAAACTAAATATTTCAAGAAAAGCTGAGACAGGGCAGGTAAGGGATAAGCAATCTCCCTTCCTGCCCCTCCCTCTCCCTGCCCCCCAAAAAAGAAAGAAAAAAAAGCAAGAAAAAAAAAGCATACAAAACACAAATTGCACAAATTGTGAAATCATGACTGTTGCTTTTTCTTTTTCCATGCCTCCCCTCACCCTTTCTTTATTATAGAATCTGCTGAGCAAGATGAAGCTCTGGATTTTTGTGGTATGTTCAGTTCTGGTTGCATCTGATCCTTTCCAGTCAGAAACATCTTTTACTAGAATCAGAGGATCTTGTCAGAGTTTGTGTTCCTGTGAAGAAAAGGATGACATTATGATTATAAACTGTGAAGAAAGAGGCATCAAGATAGTGTCAGAAATAAATGTCCCACCATCACGGCCTTTCCATCTTAATTTGTTAAACAATGGCCTGACAATGCTACATGTGAATGATTTTGCTGGCCTTGTTAATGCTATCTCTCTACATCTTGGATTTAATAATATTGCAGATATTGAGCCTGGGGCTTTTAATGGTCTCAACCTTCTTAAGCAACTTCATATAAATCACAATTCTTTAGAAATACTTAAAGAAGATACGTTTGATGGATTGGAAAATTTGGAATTTCTTCAAGCAGACAACAATTTCATCACAGTGATTGAAGCAAGTGCCTTTAGCAAGCTCAGTAGGCTTAAAGTGCTTATTTTGAATGATAATGCTATTGAGTACCTTCCTCCAAACATATTTCGTTTTGTGCCATTGACTCATTTAGATCTTCGGGGAAACCAGTTACAGACACTACCATATGTTGGCTTTTTAGAACACATCGGTAGAATACTAGACCTTCAGTTGGAAGATAATAAATGGGCTTGTAACTGTGATTTGCTTCAGCTGAAGACATGGCTGGAAAACATGCCTCCTCAGTCAATAATAGGAGATGTTGTATGCAATAGTCCTCCAGTTATCAAAGGCAGCATATTAAACAGGTTGAAAAAAGAATCGCTTTGTCCCATTCCTACTGTCAATGAACTTGAAGATCCTTCAGGGTCACTGCCCTTGGTTGTAACCACCTCTGTAAGTGATAGTCACCTGTCAACTAAGGTCATTCCTATACTGAAAGCTCCTACTAAAGAAACAAATTTAGTGCTTCATACTTCAAAACCAACTACACAATTTCCAGGAATCTATTGTCCCATTCCCTGTCACTGCACCAGCCATATGCTCTCAGGAGTTCTTATGCACTGTCAGGAGCGAAATATTGAAAGCCTGTCTGATTTAGGACCTCCTCCTACAAATCCTAAAAAACTTATTCTAGCAGGAAACATTATTCAGACATTACTTAAGTCAGATCTTATGGACTATGCTAGTCTGGAAATGCTTCATCTGGGGAACAATCGTATTGAAATCCTTGAGGAAGGAGTTTTCATGAATCTGACTAGACTGCAGAAACTGTATCTCAATGGCAATCATCTTACAAAGCTGAGTCAGAATCTTTTCCTTGGCCTTCAGCACCTTGAATACTTGTACCTTGAATATAATGCCATCAAAGAAGTTTTACCAGGGACATTTAATACAATGCCAAAACTTAAGGTCCTCTACTTAAATAATAACCTTTTGCAGACTTTACCACCCCATATCTTTTCTGGGGTGCCACTTGCCAGATTAAATCTGAAAACAAACCAGTTTGCTCATTTGCCTGTGAGCAATGTCTTGGATGAACTGGATATGTTGGTACAAATTGAACTTGAAGACAACCCCTGGGACTGTACGTGTGATTCAGTTGGACTGCAAAAATGGATACAAAAGCTGAGTAAGAGTACAATGATGGGTGACATTTTCTGTAAATCTCCAGGACACTTAGAAAAAAAAAAACTGAAATCCCTCAACAGTGAAGTCTTGTGTCCAGATTTAATAAACAGCCCTGCCCTACCAACTCATGCCAGTTTTGTTGTTATAGCAACTTCTACTTCTACTACTAGCAACACTGCAGACACCATCCTGCAGTCACTTACAGATGCTGTCCCACTTTCTGTTCTAATACTGGGACTGCTAATTGTATTTATAATTATTGTATTTTGTGCAGCAGGAATAGTTGTTCTTGTTCTGCATCGGCGGCGAAGATGTAAAAAGAAACAAGCCAATGAACAAATGCGGGATAGTAGCCCAGTTCACCTTCAGTACAGTATGTATGGGCATAAAACAACACATCACACAACAGAGCGTCCAGCTGCAGCTCTCTATGAGCAACGTATGATTACTCCCATGGTTCAGGTCTATCACGGCCCATCCTTCAGCCCAAAGCATACTGAACAACAAGTAGAGGAAAATGAGAATGCAACTAATGATTCCAAACATCTCTGCAGAAGTCTCTTGGAAAGAGAGAATAGTTCACCACTTACTGGTTCAAATGTCAAATATACGGCTGCAGATCAATCCGCAGAATTTCTGTCTTTTCAAGATGCCAGCTGCTTGTACAGAAACATTCTTGAAAAAGAGAGGGAACTGCAGCAACTTGGAATCACAGAGTACTTAAGAAAAAATATTGTTCAACTCCAGCCTGAAATGGAAGTACATTATCCTGGAACACATGAGGAACTAAAACTAATGGAGTCACTGATGTACTCCAGACCGAGAAAGGTTTTTTTAGAACAAACTAAAAATGAGTATTTTGAACTCAAGGCTAATTTACATGCTGAGCCTGACTACCTGGAAGTCCTTGAGCAGCAAACATGAAGTGATAACACATTGGGCTTGGGCCAAATTTCTGTATTCCATTTTAAGTTGGAACTGTTGAAAATAAAAGTGCCTTGTAATGACATGTCAACAGTTAGAACTTAAGCACAGCAGTAATCCTAGAAAAAAAAAAAAAAAAAAAAAAAAAAAGCAACTAAAAAACTCAGGGATCACTGTGGGAAGCCATGGGGTTGTGTGTAGACAATATGTCTCAAGTTAAACACGAATTGTGTGATTGAACTGTGAGAGGAAGATTGCTTGTTGTAATATTCCTTAGCATTTTTTAAAGGTGTGTATGGCATTCTCTTTTGTGTACCTAACCTATGAAAAAATGTTTGTTACCTGTAGTCTCTGGTTTTCCCCTAGTTTAATTAGATTCCTTAAAACAAACACAAAAAGAAAAATAAACAAGCCCTCACACCTGTGTTTGTAGTTAGAAGCTTAGAGTGTATTAAGTGTTAGTATTGCATACATGACCATTGTCTACAACCACACCTAACGTACTCTTACAATAAATATGAAAGGATTTAAAATGTTGTCATGCTAAATATCCGTTAAAAACAAAAAAAAGAACAAATTTTGTGTATCCATCCACTGACAGAGAGCCTGCGTGTATTTAATATTTTATATGGAACTTCATCATATGGATTCTTTATCAGTATGAGGAACAAAAAATATATGTGTTTATCCAACATCTTACAAGAAGAACTGCAAGCCTTTTGATACCCTATCTGATAGCTTTACTTAAGTTTGGACAATCTTTTCTTAAGCTGCTGCTATAAAATATTGTGCATCACTGGTGTTTCAATTCACGATCATGAGCAATTGGAAAAAATATTGAGGTTCAGCTGTAAATATATTGCTGTATTTAATAAGTTTGATTTTTATATATCTATCTATAAATATAATTTCTGTGCTGGCTTTAACTATCCTTGGAGGAAATTAGTTTGCTGCAACTAGGAACTTCCAGGTGAAAAAGCAGGTTCTTTCCTTCACTACCCAAAAGCAATTTCCAAATAGAATAACTGCAACAAAATATATGTGTGAGGAACAGTAATAGTATTTAGCTGTTGTTTGTACAATAATGTTATATTTTGCAGAATCTAGAAAAAAGTAAAGTGTTGTGGGAAAAAATACAAAAAGCAGAACATGTCAGATTTATTTTTGCAATGAATTCTAGCTAGATTTATATATACTATTTATTCTGTATTTTTTTTTTTTTTTTCAACTCACTAGAAAAGAAAAAAGCTTATTCCTAGCTGCCTTTCAGGAAATTTAAGGAACTGGTCAATGAAAATGAAATAAATAATTTTTAAATGTCTTTTTTTTTTTTTTTTTTTGAATTCACTTTTTAAAGAATAAGGCAGCAATTTCTCCATGCACAAGTTTAGAATTGTTCAGAAATTGTCAGAAGACAATGTTTTTCATTGTTGTCATGCAGACAGGATTGTCTTGTCTGGAGTGCAGTAAGGTCATTCAGTTTCTGTGCATGACTGACGCAGTGCCAAAACACAGATTCTGACCTTCACATATCTTTCTCTGAGTAAATCTTCTGACTATGCATGAAGAACTTCCATTTTGCTAATTTTCACTTGTTGAGCTAAGGATCAACTGAATTGCTACAATTCTACATAAGAATGCCAAATTTTACATTGAAGTCTTGATAAATACATTGAAGTCTTGATAAATATTTCAGAGATAAACTCTTTATCTTACTGCTGTTGTATTGCCTATATGTACATACAAATGTGAGTTCTTCATTTTATTTGCACAGAGGTTTATAGGTTTCTGACATATTTTTTTCTATATTATATACACAAGTCAGATTCTCAGTTCTTTCAAATTTGCATAAAGATAACATCTTAAATGGTGCTAGTCTATTTTCTGTAACTTGAGGATCTGACCACTTGTCTCTGTTAACAAATCAATTTCTTTATTAACGTTTTTGAGAAGTCATCACTTTACTATCGAAAGTAAACTCCTTTGTTTCCAAGAATCATAATGCTATTTGTTAGAAAATAATATTTCCTCTTTTTATAAATGAGAATAATTTAGTTTAGAATGCCTCTGTATTCATAAGAATTAGGAAGAGTAAATCTGGTTACACTTTATGTTTTCTTGCTGTCTTTGTTCTAGACAAGGGTAATGCTGAGTACTGCTTGTGGAGGTGAGAATAAGACAAAGTTAGAAAACACACTATATTAACTTTACATTAATTTAAGTATCTAGAGCTATTTTAGCTATTTTAATTATTTTTTTAAAGACATGTGAATGGATTTCACGGGCCTGTCACAGATTCTGTGGAAGCCCAAACTTTGTTCTCTAGGAGAGACCAGAGTTCAATTGAGATTGCATAGAGCATTAAAGTGACACTAGTTTTCTACATTTCAGCAATTAAATTCCACTCAGAAAATAACCTAATAATAACCAATGAAAAAAATGAATTCAGTCAGTGGGTACTACACTAATAACTGACTGAATTTTGAATCTGCCCCACAGAGGTTGTTATTTTCTAAATTCTCAGGGATTTAAAATTTGTGCAGAGAGAAAAATAACAAATATTTATATGGTACATTATAAGCTTTAGTACTTCAGTATTTTGGTGTCTTTCATTTCAGTAGTAATTTCTATTAGCAAAAATGGGTGTAAAATTCATACTCCGTAATTGGCAAGATGCAGGGAAATGATAATTCAGGCCCTCAGGCTTTGATTTAAGAAAAATAGTTTCAGACTAAAGATAACTGCCACATGCACAGATGTCACTTTGCTTAGCTGTTAACAGAAAATTGGCAGAATGCTGAGGACAACTGTGTGACAAAACAGTCTTCTTCATTGCCATCTCAAGGCACCCGAAAAAAGAATGGGCTAAACTCAAAGCATCTCAGTTACAAAGCTGTATCAGAGGATCACTCAGAACGAATGAATAGAGCTTTAGCTTTTAGCTTTTCCTCAGATGGGAGATTCACACCATTCATTATATCAGGGTGACTGTACTCTGTGCTAGTCTGTAAAAGTGCAAGAAGTTTTGCAGTATCCAGGAATCACAAAAATATGTCACATCATCCATTTTCCTATCATCTGTTCCAGTTGGACCATCATGTATTAAATGTTTGTATAACAAGGTAAGAGCAGGTCTGTCTGTTTTCTTTCCTCATAGTAACATCCTAAGACTGTTCTTTTCCAGATATGAAGAAAATGTATATTGCTATAAAAAAAAGAATTTGGCTTTATATGATTATTCTTCAGCTGAGGAATATCAATATTAGCTGACATAAATAAAATCAGAACACAAGGAATGTAGTATATTTGAAAAGGAAGAGGATGAAATATCTATTTGTAAAAGTTCCTTGGAATGTATTCACTACAGCAATTAGAAAAGTTACCTAATATTATTACTGTTTCTGGAAACTTGGAAAATTTATTCAGATTTTTTTTTTTTAAGCCAAGTTCTGATATTTATTTATTTTCTCCAATGATAGGTAAAATAAAGTGGTTTCATACCTTTCACTTAGTTAGAATAATGGAGGCTGGAAGAAAAGCTGGAAACTTGACAGTCTGCAGCAAAATCAATCCATTTTTCTCTTCTCAGCATGATCTGTGCAAAAGCATGAACTGTTTGCAATAGTGCTTTATCAAGGACACTGGTGTACTTGACAGGTATGTCATAGTGTCATAGTTGCTAAGGTACTTCCAGATAACCAACACTACTATTTTCCCTCTCATATTTGAGAGAAGAAAATATACAAATAGCAATGTGGACCTAATCCCCAAATAAAATGAAAACAAAAACAAACAAACAAAACAACAAAACAAAACAAACAAAAGCAGCAACAAAAAAAAACTGCATATGTGCACTTATTTTATTTTGGCTTTTCTATTTAATCTCATGAAAGTCAAATGCATTTCCTTTTATTTCTTCTACATTTTTTTTTCTCATAGGCTTTTTATATCAATACTGAATATATTAACTATAGTAATGCCTTTTCAAGCTTCTGAGCAAAAAAAAAAGCAACACTCCACAAAAACACTTCCTATCAGAAAACTGAATTTGCATGTAAAGCAGTGCATTTGCCTATCCAGTATTTTTACACATTCTTCTCCATTAGAATGACATATCTTCTCTAAACAAATTCTAAAATGAAAATAAGTCTGTGCTTTTTGTCTGTGATGTGTCAAAGCTACAGGATTTGCATGTGAACTTTCTTCACCTGTAGTTATTGTTTCTCAATTTGGAACCTGAGGATCATGTTCCGTCCCCTCTCTTCATGACAAAGAAGTTCCCAGTATAACCTCTAGTAGTAGCAGATCTTTATATAATATGCTGTTTACATATGCAGAGATTGCTAATTGCATAGTATTCTAAACTGAGAAGTTATGTATGACTGAAAGGGCCATCTATCTTACCAAGGTCCTGGTATCTGGATATAAAATGTATATTTACTGCAACAAAAACCATCATTTCAGAAGGTTTAGACTTAGAGACAAGTGAAAAAAAGGACACTTGAGTCTCAAAATTGTCATCAGAAGGAATTCTGTATTCTGGGATGCAGTTTTCTAGATCCATACAGCTTATCAGCCACACCAGAACAATCTGTAAGTTTCATGCAGATACACTGAAACCATTACCAGTACTTCTCTTAATTCAAAAGATTAGCTGATACCTTTGCTGAAGACAGCATTCTTCTATTCTCTTGTGATGCCCCAGTACAGAATACCTCAATTTCCATTATGGACAAATACTTCTCAGACACAAATAGCTCTCTAGCAGTAAAATTGAAACCTACTCCTTGGGGAAGTTTTAAACGTGTTCACTGCCTTCAGTTTTCTGTTCCTTTGGCACTTGATATTAGGTACATCCTACTGGATTTGGGACAGGGAAGACCAATATATTACAGAGCCTGTTTGATAGTTCAAAAGATTTGTCCCTTCTTTATTTTCCAAAGTTTATGATATTCTTGGACTTGTTCCAGGTATTGGTATCAAGTCCCTTTTTTTTTCTTTTTCTTTTTTCTTTTTAAACTTAAAATATAAATGAGCTGTAGGTTAAGACAGTATCAGGAACTTACTTGCCATACTGAAAGGATATAGCATGACATTTTCTTTCCTGCACATCTCCTAGCAGTCAGCTTTGGCCTTTTGACACAACAGAATAAATTCTTAAGAGCGACAGTCTAATGGGAAGCAGATAACCTCAAGAAAAAAGTAAAACACCAGCTGCCGTTCAGCTCTATGAAAGCAAGATGTAATTAATTTTTTTTGTTGCTCTATCTACTTCAACAAGATGGTGTGCATATGTTCCTCTTGTTATTACTACAAGACTTTCTGTAACTTAGTTCATGCTATAGAGTGATGGCATAGAGAAAAGAAGCAGCAACTTAATTTTTATATATCAAAGAGTAGTGTTACTATTATAATTTCAGCTGTTTACTTCTCATTTTGAGACAAATTATTTTAGGAAATATGATTTTAAAAAATCTTGTGATTGCAATTAATTAGCTAAAAAACTACAGATGAGTACATAATTAACTGTTCAAACAGAAAGAGATCTGGAGTAGTTTATATGTGCAGAAATCTGTCCTAGGGAACATTAGCATTGTTGTTCTCCTTTTTAAATAAACTATAACAGTTATTTTGTTAGCTCATGAAACTACTATTTTTAGTCCAAATTAAGAGCCATATAAGTATTCTTTTTGCATTTTGTAATTAAAAACCAATATTACACTTTCATAATTATGCATATTTAAGTTAAATACCTATTAGAAATATCCATACTAAGACATAATAAAAAGACCAATACAGCGAAATATAATCTAATACCCTTCTCTTTCCTCCGTGTAAAAACAACACAGTGTACTGTGAAAAAAATGTGTATTTCCTGGGTAAGAAGAATGAACAGATAAATTATCTTTTATCTTAGTTATATTTACTTTTGGAGATGTGAAATATTTTGAATTTGTCCCTACGGTACAGTGTGACTGTTAGTTCATATGAGCTTGCAAATACATAAGAAATTCAGATTTAGAACAATGAAATGCATATATTTATTAACACAAAGATGTAACTAGTAGGCTACATAAACATGTCCTTTTGTAAATAAAAGATATTTGCACTTTTAAGAAGATACTGTGTGTCAAATATCCTTTGAATATACCTTCAAAATGGGATCCCAAAGATTCTTTCATATCTTTAAGAAACATGTTAAATGTGAGACTCAGGCTGTCAGTGCTGAGCTTGTTCATGGTCACCCAGACAGTTTGGATGTTTAGATATTTGAAGGTCACTGAAAAACTTCAAAGACAAGATGCTGAAGAGAAAGACTAAGAATTAAATATTTTTTAGATGGCTCTTTTCATCATACCCAATTCAATATTTCATGGAATTAAATAATGATTTAAGAATGAATACAAAAGACTAATAAATCAGAAATGCAGCATATAGATGCCACTGTTCACAAATGGTAAATGAATCCATGAGATATCATGGAAAGAAGATTAAAATAGACTTTAACAGTCTTGTATTATGTAAGTGTCTTTAAGTACCTTATAACCTTAGAAAAAAAATGATGGCTGAGAGGGGATTGTTGTGCATTGATCACTCATGCATACAGATTTTCTGAAGGCAAATGCTGGGGAGGACAGCTAACTGCTGCCATGCATGATACTATGAAGGCTGAATCATGTTCAATAGATTCTAAGATAATTATGTGTTATAAGTTTAAAACTGTCACTGCTCTAAGCTCTGAAGTGTCATCTGACATCAACAGGACTTCTTGCAGACTCAGATTCCATGAAATGTTTTATTCATAAAAACCTCCACAGAAAAAAAACCAGAAGCTTTATTATTTTCCTACTTAAAGACAGTAAAAAAATCTTATTCCTTCTGAACTTTGTTTCCTGTCTTGATATGAAGGCGTTAAAGCTAAGTAAATATCTATTTCAGATCTTGATTCTGCATAAATTTGTTAGAAGTCTATACTTTTGTCTGCAATGTTGTATGTATGTGTGTGTATTATACACACATACACACTTTACACTTGTAAGTGCAAAAACTTAAAGGTGTTGCTGCACCAAGTTTTTGACCATCCATAATGAGTTATGAGTAGATAAGATCAGCTACAGCTCTCTAGGAGCAAATCAGGTAATAATGTCACATAAGAGATTAGCAGCAGATGTAGCAAAGTTTTTTTTGTTTGTTTGTTTGTTTGTTTGTTTACTTGCTTGTTTCCTAAAGGAAATTCCTAAGAATTATGATAGTTTAATATTATATTAATCTTCTAATTTAAACCTCTGAAAGGTAGTACAAACCTGGATACATCACTAACAAAACAATTACTTAGCCAGAAGAGGAAAAACAAAATTCAAAATCAGAGATATTAAAGACAAATATGTGATAGACTATATAGAGAACAAAGTATCAGTACTTGAAATAATTTAATCTTCTTCCTTTAAAAATCTTATTTTATAATTTTTTTTTCTTTACCTGATCTTTGGGTTAAAACAATGCCCATGTTTTTTTGTCCTTTCTTGGAACTTCCTCATAGAACTGAGACCAAAGATTCACCGCAGTATTAACTGTGTGTACCTGTGCATTAGATCAACTATGTTCCTTGCCTTGAAGTATTTCTTGCTTTAAAAAAACCCTTATATATATTATAAATATTGTCTTGATCCTGTTGTCATGATTTTATGCACCAGGTGATGATGCAGTCTCTCTTCTGGAGTTTCCAAAACAGAAGTGATGGCTAATGTCCTAATAAATTTGATAGCATATATTTCTTTTATTTAGTTTGTTTTCTCTTTTAGGGTAAAAATCTCTAAATACAAATGAATGAAACAAGCTAGTGAAATTTTCAGCTTGATGGAAAGAATGTGTTTTCAATAAACACAGTATTTCATACATTGCCAAAAGTAACTTTTTAAAATTATTTTATTTTTCTATCAATAATGAAATACTTCAGTAAGTCAAACTGTTCTGCTCTTATTTATTTTGATATTATAAATCCCAAAGAAGTTGTAGGAGATAAGCATATGATATATTTCTGTTGAAAAAGTTTAATCACTGAACAGCATTTTTCATTGTATTTTTATATTTTCCCACCTAGCTTGACTGCTAGAAGGCCTGGTCACACAAAACAGGGGTTTGAAATATATTTTGCCATCTCACAGTCTATATTATAGAAATCCTGCATTAGTTTCATTTACTAAGAAAAAGGGAAAAGAATAATTCACATTGGAATTTAGTTATATTCAGTTCAGACTTTTCTGCTAGTGGAACTGTGTGTGAAATGCAATAACTGATTTCCACTGTGTAAGAGGATTATCATTTCTCATGAACTCATTAGAATGCAAATTACATAGACAAGATGCCAGACTCTTACAGACTGCCAGGACTAAGAGCATCTGCAATAGTTGTTCTTGTATTAGTATCAGATGATTCCTCTGATGTGAAACAAAGACATGAAGCAGATGAATTGCAATATGTATTTAATGTTTACAACGTATGTATACAATGTGCTTGTAAGTGAAAGAGCTAGGGCTGGATTCCCACAGTCTTAAACAGCTTTTAGTTTTGAATCAAAATTTTACACAGCAATTATTTTCTGACTAGTTTACAGAAAGTGCTATGGGTATAAGAGAAAGAAATATGGTAACTTTTGAGAAGTGTCTATTTTTTTAATTAGGAATTTGTAAAGTTAACGTCTTTATGAAGAGGTTGTCTATCCAGTACGTGAAAGAGTTCATAAGCAGGAGGAAAAACACCCTTCACATGGTCTGACAGTGATTAGGGAGGAATGGCTTTAAACTAGCAGAACAGAAATTTAGATTAGATATTAGGAGAAAGTTCTTTACTCAGAGTTGTAAGGCAATGGAACAGGCTGCCCAGAGAAGCAGTGGATGTCCCATCCCTGGAGTTGTTCAAGGTCAGGTTCATGTTAAGTTTTTCATCTACTAGGATCCATAAATCCTTCTTAGCAGGGCTATTCTCAAGGAGTTATTCTGCCAGTTTGTATATGCATATCTGGGATTACGTGTACCCAAGTGCAACATCTTGCACTTAGCCTTGTTGAACCTCTGGTTTTTCACGGGCCAGTCTTTCAAGCTTGTCAAGGTCTCTCTGGATGGCATCCTTTCATATACTGTATCAACTTCACTACTCAGCTCTCAGCTTGGTGTCATTTGCTCTACAGAAGTTTTGAATTCTCACTTCATTTTTTGCCAGGCCCATCCTCTTCAAGGCTACAAGCTCTACCTGGGCATGATCACTGCAGTCCAGGGTGCCTTAACCTCTTTCATGAGCTTGTTTGCATTGGTGAGTGCCAGGTCCAGAAATGCTTCTCCTCTGTTAGATTAGCCTAATATCTGGATCAGGAAGTTATAATCCACACACTCTAGGAGTCTTCAGGGTTGCTTGCAGCCTGCCGTATTGCTTTCCCAGCAGATATCCAGGTGGTTGAAATCCCCCATCAAGTTGAGAGTCTGTGAACAACACAGTTCCTACAGCAGCAGCAGCAGCAAGCAGGCCTCATCCACAGACTCCCCCTGATCAGATGGACTGCAATAGACCCTGATATCCTTTATTGATATGGTCCCTGATTTTCACCCACAGTTTCTCAACCTGATTGTCACTGCTTCTCAGAGCCAGCTCTTCAGACTCTATCCATCTCTTAATGTAGAGGGCAACTCTCCCACCCCTCCTTGCCTGCCTATCCCTTCTGAAAAACTTGTAGCCCTTGATAGTTGTGCTTCAGTAATTCTCAGACCCTTTTCTGTCACATCTAGTTTAAAGCTGGGTAATCAACCCAGTCAGCTTGCTTCCCAGAACAGTTTTATCCCACATGCTCAGTTTCATTTCATCTGATGTCCACATACTTCTTTAAGGCCTGTCCAAGATCATAGAATTCAAAGCCTTGATCATGACACCATCCATACAACCAGTCATTTATCTGACCTGTTCTCCTCCTTTCTGGGTCCCAGATACCAAATGGGAGGACAGAAAAGAGCACTACTTATGCTCCTGATCCCTTCAGTGTGTTTCCTAGGAATTCAAAGCTTCTTAATGTTCTTCAGTTTCCTTGTTTCAGCTTCTTGTGACCCAACTTGAAAGAGAACAAATAGATAGTAGTATTCCAGTTTTATCAGAGACATCTTGATATCCCTAACAAATGCCCCTGGTAGACAGCAAACCTCTCTGAAGAGGTAATCTGGGCAGCAAACTGGGTCCTCTGTGACCCTCAGTGAGGAGTTCTCACTTACTAGGACTCTTTGCCTTTTTTTGGTAGCACTAGTTTTTATGTGATGCTTTCATTGACCCTGCTTAATGTGCATTTAATTTCACGGGGTGTGACTGCTGTATAAAACCTTTGAACATTCCTCAAGAAGCAAATATTAAAAGTTCAGAAACAGGTCATCCCTGTGTGCCATAAGTTGAAATGACAGAGAAGAAGACCAGCTGACTGAACAAGATGCTGCTTGAAGACCCAGGGGAGAAAAAAAAAAAATAAATTTACCACTGTTGGAAGACGGGGCAGGCAACTCAAGAAGAGCAAAAGGATGTTGCTAGGATATTCAGAGGGAAAACTAGAAAGGCAAAAACCAAACAAGAACTTAATCTGGTCAGCAACGTACAGTGCTGCTCAGTGCTGGTGTATTATCAACAATGCTTTTCTCCTAAAGCCAAAACATATCATCACACCAGACATAATTAAGAAAGTCAACTCAGTCTCAACTGAAACCTGGACAAGGGGGAGGGCCAAGGAGAATTTCTGTCTTTCATTGAATGAGGTGGGAAACATTACTGGCAAGGATAAGGAAAAGGCTGAGGTTCTAAATGCCTTCTTTACTTCTGCTTTTAATAGACCAGTTGTCCTCAGGATGTTCATCCCCTCTGATCTGGAAGACAAGGATGGGGAGCAGAAGAAATGCCTCACAGTTCAGAAGGAAACAGAGACCTGCTACTCCACCTGGAGTGTCACATGTCTGTGGGGCCAGATGGAATCCATCCAAAGGTACTGAGGGAGTTGTCAGAAAGTGATTGCCAATCCATGTTCTACTGGAAAGGTTCTAGATGACTGGAGGCTTGGGAATATGGTGTTCAAATACAAGAAAGGTTGGAAGAATGATCCAGGGAAATATAGCTCTGTCACCTGACCTTGGCATTGGGGAAGATCATGGAGCTGATTGTCTTGACTGCGATCACACAGCATATGCAGGACTACCAGGGGATAAGACCTAGCCAACATAGGTGTGGCCAACACTACCAGAAGGCTGTGCAGCCATTTAGCAAGACCTGAACAGACTGGAGACTGGGCAGCAAGAAACCAGATGAGGTTTAACAAAAGCAAGTGCAAGCCTTGCACCTGGGAAGTAATAACTGTGAGTATCAGTACAGGTTGAGGCATGAGCTGCTGGAGAGAAGCTCTGTGGAGAAGAACCTGGGGGTCTTGGTACATGACAGGTTGGCCATGAGCCAGCAGTGTGCCCCCGTGGCCAAGAAGGCCAATGGGATCCTGGGGTGCATTAAAAGGAGCGTGACCAGCAGGTCAAGGGACGTGATTCTCCCCCTCTACACTGCCCTGGTCAAGCCTCACCTGGAGTACTGAATTCAATTCTGTGCTCCCTGGTAAAAAAAAAGACAGGGATCTCTTGGAGAGAGTCCAGTGGAGGGCCACAACGATGATAAAGAGCCTGGAGCATCTTCTCTATGAGAAAAGGCTGAGAGACCTGGGTCTGTTCAGCCTTGAGAAAAAAAGACTCGGAGGTGATCTTATTAATGTTTATTAATCTCCTAAGTATGGGAGTCAAAGGGATATGGCCAACCTCTTTTCAGTGGTCTGTGGGGACAGTACAAGGGGAAACAGCCATGAACTTGAAGTTCTGCAACAATATGTGAAAGTGAGAGTGACTTCTTTTTAACAGAAGACTGGATAGACCATGCAGGACTGTCAGGTGCAGACCTCTTTGATTCCTCCTTTAGCTTGTTACTCCCCTAAACACCTCATGCAGATTTTATACAATAACAAAATACCCAGGTATCTCACAGTAAGTCTCGTTCCCCTTAGAAGCAATGCCCTATTCTCTTAAATATCTACAAAACACCCAGAAACGTATGGGCATTACATACTTGGTATAGGATGCTGGATATTGCTGAATATGTTTTCTATGTTAGTATATAGTGCGCTGTACTAATCCAGAAGAACCATAGGAGGTAAAGCAAGTACAGGCGCAGGGCATGCCATTTGACCAGGAGCTATTAAGGATTTACTGTTTATGAAGTATACACTCATTGGGAGTTTAAGTACATAATAAATCAATTTATACGTTGTTACTATTGATGTTTTATTGTAACACTAGTTGTATTTGTATTCAAACACACAAAAAAAGACATGGCTGAGAGTGAATTTCCTCTAATGAAGAAGTATTTTAGCAAAGACTGCATTTACGAAAAACTGACTTTTTATATGTGGAATAGAAGTCACTGAAATTATAGTGATTAGCTCTTTATTTTTCTCCACCTACATATAGTGATTATATCCATGTAAAATTTGGTAAAGAAAATAAAAATAAAAATTGTATGCCTTTGATGCTTATTCCTCTTGATTTGCAGAGCTGAACAGGATAAACATTTGTTTCTTTGTTACTTTCCAAGGCCATTGATAAAGTTAACTAAAATGACCAAAGCTATAAATGCACTGCTCATTCCTGTTATTAAATATTTGCAGAGAGATTTTCTTACAGCTTTCATCAAATAGAAAAGCTTTTTTAAACTGAACCTTTCTAGCTTATTGTAAGATCTGACAAGCAAATGACATTTTCACAGGTTAACGGAAAAGAGCCCATTATAAAGATTGACTTTACAGTTCTTATAACAAGTATTTAACCCACTCCCCCAGAGCTAGATCATTGCTGCAATACCAGTGAATCAATTGTACCTTCATGGTCTTCAGTAGCCCTAAGGTCATTATATTATACAAATATGCTTTTAAAGACTGAAAAGTAAACTGCTTATCTCTAGGATGAGATTCCTTAATTCAGTCAAAATTAAGCAATTCCCAAACTTCATCTTCCCATCAATTACATTTTATGTGTTTGCTCAGTCATGTAACTTGCTATTTATGTAACTGATTCTTTGTAGACATGAAAATGAGAGGTTCACTCTCCATAAGAGAATCTGGATCCTTCATCAATGGAACATAGTCTTTTTCTTCATTTATTTTTTTCAGGTAATTTATTTAATTTAATTTAAGATAAAGTAAAACAGCTATACACTGTTGAACCATATCTTTAAGTTTACTCTATCAGAGAATATGCTTTTGGTGTTTATTGACTTACAGCAAAAAACCCACCAGATGTCTGAAAGAAATAAAAGATCATGGACAAAAATCAAAGTCTAAAATATACATATGTATACACGCATGCAATACTCGTATGCAATGCATACAAGAAAAATGTATTAATGCATATAAATTAGATACAAATTTTTAAAAATACTTGGATTCCTTAGATATCTGTTAATTAATTAAATAATTTTAGTTGAGGCAGAAAAATGAGATACTTAATAACCAACATAACAAAACTAGTAGACAGTAATTAATATTTTCATAGTGGTTCATGAAATGACTGTAATTAAATACTTTTTAAAGGAAAACAGATGTGTAACAAATAATAATATTTTTGCTTATTAAAAAACAGAGAGGGTTCATCTGAATTACTGTTTTCATGTTTTTTCACCATAATTTGAAAAAGTTTTAGAATAGCTAGAGAAAGACCAGACGATATCAGAAAGAATGTTCAGTGTCTAGAAAATGCACTTTCTACAGAAACACTGAACTGGCTGGAATTGTTTATCCTAATGAAGGATAAAGAACTGTGGAAAGAACATTGTCATAATTCCTTTGATCCATTAAAGTCTGCTATAAAGAGGAAATAAATGACTTCCTAGGTAAATAATAATGGTATTAAGTTTTAATTGGGGAAAATAAAGGGTTAGTAAGAAATCCCCATATAACTTCATAGTAAAGATAGCTTAAAACATAGATTCCCTGTCTGACAGATTATTAAATCTCTGTTACAAGAGATTTTTTTAAAGCAAGCAGGACAAATGAGTATCAAGACCATATTGGAGACAATGTGTCCTTTGAGACGAGTCTTGATTTCAACTCTAAAAACAACAAAAAGATTAGTTTATCAATTTATTTTTTTTATATAAAAAACCTTAATCATTGCTGTATTTTAAGATGGGTCTTTTTTTTTTTTTTTTTCCTATAGTCATTATGACTAAATGTATGCATGCAATATAATTTGAATTCTGAAGGCTGTACTGGAAAATTCAGTATCATAGTTCACATTGTATATATGTATAGTACATTATTACTTCCTACTACCTCTCTTCCTATTACAGACATAATTCATATCCTTCTCATGGGTGAAGACTTAATGGAGAACTCCAAACACTGTGAACACTTTGAATCACTTCCAAAAGCAATCCAGAATTCAATTAGCAAGCATATCACACTCCATTTCATGTTATTTTTTCAATGACTTGTGAAACTATTCTGTCATTCATGTGCTGATTGTCTTTTTTAAGCCTGAGGTGTCTTCCTTGATGAATAAGAAGTCAAGGCTAAAACTTGTGCTATGCAGAAGCATGTTTGTATATGCTATATTTATTTTCTTATAGATAGATAGATAGATAAATTACTTCTGAAACAGATAAAAAATATATATATATACATATGTATATTCCCTTTTTCTACTACTACTCAGAGGATTTGTTTTGGATTCTTTCAGATTTCTTGTCAGATCAAATATCATTTCAGTTTGTGCTTAATGAAGAATTCATTGAAACTAATCTATTCTAGAAATAGAAATGCCAATGATAATTCTAAGGTCTAAATTTATGGAAATTGTAACTAAAGTTACTTTGTCTGAGGGCTTTATGACTTGTGAAATTTATCTTTTGGATATGCGATTTTTTAATTTTATTTTATCTTATTTTATTTTATTTTATTTTATTTTATTTTATTTTATTTTATTTTATTTTATTTTCATATCTATTAATATTCAGTCATATCTATTCCATGACTGATATGGCAGCAATTTAGAAATCGTAACTCTTAAATTCATACTGTTCTTCCATGCTCATTTTGCTGATATAAGGTTGATAATATTTCTGGTTCTTGGATTAAATTATTAAATATTCGCAATTCCATATTTTTGCTGGAAAACTGAATTGTCAATGCTTCGGTTTTCTGCTGTACTTAAGTATAAAATATAAATTTGTTAACAGAAAGGAAGTTTGGACTCTGTCACTAGTTATTTTGTTTTTATTTAAAAGATTTGCAAATGATGGATACTAATGTTGCATATTCAGTTTGGAAGAAATGTTATACTAATCAGCTTTAGTTTGCCCCAAAAGGGAAACTCATAAATGGATTGTATTTATTGGAACGGAAATATAAAGCTTTGATGAAGGTCTCGTTAGAGAGTGAAAACGAGACTAAACCAGACACAGTGGTTTGTACAGACTGCGTATTTTAAAATCTTTTTGACATGCTGTCCACAAGAATCAGTCAGGCAACCAGGGGGATTGAGAGAAAACTTCCTAAGTGATTTTAAAAAGTAATACATTTTTTTTAATTCATCAACTGTTATTAAATTAGTTTGCTCCCTTAACTGTCATCTCAGGTTTCATTCAAACAGAAATCAGCAGTAATATCTAACCTCAGGAAATGTATTCACAAAACCATTTAAAATGCATCTCTTTTTTTGGCAGATGTTCTCTGTGTATTGTTCCACACCATGATTTCTTTTTAATGATTGTGGAAAAGCAATACTGCTAAGAATATAAAATTGAACAGAATGTATTACCTCTGTAATATAGGAACAGTTTAATGTATCAAATGGTTGTACATGTCTGTCTCCTTCAAAGCTAGTGCTACTATAATTAAAGACATTTCCCTTTGAAATGAATGAACAGTAGATTAAAAGAATTTTTTACTTGTGCACATGTGTGTAAACCATATTCACAAGCACTCGTGTGTACACACATATACTATTTAATTTTTGTTGCCTTTTTACATCTTCTTTAACAAAGTCTCATCTCCTCATCTGTTCTCCTTCACACACACATATATATAAATGGCCATCACAAACAGACGCACAACTCACATAAACACAAACAGCACTAATGGTCTCATTCAGTTTTTGCCTTTGCTCAATTAGGCCAATGGTCTATTAGTGAGAGTTGCTAATAAGAGTAATGCCTTCTATTTTATTATGTTGGCCCAGGATGTCAGAGGCAGACATTCATGCTGTGGCAGTAGAAGTTGATCCTTCCTGCCCATTTTCCATTAAATTTTGTAACTGTGCAACAGATGGCAGCAGCAAAGCAGACTGGCAAAATGGCATCTGACATGGAAGTACAGATCATAAAATCACAGAATCATAGAATCCTTAGACTTGGAAGGGGCCTTTAAAGATCTTCTAGTCCAACTCCCCTACAATGAACAAGATCATAACAGCTTAATCAGATTGCTGAGAGTTTGGTCCAGCCTGGACTTGAAAGTTTTCAGGGGTGGGGCATCACCACAAGTCTGGGCAACTTGTTCCTGTGCCTCACCACCATCACTCTAAAATATTTTTTTCCTTATATCTAACCTAACTCTACCCTCTTGGAGCTTGAAACCATTTCCTCTTGATCTATCACCACAGACCCTGCTAATGTCTGTCCCCTGTCATTCCTGTAGCTCTCCTTTAAATATTGAAATGCCACTATCAGGTCACCTTCTCTTCTTCAGGCTGAAGTGCCTCAGCTCTCTCAGCCTGTCCTCATAGAAGAGGTGTTCCATCCATTGGATCATTTTTGTGGCCTTCCTCTGGATATGCTCCAACAGGTCTATGTCTCTCCTGTACTGAGGACTCCATATCTGAACTCAGTACTCCAGGTTAAGCCTCACCAGCACAGAATAAAACAGGCAGGATCACCTTTTTCGATCTGCTGGACACAATTCTTTTGGTGCACTCCAGGATATGGTTGGCTTTCTAGGCTGTGAGGGCATATTGCTAGCTCATGTCCAGCTTCCCATTCACCAGTACCTCCAGATCCTTTTCAGCAGGGTTGCACTCAGTTCTTTCTCTCAACCCAGGTGCAAGACCTTGCACTTAGACTTATCAAACTTTATGAGATTCACTTGAGCCCACTGCTCAAGCTTGTTTAGGTCCCCCTAGTCAAGCAAAGGTGCACAATTGAATTCCTTCACTCAGAAAAAAAATTGTACCTCTTAACATGCTGAATGCTTATGGAAACCAAACGGTGGATGTGAGCAAGTGAAGTGGTGGATGGTGTGTTTCAGCAGCGGCTACAACATGAAAGACTAGCAACATTCTGGATGGCCTTGCATGACTGTCATACCACAAAATGAATCTTGATCAGCTCATCCATGCAAACTGGTTAATGGTAGTGACTGTTGAAAAATAGTGTTTGTAACTGAGAATTTGGTCTGTAAAACAGTATTATGGTGCTCTTTGTATCTGCTGTATTTTACATGGAAATAAGTTGGAAGTATTGCTTTTGGAGTTGACAATGTATATATGCTGTCACATACTGCCTGTGAAGGGAAGGAAGGGTGATCATATTCACAAATCCCCTTGGTTCGATTAAAGTGAAACAACACTTAAAGTCCAAAAACAATAATAAATTTTGTTGAGAATCAATAAAATTGACAATAGTCATTTTATTTGTATAGATACCTAGGTTGTTATAAGGCTATTTAGAAAATTATCTTCTCACCCTTGAATACTATGAAGATTACTCAGGCATTTTGTACTGGAAACTCTGTGGTACATGCACAATTCCATTGGGAAAGGAAAAAGAACAAAGATAATTTGTCACAATACACTTGTGTTTCTTACTTAGTTTTAGGTTCCTTTCTGTTCATGGCCCTATAAGTTTGGCATTTCTGTCTATACTGGTGTCCCAATTCAATAGGAGGGATAAAAAATAGCTCATCAAAATGTGGTCTAATTCTTCTGTACCTGGAAGGTTCATCAAAGTCTTATTGAAGTGAGAAAGAGCTATATCTCCTATTATCAGCAAATGTGTTAAGTCTTAATATGAGTCTTTATGTGATAGGTAGTTCATGGATAGCTCGGAATACAAGGGCTACTTTTTAATAATTGGATCTAGATAAACCTCTAGGTCCAGAGGTTAATCTGGGATGAATCTATAATCTCTGTTCAACTCACAGCGTTTCAAGTTTAAACCTCACCATTTTTCTTAGGGGAAAGGCAAGGCTATGCTCTTCATTTGACGATTGGCAAAAAGTCAGATGTAAAATATGATTCATCTTACACTCTTTATTGCTCAAGTTCTTTATTTGGTCAGTAGAGACCATTGTGTTTCTTCACATTGTAGAGATTTTAAATAAATCAAATGTATTTTATTTACAAAAAAAAAAAAAAAATTTCTCCATTATTTATGTTAGGTGACCAGGTTACATAGAAACCTTTGTTGTACCTTCCTAAAACAGTGTGTGAGGAAATCCTCCCAGAGAGGTTTTAGGACTTGTCCATGGTCACAGATTTTTTAAAAAGGGTATTCAGTGGAACTCCCTCAAGGTCTCATTTATAGAAATTCTTTCCTGGAAAAAAAAAAATAATAACAATAATAATAATTCTACTACTGTAAAAATATTTATAGGATTTGGAGAAGAAGGACTGAAAGCATGTTTCTGAGAGGTTAAAAGATTTTTTATGGTCTTATGTCCACCAGAATTTGTTTGTTTCCTCCATGTAATCATTTTTCTGGCTTTGATTAGTCACCATCATGACACTGATTTCCAAATTAATTGTTCAAACTTATTTTATTGTTATTTATAGTTAAATAAATAATTACGACAAAGTACTGGTCTTAAAAATATGCATAAATTTAACATCCAAACTTCATTTCAAAATGTTTATTTCTTACTGATGAACCAGTATTACTAAACTTCTCATTCTATACTTATCACTGTAAATTTCTCTTCCTATGCAAATTGTCTGATATATACCAGATCCTTAAACTATTTCAATTTATTATATTTCTAAACTATTGATGTGAAACACTGAATATAAATATCTCTGTAAGTTTACATTTACCTCTCATTGTTTTAGTGTAGATAGAGGAAAGTAAATTGTTTATCAAAATCTGATTGCTTCTTTGCCTTAATTCTAAACAGTTTTAAAATCAAGCATCATTATTTGTGTGTGTGTACACAAAGTGCAAATTAATATTAACAAATAGCTTCAATCAAATTCACATGACTGAACAATGACCTAGAAAACAAAGAATCAGGACTGTGATGTTTACAAGATTCCTTTCCCAAATATAAAGCATTTCCATAGACTGGCTTTTTGTGTTAATGGGGCTTGTGTTTCTTTCTAAATATGATACTTGGTGTGCTGAATCAAAGCTATGAAATATTGAATGTAATATTTTACAATTTTTTTCAAAGCAAATTAATGCAACATACTTCTGAATATAATATAGCATGTATTACTTCATAATTGTAATCTGATACAAGTTAAAAAATTAAAGTTAGCTTAACGTATCATGTCTAATTAAAATACTGTATTAACTCACAGAACTTTTATTGTAAGGATAATGAAATCTGAACAAGAACTTTATATTAAAGTTCTAAGCACCTTGATATTTCCATGACAAACTGACTTCCATTTTGTGAGGAATAAATATTGTGTGTGTATATATATATGCATATCTATTTCCAGGATTTTATAGATACTGATATTTGGATACCTCCAAATTTTTCTTCTGTCATCTGCCCATTCACCAGTGCATTAGATTCCAGTTTAAGCATTATAAAAAAATGGAAAATAATTTTTTAAAAAAATCAACAAAATTTACATATATATAGTTAGCAAGAAAATAAACAGGGATGCAGGAACAGAATATACAACGGTAATACTCTAAAAAATGCATAGATCCTAGAACTATATATTTAAATGAAATCTCCATATCAGGAGAGGTATTATAATATATATCAAATTATGAGAATATATATGTTTATTAAAAACAGTATACCGTTTTCTCCTTCCAGCATACTGTTATTTAAACTACTTATGCATTGGGTGTAATATATCTCTTTAACAAAACAATGCAGAGTAAACAATTCTTTTTTTGTTGTTTGTAAATTAGTAATTCCTTTGATTAATTCAGGCAGGATATTGAATTTAAAATAAACAGTGAAATTAGGTAAGGCCAAAATGATGATAGGAAAGATATCTAAAAGTCTGTGTACCCTTATTTTTGTGGAAACATATTTCTTCCTTTACAAAATAGTTCTGCAGTAAGGGCAGGTGAGAAAAAGTGACCCAGTCAAAGTTGGAAGAAAAAAACAACAGCAAATGGAATATGTACCTACATTATTCACAAAGTTGTGGCTGATATGTGGGCAAATCATGGCAAATCAAAATGAAGTATAATTTGTTTCTAGAAAATGATGTGAAATTCTCCTCCATGTGAAAACACAGAGCAAAGACTAGTGGCTGTGAACCAACTATTGTGAAGTCATAAACGTTTCAGCGGCTGAAGGTGGGCTGCAGTGCTTGATACTAGGACCTTCACTCTGTACAAAATTACATTGTTTGTGCTTCAGTAAGCAGGGCATATGTAACTTTGTAAAGCAATTTGACTTTTTTTCTTTTTTTCTTTTTTTTTTTTAACAGTGTTGCATAAAGCTATTTAATCTATTGGTTTTCATCCTTCAATTTTTTTCTTGTTTCCTTTATGCCTATCAAAATTCCAAGATAGTCTTCCAGATTTTATAAGATGCAAGATTTGCCCCTTACAGAAACAGAATAATCCTGCTTATATGAAAGAATAAATCAGAGCAATGTATATTTTTAATGTGATTCAGATTAAAGGACAATACGAACATTAAATATGTATAGGTAATAAATGTACAGAGAGAAAAAGAAATGCAAACCCACAATTTTTAAAATTTTATCTCCACAATGATTCACTCAAGTGTTCTCATCTCACTGTGGCAAAACTTGGTCAGGCTCATTCCATTAACAGATTTGCTGCAGACACCCACATCTAGATGGTCATTCTTAGCAGCAATTCCTTTTTGAGAAAGGCAGTATACTCTTGGTCTCCTATCTTTGTTGGTTCTACCTCACACTATGGTGTCTTTTTTTCAATAATTCAACTGTTACTGATACCCTGTAATGTATCAGATGTGCTTGCCTCATTAGAAAACTTTGTGTTAAGGATCTCATTTCAAAAATGTCCTGAGTATTTATACCAGACTGCATAACCCTAGTGGTAAATCTCCTCTATCAGGCACTTCTTACCTTTCATCTTCTTTATTTTCTTCTCTCTTTGGAAAAGCTTAAGAAACACTCCCTGTCCTCAGCTTCACCAGCTAGCAGCCTCTTTCAGTCTCTGATGTACAAAGAGTTGTCTGAGTGTGAATTAATGGCAAATACTAGCATATGATCACTTACTCTGATACTATTAAATAGGGAAACATTTCCTTATATGAGCTATGCCTAGAAATCATATTGTTTTCCCCTTTTTCTAAAAAACAAACAAACAAACAATAATAATAATGTTATTGGGGTGCGGGGGTCACTGCCATCAAAATAGCATCCCAGGGAATGTAATTCCCGTGGAGAACCCAGGGAATTACAGGCTAGTCAGCGTGAATCTCTTGAAAGATGATGAAGCAGCCAAGCCTTCCAGAGATGTGGAGGACAAATTCATCAGGAGTGGTCATGCTTGTCAAATCTGACAAATCTCTGTGATGAAATGGAAGATCAGGGAAGATCACTGGATATTGCCTATTCAAATATTGGAGGAAGGCCTTTGATACTATCTTCCATAAGATAAAATAGTCCTAATCAATAAGATGTTGATGTAAGGGATTGATAAATAAACAGTCAGGTGGACCGAAAACCAACTGAGCCCAGAGTGTCTAGTCAAAGGCCAGTAACTAGTGTTATACTTAAGTCAATACAGTATCCAATCTGGTTCAACATCTTTCAACATCTTTATTCATGATCCGGAACTATTAATCAAGATCTGCAGTCATCAATTACACAGTTTTGAGTACTTTGTTCAGCTCTGGACCCTGCAGCATAAGAAAAAAACAAAAAACAAAAAAAAAAAAAAAAAACAACAGAGAGCTGCTAGAGTGGGTCCAGAGAAGGGCCATGAAGTTGATCAGAGAGAGGGAACACCTCTTCTTGTGTTGCACAAGAAGATGGGAAAGAACAGAATGAGAACAGCTGACACAAATGGATAAAAACACTATTTTATGCCATATGACATCATGCTCACCAATAGAAAATTGGGGGAAGGAAGCAGGAAGGGAAAGATGTTCAGAATGATGGCATTTGTCTTCCTAAGAAAGCATTGCATATGTGTCCCCATCACAAGAAAGACATGGAGCTGTTGGTTTGGGTCCAGGGAAAAGCTATGAAGATGATCAGATGGCCAGAGCCCCTTTCCTATGAACAGGTTGCACAGAGAACTGTGGATGCCCCAACCCTGAAAACATTCAAGGCCAGGATGGTTGGGGTCCTGGGCAGCCTGATCTAGTGGGTGGCAACTCTGCCCATAGAATTGTATGACCTTTGAGATTCCTTCCAACACAAGCCATTCTTTGATCCTATGATTATGCAATTCTGTGATTCTATAAGCCCTGCTTTCCTATAAGTGTCTGAACCTCTTTCTGCCAATAAGAAGTAGTTAATGAATTCCTTATTTTGCTTTGCTTGTGTGCACAGCTTTTGCTTTACCTAGTATATGGGAACTGTTGATCACAGCCTGAATCTCTGATTGACCACCTGAAGCAAGCAATGAGTCAGCCGCGGGAGCAGAGGTGAAGGCAATTCACCTGTGCTACTGGACGGGATGGAGCATGGCTCCACCTCTTCTAGATCCCATTTAAGCGCTGACTGCCACTGAGGTAGGATCTCTTTCTGGAGATTGCACCTCGTGGAGTTTGTTGCAAGCTTATGACACTGATGAGCATTTCCATTTATCTTGATTTTCTTTCTATCATGATAATCTTACCAAGACTAACCTCTGTATACCTATTGATTGTATGATCGTGCATCTGTTGATTGTACACCTAGGAAGCACACGAGGTTTTTCATTTTATCTTTCCAAATCTTTCCCCCCGACATGCTGCAGGAAACTGTTTGTGTGGTGCCTAGCCATCTAGCAAGGTTAAACAACGTTTGCTAGGCTCTTTTAAGAGAAACTGTGTTAATAAAATTATTCTCCATGCTGTTGTGGAGAAAGTAGAAAAAACAAACAAACAAACAAAACAAAAAGTTGAAGCAAGAATGGGCAGTTCACAAAAAAAGCCAGAGGCCATTCTAATTCTATAATCACCAGCTGATTGAATCCAGAAAAAAAATCTAACTGTAAACTTAAGTTGTGTATTAGAACCTTAATTACTATTTTCAGATTTTTTTTGCTCTGGACTTAGCTTTGAAAAGTATAAAGACCAGATTGGGATAAGGCTGAGTACCTTATTTGCAGTGCTAATGTATTTAGAAGAAAAGGCTTAACCCTTTTGTGTGTATGATCCCATAATTTGAAATGAATATACTCTGTAAAAGTTATCTATTTAGCCTGCATAATCTGCCCTGGATTTTTTCCAAGGTCAGTAGAGCGATAAGCCCCCTAGCACGTTCTTGAACAGTGGAATGAATTGTGCCTACATATCGTGTCTGACTTTTAAAGGCTTGTACATGGTAAAATGAATCTCACTTTTTATTTATTTATTTATTTATTTTTTAACCAGCACTCAATTTTATCCAATTCTGGCACATTCTCTGGCAGTCATATGCATTTATGCAGTATATTTAAAAAGGAGCGCTGGTGCCAGCATCTATGGCTGGTATCCTTGGAAGGGAATTGAGGGCCCTCTTTTAGAAAGCATGACTTGCTACACACTGTACAAAGAGGAGACCTGAAAATGAGGCTTACTACTACCAGTACTTTTATGTAGTAGGCAAAGTGCTGAAAAGCAGAAGCCTAAATTCTGTGCCACATTGGAGATTGCTATATCTAGAGTGAAAATAGATATGTGAAACAACTCTTTCAAAAACTATTGATATTTTTGGTAAATAACCTGTTAGCTCTGATCTTTGTTACAGAAAATCAATGCTGAATTTATTTGCTATGGGAATTAACATCAACATATGATATCTTTGCAGAAAAGTCAGAGCTTCAAAATTAGAAACTTTTAAAATAATTTAAGCACATTTTTGTCCTCCTTTTTTAAGATAGGCTATTAAGCAGTGAATAATTTTAAATTATACAACTGAGAATATTGAAAATCCATGTGTGTTGAAGAACTAAAGGATGGGGTTGTTTTTCTTCTATTTTCTATTTGCTCACAGCTTTGTTGAAAGTTCTTTATGTCAAAATTAATTAGGAAATAAAACCAGTTCAATACAATTTTGTAACAGACATGAGTAATGCAGGTTGTTAACCTTTGCTTAAACGGTGGAACACTGATCTTAACAGGCAAGCTTACATTTAATTCTTTTCCTGGATCAGTGAATTTTGAATTATCCTACTAATACAACAGGTTCTTCAGAGAATATGAAAGTGTTACTACTCTTTCTTCTATGCATCTGACAGCCTCCAGTTTAGTCTTTAAGTGACTGTCATGAGGATGAGAAATGTACATTTATAATCCTTCATGCATGGAGGGTAACAAGACCTCAGGTTTTCATTGTATAAATAGATACTTCAACCTGACAGATTTATTTAAAGGGACTTCACAGTCTTTCAGCAAAAGCTCTTTAGAAAAATACAGCTGCCCTAACTACATTTTATTTGGTGTACTATTTCTCAAATTGGGTCTTTCAGTGATAACTAGGTGAATTCCATTCAATGCTTACAATTCTTTTGGGCTGGAAAAATGAGAGTGAATGGTTTGATTAAGTCCCAGTAAAGGATAACCACACAAAATTGATTCAACTTTCAACCTGTGTTAGAACAATCAGGAAGAGTATTAATAATTGAAGATTCCTTGCTGAGAGACATTGAAGCCCCCATTTGTTGTCCAATCTCTACAGGGAGTTCTGCAAACTGATGGGAGCTTGCTTTCACAATGTCACAAAGATATTACTATTCCTAGTGAAGCCAGAGGACTACTACCTATTCCTTCTATTTTAAATAGGGTCAAATTAGGCTGCAGTGAGGAGGCTCCAAAACATCAAAAGAGGCCATATGTCTCTCAGGAATATGTTGAAGGCTTCAGGAATACAAATACCATTCTCATCTGTGCTTTGAGTTGGAAACAGGATCCAGGAAGAAGGCAAATGGATCAGGTTTATCTGTCTGTGTGGATGGTGCCATGCTCAGGCTTTTGGATTATATGAAAAGACATCTTTGAGAGACTGGGCATTTTGGTGTCAAATGAGGCACATCTGACTCGGTGGGGAAGGAGTGTTCGGGGCAGCAAACTAGCTGGAGCTATTGGCAGAGCTTTACGCTAGATTCAGAGGGAAAACGTGATGTATTGCTGTGTAAGGTGTTTGACAGAGAAGAACCAGGAAACATCAGTGCTTTAGGAAGTAGCAGGGAAATAATCCCTGTGAATTATCCCTATATAAGACTCCTCCAAGAAGGTAACATGCCCTACAGTTCTGCTGAAGTGCCTCTACAACAATGCACACAAAGTGGGAAATGAGTAGGAGGAATTGGAAATCATGGTGCAATTAGAAAACTGTGACCTAATTGGTATCAGAAAAACTGAAGGAAAGAATCACAAAACTGGAATGCTGCAATTAGGGACTGATTACAAGCTTTTCAGAAGAGGTAGGAAAGGAAGGAGGAGTGGGTGAATTGCTCTCTGTGTCAAGGAATGGATTGTGAGAAACAGCCATGAAAGTTTAAGAGTTTATGGGTAAAAAAATCAGAGACCAGACCAAATATATATATATATCTGTCGCTTGGGATCTGCTACAGGATGCTTGATCGAGGGGAGTTTGTTGATGAGGCCTTCCTGGAAGTCCTGATGTACAAAAAGCTTTACATGAGCCAGCAGTGTGCACGTTCAGCCCAGAAAGCCAACTGTATCATGGGCTGCATCAAAAGAGGGCTGGCCAGCAGAGCAAAGAAGGTGACTGCCCTGCTCTACTCTGCATTTCTGAGACCCAATGTGGAGTATTGCATACAGGTCTGGGTGCAGCAAGAGTGACAATTTAACAGGAAGGATTTTCATACAGACAGTTGTCCTTTTCTACATGGCACTTGTGAGATCACAGCTCAAATACCATGTTCTGTTTTGTAAAGAAAGGTGTTGAGTTGTTTGAGTGTGAAGCTGGTGAAATAAGTAGAAAACAAGACTTATGAGGAGTTGCTGGTCAAACTAGCATTGTCAGTCTCATTTTTAGTAAGCAAGTGATAGGAAATGAAGAAATGATCTCGAGTTGATCCCAGGGAAGTACACTATATATTAAGAAATATTTATCTGTGGAGATGATGGTCAAACATTGGAACAAGCTGTCCAGTCTCAGTCTCTGGAGGTATTTAAGATCTGTGTGGATGTAGCATTAAGGGACATGATTTTACTGATGTGACTGAGTAGATCAAGTTATGATTGGATTTGATGATATGGAAGGTCTTTGCAGATTCCATGACTCAATGAATGAATGTAGTTTTGAGATAATTAATTAACACTTAAATTGGGTTAACACTTAAATTCAAAATATCTTCCCAAAAGTGTATTAAAATAGCATTCAGCACATTCTTTCCTGTACATGCATTTTAAATTAACTCTCCATAAAAACGAGGAATGCTGCAGTTGTAACTTTTCAACTGCCACTCAGTTATCCTCTTGAGCTGCCTTAACCTCTTCGCACAAAAGGGTGGTAGTGCTGCACAATCCTGCCTTGGAGATTTCTGGGGCTTAGAATACATTTCAGCACTCGGTCTGAGTTCTTCATATTCTGACCTCCCACTGCCAGCTCATACACTGCAGAACCAGATGGGTTTCCAGCAAGTAAAGACAAGGTAGTCTGAGAAAACTGAAGATGGAAAATAATAAATAAACAAGCATATGAGCCTGATACAAATGTTATCAGTCAATGCTAAGGTCAGGATATATCTTACAAAAGAACTGCATTTGGGTTTGGCTGAGCTATTACAATTCAGTCTTGATCAGATCGGAGTCACTGACAATTAAATCTGTTTAAAAAGCTAGCATACTCCTTTGCAAAGACCACACTGAAGGTGCGTAACCCTACTTCTGGATGTAATGGCAGAAGCAGGAAAAAAAAGCTACAAATTATGTATTTGTTATCAATATGTACGTAAAATCTCTTGTTCTGTACAAAAACAAATTTCACCCATTACAAAAAAACGAAACAAACAAAAAAAAAATCAAAAACCAAAAGTAAGCAACATTTCTATATGGAAATGCAATGGAAAAATGTCAAGGATTAAGGTTAAGAGCAAATCTTCTTTAGTCTCTTCTATACTTGCAGCCTCTTCAGTTGTCTCTGATGTATTTGACATGATAAATCAGACTGCGAACACAAAATTTAACCAATTCTGTTTCTTATCCTAGAAATGTCTAATTAATATTGACAGGCTTGCCTTAAGTGGTCAAAGCTTGAAGAGGGCAACAAACTGCTATATCCATTTGAATCTATCTGAACCTATCTGTTTTTTGTATCTATGGTTCTCAAATATACATAACACGTGCATCTTAAGACTTGATCAGCAGTGTGGTATTTGATCATTTCAAAAGAAATAATGTGCTAAATTCCTTATCCATATATTTTTAAATTGGAAACAAAAAACAACAAAAATCATTATGGTGTTTCATCTATGTTTGAGACTAAAGTATGTTCATGAGTCATTATTTTCTGCAGTGATAATTGCTTCCTTCATTTCTGTTGAAAATATTATGTATGTTATGTAAAATGATACTGAGATAAGCTAATAGCATAATGTTATCAAAATAAAGTAAAATGCTATGATATCCTATCTTTTTATTAATATCTTCCTTTTCTCAGAGCACGTATGTCTTATGATAGCTGTTTGAGAACCATTTCAGGTGACCTTGCAGCTTTGATCTTGCCTCCTATATTTATTTGATAGAGATCAAATCATTTGCTGGAAGTCAGACTTTATTTGGCATAGACGTGGTCTTTGTTACCAAGGGGCTGCAGGGTAGCAACTCTTTGCTGTAGGTAAAGAGTTCTGAGCTGCCTGTCAATGACATAGCCCATTCCATACAGTTTGAGGGTAAAGCTCTGATATCTCTTTATCTCTCTTGTATGTTTGAAGAAAGAGTGGAAAACGTGTTTTCCACAGAGGTCAATTTGGCATTTTCAGTTTAAAATAGTAAAATCATATGGTAGGTATATATATATATATATGTATATATATATATATATGTATATATATATATATACATATCAGAGCACAAACTGCCTTTCTGGAACTTCTACTGCAGGTGATGTCATGTCATGTGTGAAAAACAAGCATTGTCAGTTTTACCAGAGTCAGAATCTGAAGTAAATTTTACTCCTTTATGCATTAATTCACCACTCCAGAATATTGCAGTGCTACAGAAAAGTAACTGTGCCAGTATTATTTAAAACACTGAATAAATTCACTATGTTTTGACTGTTGATTATGTCATTTTGAAATAATAATCTCTCTAAGTTTTTGTCAGCAAGGCAAATAATTGTCTTTCATTCTGTAAGATTTATTATCTAGATGCATACCTAGAATACTAGGCAGAGAAGCAGTTTTGCTGATTTGGTAACAAGTAGGTCACACAGGAAAGTTAGGAATCAGCACTCCAGACTGTCATTCATTTTCCATTAGATAATAGAATATTTGAGACTGGAGATATGTCTTGAAATGCCTGGCATTGAAATTTCTGCTTTTCAAATATTTTGCCATGTAATAGAATCCACAGTCTGCTTAAAAAAAAAAAAAAAAATTAGAGACCTAGAGTAATACATGAAGCCAGAATGCTTCATTTCTCAAAGACAAGCACTTTTTTTGGTCTGAAAAAAAGCTTGTCTTTATATTTAGCATTTACGGTCCATCTTCTCACCTTAAGGACCTGATTTACTTGTCCAATATTTGTTATCTTAATGATTGAACATCATAAAATTTCTGTTGAAATCCTTCTATAGCCTAAGGAGATTTGACCTATATACTGTATTAAGTTACAAATGGGATATTTTCTATCATTGTTACTGTGGGCTACTTTGAATAACATTTTCATTATGATTGAGACAGACATTAGATTTGCGCTTAGGAGTTCTAAATATTAGAGTGTATGTCTCTTGTTTCAGAAGCCTATAACAAGCTTCTGTTTCCATTTGTATTCTGTTACAGCTACATGAAAATAGATACCCAGTGAGTTTTCATCAAAAAATTATTCTAAATAATCACACAGAAAATAAATTATGTATTGGAAGTATATAGAAACATGCAAAAGGATCAGAAAATGGAATCTGATGCAAAGAATCTAAAGGCCTGAGTTTATGAAGCCATCTGACTTTGAACAAGACAGAACTAAATCTGGTCAATATCTGTTAGAGTCACTTAAGTATACTTATGACACAATTAATTTAGCCAAATTTTCATACAGAAAGTATTAATGTAACTTAGATTGACACACATTTAAAATATCCATATTTTATATTTTATTTCACATCAATTATGACTACATGTGTTTTGTTGTCTTTATAAGTTATCTTTATTTCAAATTTGAATTTAATGTTACAGCAAAACATAGATTATGTAAAATACTATATAATATTCTCCTTTCCCTGCTCCCCCCCTCCCCCCCAAAAAAAGAAAGAGAGAGAGAAACTTTTTTCTTTTAAATGTCTGTAATTTGATGTTGCTGTAATAAGGATGTTTTTAATGTAAGCATAACTTCACCAGTTGCTACTGGCATAATGCCTGTTCTTGAAACAAACAAACAAAAGAAACATGAGGAGATAGTCATACAGAATGTTACATTTGTCAGCCTATATCCCAACTTCAAAGCACATCAGTTTTCAATTCAGGTGACAGATTTTATTTGCTATTTTTACTTACCATTTGTGATTTCAGCAACCATGCATACAGGTTTTTAATTTATGAGAAAATGTGCACCTAAGTATATATAGAAGTACAAATTTGAAGTATATCTAATAATTTTGAGGGTATCTGGATGGATTTGGCTTTTTTGTTTGTTTTCCCAGTGACAAACTGAATAACTTATTTATTTGGTCTTTAACAGAAAAATGATTATTTTTACTACAGTACTTTCATCTTTTTTGTAAAGAAAGAGTACATGTGTAATCCTGTAAGAGTGCTTTCAGAATTCCAGAAATAAAGTATCTTGTATTCTTAAAAGAGAGCCATGGAAAGTTTGCCCTTGTCCTTCACACTGACACAAATGTCAGCTTGTAGCCACTTCTTTTTAATTTTAAGTTTTCTTCTTATTTGGGTGGGGAAAGAGGGGAAAATGTTGGAAGAAATCACAAGCTGAATCACTGCTGTTAAAAAAAGAAGTCTAACCACAATAGAAATCTGTTCTAAGAGGTGATCTAACTAAGGGATTTTTTTTTTTTTTTTTTTTTTTTTTTTTTTTTTTGTCATGAAGAAAAGATAATGCAAAGCTTTAATCTTTGTAAAGGTTTTCTATATCTATGAAAGCATGTTACATTTTGCATTGGTTTTTGTACTGAGACTGGCAGGTGGCTGGAAGAGGACTCAGGAGAGGTTAACATCTGTCTTTATATAGCCTGAAGAATCCAGGTTTCATCTTTAACTCATTGTAACTCTTAGAATGCTGAAATATTATTTTTCTTTAAATTATTATTGCTATTATATAAATTTTTTTCCCCCAGTGTTACAGCACTATGAATCATTTTCATGAACTGAAGTCTCTGGCTGAGACAAGTTTCTGAGGAAAATTATATATGCAAGTATGTACACACATATATTTCCTACTTCCAATTAACTAATTTCCACTCAAATTAATTAAGGATTTATGGGATTTAAAGGCAGAATATCATTATCTACTCTGATGGTAAATTTTCCCTCATTATATCTGTCTGGACGTCTGAATATATATATACACATATAAGAGATACATGTGTTATACCTATAACAGTTATATATACATGTATATGCATATATATCTATGTATGTATGTTTATCTATATATAGATATATATATATATATATAAGAAATTGAGCTGAAGACTCCAGATAGATGTTAAGAACTAATTACTGTTAAGAATAACTAAGGTTTTAAAATGGAAAAATGCAATAGAATTATAGGAAAGAGATGCTCTGCATAAAGTGTAATTTAGTTGTTTAATTTACGTTGGTTGGTTGAAGACAATAAGAGTGAAACCTAGAATCTCAATTTAGTCAGCAGAGAGTACATAGTTCTTCTTTATTTTTTTCTTTCTCTTTTTTTTCTTTCTCAGCATCAATCCATCTACACTATATCTCTACTCCTGCCTTAGCTTATTTCTATTCTCTGTTCTTTGCCACATCTTTGCAAAAGTACATAAAGAAACTTTTATCCTTATATCCTGAAAGGTGAAAGGATTATAGGTGGGTTTTTAAAAATCAGTCAATTCTTACCTTCATCTCAGACAATAGAAATACATAATATACTATTGTAAGATTGTCTGGAACTACTAGCAAACACACAAAAAAGAGACACAGATATTTTATCTGTTTTATATGTCTCTCCCCCACTTTGTCAATTTATGTACACATAGAATTCAGTAAAACCCAACCCAAATAAAAGACCAGCATTTTTAAGTGGTGCTAATAAATGTGTTCAGTATGAGCACGCTGAACAAAGCATTTAGGAACAGCTATAATATGACTAGGTTTTACCAGAACAATTGATTTTATTGCTAAAAAGTATGATAAGGAAGAAAATATGTAGTTAAAAAATGAAGGTTCATTTGGAGCTATTATTATTATTTCTGGCAAAAGTTAACTCTGAATAGGTGACAGAAAACAGGCATTCTGTTTAGGTAATTTTCTCCTGCAGGACACTCAGCCTGAACAAAGATGGTTAGTTTTAAAAGTGAGACTATCTGTCATGAAATGTTGAAGAAAAAGGGAATTTTGCCATTGATTTCAAAGAGCACAGATGTGCATTATCTGCAGATAAATAAATTAACTAAGTTTTCCAGCTAAAGCAAATGAGTGACCTTCTAAATTCTATCACCACAGCAACAGTCCACTTGGTGCAAATCAGAAGTAGAAAGAATAAGATTACAGAAACTGTCTGTGAACTATTGAGACTTGCAAAGCTCACTTAAACTGAGTTTTTCCAGTATGTTATGGAAAAGTTATCTTTATGTGTAGTACAAAATTTGGCATAAGTGCCAAGCAAAAAGAATAAAAACAAATTAATACAGTAATATTTTGTAACTGGATACATATGTAATTAACAATTCATGATGTGTCATTAATCATAAACCAGCCTAGAGTTAGTCTTGCATGTCTTCTAAAGTATAATTCTATAAAACATATATCCTCCTACACTTCATTATGTGATCTATTCTGGTCCCTTAGAACTATGCTTCCTTGTACTTCATTCAGGCAGTCATCTAGAGATGTCGAACACTGATATTTCTGTTCTAAAGGAGATACTGAATTTAGAGCTGTCCCCTGACCTTGTTGTCCCATATCAGAGAAAAAAAAAAAAAAAAAAAAAAAAAACTTTTTCAAGCAAGTGTGTAAAAATAAATGAGTTGACTTGGAAGCAGTTGTGATCAGCTGTTCATGTTTTTCTCATCTGCCTGTACTGTCTAATTACTTGCTTAATATGTTTTCTGCAAAATACATTTTCATGAAATTGGCTGAAATTTATAGTAAATTCATATGAAGAAGAATATCTCAGTACCATTAGAGTAACAGTCAGTGTGTGTGGTTTGGTTATTCCTCCAGGGAATGAATGTTCAGAGTTTCTCTGGGAAAATTGTTCCAGTATGCTACTACTCTCACTGTGAATTATTCCTTCCTTCTATCTAATCTAAATCTTCCCTCTTCTAGTTTAAAACAATTATCCCTTGTCCTCTCACTACAAGCTTATTGTGGTTTAACCTGGCAGACATTTCAGCACCACACAGCCGTTTATTTTCTCCCCCAGGAGGGATGAGAGAGAGAACTGAAAACAAATCAGAACTCATAGATTAGAGTTATTTATTAAGACAGAAAATGAAAAAAAAAAAATAATAATAAAAATAAAAATAAATAAATAAAAGAGCAAAAATACTATGATAACCACATATATATCCACAATGCAGAAGGAGGGGGAGGAGGTGCTGCAGCTAACAGCAGTGATTCTTCTGCAGCCTGTAGAAGACAACGATGGAATAAATATTTCACTGAAGCCCACGATGCAGACTATGGTGGATCAGATATTCCATTAGAAGTGTCGATGGAGAAGAAGATATTCAGTGCAGGCTGTAGAGGATGCTACGCAGGAGCAGTTGGGTGTTCCTGGAAGTAACTGTGGCTACTTGCCATTGGCACTGATGAAAGATTCAGCATGAGCTGACAGTGTACACTTGCAGCTCAGAAGGCCAACTATATCCTGGGTTGCATCGAGAGAAGTATGACCAGCAGGCCAACAGATGTGATTCTGTCCCTCTAATCTGCTCTTGTGAGACCCCACCTGTAGTACTGCATCCAGTTCTGGAGCCTCAAACACAAGAAGGACATCGAGCTGTTGGAGCAGGCCCAGTGGAGGGCCACGAAGATTATCAGAGGCTGGATAACCTCCCCTATGAGGACAGGCTGAGAGAGCTGAGGCTCTTCAGCATGGAGAAGAGAAGGCTGCAGGTAGATATTATTAGTGCCTTCCAGAATCTGATGGGGCCTACAGGAAAGCTGGGGAGGAACATTTAATAAAGGCGTGTAGCAACAGGGCAAGGGAAAAATGGCTTTAAACTGGAAGAGGATAGATTTAGGCTATATATATCAGGAATAGATTCTTTACTATGTGGGTGATGAGACATTGAAACAGATTGCCCAGGGAGGTTGTAGGTGCCCCCTTCCTGGAAGTATTCAAGACCAGTCTGGATGGGGCTTTGAGCAACCTGTTCTAGTAGGAGGTGACTCTGCCGGAGGTTTGAAACTAGAGGATCTTAAAGGTCCCTTTGAACCCGAATCATTCAATGATTCTATTATTCTATGACACACGAAGAGTCCATGCTGAAGCAGATTTAGTACTGAAGGAACAGCATCCTTCAGCAGGAGAGCAGTAGAGAGAAACTTCTGTGTACTGACCATAACACCATTCATTTCTATCTGTGCTGTTTAGGGCAGGAAAATTTGCTAGTGATACTGAGCCTAGAAGAAAGGAGAAAGAAATGCTTTTCTTTGTATGAATCTATTTTAATTTACAATAAATTGAACTTCTTTTCCTCAAATTGAATCTAGCCAATGAACTTTCACCCTTCATCCTACTAGGAAAGAAGAATGAGTAAACAGCTGGGTAGGGATTTTGGCCATTAGCTAAGGTTAACCCACCACAACTACTTGCTAGTACCTGCTTACTTACTTGAGTCAGCTATCACTGACATTAAAGATCAGACTCTTGATATGTGATCTATCTTTCCTGACTGATTCTAGATGGCTACAATTTAGAATTCTATATTGAAGTAGGTAATCTTAAGTCTCCTTTAAAATTCATAACAAAAAATTACTATTTTTTTAATTAATCTCTTTTATGATGAGAGATCATACCATCCTTTTCACTGACTAGAAAGTTTGCAAACTCTGAGATACTTTGGGACTCCTTTTTATTTTCATCTAATTTTTTTACTTAGGTTAGGGTGTTTTACTATAAGGTACTTTTTAACTACATTATTGGAAAATTTTATCTCCGAATATGAATTCCATCTTGCACTTCTGTTTTATTAATATCTGTTCATTCTTTCTTGTAAGTTGCCAGTAGGGACTGGTATATTAGATAGATCTGAAATATGTATGGTGATGAAAATGCTGGCTTATTCTCCCTTTTACGGAGGAAGTATCATTTAAGTATTTGTGGTACTTGGTGTAAGTACACCATGTATCAAGGTATATGTAGACTGTAATGAGCTGAATATTTAAACACATTAGATAACATGAAATATGACAGTTCGTCTGACAGCAGAAGAATGCAGCCTTGACTCATTGCACTGTTTCATTAGTTGTAAAGATAGGGACGTTATTGAAAAAAATTATCAATAGATGGAAATAGATATTTTTAAAAATTGAGCATTTATAATAAAATATAAAACATCAAATATCAAATATATCTCCACAGCTGACTAATCCTTTATGACAAAAGAGGTCATGTTATGATAAAAAAAACACTAAGTAGGGGGTAGATGCATGATAAAACACCAGTCATCTGCCAAGGCAGTGATGTGCATCTGCAGAATTGTGAATACCATGAGAGAACTCTCTGTAACCGAAGATAAACTTGGCCACAAGCTCACTGTACATCCATTCAGGTTTCTTGAAAGGGCTCTGTCACTTGTTTTCAGAACTGAAATGGTGTTTATCGTTTACATTTTCAGATTTTCTTCCTTTTTTTAACCTCGGGAGCACAAGATATTGCCAGCATTTGCAATCAAACTTTTGGCAGATTGCTGAACATAGAACTCTTAAATAAATAAAAAAGATGCACAGAACTGAACAGAACATTATCCTCAAGTCCTACAACCTTCTGCGTTTTCCAAAGGAATTTAGGATTCTCTGCATTATCAAAGAACGTCCTCCTACAACACATGGAATTATTGATTGATTGATTGATTGATTGTTATTGTCCTTTATCTTTTTCATATCAAGTTTGGAAAGATTTATAATTCATAGAATCATAGAGTGGCCCAGGTTGAAAAGGATTACAGCGATCATCTAGTTTCAATGCCCTGCTATGTGCAGGCTCGCCAACCACTAGACCAGGCTGCACAGAGCCACATCTAGCCTGGCCTTCAATGCTGCCGTGATGGGGTATCCACAGTCTCTCTGGGCAATCTGTTCCAGTGTGTCACCACCCTCTATGTGAAAAACTTCCTCCTAATTTCTAACTTAAACCTCCCCTGTGTCAGTTTAAGACCATTCCCCCTTGTCCTATCATTATCCACCTTCATAAACAGCCATTCCCCCTCCTGTTTATATGCTCCCTTCAAGTATTGGAAGGCTGCAATGAGGTCTCCCCAGAGCCTTCTTTTCTGCAAGCTAAACCATCCCAGTTCCCTCAGCCTTTCCTCATAGGAGAGGTGCTCCAGCTCTCTCATCATCTTAATGGCCCTCCTTGGACCCACTCCAAGAGCTCCACATCCTTCCTGTACTGGGGGCCCCAGGTCTGGATGTAGTACTCCAGATGGGGCCTCAGAAGAGCTGAGTAGAGGGGACAATCACCTCCCTCTCCCTGCTGGCCACCCTTTTAATGCAGCCCAGAACACAGTTGGCCTTCCGAGCTGCATATAATTCATATGATCTTTCAGAAAAGTTGAAGCAAACTCTGTTATATTAGTTTCAATCTACTCAAAGTGTTACAAATGGCACTGTTATTCTTCATGATGCTGTGTAGTAAACAAGTATGAACAAATATGGATATGCTGACTGTATATCCATGCAGACAGTTTACATTTCAGTTTCCTAACAGAAGTTTTATAAATTGAATTTAATCAAAAGATTCTCTTGTGGATAATAGCCTTCCATACTATTCTACTATTCCACAGACTGTGGGAGAAATTAAAAAAACAAACAAACAAACGAACAACAACAACAAAAAACCTGTTTTTATAATACTTGAATTACTGCAGCTAATTAATCTATTTTCAAATATATCTTAGAACAGATGCCAGACTGACATCACAGTTTTTATAAATATCTAATATGTTCATGACCAGCACACAGATTTTCCATTAAATAAAAATGCAATTTTTTTTCTCCCTACTTTAAGTCAAATTTCACTTCAGTTTAAAAGTTATGGAGAAAAAAAAAAAAAGAAAAAAAAGAAAAACTTGAAAGGTTTGTAAGTTAGAAGTTTAGTTCAGTGTATTATCACAATAATGCCAGCGATGACATAAGTTCACAACCTCACTTATAAAAATTGCTAAACTTGAGTTTACTTTGTGAGTGAATGCTTACAAACACACACGTGGCAAGCTAAATCAAGCCAAATCTAACCAAAAATATAAAATATATTATTTGAGGCATAAAAACTCAAATCATACCATTTATGAATGAAGAGGTAGATTAAAAACCAAAATTTATAACTGTATTTAGAATTACTAGTGTTCAATTATTACTTTTTATCTATAGATAATGGCTGAAATAATCAGAAATAAAAATGTGCACTATACTGATCTAAGAGCTATCACTGTGATTAAATAATTACTGATAATTAAATTAAAAAATCAAATATCTCTAAATTAAAATTATTTAGTATTTTATCAGTTTAGATGGCAACCTTCTTGAGCTGCATTTTTTGTAGTATGATTCAACTGTCTTCCTTTTGCAGTTAATTATTACTCATGATTGAGCATGCTTGCCTTAGAAAATTATGTGAGATTATGACTGGAGGGTATGTCTTTAATGTTTTGTGCTAATTTAATATGATGAAGCTGACAGAAAACAGTGGTAATGGAGAGTGAAAAAATTTAAGTAAAATAATAAAAAAAGTTTATGATCAACTTCAATAATTTTAGGAGCTGGAATGAAAGTATTTATATGTGATATGCTCCTAGATTACGTTCGCTGGCCAGCATTTTGTCAGATAGCAACAGCAATGTATGAATGTATGTACATAGCATAGAACCAGATTGCAAAACTAGTAAGGAATGAATGATGTATTCCATAGATCCTCCCTGTTCTGTTCTGTTGTGCACAACTTCTGAAGTCACTTTCATCAGTTTTCTATTTCAGAACTTCTTAGTTCCTGCTTTAGATATAAAGATAAAACACACAGAATTTATTACTGAGTTACACCTTTCTTTCTTATTGCTACAGCCATTACTGAAAAATGTATAAGAAGGAAAACTTATTTCTGTGCGCACATAGTTTTGAATGAAAGCAGAAGAGATTTTCATTACCACACCCACATTGTGAATTCCACCCTGTACAGTTCCAAGCTGCTATTGAAATAAAAAACTAGTTATGTATAGAACTCAGTGAGTACTGCCATTGAACTAACTGCCATTAGTAAGCTAATTATCTGACTCATACCTTCAACCTACAATTCTCCTTCTGTATTGTATTTCCAGAAGGTATCTCTCATGATGATTATCAGTGTTTGCCTAACATCTACTTGTAATTAAATATTTAGTCATTCAAGAAGTGAAGGAAATTAAGAATTTATACTTTCTAACATGTGGTATTTCTATTTCATGCAGTGAAAAATAAAGCGATTTTTAGTTTGTCCAGTCTGTCAAATATAATACATCCAATGAAATACTGGACTGAATTAGCCTCAAATGACCCTTCCCTTCCCTTCCCTTCCCTTCCCTTCCCTTCCCTTCCCTTCCCTTCCCTTCCCTTCCCTTCCCTTCCCTTCCCTTCCCTTCCCTTCCCTTCCCTTCCCTTCCCTTCCCTTCCCTTCCCTTCCCTTCCCTTCCCTTCCCTTCCCTTCCCTTCCCTTCCCTTCCCTTCCCTTCCCTTCCCTTCCCTTCCCTTCCCTTCCCTTCCCTTCCCTTCCCTTCCCTTCCCTTCCCTTCCCTTCCCTTCCCTTCCCTCTTCCCCCTTTCCCTTTCATCTTCTCCTCTCTTTCCCTCTCATCTCTTCCTCTCTTCCCCCCTCTTCTCTTCCTCTCTCCTCTCCTTTTCTTTTCCTTTGGAGATATAAATCTCAAAATATGCTTTACATGATGTATTTCTGTTCTTTCCTTTTCTGCATTACAGGAGGTGCAGGATACTTTCTTGATCTCAATAAGCAAAGTGAAACAACAAATGGTGTAGTAGAATTACTTATAATAATAACTTGGGAGTAATAGCAAGTAAATCACAAATGGTCTTTTAGATACTGTGAACCCTGCTTTTGTACAGAGTCAGATGGATTCTAGATTAATTCTTTTCATGGCATACTGCATGTGTCAGCTCTGGAGATGTTTACCTTCCTCTCTGTACTGTATTCTTATACCAGGAGTAGCAAAAACATAAAAATAAAAAAATAAAAATTATGCATCCTGTCATGACTGGTAGGAATGCTGTCTCCTTTGTAACACCCACCTGAACTTGTCTAGATAAACATAACTTGGAACTGTACCCAGGAACAGCATACTTCAGTGTATTCCTGTGTTAGGTATGGATCACCCACTCACATGTAAACTAATATCTTAAATGTAAAATCTTCTTCAAAGACTTCAATGCATTTTTGTTGCTGAGATTGATAAGAGTTTTGTAATGAGATCAGAATAAGTCACTGATCTTAAAATTCACTATTTTTGAAGAGTTTTCGCTCTTTTTTTTTTTTTTTTTTTCAAGTAAAAGAAATAATTGTGTAGCTTAATTTTAGGTTTTAGAGAATGAGCAAAGAGCCTAACACAAAGTTAGGTCTCTTGTCAGAAAATCGGAACAGACCTCTTTCATTTATAAGTCTCACAAAATGCCTTGATATCTGAAATATTTCTGATTGGATAGACTCACTTAAAATTTATTTTTCCTTTACATACGCTTTTTACTCATGCTACACAGCATCTGGAGAGATAAAAACAACATGAAAATCTCTTAAATCAAAAGGCTCACATGCTAAGCTAAGCCATAATTGATTATGCATTAAAAAGATAATTGGTTTACTCCAAATAACTTTCCTTTGTGCAAGAGTGTCACGGAGTTGACCAGATCAATCTATGTCTGTGACAGGGGCGACAGGCCTCTGCCCTCCCCCCCCCACCCCAGTCCCACAAAAATGGGAAGGAAGGAAGGGAGGAAAAGAGCAGCATCAACAATCTATGGAGGAAAACTTATTTTACTATAATATTGGAATACAAGATAACACAATATATACAATTTAATTGAAATTGAGATTAATAAATCAGACAAGATGAGAGAGAGAGAGAGTTCCCGGAACCGAGTCAAACCTGAAAAGCTTGGAACGGCTAGGAAAGCACCCTCCAGCACCCACTGCCAGGCAGCAAGAGAGCGCCCCCCCCACCCAGAAGGGCCAGATCCCGTGACTTCTGTAATGTACAGGGATAGGTACCTGGGATTGGGCATTAACACTTTAATACCCCGTATACTACATGATGTTTTGATGTGGAATACTGAAACCCAAAGTAAAAACAAACAAACAAACAAACAAGAAACATAGAACCACGACATTCCACCCCTTATTCTACATCGTTACATCATGCTTAATATATATATATACATATATACAAACAAACAACAACAACAAAATTACAATGCATTACACACACATGGCTATATATATATATACATATATATATACATAGAGTTAGTAACTGCACTCCCCCGGCATCAAGTTTCCCTGTGGTACACACTGGACATCCCCATTCTTTTGCATTACCCACCAAGTGCATCCTGGTCCCTGGGCAAAAACTGTACCACGGAGAGGTTTGCCCTTTCCAGAAGCTGGAAGAACCCAAATTGCCTTTCCTAACATGTTCTTTACATGTACAACAGGGACTTTATCTCCCTCTACGGTATATAGGGAACTGGATTGGTTAGGACCATCACGATTAATAGATCCTCTGGTATTGACCAACCAGGTAGCTTCTGCCAAATTCTTCTCCCAGTGCTTAAATGTTCCGCTACCCAGTGCTTTTAGCATCGTTTTTAACAACCCATTGTATCGTTCAATTTTGCCAGAGGCTGGTGCATGATAGGGAATATGGTAAATCCACTCAATGCCATGATCTTTGGCCCAAGTATTTACAAGAGAATTTTTGAAATGAGTCCTATTATCTGACTCAATCCTTTCTGGGGTGCCATGTCGCCACAGGACTTGTTTCTCGAGACCCAGTATGGTGTTTTGGGCGGTAGCATGGGGTACTGCATATGTTTCGAGCCACCCAGTGGTTGCCTCCACCATAGTAAGCACATAATGCTTGCCATTGCGAGATCGTGGCAAGGTGATATAATCAACCTGCCATGCCTCCCCATATTTGTACTTTTGCCATCGCCCTTCCTCCCAGAGAGGTTTCATCCTCTTGGCTTGTTTGATGATGGCACATGTTTCACAGTTATGAATAACCTGTGCAATGGCATCCATAGTTAAGTCCACCCCTCGGTCTCTAGCCCATTTGTATGTTGCATCTCTCCCTTGATGACCTGAGGTCTCATGGGCCCACCGAGCCAGAAATAATTCACCTTTGTTCTGCCAGTCCAGGTCTATTTGAGCCACCTCAATTCTGGCAGCTCGGTCTACCTGATGGTTATTTTGCTGTTCTTCAGTAGCCCGACTCTTGGGCACATGAGCATCTACATGGCGCACCTTTACGACTATAGTCTTTGTTTGGGCAGCAATGTCTTTCCACAGTTCAGCAGCCCAAATAGGTTTACCCCTTCTTTGCCAGTTATTTTGCTCCCACTGCTGTAACCACCCCCATAAGGCATTTGCCACCATCCATGAGTCAGTGTAAAGATAGAGCATTGGCCACCTCTCCCGTTCAGCGACATCTAAGGCCAGTTGGACAGCCTTTACCTCTGCAAATTGGCTTGATTCGCCTTTCCCTTCAGTGGCCTCTGCAACTTGTCGTGTGGGGCTCCACACAGCAGATTTCCATCTGCGATGCTTTCCCACAATACGACACGATCCGTCTGTGAACAGGGCATATTTCTTTTCATTCTCTGGTAGTTCATTGTATGGTGGGGCTTCTTTAGCACATGATACTTCTTCTCCTGGTGGTGTTCCAAACTTTTTACCTTCAGGCCAGTCCATGATGACCTCTAGGATTCCTGGATGGCTGAGGTTCCCCATCCGTGCTCGCTGTGTAATCAGTGCAATCCACTTACTCCAAGTGGCATCAGTAGCATGATGGGTGGAGGGAACCTTTCCTTTAAACATCCAGTTCAACACTGGCAGTCGAGGTGCCAGAAGGAGCTGTGTTTCAGTACCGACTACTTCGGAAGCAGCCCGAACCCCCTCATATGCAGCTAAGATCTCCTTTTCAGTTGGAGTGTAGTGCTCTTCAGACCCTCTGTACGCCCGACTCCAGAATCCCAGGGGTCGGCCTCGGGTCTCTCCTGAGGCTCTTTGCCACAAACTCCAAGTGGGACCGTTCTCTCCAGCAGCAGTATAGAGGATGTTCTTTATACCCTGTCCTGTCCGTACTGGCCCTAGGGCCACGGCACGGGCTATCTCCTGTTTAATCTGTTCAAAAGCCTGCTGCTGCTCAGGGCCCCATGTAAACTCATTTCTCATTTGCGTCACATAATAAAGGGGGCTTACAATGAGGCTGTAGTTTGGAACGTGCATTCTCCAAAAGCCCACTGCACCCAGAAAAGATTGTGTCTCTCTTTTGCTAGTGGGTGGAGACATAGCAGTGATTTTGTCGATCACATCTGTCGGGATGTGACGACGGCCATCTTGCCACTTTATACCTAGGAACTGAATCTCCTGGGCAGGTCCTTTCACTTTGCTTCGCTTAATAGCAAAACCAGCACTCAGAAGAATTTGGATCATTCGCTCTCCTTTTGTGAAGACTTCTTCTGCTGTATCGCCCCACACAATGATGTCATCAGTGTACTGCAGGTGCTCAGGAGCACTGCCCTGTTCCAATACAGTTTGGATCAACCCATGGCAAAAGGTCGGGCTGTGTTTCCACCCCTGGGGCAAACGGTTCCAAGTATACTGAATGCCCCTCCATGTGAAAGCAAATTGTGGCTTACATTCTTTGGCCAAAGGAATGGAAAAGAAGGCATTAGCAATGTCAATGGTGGCATACCATTTGGCCGCTTTTGACTCCAGTTCATACTGGAGTTCTAACATGTCTGGCACAGCAGCACTCAGTGGGGGTGTGACTTCATTCAGGCCACGGTAGTCCACCGTCAGCCTCCATTCTCCACTGGCTTTACATACTGGCCATATGGGGCTGTTAGAAGGCGAGTGAGTTTTGCTGATCACTCCCTGGCTCTCTAGCTGACGAATTAACTTATGAATGGGGAGCAAAGAATCCCTGTTGGTGCGGTACTGACACCTGTGCACCACTTTTGTAGCAATCGGTACGTGTTGCTCTTTTACTCGCAGCAGCCCCACAACAGATGGATCTTCTGACAGGCCAGGAAAAACAGACAGCTGCTTAATGTTGTCTGTGTCTACAACAGCTATTCCAAAGGCCCATCAATACCCCTTAGGATCCTTGAAATGCCCCCTTCTGAGATAATCAATACCTAGTATACATGGAGCCCCTGGGCCCGTCACAATAGGATGTTTTTGCCAGTCCTTACCAGTGAGGCTTATCTCAGCCTCCATCACAGTCAATTCTTGAGAGCCACCGGTCACTCCAGAAATATGGATTGATTCTGTCCCTTGGTGACTCGAGGGCATCAGAGTGCACTGTGCACCAGTGTCCACCAGTGCCTTATATTTCAGTGGTTCTGATGTGCCAGGCCATCGAATCCACACAGTCCAATATACTCTATTATCCCTTTCCCCCCCCTGACTGAGGGCAGGGCCCCTCTATTCATTACCTGTGGTAACTGGAGCAACTGCACTGGTGGTTGATCTGCTTTGTAATTCTTTCACCCGTGCTCGTAGTACAGGAGTAGGTTGACCATGCCACTTCCCCATGTCTTCTCCATGGTCACGTAGGTAATAAGCGTATAGGTATAAGGTATAAGGCAATTCGCGGTGTATTACCCCTTACTTGAGCCAGAGAGCGTTTGCTTCTAACAGCTGAGATCTTTGATGGTGCACATGAGAAGGAAGGTTCATCGTCTTTAATTAGGTGGGCTCACATAAATTTCATCATCTCCTTCATCTCCTTCATATCCTTTGCTAGACTCTTTTGATTATCCCGATCTTCATCAAGCGTCTCTGATACTGCTACAGGTTTGTCACGGTTAATCAGTTGAGACACTTGCTCCGTCATCATTCTTGATATAGCAGCAACGGCAGCATGAACTGGGGACAGCAATTGTTCGTAATTTTGGAGCGTAACAATTAATTCATAAACTAAGGGCGTTCTCTGTTGTTCGTTGAATCTGTCACACGCTGACATTAGTGTAGAGGCATATTTGTCCGGCGCTGTTGTCACGAGTTTCTGCCATATCTCAGGCGTTGTCCTCACTTTTTCAGGGTCGCGGTTTTGGTGTGGGTGGTTAGGAACGAAGTCAGGGTCATACAACATTTCCACCACGCCTATTTCCCTCAAATACTGGATACCCTTTTCAACTGTATCCCATTTTTTCATCGCAATCTTCAAGCCATTTTTGAAGGGATACTTTTCCTTCACGGCTGTTAACACTCGATCCCAGAGGGAGGCAGCCTCATCCAAACATCGACTAATTCCTCTATCAATAGCTGGATCTCTGGCAATGGCACCTAGTTGGCGAGCTTCGTTACCATCCAGAGACAAGCTATGGGCCCCACTGTCCCAACAGTGAACCAACCAGGAAACAAGAGTTTCATTCGGGCGCCGTGTAAACTCCTTTCTTGAACCTTGGATCTCAGTCATCTTTAGAGGCCGGCGAGTAGTAATAGAGACTTCCTCTTCATCACTCTCTTCTGCACGTCTCTTAGTTTTCCCTTTTGCCTTTCGCGATGGTGGTGGTTCTGAGGAGGGCCCCTCGCCTGGATCTTCCTCCTCCTCCTCCTCTTCTTCTCTTTTTCGTTCAAGACGTGAAGACACTCGTTTCCATTTCTTGCCCTCCACAGAAGCAACTGGTATTGTTACTGGTGTCTCCTGTGATTGATTAGATTTGACTTGGGGATTTTCCCCTTTGGCTTGAACCTCAGCTCGGAAACTCTCTTTCTCCAGAATGGTATTATATAGAGCACGGTAAGCACAAGCCAAACCCCAAATAAGTTGTACCTCCTTAGATTTATGTAAGCCACATAGTCCCTGATTCAAATACTGGCTTAGTTTCTCAGGATCCCACAGGTGTTCAAGAGTAAAATCCCATGACACTGCGGGTCCCCATGCTTCTAAGACCTTTCCTAAACCTCTCCATATCCCCTGCCAGTCATCATTCTCTAGTTTTGGAGAAGACTTATTACAAATGAATTGGAATACATTCAGGAGAATTGATGACACGCACACCACCATGACTATTAATTCAGGATTCAAAAAACGTTTGACAAACAGAAAAGAAAACCCGGAGACTGGTCTGAACATTGTGTTGTTTGTAAAATTAGCTATTCCATTTGGGATGTAGCTGTTTGTGAAATTAGCCATTCCTTCTGGAATGTAGTTGTTTGTGAAATTAGCCATTCCTTCCGGGATGTAAATGTCAAAATTCAAATCATACCACATTGCAAGTAGGTAAAACATAGGTGTCTCCATCAGTGCCATTAGGTACCTATATACGAATGCAATTCCAACACACGTAAGTGCAAGATGGATTATTGGCCAGTAGGTTGTGAGTAACACCATTGCTTTAAATCCTTTACACAGCGCCCCCACGATAACGAGTGGGTTCATCAGAGGTGCCTGCTAAAAAGGGGTTAATGAATTGAAGCTAACAAGAGCAGGGAAAAAAAAAGGCACTACCCAGACTAAGTAGTGCTCAAAGTTTACAAATATCCCAGAACACTGGCAGTACGCCTAATCTTTCAAAGTCAGGTTTTCCAGCACAGAAACTTGAACTACAGATAATGCTCCCTAACGAAGCTCTCTAAGAGCAGAGAGAAAAAAAGATCAGTTCTAACAGCTAAAAAGCAGCTCTTGCCCCACGTTGGGCGCCAAAGATCTGTCACGGAGTTGACCAGATCAATCTATGTCCGTGACAGGGGCGACAGGCCTCTGCCCTCCCCCCCCCCACCCCAGTCCCACAAAAATGGGAAGGAAGGAAGGAAGGGAGGAAAAGAGCAGCAGCAACAATCTATGGAGGAAAACTTATTTTACTATAATATTGGAATACAAGATAACACAATATATACAATTTAATTGAAATTGAGATTAATAAATCAGACAAGATGAGAGAGAGAGAGAGTTCCCGGAACCGAGTCAAACCTGAAAAGCTTGGAACGGCTAGGAAAGCACCCTCCAGCACCCACTGCCAGGCAGCAAGAGAGCGCCCCCCCCACCCAGAAGGGCCAGATCCTGTGATTTCTGTAATGTACAGGGATAGGTACCTGGGATTGGGCATTAACACTTTAATGCCCTGTACACCACATGATGTTTTGATGTGGAATACTGAAACCCAAAGTAAAAACAAACAAACAAACAAACAAGAAACATAGAACCACAACAAAGAGCCAACTTAAATCTGGAAAAGTTTTGACTAAAAAAATGGAATAGCTTTTATGCCTAATTCTGTTAATGTCTCTCCGTTTAATAATTCAGCAGCTATTCTTATCCTGATGAAAAATAAATAATAAATGTGTATCAACAATGAAATCCAAACTAACAAAGTTCTCAAAAAATTGTTAAGATTTTGTAACACTTGGACAGTTTTCAAGCATATATTAATTATTTGAGAATCTCTCACTGAAATAAAGATAACTAAATAACCTATTTTTTTAGAGAATTGCAGTAATGTTGGTTATCTAGTCCATCCTTTAGCTCAGGTTAGGACCACCACAATCACAAGACAAAGTCACCTTTAAATTTGTTCATTTTAGTTTTGAAATGTTTCAAAGATAGATATTCTACAACCTCTACAGGCAACATCTCCTGGTCCTTACCAAATCTCCCACAGCAAAAAATGCTTCTTAATATCTAACTTGAACCTCCTGAGCTGAAATCTGTGGCTATTATCAATTTTTTAGGTCACCTGCTACTAACAAGAAGAATTAGTTGATATGTTCTCTGTAGATCTTTCAATTGTTGATGTTATTATATCATCTCCAGCCTCCAAGACAAAAAGTGAGGCAATCCCAAATAACTCTCTCAAATGTCATGTGTTCATAGGTCATGTCTTCAAAGTCCTTGGCAATTTGCATGCTTTGTGGACCATAATCCTCCAAGTATAGTTCACCATTTGGTCTTTTATACTACTTTAAATGTACTATGCATTGTAATCCTTAGTCCTTTCTAGTCAAGTTAGTATTCATAGTCACTTTTTAAGCTGTAAAGATACATGAATTTATTCTATTGGTATACATACTTTTACTTGTCATTACTGAACTTAATGAGTTTTCTACTTGGCCAACTATGTTCTGGGCTGCATTAAAAGAGGAGTGGCCAGCAGGGAGAGGGAGGTGATTGTCCCCCTCTACTTGGCTCTTACGAGGCCCCAGCTGGAGTTCTGTGTCTACAGGTTGCCCAGAGAGGTTGTGGATGCCCCATACCTGGAGATATTCAAGGCCAGGCTGGATGTGGCACTGGGCAGCCTGTTCTAGTGGTTGGTAACCCTGCCCACAACAGAGAGATTGAAACTAGATGATCATTATGTTCGTTTTCAACCCAGGCCATTCTATGATTCTATGATTCTATGATTCTACTTGTCCCATCCTGAAGTTCATAATGATCCTCCTGGTCAAAATCAAAGGTGTTCACTGATGCACGTCCACTGTTTTCGTCTGAGGCTAGTACTCCATTGCTTTGTATGGTTAGTGGTAATGTATAAGTCTAACCACGGACTACAACATTTTAAAAGCATATGCTTGTTACTCTCCATCCCTTGTCCCTTAGGGGCAGGCCATAGGGTTTAATTCCTTTTATCCATGGGCTTGTTTGAGTAACTTTCCATCTGTGTCCTCTCCTGTTCTTGCGTGCATTCATAGCCTGCTTGCAAGCAGGGCAGTGTGAGAAACAGCAAAAGCACAGATGTTGTTCAGCAATAGCTAAAATTTGTGTGTGTTATCAACACTGTTTCAGACACAAATACAAAACACAGCACTGAATGAGTGATTACAATTAAAATTTATTATTTCCCAGTCAAACTAGGATGTAAACTTTTCTTTTTCCCACCTCAGGCTTTATTTGGTATATATATTGGCTAATAACATATACTGACAATAATATTGCCAGTGATCATTCAGTATTTTATTTTTGTGTACCATAGAATATCACAAAATATCTCAACCAACAATAATTATTAAAAAAAAAAACAAAATATGTGATTTCCAGTGCTTTTAAGAGAACAAGTCAATTTGGCAGCAGTTCTATTTTTTTCTCATAACATTATTCTACTATTGTGAGTGCTATTTTTTTTCCCCAAAATATTATATTAACTATAAATATTAGCTATAAATATAAATGTAGATTCATGAAGCAAGTCAATTTATTCTATAGTATCACAAGACTTGTATAACCTCAGCTAATATATATTAATAATTTATTTAATTAATAATAGGGAAAATATCTGTTCTACCTCAAGTGTCAGATGTATGTGTGAACTGAGAACATTAGGTACATTCACAACAGGCATGTGCTGTAATCCATCTGCCACAAGCTTATCCTGTTAGTTCTAGATGAGAAGGACATGACACATTATATTAGCATCCAGCAGTTTCCCAGCCACTCTGATACTGGAAAAATAACATGAATTGTTTTACCTGAATTAAACATCATTGCAAAAAGGCAATATCAAGAACAAATCTGTTTTGTACAATTTTGCTTTCACTGCTAAAGAAGAAAAAAAGAAGGAATAGATTTATTTTAATAAAAGAATGACCAACAGTATATCCGATTTTTCAGAATTTTTAATTGATTTATGTGCTCCTCTGCTTCAAAATCAAAATGAGTTGGTAACTTCTCTTTCTTCTGCATCACCCAAATTAACATTGATTAGGAACACAATCTCATACAAAAATGGATTTTTTGTCATTAAATTCACACATTATGAGAAACATTTTCCATTGTGTTTACTCTCAGCATAAAATTACTCTAGTGAAATTTTGTTGTTTCTTAATATACCTTTAGACTAAAATCTTGCAAAACAAAACAAAACCAAAAAAAAAAACCCTGCAGTATTAAAAAGTCCTAGATATATCTTCTTCAATCATTTAGCACAAATCACTGAGTCAGTTACTTGTTTCTTATTAAAAATTTCCATAGATACATATAACAAATTAGAACTTCTATCACCTGTACTGAATATCTGAAGTAATGAATCTCTTTTACCTAGGAATGCCTCATTTTCTTTTTCCTATAAATACATAAGCAGCATCATCCCTCCAGTCTTATTTCAGAGTATGGTATGATAATAATATGGAGTATCTTTTTGGTTTGTTGTGGTCAACTGTTTTCTAAATGGACCAAAGAGATTGAAAATGAAATATCTTTTATATTGTTAGAATAACACTGTTCATATTTATCCATATAAGATTTATCTTATTTTTCTTGAATTCTATGAATGAAGTGAAAATCTGAGAAAAATTATTTTAAAACAAGAATATTGAGAAAACTTGGACATTTTAAAAAATTATTACATGTACAGAGAGAAGATAATTTGATAGATTGCTATCAGATCTATTATTTTGTGAATCATATTATTTATTTAATCTTTTATTTACTTAGTTTTTATTTATTATTTCGTCTTCAAACAATAATTATTTAGTGAGAAAACCCTCACAAATAAATGGTAAGCTCTGGTACTATTGTGATATAGTATTGCTAGAAGCATAAGGAAATAAAGTGAAGGTAGAACAAACAAACTACTTCCATTGCATATTTTCTGTTCTTGGAATTTACAGAGAGGGAATTTCATTTGAAAACACATACACTTGCATATATTTCACTTCTAAGATTTCCGTGTTTTTTGTTGGTTGGTTGGTTTGGTTTGTTTGTTTGTTTGTTTTTCTTCAGAAAATGCCAAATTTCTGTTACCACTTACATATACAAAACATCTTTGGTGTAAAGGTTGTTAGATGTAATAGGAGATATAAGCATGAAGTATGTATATTCCATAACATCTGGTGAGCAGAGAATTATTTAACACATCAATTTATCACTAAAAACACAAGTTTAGTCTTCTCAAAGATATTTAATACCAGGCAAACAAGCCATCTGAGTGTAAGTAATGCCTCAAGCAAACCTACAACATAATAAATAATACAGGAAATGATAGGTAGAGAACATGTGGTAAGAGGTCTTTGAAGAGAAGCTTTAGTTACACTGCAGTTGTGCCCAACAATTATATAGAAAATGATTCCTAGCCTTTGTTAAAGAAAATCGGCTGGACTCCTTTATTTAGCCAAGAATGTAAAGAGAGAAGTCCATTGGACAGATGGAAATCCTGCAGCATTTGAAATGCTGGATAATTCTATAGGGCGTCTAGTGATATATCTGATAATATTCATAGAGCTGGCATTGAGATACAGAATAGCCTGAGTGAAAGAAATTCTAACTGATCTCAGTACCTTAGAGAACTGATTTGAAAGGGTTTGTAGATATGTCCAATGCTATGAATATAGTAAGTTAGAAATTCACACACCTGTTTCATGTCTGTATGACATAGATAATAAAGCAGATATATATGACAGATAGATGGGTTAACTTATTCACTGGTTATAAAACAGCAGTTTCAACATTTCACAATTATGAGATGTCAGTGAGTACTCAGCAGTAGTACTTAATATGTGCTAGTGGATGTGATTTCTTTTTTCGTTTCAGAAGTATGCTTTTTTCCTGTTCATATATTAATCAGTTTAAAAACTTACAGCCAAAGTAAAATAAAAGGATAGATGTTACCTAAAGAGAAATAAAGGAGACACTTTTGAAATGCTTTTATTTATTTGTTTGTTTGTTTGTTTGTTTGTTTGTTTAAAAATGGTTCTCATAATTCTTTCATGTTACAGATATAATACTTGGCTGGAAGCATAGCCTGGCAGCATGAAACTGCATCATAAACTAGAGGGACTTAAACTTTAAAATCAATCAAGTTAAGCTAGAGGTATTCCACTGTTTAATGCACAGTTTGGAAGAGGTAGAGGTAAAAATTTTTTGAATTTGCAGAAAAGAAATAGGATTTTGATTATGACTTAGCTGGAACCTGGAAGCAGAATTTCTGATCCAAAGAAGCAGTTCTGATTTAGATTTACTTCTTAGTCATTTTCAAAATTGAAAAAAAAAGCCTCACTGATTATTACAATTACATACAAGTTCCAAGAAAATCATATTCTTTCTGTGGTTGTACTTTAAAAGAGACAAATCACATGACATTTCTTATTTCTTTTCCAAATTTCTAGAAACACGGTAGTGTTGTTATCAGAAATTGCTAGAGCTGTAGCGTATAGTTTCTGCCTCATACTTTCAAATTTGTAGAGCGCAAAGAGTGCTCCAAAAGGTTTCATTTTCACTATGCGAATTACAGAGAAGATAACGATAATCACTCTGAGTTCCTAGTACATTCAAGTAAATGCAGTAGGCACCTGAATAAAGAAATTCAACTTAAGAACTTAGTATCACTTTGTATAGGATTGTCTTTTTTCCATTTCCTCTCTATAGAGATATTGTATATATATATAGATAGATAGATATAGATAGATGTATAGATATATAGATATATATAGATATATAGATATATTTGGCAAAATCTGACCTTATTTAAAAGGATTAGTTTGGAAGATTCAGAGGCTGAGATACTGCTGAAAAGTCTCCCCCGACTCCCTCTCCTGTCTTGGTTAAAAAGCAGAATTCTTGAAAAGTAGCTTCAGTTATACTGATATAAACTTGAGGCATTTGAATTATATTGACATTCTTCTGTCGGACTCAGTTTGCTCATTTGAAATATTTGGTTATAATTAACTGATGTTTTTACTTTGTCTTGCATAAAAATGCCAAAGGCACAGTCACATTTGTCATAAATTGTTTCAAAAGCTATCAGTTCAGTTCTTTCTCTTAAGGGATAGATACATTTTTTAATCCTAAAAATCTGTTAAATAATCTGCAGTGTTTGCAAATGACAATGCTCTTCACAAAAAAACCTTTCTGATGAATTGTCTGCATGATATTTTTAACACCATATACAAACCACATGATTCAGTTTAAGAACCTAGTAGTCTGCAGCCTGACTTACTTCAGAATCTTATTTGAACACATATTTTCACTACCCAGTGAACTAGTCCTTCTGAATAATTTTCCTGTGAATGATAGTTTGAAAAATAGCTTGAAAAAGCCAAATAATTATAAGGTTGACAGGCAACAAACATACTGAATTATGAAGATGCATAAACCTAAGGAGATAGACTCTCTTCTGAAAAGCATGGAAAACTTCCCTGCCTGACAATATAGAGATCTTAAGCACTTAGAAGTGATCAGAAAAACAAAAAATATAGACAAATATAAACTAACGAACCTAATATCTATACATGAATTAAAAACTATGCTTTCTTTTATAACTGCTGGACTGAAAGAGGAATTTCTAGTGCACAGTTTATATCATTTAAAAATAATATCTAAAATATAATGATTGTTTTCTCCTTTGATTCTCAGGAAACACAGAAGTAGAAGTCAGTTGTCTTAACATCAAAGTTAAAGCTATGATACATTCCAAATATTTCTTGTTGTCTGAAGTTTAATAGAAAATTTAAAAATAAAATGATACCTTTGTAATACTTAAAGATTTCTAGGTCTAATGACTACATTTAAAATATGAAGCAATTTAGATATTTTAAAAGTGATAATTTAAATGTAATTTTAATACCAATGATACCAATGTTAATTAAGAAGTAAAATATGTTCTAAAAATAAATCCAAGATGAAGAGAAACTAATAGGTGGAATGACTAAGAATTTTGAATCAGATTTTAAAAGACCTTTTCAGTGACAGAGTATGGATATTTTTCTACATTTTCAGTAAAGATTATATTTGAACAGCAATAATATCACATTATAGTCACAATTTCTGAAGACAGACTAATTAAGCATTGTTTTGTTTCTATCTTTGCTACACATTTCCCTGCTTAAGTCTGAGTTTTCATATCCTATTCCCCTTGACCCTTGCATCCAGAGCCAAATAGTCACTCTTGATACATGTTTAATTTATCATTGCTGTACACATGGTTCAACTGTAAGGATGCTTAATTCAACGCTTGGAGCACTTCTGATACAGGACCCTAGCAAGCAGCAACACATTCCCAGGCAGCAAGTCAGGTTGGCAGATGGGGACCTACATTCCCCACAGTTAAGAGTGTTGCAAAACTTCCATTCGCCATTTTCTCCTGATGCAGATGTATAATTCAGGCTTGTCCTACTGTGCTATCTAACTAGGAAAAGCTTTCAGCCCATGTGTGGTACCGGGGCACTAGGCTTATTCTGTGTGTATGTAGAACAAGCTGTCCTCCATCAGCCGTACATCACATGTTCACAGCTTTCATCATCATAGGAATCTTTATTCACATTTGGAAAGAGTACAGCTTTTGGCTGTTAACCCTTCCATGCACCTAACGTTTTTTGTTGTTGTATCTCCAAGGTGTCGGTAAGGCTCTTATGTATTTACCTTCTCCCCTCCCCCCCCCCGAGATTCTGCACATTCTGCTCATACACTCCTGCAGCTCCTTCACTTAGTGGCACAGTTTCCCAGTCAGATCAGAGCTACAGGCACAGCACCATCTTCACTTCAGAATCAGTGACAGGATCCTGGGCTCCCTACATACATACAGAGCATAGGCTCTGTATGAGAGGTCATCTCTAATGTGACAGGCTAGTTGCTCTTGTTGGAGCCAGATGCCATGCCCATTGGCACATCATCACATACGGAGCAATCCCATGCTGTCCTCAGAGTTTTTGGCTCTGTTCTGCATGCTCTCTTCTGCATACACTGCTGTGCAAATGATTGCATCTGTGAGCTGGTCTGTTTGCTGTGCTCATATTTGATGGCCACCCCTACTGTAGCCTGCAAGTAAATTGGCCAAGAGTTTGCTGGGAGTGCAAATTTTTCTTCTAGGTTTATTACATTACCAAGAAAATAATGAGGTGGAAAAAACAAACAAACAAAAAAACAACAAAATATCTAATGTTGCTTTAGAGAGAGAGAGATTAAAAAAAAAAGACAAATGTCATGAGTTTTATCTAGAGATCACTGTCAACATTGTGTTCAGCTTAGCTTATTTGCTTTTATGTCTATTTGTGGTGCTTTTTCATTCTTATGTTTCTCATTGCTCATCACATTGGAATCACAGAATCATAGAACCACTGAGAGGTTAAGCAACCTCGGGAAACTGTCTGGTCCAAATCCCTCTGATCAGAGCAGAAGTAGGTACTGCAGATTTTCAAGGCCCTGTCCAGTTCAGTTTCAAAGCACAGAAAGTCCACAACTCTCAGAAACCTCTTCCACTCCTTGACCAGCCTCACAAATACAAATCTTACTTTTAACTGGAGTTTCATCTGTTTCAGTTTCTGTGTGTTATCCTGTTTTTTAACCATTTCTTTACTGCTCCTCATCAACAAATTATTCTGGATGTTATCTCCAAGCAAGTAGAAGAGAACAAGGTTATCAGGAATAATCAACATGGGTTCATGAATGGGATATTATGCTTGACCAGTAGCTTTCTATGATGAAATGACTAGCTTGGGTAGATAGAAGGAGAGCAGTGAAAGTTGTCTATCTTGACTTCAGGAAGGCATTTGTCTCTTTCTCCTGCAACATCCCCATAGGTAAGCTTAGGAATTCTGAGATAAATGAATGGGCAGTGAGGTGGATTGAGAGCTTGATTACTGGCATAGCTCAAAGGGTTGTGAACATTGGCACAGTCTAGTTGGAGGCTTGTAGTTAATGGCATTCCCCAGGGATTGGTACTGTGTCTGGTCTTGTTCAACATCTTCATCAATGACCTGGATGAAGGAGTAGAATGCACCCTCAGAAATTTGCTGATACAAATCTGGGAGGAATGGCTAACACACCAGAAAAGTGTTCTTCCACTAAGTGAGACATGGACGGGCTGGAAAATTGGATGGAGAGGAAACTTAGGTTCAGCAAGGACAAGCATCAGTCCTTCACCTGGGGAGGAATAACTGCATGAATCAGTACAGGTTAGGGGCTGGTCTAATGAAAAGGATCTCTGAGGAGAAGGATTGGGATGTCCTCACAGGCAACAGGTTGACCATGAGGCATCAGTATGTCCTTGTGTCTGAATAGGCCAATATTATTCTGGGGTGCATTAAAAAGACCATGAGCAGAATGTCAAGGGAGCACAAGTTCTGGAATTTCTATTTCAAGAAATACAGGGAAATTCTTTAGAGAGTTCAGCATAGGGACACAGACATGATTAGGGGATTAGAGCATCTCCCTTATGAGGAAAGGCCAAGAGACCTAGGTCTGTTCACTTTGGACAAGACCCCAGGAGGGGATCTTATCAATGCCTATAAATATATGAAGTGAAGGTGTCAAGTGGATAGGGCCAGGCTCTATCCATTGGTGTCCAGAGACGGCAATGGACAATGGACACAGAAAGTTCCATACAAACATGAGGAAGAACTTTGAGGGTGACAGAACACTGGAGCAGGCTGCTCAGAGAGTTTGTGCAGCCTGCTTTCCAGAAAATATCATTAGACGTCTTCCTCAGTAATCTGCTCCGGGGAAGCTGCTTGAGCAGAGTGAGTGGACTAGCTGTTTGCCAGAGATCCCTTCCAGAACCTAACATTGTGTGATTCTGTGACTTATGAACCCTCATAGACTGCCCCTCAGCCCCTGTTCATCTTCAGGATGAATAGTCTTTGCTTTCTCAGCATTTAATCACTTGGAAGTTGTTTCAAGTCTTAATCTACACACTCTTCAATATGTCCATGAGTTGTAGGTAATGGGGAACCAAGGCCTGGACCCAGAAGCACTGTGAAGGATCACCTTGCTCCCTCCTAAAAGTTGAAGCAACATCTTTCTTGACATACTTTTTTTTTTTTTTTTCCTAATGTGTCCCAAGACGATCTTGGTCTGCTATGCCACATGGGCATTTCTCCATGCTTTCACATCTGACTAAGGTCTGACTAAGAAGTCAGTCCTGAGAAGAACTCCAGTAGACGTTAACATTTTATTTCACTGTTTACTGGCAAGGAATATGTGACTATGGGCCTAATAGAGCTGAAGAAATATAGGAGAGCACATCTAAATTAACACCTTGGGTCCACCCATGCTATAAGCAAGATGATATAGTGCTCAATACTTACATAGGAATGTGGGAAAGGGCCTCTTTAAATCCTCTAAAGGTGCAGTGTGTGCCACATGAGACAGAGAAGGTTGTTCCATGTAACATGCTGCTGAGTCATACGACAGATGAGTGAAAATGCTGTAGGACAGGTCCATGTCAAGACTTATGCCACGTATCATGAAATGGGGGTAGGGTAATTTGCTATTCTGGGCACAAGCTGGGCTGTGCCAGCTCATCTCAGTGCCAGAGATTTAGTTTAGTACTACAGAAATAGCCTACAGAGACAGAATTCAAATGAACAAAATTCAAAATTCTAAGTGTTTTCTCTTTGTTGTCTCCAAGCTAATTGTATTTTTCTTCAAAGAGTGAACAATTCCAATCTACAGAATCTGATTTTTTTTTTAAATATGGCACAAATAAAATATATTTTAGATGTTGTGAGGAAACTAAGTTTGGAAAGACAGAAATATTTATTTTAGATTAGACTGTAATGAAGCTGAATTAGGAGATCTATTGTATTGCATTATTATTCTGTACCATACAGAGGAGATTGTTTTTATTTAAAGCACATTTTTAAAAATGCAAGAAATTCACAGTGAATTTAAGAAAATACTACTTTGTAGGGAGTGGTTTATATATGGAATATTTAAGAACCAAAGAGAACATATGTTCTTTAACAATCAATGAATACATCAACTTGTACTAAAAGGTGAAGGTAAGTTTGGCTTTGAGTGTCATCAGCCATGAAAGCTAAGTGCCAGAAGGGAATTCTTGACAAAGCATACTGATTTCTTTCTAGATTTTCAGTGTTTTACTTCACATAGAATCGACTCTTGATTTCTACATAGGCAAATAATGAATTATTTTTATTTTATGTTTTTATCTCTCATTCATTATAAGTTGTTGTAGACAAATTACTTGGAAAACAGTCCCACTGCATTTTTCCAAATTCCATATTGCTGTGCACTGCTTTTGAAAATACAAAATAAACCTCAAATCAAAACCATGCAATACTCTAATAAGACGTAAATTTGCTCTCCTGATTCAACAGAAATGTCTTTTGCAAATAGCTCTCTATAGCAGTACCACAGAGATGGCTGTGTTAGCCAGCCCTTGATTTATATGTTGAACATGTACTTTTCTGTAACAGATTTCAGAGAGCCTGTTCGTAAGTATGCATGCACAAGAGTATTCAGACAAAGAAAAAATGTGTAGTTTATATAACTTGAATGCAAATATGTAATAGTTGTATTAATCAAATATATATAGTCTACATTTATAGCCATGTACTCATGAGGAAGAAAATCTTTGGAACATTTCTTTTAAACTTGTCTGAAAGCATAGTTTAACCAGCAGTATATACATTAATGTCAACGACTGTGTACTTGCTAATAGCATTTCTTATCCAGCATCAAACTTGTCTACTGTGCTAGAATAGTTCAGAGAACAGCTCATTACACAGGACTGTAGGTGGTCAATAGTTGAACCCAACACTTTTTTTTTTTTTTTTTCTTTTTTGTTAAAGAACCAAAAGCACCTTTGGCACAATGCACCTTTGATACTGGTTTTTTTTCAGCTTCCATGTCTTCAAAGTGCCTTTTAGCACTGTTGGAGATGTAGTCTGTGTTAACAGGATTTCTCTGGTTTTCTTTTCTTTTCTTTCCTTTCTTTTTTTTTTCTTTTTCTTTTTTCTTTTTTCTTTTTTTTGAAAGCAAGCTTCAACAGCTGGGATGAATACTGTGGAGATTAAACTGATTTAGTCAGTTGTCGTTTTTTTACCATTTCTTATGAAGCAGCTATTAAACATTGACATTATTTATTTTTTTTTAATCTTTAACCATTGTTTTCAAGAATTTTAAAATGCCATCATCTTTGATGAAGTTTTAACTTTTTACTGAGCTAACTATTTGATATTCATTGTCTGGAGGACAATCACCTCCTCCAAACAAGTAAAGATGGGGACATTTGTTGTATTTCATATTAAAAATTCAACTGAAAGTATGTATGTATCTGAACATCTAAATGTTTATGTTAGTATATTAATAATTTTTACAATGTTATTTTTACATAATTAAGAATATGTTAATATGTCAAAACAAAATATTCAGAAATTTTAAATAGTAAACTCAAGGCTTGCATGAGAGATTTTTTCTTTTATCTTCTGCATTTCAAATCATTTTTTTAAAACATAGGCAACGTGTATTGGCATTTATTTCTTATGACATCAGCCATCTTAGTGTTCACTTTCTTGTTTAAACTGAATGTGCAGTATCTCTGTATTCTCACTTGAAAAGTATGTACAACTCCAGAAGGTTATTGATACTAAAATAGATAAAATTATTTTTCTTTATTTTTCTTTGTGATAGACTAACTTCTCATTCAGTAATTATGCTGGGATAGATGTCCAGCTTTTACATGACTAAAGATAAGTGTTGTGTTCCTTGGTTTGTTTGTTTGTTTTTCCTCTGAAAGATCTTATTTCCATCACAGAATAAGCTAGTCTTCTAATTAAAATTCACAGTTATATAGTAAGATAATTATTTGTAATTAGGATCCCTGCCGTACTTATTAAAGTAGGACTTCAGTTGTAACTTGAGTAACAAATGCAGTGAGGGGTTGCAAGAAAAGAAAAAAAGTGCTTGCAATTGCTGTTTTAAAAAGTGACCTAAAATTCCTTCTTGATGGTGAGCAGATTCCAAAAACCAAAATACGTACAATGAACAAAAGTTGTTCTTCCTATCTTAATATAAACACTGCTTTTGCACAGTTCACCAGATACCAGTCTGAATAACTGGAGGGTTTGTTTCTGCTGCCCACACAGGCACTTCACATTATCTGAGACGTGCTTAGAAGGCTTGCGTATGTTCATTTGGTGGTTGTTACACATTTATTCTGTGTGGTTGACGATAATTAGTTTACAGATGGTGCAGTCCTGTCTCAGGGACTGAACGTTTCTGCAGCTGGAGCACAGCAAGCACACCCTTCGGTACATCTTCCAATTTCACATTTTCTGAGACTACTTCAAAATGGCATGATTTATAGAAGGTATAGAAAAGTGCAAGATTTACTTCAGAAACTCACATCTTGTCATTACTCAAATGCTCAAATACATATTAATACATTATTGTAGACTGCATTGTCAGTGTGGAGACATAGGATTGGAAAAAGTTGCAAATTGATGACTGAAAATAACCATATGCATTTTTATTAACACATCAAAATAATTTCACCTCAGCTGCTCACAACCCTTCAGTGTTACTCCATTCTTAACATCTTGAGAGAGGAATCAGGTGAGACAGCATTTCTCAACCTTAAAGGTAATGTAGAATTCCACTTAAATCAATTTTAAACATGTATGATTATTAATTAAAATTCCCAAATTTGTGCACTTTGATCTACTACATCTTGGTCATGAGAACAAATGTGGAGCAAGCTTTCTTTATCTCATTTAAAATTGAATTATGAAAGGGAAGAGAAGGGAGAGGGAGAGGGAAAGAAAGAGAAAATATAACAACAATCAAGAGCAAGGACTTTTGATATTACTGAAGAAAAGAACGCTCATTTGTTTCATTGAACTATATACAGATATAAGTTTTACTACATTAAATATAATCAGCTGCTAGATAAAGAGGTAGAACAGTGATTTGAATTTCCTTTTATTTAAAGTTTTTATTTGTGTAACTGGCAAACACGTAACAGTATTACTACATAATCAGTTAAAAGAATTTAAATTCATATTTTATCATTATTATGCATCCTTCCTAACTCTCTCTCTCTCTCTATAAGCTTTATTACCTGCTTACAGATGTAGGCATAGATGTGAGGAGTTAATAAGCTTTGAACTCCGAGGTTTTTAGGATTCAAATATGACTTTCTAAATATTCAAATTTGGAATGTGCAGGATTACCAGGCAAATATCTGCTACCACTGGAGAGAACTGTTTGGCTATTTTGTGTAAATTATGTAAAGTGAAAGTAGAATTGGAAAAAAAAAAAAAAAAAAATTAAAAAAATCAACCTCTTATAGTATAACAAATTATAATGAAAAAATCCTGTGGTCACTTTCTGTAAAATATTATAAATTCTATATTGTTTATCCAGTTTCTACAAGTACAATTAATATCAGAAACAATTTTTTTTTGTGGGCCTGTACCTCTAGAAAAGGCTTTCTAATGAAAGCTTAATTTTTAAAGTATTCAGCCCATTTCATCAGTTTAAAATTTTCCTGAAGATTATCATATGACTAGCTTACATGGTTTGTGGAAACAAAGGAAACTAAAATTGTTGATTCTATGTATTTCCCATAAAAGCACAGATTACTATCAGAGTTTTTATAAGCATAATGTGAAAGGAAAACTGGCTTTTACTACTGTATTAAAGTTAAACCAGCTGTCACAATGAAGATTATCCATATTACTCTGAAAACAATTATAGGAAAAAAAAGCTCAACAAAAAAACCAGTAGGAATCATGTATGTATGCATAGGCATAGCTACAAAAGAAAAATAAAAAATAAAAGCAAGCACTGAGGTAGAATTAGAGCTGACCTCTTTCCTAATCAGGAGCCTGCTGTGCTTAAATGACTATTTCCTAATTAAATGTGCAAGTCATAGAAAAGACCTTGTCTTTACATGCTGATTGTCGTTGTTATGAGATCACTCATGACTGTCTGTATGACACCAAAAAACCATATCAGCAGGAAGAATTGTTCATTGGCATCCTCCTGCTCCTTGTTCCTTTTGTCATGATGTATGGGCTTCATGGGAGCACTGCAAAGGAAGTAAAACATCCAAGAAAAAAAGATTCTAATTTTCCAAAGCCTATATTTCTATAACCCTTATTACCATGTAACAGAACCATACTCTCTGGGTCTCCCCTTGATTTCAATAAGATTATAGAGAATAAAGTCTTTCTCTCAGGCAGAGAGAGGAAAGAAAAAGTTGTCTTTGTGATGGGATGCAAGTAGAATTTTCTTCTGATAAAATGTGTAGTGCTGCACTTCATTTCTCTGAGTTCTTTTTTCTCTTTATTAAATGGTGAAAAACCTTTGCCTTATTCTGGTACTTATGAATGGCAAGGATAACAAAACTGCCAAAGGCATTTTTCTCCTATATATAACAGCTTTAAACAAATGATAGACTTTGTTACTAACAAGCTTTATTTCCATTACAACTGAAAAAAAAATAAACTAGGTCTGTTATTGGTTTTCAGTTTTTCTCCTATATGGAAAGAATAATGTTCCATTATTCAGCTATGATTATCATGAGAGGTCTTATTATACTTGTAATATTCCCCTTATTTTCATTCTTAGTCATAATTCAGAGAGAAAAGAATAAGAATGCAAAGTGATATCAACAAGAACATTGTATAGTCTATGTGACAAGATTAAAGGTCATCATAATTGAACCTCAAAACCTTCAACACTATGTGCTTGGAAATATATATTTTTACATCCACTTGTTTTGCACTGAAGAACATGCTAGTATAGATATAGATACAAATGATATATTTTTATCTGTCTATACTATAGATACGTCCATCTATGCTAACATGTTCTCCAGTGCAATACAAGTGAATGTACTAAGAGAAATATTTATATAGAGAGATATATATCTATATATATATAGATACATATATAAATATGTAGACATATAGATAAGACACATAGTTATGCAGATATATAGATACATGTTCAATGGCTCTATGCTCTGAGACACAACAGAAAAAAAAACAGTACAAACACTCCTATGTAAACAAATGCACACACACAGATACAAATATGCATACACATAAGTGCATGCGTGTAAACACACATCCTTATGATGTTGTGCTTGCTACATTTTCATTTTCTGTTCATCTTTGTTATAATAATAATAAATGTTTTTAAAAATATATTAAAAAAAGGAGTAGTGCTAAGGAGAAACTTCATCCTTTATTGGATGTGGTGCAGAGCATTACCATTGAGAATGAGGAAAAGGATGAAGTTTTCAGTGCCTTCTTTACTGTCCTTAATAGTAAGACAAATTATCCTCAGGATATTCAGCCCCCTGAGCTGAAGGACAGGGGTGGGGAGCAGAATAAATTCCCCACAACTATGCAGTAAACAGTGACCTGCTACTCCACCTGGACTGTCACAAGTCCACGAGGTTGGGTGGGATACACCAAAGGATACTGAGGGAACTGACAGAAGTGACTGCCAAGCCACTTTCCATCATTCACCAGAAATCCTGGTGAAACTGGAAAGTTTCAGACAGCTGGAGACTTTGCAGTGCAGCATCTACCTACAAGAAGGGCTGGAAGGAACATCCAGGAAACTACATGCCTGTCAATCTGACTTTGTTATTGGAGAAACTCATAGAGCAGGCCATTTTGATTGCAGTCACACACTGTACAGATTATGCAGGAGAACTAGGAGATCAGGCCTAGCCAACATAGGCTCATGAAAGGCAGGTGCTGCTTGACCTCCTTGATCTCTTTCTATGACCAGGTGACCCACCTAGTGGATGATGGAAAGGCTGTTGTTATAGTTCACATCGATTTTAGTAAAGCCTTTAGATTCTGTGTCCTACAGCATTCTCCCAGAGAAGCTGGCAGCCTGTGGCTTGTACAGATGTCCTTTTCACTAAGTAAAAAAATGGCTGGATGGCCTGGCCCAGATGGTTAAATTCAGCAGACAACTAATCGCTAGTGGTATTCCTTAGGGGTGAGTGTTGAGACTGGCCTTGTTCAGTGTCTTTACTGATGATCTGGACAAGGGGACTGAGTGCACCTTCAGAAAAGTCTACAGGTGATGTAAAGGTGAGAGGAAGTGCTGACCTGTCTGAGGGTAAGGAGACGGATCTGGATAGGCTGCATTGATGAGATGAGGCCAGCTGTATGATGTTCAATAACACGAAGTTCCAGGTCCTGCCCTTTGGTCTCAACAACCTCATGTGCTTCAGACGTGGGCAGAGTAGCTGGAAAGCTGCATGGAGGAAAGGGATCTGAGCATTAATAACCAGCTGAACATGAGCCAGCAGTATACTGAGGTGACCAAGAAGGCCAACAGCATTCTGGTTTGTATGAGAAATAGTGTAGCCAAGTAGGACCAGAGAGGTGATAATCTCTCTATTTTGCACTGGTGAAGCCACTTCTCAAATACTGTTTAGCTTTGGGCTCATCACTTTAAGACACTGAGGACTTGGATTATGTCCAAAAAAGGGCAACTAAGTGGGTGAGGGATCTGGAGCAGATTTAGGAGAGCGACTGAAGGAATGGGGATTGTTTAGTCTGGAGGAGTCTCAGGGGAGGCCTTGTCACTCTCTACAACTACTTGAAAGGAGGTTGTAGAGAGGTGGAGTCAGCCTAGTGATAGGATAAGAGGTAATGGTCAGTTTGAATATTGTATGAATTTGGTTTTGGTATGTGCCATTAGTCATTTGAAATACATAATCAAATGCAATCATACGTGATTAGCCATATAGCTTTTGATAGAGATCTAGAAAAACATAAACTCTGACATCTCTGGCAACAGATGTACAGTAATTTCCACAAAATATTTTCTACTATTTTGTGGGCTAGCTCATGAGTTGGAATCCGTTTTATGAAAGATGTGCTTTCCAAAATATTTTCGGAGCCATTCTCATAGGTAAAAATATTTCCTTGAACATTATTGTCAAAGAATTCTATCCAGAAAATAAGAAAAAAAATTAAACATAATGTTAAAATAAACATAATTAAACAAATAAATATAATTTCTTTTCTTTTTAGTGTTTTGTTGTTGTTGTTGTTGTTGTTTTCCTTAATGTTGTGTTTGTGACTTGCAATACTTTGATTCTTTTGCATGCAGATATGAAAATGCTAAGCGTTTTTTTACACTGGGAAACTGTTATTCAAAATATGCAAAATTAGGAAAATTCCAGCTATACTGAACTATACTTGATATGTACTTTATGTAAATTATGCATCGACTGACAAAAGTTTGCACATAAATTCATTACAAATTTGTAGCATTGAGTAAAAAGAAATAGAGATAATAGGTTTTAAAAACACTTAAGCATCCATAGAAAAAAATTTAGAACAATTTTTAGGAAAAAAAAATCAAGTTTGCTTACCTTTGAAAACCACATTCTGAATTAAAGCTTGAAAAAAAGTTTTTGAAATCTATTTCATAAAATTCAGTGCTCTATTTTATATCATAAAAAAATCATATGAGAAAGTAATATGATAATCATTTTAAATTTTTAAATATTTTTAAAGGAGCACTGCAAGATGCAGTAAAAAATATGGAAGATAAAAACACAAACACAAGTAAAAAGAGTAAAAAAGGAAAAAAGTAAAATATCAGATTACCTCTGAAAAAAAAATCCATTATGAAACTATGCTTTTTTGAAAGAAATATTTACTAATACGCATAAAAAAGATACCAATGTGAACAATAAATGGCACACATTTAATCCAGAGCAAGCATCAGCAAAAAAAATCTGGAAGAAAAAAAAAAAAAGCTAGTGATGTTAATATAATTTATAGATGGCTGTAAATGCATCTTTTGTGATTCCATTTACACACAAAAAGATTTATCAAAAGGCTAAGTTGCTAAAATATGCAAATGAATATTAGGTGAAGAGAGCTGTTCTATTTCCTTTTAATTTTCCATTTCATACTTCTGAGAAGCTTATTCTAGTCAAGAGACTAACGTGAGACTAAATGCCACCCCTCTTAGTATTTGAGACATATATAACACATTTTCTGTTTAGAAAGAAAACAGTCAATTTCAATGAGACATAGATTCCATAAGGGAGAGGAACAGATACTTATTAAGATAGCTGCCAAAATAAAATATTAGAGGGCCAGAAGCAAAAGACGGCATTCACAGCGCATGCAATATGTACTATTTTCCCTATGCACAGAATCATTCTTACAGTGTACAGTGACAGCACAGCCCTAACTAGTAAGTTAGAGGGAAAAGCAAAGTTACAAATCTAGGCAAATTTATTAACTGAATCTAATGGCTATGAATTATTGAAATGAATTATTAAAATACTTATGATTGCCTGTCTTTTGTGCTTTTCAGGGTAGATATGATTTTTTTTTTTTTTAAATTAGATGTTATAGTAGTAATAAATCAGTCTCCCCAAGCCTGGACTATAACCTACTTTTAAACATATGTAAAACAGCAGAGTAGCTGGAGATCCATATTTGGACTTGTCGTTTGCTTACAAAAATATAGTTCCACAGAAAATATAGCTTAATCTGTTTGCACTGTTAAAGATTTGCATAAACATGATTTCTATAAACATGTTCCTTTACTTCAGCAATGCTTTACACTATTATCCCATTTTAACCCTGCATCTTCACATATGGAATTTATACCGTTATAGTTTTGTGACAAAAGTGCCATATTGCTATTCAGAATAAAGCGTCTTATCTTTTTACTAAGGGATTTAATTGGGTACTTATATTGGTAGTTTCAGACAGGTTAGAATACATTGCAGAATAATCTACGACAGCAGGTGCCTAGGTTTTTGTGTTGCTGATAGCCTGTTTTGGTTACAAGCCAAGAAAAAGTCCTGCCCTTTTAATTTTCTGACTGATGGACCATAGTTAAATATTCAGTCCTGCACTCACAGAGATCAATGTAATAACTACCGGTAATTTCAGAGGCCAGTGAATCAGGGCCTAAATTCTCTCTTGCTCCCTTGGGACAAAGTGCCATATGGCAAGCTAGCTGCCCTTGCTTGAAGTCCTACCTCAGAGAAAGGAAAAAATCTCTGTGATCAAACACGAGTACTCCGCACCTGCTCTTTTCTTTTTCAGCATCACTTCAGAATGCACGCTACTTTCACAGTTGCTGAATATAGAATGGAATAGAGAGAAAGGGAAATAAGAACTAGCAGTATCTCTGTAGTGTCATCTCAATAATATGCATTTTATTCAGAGACACAGAAGGAAAAATGTATGCACAACATAATTTCCTGAAAACGCTAGTTCGTTTTTTCTTACTGTTGTACCTGAAATTATTATATTTTTAGTGTTTTTCTATTGGTTTAACAGAATAGTTGTTAATTTATATTCATTCTAATGTTCATTTATTAGGCACTTTAATCCTGCAGTTAACAAAGCTGTCTTGCTTTGAAAAGCAAAGTATTTAATGACCTTGATAGTACAGCTAATTTAACTGGTTCAATAAAAAATATTTCATTCTTAGTTACACCTGATGCCTCATTTTCTTCTTTGTTTACAAGGAGAAAATATTGATTTGTCTTAGTTTAATGAAAAGAGCATTGATATAATATTTAAATGAAATCCATCTGTTCAAGTTATATTGTGTGTAAAACAATCCAAATAAGTCTTATATTATTGTTTTATGAAGTGCTTTATTGAGACACCACACGTTAAACATTGTAAGTCTTGTTTTTGTATTATTCAGTTCATTGTGATTTAATTTTTTTTGTTTTTTGCAAACTTTAATACTAAAAATTCTGTAAGCTGTAAATACATAAGTCACTCTGAGCATAATTCTTCCATTCAATGCATTCCTAGTATTTATTTCCATGGAAACATACAAAGAGCACAATAACACTATTTGACAGAGAAAATTTTCAGCTATAGAACAATATTTTTCAACACAGTCATTACCATTACCTACGATTTTTCACCAGTGATGAACAAGAGCCCAAATGGCACGCTACTAAAAATCTACACCAGAGGTGACCTGCTGTCACTGCCACCACTGTTGAAACACACTATCCACCACCTCAGTGCTCATATCCACAGTATAGTATCCATAAGATGGTCAGCAAACATTAATTAATGTCAGTGAGTACAATTTTTTCCAGAAGGAGTAATTCAGTTATACACGTTTGCTTCATATGCACTTCTGTGTAAGATACCATTTTGTCAGAATGCCCCTTTGCTGCAATCTGCTGCAAGGCAACAAAATTTAGCAGAATATTGGCAGGTAATTTCATCCTCTACTGCCAGATCACCAACAACTATCTCTGACGTTGTGGGCCATCATAATAAAACAGTAGGTATTTCTTCAAAAAGCAGCCATCATGATATGTGTGAAGCAAACATACAGTAATCTAATCATAGAATCCTGTATTTTAGCTTTTTTTTTTTTCTCATTCCGAAAACTATTATTCTTCCTAAGTAAAAAAGCTAGAGCCAAAGCAATTTCAGCTTGCAAATTAAAAACAGCAAATACCACATAGACACAGAGAAAACAAAAGCACAGAAGTATAACAAAAAGCGTAATCTTGAAGGTGTTCATAATCATAAATTTAAGAAAGTGAAACAGAACTCCAAAGGCAATAAAATTCTGTGAAAATACTAAAGGCTAAACTGTTCTATTTAAGTATAGCCTGAGTTATGGGAGATACAGAACCTGCCTGTGACAGCTTTCAGGAAGGATTATCTTTCAAGCAAGTACAATCCTCCTTTTAACTTTGAGCTGAGAATAGGAACATGCCACTTTTTTACCATCTCGTTCCTGCCTTCATCTCAGTTCTTCTTCAGAGATCTTCCTACTTCAAAGCACTTTAGTACCTTATCTTTACTGTCCATCTGAGATACAAAATTCCTTGAACTTTGTCTAAGAGAGTATATGAAGTTATCTCCCATATCTCTCAACTAAAAATTTTGAAAAAAGGAAAAAAGTCAGTAGTAAGAGAGCAAAATGTTTACTGACTAATCTACCATAGCTCTGAATAACAGTGATATTAATCTGAAGAATTATTTAAAAGTGAATATTTTATAATAATCTAAGTTAAATTTAATAGACATAGAAATCAAAATAAAATTATTTTCTAATGCACAGCACCTTACTAATCTTCTAATCATCTAATCTACTAATCATTATTTTTGAGCAACCACATCCAAATATCAACATCTCAGAAGTCTCAGGGATGCCGAGTGTTTCAAGCCAAATAAATTTGCAGTGGGTATGGATTTCTGCAGTAAGTTATCATTTCAAAATTCAAACAAAAAATAATTATGTTTTCTAGTAATTTGTTTGTTTTTCTTTTTCTGTCAAAAATTGGAAAAAATAAATATTTTAAGAAATTGTTATTAGTAGGCTATTCAAAATTCAAGTTAGCTTTTGAAGCACCTTGTGTGTCTTTTGTCCAATTGACATATCAATGTGACTCTAGCATATCTTTCCTTTCTCTATCAGAGTATCTGTAGTGAAATTTAGGTCAGCTGTAACAAAAAGTTTCTGCTTTCCTGAGCCATAGGATCTGTTCCTTTTACTGTGATAGTGTAATGCTCCAACACATTGCAGGAAAAAAAAATCTACACTTTCCTTCCTTCCTTCCTTCCTTCCTTCCTTCCTTCCTTCCTTCCTTCCTTCCTTCCTTCCTTCCTTCCTTCCTTCCTTCCTTCCTTCCTGCCTTCCT